>NC_143563.1:83366875-83999166 GCF_054136105.1 Typopeltis vanoorti
ACATAATTAAAACAAATATATATATGGAAGCTATTAACTTTACATGAGTTGTCTCAGTATCACATAATGCAAAAACTATAGGAAAGGCCACTATCCATCCAGACTGGTTTTGACCTTTATTATGATCTACCAAACATCAGACCTAGGAAAATAAGTTTGTTAGTTCAGAAGTCATTAAGATACCTCACAAATGTTTTGTTTGCTTACACTTGGGTATAACAATAATATTATTTCTTTCAAGTATAATATACTTTGTAATTCATCTGTAAAACTTTCTACAACTATCTCTCATCTTGAGTATTTAATAATATGGTGATGTACACCTTCTGCTTGACAAAAAATATGATTCCTGCCGTGATTTACTCTTGGTATCTTTCTCGATCCTACCAATGAGAATGTCAAGTAAGGTCTAAACCTATGTGGTTGATAGCATTTCTCATAATAAGAGCTTCTATATATAGTAGTAGTCATGAAGATGCTTCACACACAAACTTTGTTTGCTTGCACATGGGATAAGGATTAAAACAAAAGTATAATTTCTTGTCAAATATAATAAATTATAACAGTAGATAAATAGGTTAGTTAACTGCTCTCTGTAGTGAATCCGTATAACAGATAATACATCTTAGCTGATTAGGCACAATTTTTATAAGGAATTCAATCTCAATATTGTCATTATCATTTCCTAATGTGTATATTGTATATTCTCAAAAGGTGTACAGGATACTCTGATAACACTACATAATTAAGTTTGCTAGCTTCCTCTCATCACATCAGTTGTCCTCTATCTGACCTATTATTTTTCAGGTTTCCAGTATTTTTAGATTTTACATTTCTCTTCTATGGCAGTATTTGACTGCTTCAGTATACTTAGATATTCGTCTTCCTTTGGGTCTTTATCCTCTCCCATTCAGCATGCATGCTTGATTGTGAATAATGTCAGTCCCCTTATCTTCATTTTTAATATGATTCTGCCATTGATATCATCTGACTTCTTATATCTGTAGACTAGTCTTTAAGTTATAAATTATATATTTAGTTTAATCTTTATCCAAGTGTAAGCAAACAAAGTTTGCGCCTGAAGTATCTTCAGGACTGGGGCAACTCGTAAAGGTGGTATAAGTTCTCATCACTTTCCTTGGTATCCCATAATGCAAAGTACATCTCCTTGCGGACATGTATAATACTATGCATTATAGGAAGAGTCACTACCCAGACCTTAAAGGTCTCGCACTTTATTATTAAATTACTCTGGATTAGAGAAAGATGTTGGAAGTTTTTTCCCACTTGGTTAGACTATAAATTCAGAACTCAGTCCATCTTTGCCACGAGTTGCCCCAGTCCTGAAGATACTTTAGACGCAAACTTTGTTTGCTTACACTTGATAAAGGATTAAACTAAATATATAATTTTTAATCTAACCAAGCGAAAAAAACTTACAACATATTTCTCTAATCCAGAGTAATTTAATAATAATGTGTGACACCTTTTGGCAACTGGCATATGAAAATATGAGTTCTGCATTGCTTCATCCTCGGTATCGCCTCTGGGTCTGGGTAATGTAACCCTTCCCATAATGCATAGCGTTATACATGTCCGCAAGGAGATGTGCTTTGCATTATGGAATACTAAGGAAAGTGATGAGAACTTAGTTCACCTTTGCCACGAGTTGCCCCACTCCTGAAGATACTCAGGCGCAAACTTTGTTTGTTAACATTTGGATAAAGGATTAAACTAAATATATAATTTATAGTCTAACCAAGTGGGAAAAAACTTCCAATAGTCTTCAAGTTATTAACTGCTTTATATCCAAACTGACTTTCAGATCCATAAGTTAAGTTTGTTTTCCCAGTATTTTGGCTTCTCTTCTTCTATCATATAAATCTATCAAGCTCTCCAGCATATGAGCTTTTCTTATTCCATCCTTTTACCCATTTAATTTGCCAGCTTTATTAAACATTGTACATAGTAGATGAGGAAAGCTCATGCTGGAGAACTTGATAGACTTATATGGCAAAAGAAGAGAAGCCAAAACACTGGGCAAACCAAAATATTTTACTTATTCTATAAATTCTCCATGGAGAAATGCAGATGGTGTTTTCTATTTCATACGTAGGCTGTTCAATAAGTAATAAGACTATATTTATACAGAAAACAGATTACCTTTAATCGTCATCATTTACATGGTCTTTTTCGAAGTAACTACCGTGAGACTCAATGCATTTGTCCCAACGTTGCGTCTACTTCTTAAACACATGTGAGAGTCCGTTTTTTGAGAGGTCTTACAAAACCACCTCCGCAGCTTTTACACATGCTTTGTTGCTTTCGAAATGGCAGCCTCTTAGTGGTTTCTTGAGCTGAGGGAACAGCCAGAAATCGCATGGTGCAAGATCAGGACTGTATGGAGGGTGTGGTAGGATATCTGTGTTGTTCTTCTGCAAAATGTCCACTACACAACTAGCAATATGTGGCCTTGCATTATCGTGGTGCAATAAGAAGCCATTCTTCAGCAATGGACGCTTCCTTTTGACATGCTTGATGATAATCGCTGCTGTGTTGATCATTGTCTCTGTGATGGACGTTGAAGGTCTTCCCTCACGTTCAAGATCTTCCACATTTTGCCTTCCTTCCTTAAAAGTTTTATGCCAGCGAAAAACACTTGTCCTCGACATTGCTTCATCATGGAATGCTTCACGTATCATGTTAAAAGTGTCCGATGCCAATTTTTGCAAACGCACACAAAATTTAATCGCATAACGCTGTTCCAAGGATGCTTCCATTTCGAAAACTGGTCGTGCCTCGTAGGCACTCCGAAACAAGCTTGCGTTTAGTCACGTGACACTCTGGCACATCAGCCCGTGTACGCCATCTATCAACCTCTTTTGTTAATACAGACAGCAACATTTCTTTATTCAACAGAAATTAATATTGTGATGAGTGGTTTCGCCACCATAAAATTAATCTTATTACTTATTGAACAGTCCACGTAGTTTTTTAATTGTCATACGAAATCTGTCAGTGCAGTAATTAAATTCAGTCCTGAAGAATTTAATTTTGCATTTATTTTGGAGCACAATATCTTACAGCTAATTTTTAAATAACTTTCATGACTTACACATGTAACAAAAATTATATAGAACTTTATTCAAAAACTCCAATATTTCACCCAGTGTTAATGGACATTGTCAGGGAGATACTGTTAACTACATACAAAACATGAATCACAATAATGAGTCATAAATCATGCCTAGGTTTGTTCCTCTCTTGATCACAGCTGAAGAAGTATATGATATTACACACAGTTCAGATTATAGAAAGGTGCATAGGTAAAAAGTAATTAAAAAAAAAAGAAAATGATGAACAATTAATAATGATAGCTTCCCAAAACTTGGATATTGGCATGCAGTCTGATCTGCTAAGGTTAGGACAACTTTGTAATGTTTCACATGTTTCAAGAAAAAGGTAATCAAATTTAACTTGTTGGAATGAAGAAGTTTTGTCTGGTTCCAAAGAACTCTTGCCTAGTATTCATAGCATGAGAAACAAGGCAAGACATTATTGGATTCCAAAAATGTGATACTTGATGTTCTTCAATTCTGATCAAGGTTGAATGGCCAATCTCTCCAAAATAGCAAAGATGATATGAGGTGGTAATGTATTCTTTGTAAATGATAGGAAGTCAATTTCCAAGCCGAATAACCTAACAAAAGATAATCAGATTCTGATTATCTGATTTTCTTTTGTTAAATGAGTTGAATAAAATTAAAAGCAATCTGATATGTAATGAATAAACAATATCCATTCAAAAATTATTGATAATTATCATCCTTCTACCAGACTACAATCCTATGTAAAAAGAATTTCAATACCCTACCTAAAGGAACCTCAGAACAAATAACAAGGATTCTTCATAAATTCAGTCTATGTGCTTCCTTCAAACCAGCTCAGAAACTGACTTCCTTCGTACCATCTGCAAAAGGATATGTTACCACCTCTTTCTTTACCAGATGTCTATCAAATATCATGCATATGTCATCTTTGCTATTTTGGACAGACTGGCCACTCTGCCTTAGTTAGAATTGAAGAACATCAAGACTATATCACATTTTTGGAATATGACAGGTCTGGCCTTGCTTCTCATGCTATTGACACTAGGCACAGAGTTCTTTGCAACCAGACAAAACTTCTTCACTCCAGCAAGTTCAAATTCAATCATCTCTTCTTCGAAACATATCAAATGCTAAAAAAATCATCCAAACCTGAACTGATCAGACTGTATGCCAATATCCAAGTTTTGAAAAGTGATCACTGTTAATTTGTTCATAAGGTTTTAATCTATGCAACTTATTACAATTGTTCCTTCGAACTCTAATAGTGTAATATCATACATTTCAGCTGAGACCAATACATAATCTAATATACACATGATTTATGACTCGTTATTGTGATTAATTTTTTGAATGTAGTTAATGATCTATTTCCCTAACTATGTCCACATAATAACATTGGATGAAATATGTTGAAGTTTTTGAATAAAATTCTATATCATTTTTTTTACATGTGTAAGCCATAAAAGTTAATTAAATGTCTAGTGCACATGTTCTATTAAAATTATATCTTAGAGCCAAGTTTAATTTCTTCAGTTTTGAGTATATTAGGTTTAATGCTGCTTTCATTTATAATATGATCCATACAGATGATGAATAACAATGAGGATAGCATTCACCTTTGCTTTAAACCTCATTTTATGTCTTCCATGCATTCTTCTGTTCTAACTCTGACTTAAAATAAGTATATTATGTCAAACCATATAATTGTAGAATTTTAAATAATGTTTCTGCTAATACCTTATCATATACCTTGACCAGATATATAGAACTTAAAAACAGATCTTATCATTTCTTGATATTTATCTTGAAATCAAAATATAGCCATGGCCACCCTTATTTGATATGAACCCAGCTTGTACTTTCCACAAGTTTCTCTTCCTTAATCTTATAGCTTCAAGTATGCTTATGTAATTCTTACCCAAAGAACATTCTGTAGGTAAATTCCTTTGTTAATCTTGCATTCAGTTTTTTTTCTGTTCTTTTAGATGAGTTATTTTTGAGGTCTACTCCGATCATAAGGGATATCACCTCACCAAGCCATTAGAATTATACAGTGTAGCCACTGTAAAGCTTCTACTTCTATACCTTCATATTTGGAGATGTCTGAATATCATCTATCACCCTTTCCACATTTCAAAATTCTGCCAACCTTTTCTTTGCCACTACTGACTCACGAGTTCATTCTTAATTGATGCATTCTACCCCTGCTATGCCACTTCTTACTTCATATAATATCTCAAAGTAATCACTCTGGTCATCCAAAATATTCTTATCTTCAATTTTTGTTGTTTCTATTATCTCTGATATTTGTACAGGACTCTTTCCTCCATTTTTAAGCCCCAAAAACATTTTGTGACGTTCAAGGATTCCTGTCTTCTCTGTTCTTCCCATATTGATCCCTTCACAATAATTAGAATTTCAAATTTTGCTACCACATTTGTGATCCCAAGACTTTTGTTTAGCTATTTAAAACTTAGCTTTCTTATTTTTCATTTTCTCTAAGGGACACATTTACATTGAGTTTTTAATGTCATATCTTCATTTCCAGGATTACCTCTTCATATTCTTGAAATCCACTGTGATGTTTTGATTTTCTGTCCTTTTAAAACTGTTATCATGCTTTTCTGTTTGAACCAGTCACTGTTTTCTCTGGATTTTTCCACAGAGTGGAAAAATCCAGAGAAACATTGTAATAAAATACTCTGGATGAAAAATAATTGTAGCAAGTTTTTTACTTGGTTATAAAGGAAACTATTTGGCAAGACATATTCTTGCTTTAATTCATTACCAAAGAACAAGCAAACAAAAAGTTGGTACATAAAATATTTTCATAGACTAGGCTACTTGTATATAAAGGTTGTCTACTCCATATCACATTACCTCAGTACCTCATAATGGATAACATATCCTTTTGGAAGAAGTGTATATTGCTATGCATTATGAAAAGTCACTGCCCTAGTTTTGACATTTGAGGTATCATCAGGGGAAGCCAGACCTATAGAATTATCAGAGCTGAACCATTGCAAAAAAAAAGTGTTCTGTGCATTATGGGATACTATGGCAATTTATTGAAGTTGACTGCATCTATGTATGTGTAGTTGAGTTGTGAACAAACTTATATCATGTTTGGGTAAAGGATTAAAACAATCTCTTGTCAATTATGTTTTCATTTCCAACCAAGCATAGAAAAACTTGTTCCAGCTCCTCATACTTCTTTTTGACCACTACCTCACAATGAGGATGCTAAGTTTAGATTTCTAAGGACCCAAGGTAGGGGTGTGTGCACAGTACAAAATTATGGCAATGAGTCAGCTTGTTTGTTCCTAATAAGTTTTGGATTCAAATCCTGTTATCCCACTGTAGTGGAGTCTTTGTTAGCTTGCTCATTATAGTAAAGGATAGAAAATTTGGTTATTTGAAACTTCAGATGGCATTAAAGAATCATGTTTGATCTCTTGGGTAGAGATCAAACATGATTCATCCTGCTTCACAGTACTAGCATAATATAACTTTTCAATCTTTCATGAGTTGATCTAACAGATAAGCTTAGGTGTTGATGGTTATTCATGACTTACTTTTCATGGATAACCACACAATTTTATCAAAGAGATGTTTTATTAACGCTTATATTTCGCTGATTTTCAACTCAGCATCATCAGAGCACAACACACTTGTACACGCGACAGTGAGTGAGTGAAACAATATAATTACCAAAGATCTAAAGTCCTATTTTTGGTGCCCTCTAACAGGAAAAAATAAAAATTAAAATTAAAAAAAATAACTATGCAGGAGTTTTTCTTAGGATAACAATCTCCCAAATTTTTGGCAAATTAATGCAACCATATTTGTTAAGGTTGGGAGAATTCTTCAAAGCCATTGCTGACTCAAAAAATAATCTTTCAGATCTATAACGACTCCTAAATAGCACATTCGTTTTCCTCCATCTAATCCTGTGTGAAGGAGTGTCCAAAACTGGTCTGCCAGTCCCGACTTGCCATAGTAATAGTAGCAAATGTATCTTTCATGTTCTTCCAGGCAGATGTTCACTGATCTTCCTGTTTGCCCATAATAGGCCAGGTCACAGTCACAAGGAACTTCATACACTCCTGGGTGTGCTAAAGGGTGAAGTTTATCCTTAGGCGAGCGGATCAGAGTTGCCAGCTTGACATGAAGTTTGAAAGTGGTGCGAAGGCCATATTTCAACAATACTTTGGCTATCTTTTCCAATGTACGTCTGGTATAGGGAATAGAAATGGTTATGTTGTGTTCTTGTGTATTAGGGGAAGGGCAGAGTAATGGGCCTATGTAGTATTTTATCTATTTTGTAGGGATTGTAGCCGTTGGCTAAGAACGTTGCATGAGTTGAGATTGTGTTAAAAATATAAAAAAATTATAATTGAATGTACAAATGTTGCATTGTGAACTCACTGCAATATTTGTTGAAGGTAAAGATCCATAAGCAGCTAAGAGAGAGGCAAAATTTTTCATGCAAATAAAATTGTGTTCAGTGTTTTGATAAAGTTATACTTATAAAGTTATTTTTGCTAATTGTAGTACGAAACTCACCAGCAGCGGGAATTGCAACAGATATTCCATGGCCAGAGTCAAATGTTTGAAATAATGAAGAATTTACATCGCAAATTAGATGAAATGATTGGACGCCAAGAACGTACACTTTCAATGCTCTCTGCAGTACAAGTTGGAGGAAGTATGATTTATTTTATATGTATTCATAACAGTTGGTTTAGGGAAGTGGAGGACTAAGAAAATAACAGTTTCACTACCTGATGGCTCATAAGTGTTTTGAGGTTTATTGGTTTATAACATAAAATACAAAGAGGATGGTCACAATGACTATCTTCTTTGTTAACTTGTAACCCTGAAGAAATTATCAGATATTAATTAGTGAAATATGCTGGTTATTTTCTTCTTTTCCCATTTTATTGTAATAAATAATGCCTTTTTATTCTTTATCCAGTATTTTTTGTTGTGAAATGTAAGTTTTTTTTTTAAATCTAAATGTAACGCTTAAAATTGACCAAATTTTAAGTGTTATTTTAATTTAAGACTGTGTGCTTAAATTAAAATAACACTTAAATTAAAATCTTTGCTACTTCATTACTTGGCTAATTTTCTTTCTCTACTCATGTACGCTGGCCCTAATGTGCTGTAAGTTCAGAAATTTGGTTTTCTGTCTCGTGATTTTCTTAAAATTATGTATTTCTTCATTTTATATTGTCATGTTATGTGTGCACTTACAAAATGCATGCTGTCAAAGAGATCTATTTCAGTGTGTCAGCTATGCAAGTTGTAGTGATCATGCAGTTTTTTTTTTTTCCCCTCTGCTGGATTAGAAAGTATATTAGACAAGAAATAAAACAAGAACCAGAATATAATTTTTTGTCTAGTATTTATTGATTAGTTGATGTTTTCGAATAATGGAGTTTACTATGAACTGAAAGCACTTCCACTGTATCAAGGTTATGATAAGTGTTTAAAGGTGCAATTCATTAACAGTTCAGTTACTGTTAGTGAATGCTTATAACTACTGTATGCCTGTGCACTGTTTATTTTCAAAATGATTCATATCAACATGCCTGCTAGTTCACACTTGAATTTTATTTATTTTTCTTTTATATCAACCCCATATGCAAAAAAATTCCACAATCGATAGCATATCAATATATCATCTGTGGATGGTATCATACAGATTATTATTATTTGAGACTTTCAGGGAGGCTAAATTCATTCACACTAGTATTTCACACTGATCTGTGAGAGAAAATCCTAGCTCTTACTCCTTTCTTGACTGTGAATGAACTTAACTTTCATGGATGCCCCAGTGTTCTCTCCCTACCTTCCATACAATGAAAAATTTCATCAGATGATATCCTATAACACCAATTGAAAAGTTCATAGACCTCTATCATGTCACCCCTCTTTCTCCTGTTAACCAGAGTCTGTAATTCACATATTCGCAATCTGTCCTCATTCTTCTTTATCCTCTTGGAACCCGGGAGACCAAATCTGCACACAATAATCCAGGTGTGGTCTTATGAAGGCCTTATACAGAGGCAAAAGTAAAGATAATGTATATTATCTTTATACTTAAGATTTTCTAGAATGATATCGCTGGCCTTATTGACCAAGTTAGCGTATCCACTCTCCAACCAAAAGGATGCGGATTCAAATCCTGCCGTGAGCATGGATGTTTGTGATTGTCTGTGGAAATACTAGTGGTGGTGGCAGGGGGTAGATGGCATTGGTGTATTGAGTGGTGGAGACAGAGAGATATAGAGCAGGTGTCCTTCCTCAATGAATATTTGGGCTCCCTCCAGGTGCTACGTAATAATAATAATAATATATGTGCATGGCAGGTGGTTAAAACTGAGCAGAGAAATAAACAATTTTTGTTTATCTTTAGTATACCAGGTCCCTTGCAACTGGTATATTGCCACTCAGGACTTGCTGACCATGCATTGGACACCCACTACAGAATACACTGGAAGAAGACCACTTAATTACACTGCAGCAGATATAAGTACAAAAGACTATTCCTTGAATCACTCTCAACTCTGAAAAACTTCCCAAACCTCAACAAATTTGGTTGCATGAGACTGCCCCAAATCTGGGAAGCACACATTATAAGATTGTCAGCCCAACAGCCAAGACAACCCAATTTAACCTGCTAGGGGGACACTTTTTAGGACTAGGACTGAATTCAGTTGCCTTTCTTCAGCCTCATTTGCTTAGTGTGAGTGCCTGCATGCACATATCTTTGTTTTGTGATCCCTGAAGATGGCATTGTAACATCGCCAAAATATAGGTAGTTGTTAAAGTTTTTATAATTAGTAATTGAATTTAAATTGTCATTTCCTAAAAAATTAGAAGTATGTCTAACCAGTGTATAAGCTTATCTGCAAGAATAAACAAGTGCATATATTCTTATTTTAATGATAAAAAGGAGCCAAAGATTTCACTTTATGCTCATTCACACTAGATGTGCTCATCACTTCCTCAGGCAAGCTTTTGCATTTACAGTGAGAAAATCTAGCTCTTGTCCGTTTATTAACCATGCATAAACTCATTCTATGGATGCCACCCCCCCCCCCCCACACACACACGTCCTCTCCCCCACCCTCCACATAACAGAAAATTTCATCAACCAGTTTCTCATATCCCTCCCTCCTCCTGCTTACTTGTGTCTGCAGTCTACTTATTCTCAATATGTCCTCTCATAATCCACATTCCATAATCCCAATATTATCTTTGTAACTCTTTTGTTCTCCCCCCTCCCCTCCATGCCTTCTTCATCCCCTTGGAAGCCAGGAGACCACATCTGTGCACAGTAGTCCAGGTATGGTTATATAAAGGCTGTGAAGAGGCAAAATTACAAATTTTTTTCCAGTCTCACAGTTATTCTGTAATTTGTATTTACAGTTTTCTGTATGACCTTTGAACTTCCTGTCCACCCCAATAACTCCACAACTCCAAGTCTCTAGTCTCATCGATTTTTTTTTCCCAAGCATAATCTCACAAATATAATATTGTATTGGAAATCTCATCACACTGAAGTTCACAGCTTTACACTCACTAACGTTTGAATTAATAACTATAACCATTTGCCCTTAGTCCCAGCTTACTGAAGTCATAGCATCCCTGTATCTTTGCATCATCAGCAAAAAATTGGACATCTCCTTTCAGGTCCTTCTCAACAATTATTAATGTATAGATTGAACAACCGTGGTTCAAGGACTGATCACTGATGACCTTAAATCTAGTTGAATAACTTTTGTCCACTCAGCATACCACCTTCTGATACCTATTTATCAGCTACCTTCTTATCCATGTCAATAGTTTATATTCTGATTCTATATCTTCTAATTTATGCAACAGCATTTCATGTGATATTCTATCACATACTTCAGAAAAGTCAAACAGTATCATAGGATCCATTCCCTTTTATCTAACTCACTCACCTGTAACATTATCATAAATAGCAAATTGCTTAGATACCTCTATTTAGTAAACTCGTGTCGTTTCTTGTAAAATATAGCTTGTCTGTTAACTCATTTTTGTATGCGAGTTCTTACCAACTTTTCTAAAATCACCACCACCACTCCAGAGATACAGATAGGTTTGTTAGTTAGACACATCAGGTTTACAATGAGGTCAAGGGCCTAACCAGTTTGGCTGAACATTGTCCCTGTTGCTAAATTTTTGTGTAGATTATGCAACAGCTCTAGAACATCCTGCTCATACACTTCTCTTTATCAAATGTAATTGTGGCACTGTGCTTCATGTTGCATACATCAGGTTGATACCTCTTAGTGCAGTTAGCACTCATTAACAACTGATTCTGCTTCAGGCATAAGTGAAGCATGTCCAAAATGCTTAATCAGTACAAAATACTCTCAAATATTTCCAACATATGTTTGAATTATTTTGAGTCCAGTTGTGTCATCATCAAATTCCTGACATGTGCCCTCAAGGGGTTTACAGGATATGATAGTACTACATGAAAAATTTACATCATCATTATTAATTCCTATTTACAATTTTCCTCCAAATCAATCTGTTACCTGCCAAGACTCCAACATTATCAGATCTTATATTTCTGTCTTCTAAGGCACTTTTTACTGTATCAATCCACCTATATCTTGGTCTTTCTCTGGGTCTTTTTCCTGCCAATCTAGCAAAGAACACTCGTGACCATACCACTTGAGATTAGCTCTGCTAACACATTCCTGGATGCTAACAATGTCAAGTTCTTTTCTAATTATCCTTGTTTTTAATATGATATTGACATTGATACCATCTGTTCATCCCCCTAATTGCGGTATTTGGTGTTTTACTTCTAACCCAGCTCTCAGATCCAAAAGTTAAAATTGGTTTGAAGACTATCTTGTATACAGCTAATTTAAAGTTTTGACTAATTTTTTTCTTATTCTATGTAAATTTATTCAGTTCACTTCCTACCATACCAGCTTTCTGGATTCTGTTGTCTATTTCCATGTTTAATTTAGCATCTTCATTAAAAATCATGTCTAAGAAGCTGAAATGTTTTACTTCTTCTATAGACTCTACATTCACAGTGCAGTTGATATTTTTCAGTGTTTCTGTCTACTTTCATTGTCTTTGTCTTGTTATTGCTGACCTTCATACCATATCTATTACAACAGTTATTCAATTTAGTCAGGGAATCTTGCAGATTTGTAGCATATTTATTTAGAAGTATAACATCATCTGTAAAGTATAGAGCTGAGATTAACATTTCCAATTTTGATATCAGGTTTAATATCACTTTCCTTCATAATGTGATCCATATAGATAATGAATAACAGAGGGGATAATGTACATCCGTGTCTGACACCAGATTTAATATTAAACCATCTTCCTGTATTTCTTTCAATTCTAACTGCTGACTTACAACTCAAGACTAAGTATTGTTTGATATAATGCCCCATTGACACCATACAACTGTATTGTTTTGAATAGCTTTTCTCTTGGTGCCTTGTCAGGGGATACTTGTCAGGGAATATTAGCCTTTTCCAGATCTACAAAACTTAAATACAGATCTTTGTTATATTCCCATGATTTCTCAACTATTTTCAAGTCCAGCTGTGTGTGGTAAGTAAATTCTGTGATAACAAAATGGAAGGTGTGTCATCATGATTGTTGATGAAAGTGCAGTGGTGGAAGATCAGAAGAATGAAGATGTTACAAATGATATCACATGGTGCACTTATATATGATACTAACGTACACAGAGTCCACCAAAAAATGTATACACGCTTTAACAGATATCATCTATGGACTTTTTTCGAAGTTGGATCAAGTTACGGTAGTAATGTCTAATATGATGTTCTCTCAAAAGATGTCATTACTCACATGAATACTAGCATCAACAAGTGACAATAGCACAGGCAAACAAAATGGCTGAGGCACGATTGTCGTTCGAGAACTGTAAGACCATTTTAAAGTGCTATTTCAAATTTGAGAATGTTGTTGAAGTTCAACCGACAATGGAGTGGTGAGTTGGCAACACAACTGCCAACACACCTGACAAATGCACATATTTGTAATAAGTTTGACACCCATGGGCGTGTGTGATGTGCAGAAGGGAAGATCCAGGAGGCCTCGCACAGCAACAGGTCCTGCTTCCTCAGCTATGGTGTTCAAACAGTTTACGAGCTCACCCACAGAAGTCTACCAGGCAATGTGCACGTGAGACAGGAGTTAGCAGTGCAAGCATACGGTGCATTCTTAAACAACTAAATGGAAAGTTTACATCCCAAGATTGCCCAAGCAGTAGTTCGCCTTAATAACAAATGTCTGGATGCTAATGGTAACCACTTTGAGCATCATGTGTAATTGTAGAAGTCAAAGGTAACTTGTGTTCCACCCTTGATGTCTGCATAAATTTAGTATTACAATTTTTATACAGGTTTTTCTTTTGTTGAAGTGTGTATACATTTTTTTTTTTTGACGGACTCTGTATAAGTATACCAACGTACTATAGGTTGATCAGCCAACCTCTTATATATGGGCCCAACATTAAAAAAAAAAATATATATATATATAAAATATGGAGTCATTCAAATTAATAAGATGAGCTCAATTATAGAAATGTCTGGCAAGTGGAAGGTGTGAGGTTAGAAATGGCAAGAGAACAGAAGAATAAGCAGAAGTTTTTTATGGTGAATGCTTTGACAAGAGGAATGCTTAATAAGAGTATGAACAAGTCTTGTTTTCCTGATGCAAAAATTAATGATTAGTGAGGCTGTCAGGATGTAAAGTGGTAAAATGAAAAAGTTATTCTTTTGACATGAATAACTTAAATGTTGTAAGTTTAGTATGAAAGAATTATTACTATTATTACGGGCAACTCCAGGGAGTCATTAGACTCATCGAGGGAGGCCCCAAATCATATTCATCACAACTATTTGACATTCATACAGTATCTATCATACCTCGCCTTAAACTCATTCACTGTCACAGCATCCACCACAGACTCTGAGAGCGCATTCCACTCATTCACTACTCTAAAAGTAAAGAACCCAGCTCTAACACCTTTACTAACCACACTTTTGCCCAGTTTCCATGGATGTCCCCTAGTCCTCCCACAATCAGCCCTGTTCTCAAAGATATCTTCTGAATTAATTTTATAGAAACCCTTCAGTAATTTGAATGTCTCAATCATATCTCCCCTCCTCCGCCTATCAACCAGTTTTTGCAACCCACAAATCCTCAACCTGTTCTCATATGGTTCATTCCACAGACCTGCTATCATCTTGGTCACTTGCCTCTGGATCCTCTCCACCTCCTAGGTGACCAAATCTGAGCACAGTAGTCTAGATGGGGTCTTATCAAGGCTCGATACAGAGGAACAATAACCTGCTTGTCTCTGCTTGTCAACATATTCTTCAGCAACCAAGTGATTTGATGAGCTGATTTGGCCACTTTTGCAATGTGTCCCCTAAATTTCAATTCCTTATCCACCAACACTCCTAAATCTCGTGCCTCATCAATTTCCTGGAGCATGGTTCCACCAATGCAGTAAACTGCCGCCAATTTTTTTTTTCACCCCAAAATGCATAACCTTACATTTTGCCACATTAAACTGACATCCATTCTCCTTAGCCCAGACCTCCAATCTATCCAAATCATCCTGCAAAATTTTGAGGTCATCTGCATTCACTATTGCCCTACCCAGCTTCGCATCATCCGCAAACAAATGAACTGTTCCTCTCAGATCCTTTCCTATATCATTTATGAACAAATTAAACAGCAGTCCAAGAACAGATCCTTGTGGCACACCACTAGTCACAGGCCGTCTTGTGGACTCTACTCCTGAGTAAAACCACTCTCTGATATCTCTCTGTCAACCACCCTCCTATCCATCTCACCAACCCTATGTCCATTCCCATATGCTGCAATTTCATGATTAGAATTCCATGTGGTATCCTGTCAAAGGCCTTGGCAAGGTCCAGTAGAATCACTGTAAACCCATTACCCTTATCCAGTTCAGCTGTCACTGTGTTATAATACGTGAGCAAGTTACTGAGGCATGACCTACCCTTCACAAAACCATGCTGTCCCCGATACAGTATCCCATTTTCTTCTATCCAATCTTGTATTTTCCTCTTGACTATTTTCTCTAAGACCTTGATAATGATTCCTGTTATGCTGATTGGCCGGTAATTTTCAACAGCAGCCTTGGAACCACCTTTGTGCAGTGGAACTATTTTCCCCTCTTTTCACCCCCTTGGGACTGACCCAGTCCTGAGGCTCAAATTAAATAAAATGGTCAAGGGCACTGACAATTCTTTGGCTGCTTCACTTACGACACGAGCTGGTATACCATCCAATCCCACAGATGTATTGACATTGAGGTTCTGTAATAGATTAGTTACCTCTACTTCATTCATCACAATTCCAGTATAAGCTGTTGGTTCTTTCATTCCTGCAAAGTCGCCACCTGGATCATATACTCTTGCAAAGTGCTCGCTCAGTAATTCCACAATATCGACTGATTCAGTTACCTCCCTACCCTCAGCATTTTTTAAGATCATTCTACCATGAGCATTTTTCCTTTTACTTGCAACATATTGAAAAAACTGTTTGGGGTTCTCTTTAGCCTGCGTGGCCAATTTCCTTTCGTAATCTGCTTTTGCTTTTCTTACCACCCTTGTTACCATCCTGGCCTGAGCTTTATGCTTTTCCTGCGTCTGATGGTCACCCTTCTCCTTAAATTCACTCCACAATTGTTTCTTTTTTTGCAGCTCAAGCTTAATAGTGTTATTCATCCATTTAACCCTTACTTGATTTATTATTCGGACTCTTGGTATACAGTCAACCATTGCCTCCTGCAAACAGTTCTTAACCACCTCCCATGCACTATCAACATCCAGCCCTTGCAGTTTTACATGCCATGGCATTGAGCCAAGCACACACCTAAGCTTGTCATACTTACCAGCCCGGTAATTCCACATGTACCCTGTCTTAATTGTAAATTCGACTCCTTTAGCCACCTCCCAAATCACGACCTTATGGTCACTCTCACCAATTGGTGGCAACATGGTCATGTTCGTTACAGCCATATTCTCGGTTGCAATTACTAGGTCCAGCACTCTCTGCCCCCCTGATATTTTCCAATACATGTTGCCGTAGATAGTTGTCCCTTAATAACCACATAAAATCCAATTCCTTCCTCCCATGTGCCCCCTCCTCTTTCCAGTCAATGTTACCATAATTGAAATCACCCATAATAATTACCCTTTTTCCACTCATTTCTTCTATTTGCTTATGCATACTATCCCCACCATCCACTCCATGACCCGGTCTATAGCAGCACCCAATTGTATATTTTGTTCTGCTGGATTCTATCTCACACCAAACAGCCTCAAATGTGCTTTTTTCCCCATCATGCAGTTCAACTTCTATACTCCTTGGCTGAAGATCATCAGCTATCATCAATAACACTCCTCCCCCTTTTTTATTCACCCTGTCACTCCTGAACACGCTATACCAATCGCATTCAATCCCACTAGCTTTATCATCTTCTGTCAGCCATGTTTCACTAATACTGACAACCTGTGGCCTGGAAGTGCCAACCATGGCCAAAAACTCTTCCTTCTTGTTCCTAATACTCCTGGCATTAGTGTACATGAATCGCAGAAGCCCATTTGTCCCATCCCTACTTTGATGCCTTACACTAACTACCCCATTCTGATTTTTTGTCCGTCGTACTCGCTCGGGCATAATATACTCATTCATACACTTAACTGCCCCCCTAAAGTCTGCATATCTACTCCCCCCCTCTTAATAAATCTAGTTTCCCTGAGTCTGTACATCCACTTCCACATCATTCATCAACACTCTTTCAAGTCTCCGTACACGAACTCCATTCAAATGCAACCCATCCATCTTATATAAGTCCTTTCGCCCATCGAACTCATTCCACACATCCACAAATTCCACACCACTCTCCATGCATAACCCACGCATAAAGTCATTGCCAATTATGGCCCTCCTAAACACTTCACTGTCATACCGCGGTAATATACTCACCATCCTAACTCTCTCACTCTTCTCTTTTGCTACCTCAAACAACTCCCTCACATCCTCTATCATTTCCATTTTGTCCTCTTTCAAATCATTCGTTCCTGCCACGATTATCATCTCTTTCACCCTCTGTTTTTGCAGTCGAATAGATTCGCTGACGTCCTTTATGTTCGCACCCGGCTGGTAGAACTTCGTTAAACTCTCGATTATTACGCCTCTTAATAGCGAATCCCCATACAGCACTCGCTCCTTCATTTTATTGATATTTGCGAATATTCTATTATTTGCCGTCACAGACTTCCGCCGGTTATTTGTCGGTACGTTCAACACATTTTTCCACACGCTCCAGTTGTCTTTTAGCTCTGTGTATCACGCCATTTAAACGGGCAATTTCGCTACTCACATTTATCTCACCATTTTCATTATCGATCAAATCATTCATTCTTTCTGTGTTTCTACCTTCATTTACATTTTCGGCGACGCTCTCACACCTATCTGGCACTACCACGCAATTCTCTAGCACACCGCCATTTTCTACATTCTGACTATCGTTCACAATATCGCTCTCAACACACGAAACACGCTTGAAGTCCTCATTCTCTTTACACTTTTTACACATATTAACTCCACTATCACTTTCTAACCAGACTCCCACTGCTCTTCGCAAGGCATACATCTCGCAGACAGCGCATTGCATAAATTCGTTTACATCAAAACTCTTAAACAAACATGGCGACCTGGACGCCATTTTTTTCTTTATCGGTGCCATGTGTATGCTATCTTTTCTTAAAAATAATAATTAAAATAACAGAAAACATGCAAAAATTGCACAGACACACCAAGAAACAAAAAGCAAACAATACTACTTAAAATTCTAGTAAAATATCTAATGTTAACACAAAATAATACTAATCTTTTCAGAAGCTCTCAACAAGCCGACGATCTAATCAGTGCGACACCAATTATTATACTGCAGTTTGTAATGCCAGAAGCAGTAGAAATAAGGAGGAATTTTTTTGGCATTGGTTGGTGCAACCTCACTAAAAGTTGTAGCCATTATGGAGATTTGGTTGACAACAGGTCATGTCAGAATAGAATGCAAGGGATATAGTATTTTATAGAGGATAGACTGGGAAAAGGCTAGGAGTGAGGTGCTGCTCGTCATAGCATATGAACCATTGCCAAAAAGTGTAGGATGTCTCCATGAGGACAGTTGTGGAAAGTGGTGCAGTTGTAAGATATGTTAACAAGACAAAATATACAGTAGTTGTTACTAATAGGTGGGAGGGGATTGCAGGGTAAGATATGGATGATAGGCATTGGCAAATTATCATGATGAGCATTGACTAAGTAAATATTATGAAGAACTTCAACTGTAGAGACAAATTCGAAGGAGGAAAGATTGCCATCAATTTACTCCTCTAATTTTAATCAGAACCTTCATATCTGTGGTCTCTAGTCTTTGATCAAGTGTTTTATTTCTAACCCAAACTCTCAGATCCATAACTTAAAACTGGTTTAAACACTATCTTGTATAGTTTTTGCTAGTTTGTTGTTTTGGCTAATTTCTCTTATTCCATATAAATTTGTTCATCTGGCTACCTGCCATACCAGCTTTACTTATTCTGTTATCTATTTCGAGGTTTAACCTGCCATCTTCACTAAAAACTGTGCCTAAATAGCTGAAGTATTTTACTTGATCTATAGGATCTTCATTCAGAATACAGCTGAAGTTTTTCCATGTTCCTGCCTAATTTCATAATTTTGGTCTTTTTATTGCTGATTTTCATGCCAAATTTTTTACATCTGTAAGGCAATTTAGTTAGTAAATCCTGGAGATTTGCAATAAATGTGTTTAGAAGTACATCATCATGCCATTTCCTTTCATAATGTGATCCATATAGATGATGAATAAGAGTGGAGATGATGTGCATCCTTGTCTTTCTTCTAATTTTGCATCAAATCATCTTCCTGTATTTGTTATTATTATTACAGGCAACTCCAAGGAGTCCTTAGACTCATCGAGGGAGGCCCTAACATCATGCCAAGAACAACTATTCAACATTCACACAGTATCTATCATACTTTGCCTTGAACTCATTCACAGTCATGGAACCGACAACAGACTCTGGCAGCTCATCCACTCATTTATCACTCTCCAAGTAAAAAACCTAGCTCTAACACCCTTGCTAACCACACTCTTGCTCAGTTTTCATGGATGGCCCCCTAGTCCTCCCACCACCAGTCCTGTCCTCAAAAATATCCTATTAATCTTATAGAAGCCCTTCAGTAATTTGAATGTCTCAATCATATTACCCCTTTTCTGCCTATCAACCAATTTCTGCAACCCACAAATCTTCAACCTGTTTCATAAGGTTCATTCCATAGACCTGCTATCATCTTGGTCACTCACCTCTGGATCCTCTCCACCTCCTCCCCATCAAGAAGAAACCCTGGCACCCAAATCTGAGTACAGTAGTCAAGATGGGGTCTTATCAAGGCTCGATACAGAGGAACAATAACTTGCTTGTCTCTGCTCGTCAAAGTATTCTTCAGTAACCAAGTGATTTGATGAGCTGATTTAGCCACTTTTGCAATGTGCCACCTAAACTTCAACTCCCTATTCACCAACACTCCTAAATCCCTGGCCTTGTCAATCTCCTGGATTACAGTTCCACCAATGTGGTATACTGCTGCTAATCTTTTCACCCCAAAATGCATAACCTTACATTTTGCCACATTAAATTGACATCCATTCTCCTTAGCCCAGTCCTCCAATCTCCAAATAATCCTACAAAATTTTGACATCATGTGCATTCACTATTGCTCTACCCAACTTTCCATCATCAGCAAACAAGTGAACACTTCCTCTCAGATCCTTTCCTATATCGTTAATGAACAAATTGAAAAGTAGTAGTCCAAGAACAGAACCCTGCAGCACACCACTAGTCACAGGCCATCTTTTGGACTCTACTCCTGAATAAACTACTCTCTAATATCTCTCCATCAACCACCCTAGCAATTTGTTTTATTTTTTCTTCGATATCAACATTATTAGAATTTCCAAAGGCAATTATTTGTTTAGATATTCTGAGAGGGCGCTGGTGATAATGATCAAGTTTTGATGCATAAAGCATTGAAAGTTATTCTCATTTATATTTTTCTCATAGCAAGTTCTTCTCATTCAAAACTTCACTTTTTTTATAAAACCTTGATATCTCCTATCCATCTCACCAACCCTATATCCATCCCCATATGCTGCAGTTTACTGATTAGAATTCCATGTGGTATCCTGTCAAAGGCCTTAGCAAGGTCCAGCAGTATCACTGTAAACCATTACCCTTATCCAGTTCAGCCGTCACATTTCCTTCAATTCTAACTGCTGACTGACAACTTAAATATAGACTATGTATTGCTCTATAATGTTCCATTCACCCCATATAATTGTAGTGTTTTGAAAAGCTTTTTTCTGGACACCTTGTCATATGCGTTTTCCAGATCTATGAAACTTAAGTACAGATCCTTGTCATATTCCCACAATTTCTTAACTATTTGTCTTAAAGGGAAAATCTGATCTTGACAACCCCTATTTGGTCTGAACTCGGCTTGTTATTCTCCAAGTTTCCCATCCACAATCTTTCTCAGCCTCTTTTCAAGCATGTTTGCATAAATCTTACCTGGAACACTTGGTAGAAAAATTCCTCTGTAATTCTCACATTCACTATTATTCTCTTTTTATATAGATGGGTACTATGAGAGAGCTGTACTTCAATCATTGGAAATTTGACCTTCTGAAAAGGCCCTCTAAATTATGCAGTGTAGCATAATTTAGAGTGCACTGCAAAACTTTTATACCTCCATACTTAAGCATTTGTGGTCAAATATTATCTGCCTTTCCACATTTCAAGTTTTTGGTGACTTTTTCTACCACAGTATTGATATGTACTCCTCTTTTCATTCCTCTTGAAAATTTTCTTGTATGGTTGTCACTGCTTGGTTCATTCAACAGTCTTTCAAAGTAATTACTCTAGCATCTAGGCTATTCTTCTCTTCAGTTTTCATGTCACCTTTATCATCTTTGATTATTTTTACAGTATTCTTTCCTCCATTTCTAAGCTTCTTCAATATCCTCCAGAATGTTTTACCACCTTCCTGATATTTATTTTCTATATTCTTACCAAACTTTTCCCATGACTTGTTTAGCTACTTTTACACACAGCTTAGTTCTCTTACAGTTCTGTTACATGCCAGCAAAGGTTGTTAGATTAGTAGAGCCTCTGCTACTAATGGCTCCCAAAAAGTTAAGCTAGTTTGAGCGCAGTAGTAGTTGGAAGGGGCTTCATTTCGATGCTGTTGGCACACTCTCCCTTGATGAGTCTTTGGACTCCCTGGAGGTGTCACATAATAATAATAATTCTTCTCTGTATTCTTTAAGGATATGCGGCCACTTATTTGCTGGGAACTTTTGGTATGCTTTCTTCTTAGCAATTTGTTTTATTTTTTCTTCAATATCAACATTATTAGAATTTCCAAAGGCAATTATTTGTTTAGATATTCTGAGAGGGCGCTGGTGATAATGATCAAGTTTTGATGAAAGTTATTCTCATTTATATTTTTCTCATAGCAAGTTCTTCTCATTCAAAACTTCACTTTTTTTATAAAACCTTGATATCTCTGGATAGTGGATAAGAAATTGCTGCACAATCGTGCCAGTACGAAACATTTCTCTTAGCCACTGAAGACAGGCTACATTTCAAGACAACTACAGTGTCAGAAATTGGAATAAGAGCTCTTACAACAAAATCCTCTCTGTTTCCACACCCTAGTCACCTTTTTTCTCTTTAAAATTCAAATTAATATTCAAATTTTCTTCAGTGATGTTTGTATAGTATGTCTTTTTTCAATAACTAATTAGTTTGATTAGTCCAGGTGACTAATCACCTGGATTTCTTTGGAATGAGGAAGTGGTGGAGAGGATCTAGATTGATCAAGATGGTAAAAAGTCTGTGGAATGTTCCATATATGGATAGATTGATGGTTGTGGGTTGCAGAAGTTGGTTGATGGGCAGAATATGGATATGATAAATGTGTCACTAAAAAGGTTTTATTTGATTGGTTTAAAGTAAATTTTTCAACACTTATCTAGAAGGATAGAACAATGGGATCAATTTGGAAAGTGGTGAATGAGTGGAATTGGTTGCCAGAGTCTGTTTTAAGTGCATTGTCAACAAATATGTTCAAGGAAAGAGGTGTGATAGATATTGAGTGGATAGTGTGATTCTCCAGCAGAGTTTTCGGTGTTTCCACACAATAATAATAATAATAATAATAATGTTGTCTTTATCATCTGATAACTTTTGTAATACTCTCAACTCCATTTCTAAATCTTAATCATTAAAATCCAAGACTTTTTTTGATGAGTGTTGGTATATATTTTCCTCTGATCTTATGTAACCCTCTGGTTGGCTACAGCAGTGATTTCTTCAATTTCATGTTCATTCTCTAAAGTGTGGTTCTTGTTTTTTCAAAATTTTGCTTTTTCTCTAGTCATAACTGTGTCTGTAGTTTCACTGAAAACTGAATCATCTCAGATTATTCTTAAGTTCTATACAATTTAATTTTTGTGATATTCAGTTTTTACTCGATTCAAGATCAAGCAGTGACCACTGTGCATTTCAAATTCTCCACACACTTGAGCCACTCAGCAAATTCAAGAATGCCATCACCATTCCTATCTGCATGATTGGCTTTGTTGATAGGATTCTCTGTGTTCCTTCTGTATGAATTTATGCACATCTTTATGTTAAAAGATGGTGTTGATACTGCCTGATTGATGTTCAGAGGAAATCCAGCAGGCATTATTATTACTACTGCTGCTTTTTTTTCTCCCTCCATGTTGTCTGAAAAACTTCATGAAGTTTATAATTCATTTCCTCTTATATTAAATTTCCATGAAGAATTAGTGTCATTGCTCGTTTCTATTTGTTCAAAGAAATTCTTGTTAGTACCTTGAATAGGATTATAAGCAAAAACAAGTGACAATTGAATTTTGAATGCTGTAGCTAATCCATGATCCCTCTTGCTTGAATAAGTAAGCATGCAGTTATTTATAATCTTTACTTGTGGTTTATATCTAAAAGGGAGCCTCCATAGCTCAATCTGTACAGATGAAGCCCTTTGATCGGAAAGACCTGGGTTCCATTCTTGTACGTGACATGAGGAACCTTTATCTGGTCTCTTTCAATGAAAGGTGAGTTAGCCAGTCTCATATAGAGATGAGGGTTTTTTGTCCTCCAGAACAGGCAAACCGGCCCCTTGAATACACACGAATTACAATCAGGAATACTTAAAACCCAACCATAGGCCTGATTCGTTAGCTTTGCCGGTTCCGAGCCCAGATAAAATTAGAGGAGATTGAGATGGTTCTGTACCTCCACATAAAAAGGGCTCACGGCCGTTGGTATCATCATACGAAATAAATTAAATAAAACATCTAAAAGAAAATAAGACCCAAGACGAGATGGTTCTTGCCTGCTTTTAGCTCTTTTATTGTGCACTATGATGCACCCTATTAGTGATCACCGGGTGATCACTAATAGGGTGCATCACAGAAAGTTGATTGGACAGACACTAAGTTAGATCTGGTCAGTTTATCACATTTCTTAGTCTGTATAGAGGATTTCTTTTTACTTGAGATTAGGGAAATTTTTTCCTAATCTTATAAAATATGAGATTAGGAAAAATATATATTACTGTAACAAAGAACATTGTTTACTGATAGATACTTAATTTTAATAAATGAATAATATATGAAAAGTGAGAGAGATATATACACTTCATTCCATCAGCAAATAAAGCTTTTCAATATAGTTATTCCATTTCTTTCTACCAGCATTAATTATATAATAATTTCAGTTCCACAAGGTCAAATTCCCCCAGGACAGGGTGTACCACCTCAAATGATGGACACTATTAGAAGGCATGAAGTAGAAGCCCTTTTAGGAAATCAAAGAGAATTTGTTCAGGCTGCCAGAGATATAAAGTGAGTTTTGTGTATAAAATTATTTTGGATTTACATATTCATACATATATATTGATTCATATAAGCCAAGTTAGGGATCTTTGATAACACTGAACTTTATATCCATCTAAAAATTGTTTTGACAATTATTCATCGAGATAAAAATAAATCTAAGCACATATAGGTAACCTGTTTTGCACAGGGGGACATGTTCCAAGAAATCTGTATGAAGTAAATTTCCACATTAAAATAGTGATGGGTGGGGGGCATAAGTGAATCCTTGGAATCAGGGGTTTACTTGTAATTTTATTTTATTATTATTTTTTTTTCCCTCTTGGAGTGTTTTTTTTATGATATAGCTAACCTATTATTATTATTATTATTTGACACCTCCATGGAGTCCAAAGACTCATATACATGTGTTATACACAGAATCAACATTACAGAAAACACATCATAAAGGGAAATTCAGATGTATAATCAGAAGACCACAAAATTTATATATATTAAAGAATATTAAATTCAACAGATAGTAAAGCATAAATTGAAGGGAAATGGGATAACTGCTAGATCACTATTTGTGCTTTATTCTTTGGTAGATTCAAGGAGAACGTTAAATAAAATAAATATAAATTTTGATACATACAATAATGTGATTTGAACCACAGCCTGTTGCCATCAAAGCAGAGATACTATCCTTTCCTTCATGCTGAATTTTGATTAACCACCCCAATCTTTACAATAATGGTGGCATAAAAATCCCAAGAATTTGGATGGCACACATTCAGCCCACATAGTTTCTTGTAAACCCTGACTTTAGCACTCTAAGCAATATTTCAGATTGGCCACTATCCATACAATTTGGCTGTTTATATTTTTTATTTATTTATTTCATGTGCGAACTACAGAAAATGTAAGATCATATATTTAAAGAAATAGACATTAAAAGAATTGAGATTAAAAGCATACATTAAAAGACAAAAATACCACTTGCATGAAAATATTAAGTAAAAAAATACAATGTCAAATTACACTCACCCAGTGACTAATATACTTTAAAGCTGTTTCATTACACTGCATTAAATCTTCTCGTGTACATATATTATCAGTGTCTATTAAGCAGCATTGCAGAAGATGATCCATGGTTTGTTTCATCACATGAGTAGCTGTCATTGTCTGTGTAGCTTGATCTGGCCATATTCTGCTTTGATCTGTCCATTCTGGAACGAAGTCTATTCAATGCCTTCCATCTTTGCCAGTCAAGATGTAAGCTGGAAGGAAGAGATTCGTTTAAGTTCAGGGCCTCTGGAGATTGTTCTTGCCACATTATTAACAGTGTAGCTTTTATGGAATCAACCAACTGGCTGTAATTTATATGTATATCAATATGTCATTTTTTTTTATTTATTAATTTTTTTTTTCCTTTTTTGTAAACATGTTGCTCTCCAGCTTAATTTAATTTTGTAACCAAATAGATAATAATAATAATAATAACAATAGGTAAATAATCAATAGATAGAATGCCTCCTAAGTTAATTAAAGCAATAAAAAGTCTATACAGAGAAACAAAAATTTGCATCAAATTGCAGATGGAACATTATCAGAACCTATAACCATAAATAAAGGAGTAAGACAAGGTTGCGACTTATCCCCAATCCTATTCAACATTTATATAAATAGAATCCTAAAAGAATGGAAAACAACTGTTCAAGATGGAATTAAACTAACAAATAATAAACAGATAAATACAATACTTTATGCAGATGATCAAGTACTAATTTCACACTCAGAAGATAAACTCCAAATTTCAACTAACCGTCTAAATGAAATAGCAAAAAATAAATAAATAAAATGAAAATATCTGAACCAAAAACAAAAGCTATGGCAATGTGTGGAAACACCATTCAAAATGTCAAAATTATGCTTAACAATAAAATAATAAAACAAGTTACAGAAATCAAACAATACTGATTCACACTTGGAAGCAAGACTGCAAAGTTACAATAGAATGAATGGCATAATTTAAAGAAATTTTGGGGAAACAAATGACTAAAGAAACTCAATTGAGATTACATAATATGACCTCTAAACCATCTCTCAAATTTGGAAGTGAAACCTGGATTCTAAAACAAAGAAACAGACAAAGATTAGAAGCAGCACAGATGAAGTTTCTAAGACCTCTCCTGCGACTCACTAGATTAGATAAAAAGAAAAACACAGAAATAAGAGAATGATTAGATACAAAGAACATCATACAAGAAATAGAAGAATATCAGCAAAATTGGCTACACCACATAGAAAGGATGAATAACAATAGTATTCCCAAACTAGCATATAAATATAAACCTACAGGAAGAAGAGACGGCAGACGTCCAAGACTAAGATAGAAAGACCAACTTCATCTGCAGAGCAGGAACTGGGCATAAAAAGCCTATACCTGAATTGCTCAGACGATGATGACGAATAACAATAGGACTCTAGCATTGATGTAGTAAGAGATTTTTTTTTTTTTCTCCAGAGATCAGGCCAATAGTTAAAAGGGTTGATCAGTAACTTTAGCATGCCATGTAGATTGTAGTGCAGCTTGTTTTTTTGTATATATTTATGTGTATACTCCAGGTGATGATCTTAATGTGAAGGTCAAAATGTTGAGTGCTTATTTTGGTTTGTATTAAACTAAATTTTTACTCTAACACAGTAGTTGTTTCTATAATTTTCATGGTGTAGAGATATTATCCATATCAATATCTGGCAGTTATCACCCATTGTTATCCTTGTGTGGTTGTGTTAGACTTGCCTTCAAATATAAGTGAACTTTTCTTTAAACTGAACAAAATATTTAGGTCAGGTATATAGTTTTGGAGCACCTCATTCACTGAAATGGAACACAAAATTGCAGTCTCCTTCAGACAAATAATCTTATATCCAATTGATTTGTTTTGATTTTTATCTGTAAGCTTTTAAACAAAAGCTTACAGGTAATTCATAAATTAAATAAGTTCTTGGATGAAACAATTTTAGGGCTTAGCTGACCAAATTATACTCTTTTGGCTTAAACCAGAAATAAACATCATTATACAACATATTTTGTGTCAGCTGGGCCATCACAGTTAAACAAGGCCCCTGCTATTTTCATCAGGAAACCAATAGAGCAGTGAAAAGTCAGCTATTAAAACAAACCTCAACATCTAGAAGAGAAAGAGCAGTCAGCTGACAAGAAATGGAAATTGTGGTCCTTGTTGGAGATCTAAACAGCAAAGTAGAAAATAAATCCCTACAGGCATGCTAAAATGTTTTGGGAAAATTTGAATTAAAGTGCAAAGCTAATTATAATGGTGAATACCTGCTGGGTGTTTGCTCAGAATAAATCCAGCCTAGTCGTTGACACCATATTTCAACATAAAGATGTGCACAAGTTCACATGGAGAGAAGAAGCCTCACTATGTTATTGCTGTTAGTGATATTTGATATTTGAAGAGATCATCACGTTTTAAATGTGATAAAAATGAATATCACATTGAAAGGAACAATATGTAAAATATGTTTTAAAAAGAATTAAAGTTGAACAACTTTTACAGGTAAACTGAAAAGTCAACTGCAAGAGTGGTCTGAAAAGTTCTAGGTCTCGACCATAGATGGTGACACAATCGGCAATTTGTACCAACTTAGAAAAAATAATTTTTTTTTCTAAGTTGGTACATCTGCCATAAGCATCCATGTGAAATGGCAAGTCATTCTATCAAGTAGTTTGTTTTATACAGCTGTCTGAAGCAAAAGTGTTGTTTGTATCCCTTGAAATAGATAACATTGAGTATCGTGTGGTTATAAAATTCTTTGTAAAAGAAGGTTTAACACCAAAAGAAATTCGTTCGAAGTTTATAAAAGTTTATGGGCACTCTTCTCCTTCATTTTCGACAATTAAGAAATGGGCTGCTGAGTTTAAACGTGGCAGTACCAGCCTTTAAGATGATCCATATGAAGGATGTCCAAAAAATGTAACAACACCAGAAATCATTGACTAAGTGTGCGATGTGGTATTGGATGACCGGCGTGTCCAAGTGCGTGAAATTGCTGAGACTATAGGCATTTTAAAAGAACATGTAGGATATATTTTGCATGAAGAATTACAAACGAAAAAAGCTTTGCACAAGATGGGTGCCACGCTTGCTCATAGGAGATCAGAAACGCACTTGCATGAAAATCTCTGAACAGTGCTTGGAGCATTTTAACAAGAATAAAACTAATTTTGTGCGTCGATTTATTACTATGGATGAGTCTTGGATTCACCATTACACACAAAAATCCAAACTGCACTCAAAGCAATCGACAGAAGCCAGTTATTCAGTTCCAAAGAAGACAAGGTCGGTTCCATCAGCAGGAAAGGTCATGGCATTGGTGTTTTGGGATGCTTAAGGCATTTTGTTCATTAATTATCTTGAAAAGGGAAAAGCAATAACTGGGGAATATTAATCTGATCTTTACCAGACTAGACGAAAAAATTCATGAGAAAAGACCCGGTTTGCAGAAGAAAAATATTCATCTTTCATCAGGACAATGCCTGCCCACAAAAGTGTTTTGGCAATTGGAAAATTAAGGGATCTGCACTATGAATTGTTGGAACATCCACCCTATTCCCCAGATTTGGCTCCCTCTGACTTCTATCTCTTCCCAAAACTAAAACTCTTCTTCACTGGTCAGTGTTTTTCTTTGAATCAAGAGGTGATTGCAGCTGTAGAGGGTTATTTGACAGGTTATTTGCTTTTTCCTTCAATTTAAGATTTTATCAAATATGCATCCAATCAAGCAGTAGAGGGTATATTGCAGATCTTACTGAGAACCGCTACATGGACGGGATAATGGCGCTGGAGCATCGCTGGAATAAACGTATTAGTCTTAAGGGAGATTATGTCGAAATATAAAAATAATTTTGAAATCTTAAATTAGTTTTTTCATTGTTAGGCTGAGAAATTTTCATACCACCCTCGTATACAGACATTCAGGAAAAAATAAGGCAGTTCGAAACCAAGAACTAAACCTTTCAGTCTCAATGACAACCTCCTGAACAATATATTAATTGATTCATCTAGGGAGGAATGTGGTGAAGTTGCCTGCAAGGATAGAAAAATAAGAAACAAATAAGATATAAGAATATGGTCATGGTGGACATGAGCTAAAGAAGCAGCGTTGGAAAAGAAGAAAGCATACTTGAAAATTTCTAGCAAATAAGTTGGCATGTGCCCTAAAAGAATGCAGAGAAAAATGCAACAGAGAAGCCATGTGTAAAAAGTAGTTGAACAAAAGTCTTGAAAAGACAGATAAGAATATAGAAGATAAATATCATTAGGTGGCAAAATGTTCTGAAGGCTAATGAGAAAACTTAGAAATGGAAGAAAGAGTACTCTAAAAGAAATCAAAGATGAGATCAGTTATGGATCTTGGATCTGAGTACTCTGATCAACTGCTATATAGAAATATAGCAGTTGATCAGAGACCATAGATATGAGAGCTCTGAGAAAGATCATTTGAGTGAAGAGATGTCATCAATGGCAAAATCTTATTAAAAATGAAGACATTAGGAAGGAAGGAATATGACATTGTGTGCATTCAGGAATGTGTGAGTGGGATTCATCTAAGTTAACATAATGGTGGTACTGAAACAAAGAAAACAAATTCCTCTAATTAAAAGCCACAAGATGTTATATTCATTCAATAATGATCATAGGAAGGAAGAAGCAGCTATACTGTTCGAAGGCAAACGTTAAGATAATCTCTTTGAATAGAATATATCAAGTAGAGTGGTTGGGAAAAACAATGAAATTGGGAATCGGACAATAAGATTAATTTATGCATACAGTCCAACAGAAGGTTCTACTAAGAAAGAAGTGGAAAAATATTTGAAATCATTACAGAGGACATCTGACAAAGAAAAAGTTGTTCCTTCTTGGATATCTGAATAATAGAGTGGGAAATTAACACATTCGCTGCCACGCTCCTCAGGCATAATTTGTTACCATACGGCAAGCACTTTCACTTCTTCAAGGTTAGTACGAGTAATCCTTAGCCGGCTTATCAGACAGAATTTTGTTTCATATGCCAACTACGAGTAATCTCGTATGACCCCTACCTATATATTACATGCGTTGATGACTGTGTAACTTGAGTTCAGAGTCAGTGACATTCAGCATTCAGTGCAGTAAGGGTTATTGCATCTAGTCTCTAAAAACCTTCAATTACGCCATAGCCAGTAAAAGAAAGCTTACTGATATAGAATTAGAAGCTTACACTAATATGAGTGATGAATGGAAAGAATTATTTGGTTCCGATTCCAAAGATGATTATAATCATAGAGACGAACTCTAGTGGTGACTCAGATGATGAAGGAAATTCTGAAGATGAAGTTTGCATCCAGTCAAATACATATATAATATACTATACTTTTGCTGAAATTATTTTCCTTCTACCAAGCCCCCAGACGTGCTCTCCATTTGACTCACAAGCCAAGGGTCCAAATTAAGGTGCTTATACTACGGGTTAACTCGTGCTTGGCATAGGAGGTCAGTAATTGACATAAGAGTATATTCGTAGTTAGCTTGTGAGGTTCATATACCAACTACAAGTATACTTGTAGTTGGCAGCAAACTTGTTAATACCAGATATAAAATGTTTTGAGACAATTTGCCACAAATCCAATCATAAGTGTGGATGTTAGTAATTGCCTGTTCTCGACTAGTGTGTATTGCTCCTTGAGTTTATAAGGCTTGTGGGGGGGGGGACAAGAGACAGCAAAGCTAATAATGATGGCAATTGATGGATATCTGTTTCAGGACATGGACTAATTATCACTATCACTAACAAGAAATTGTAAGAATTTCTGAACATTTCTAGTATATGCTGCCTTGAGATTAAGTATAAGAAGGTAACAAGTATGTTCAAGGAATAAAGTGAAATCAGTTGTGATGAAATAAAAAACTTCACTATAAATGGATTTTTCAATTCTATCTGTACAGCCATATCTAAAATATTTCTCTGCTGTGCTTTTTAATATAAAACAGAATTCAAGATTTGAAATAGATATCACTGAAGTAGATAATGTTTATAATTAATAATTTAACTTATGTGCCTCATAGCACATCTAATTTTAAAATAGAATATAAAACCCATACATTCAAGACAATGTTTACTGTTTACGAGTTGTATTTTTATTGGAAGAAATTAACCAGAGGAAGAGCTAAAGAGTTTTATTCTAGGCAACATTTTCATTCAGCAGTATCTGCAACTGAATTCTATTACTATTATGGCATGATGATTCTTTTCCACCCAAATTTACTATAATCGTAGGAATCATTTACCCATATGTGTACTCTTGATGTCAGTTTTTGAACATGGCTTCTCTGTGTGTGTGAGATAAATCTCAAAAACAACTTTGACATAAGGTTCCTCAAATTAACAATGATATTTACAGCATTTTTCATAGTAAATGATTTTCTTATAGAAAAAAAACAAATACCTTTGCTAAGAGAAATAGACCCATCTAAAGTCAGAGGCATTTCTAATCTAACTTAGTTTCACCAAAATTTGACTAAATGAATTTTAATGGAATTTGGAATTTTTACTGAAATGCTATTGCCAATTGTTTTAAATTGGACCACAGAAGATACTAAATAATTTGATCCATTGGAACAGTCCTATTGAAATTCCAAATTAAAATGTCCCACAAATGAAACCTGCACATGCTCATTGGCAATTTTTTTTTATCATATCTCCAAGAACAAGCTACTATCGCAGTTGCAAAATTTATGCATCTGGTAATTTTTTGTTACTTATTTGATTTGTTATATATAATTCATCCCAAATGTCTTTGGAAGTTTCTGCTTTTGGTTTGTTGAATTACATAGGTCATGAGGCATCAGTATATGTGTCTCAGCCACAAACCATGCCAAAGTCATGAAGTAATAGTGTTTAGAGGACCAGAAACATTTAATTCTCATTTCTCACAGATTGTCACTTAACAGCTTAAATGTGAGATAGTATTTCTTAATATTGCAATTAGCCATCATTATTCTATTGAATATCACTGCTGTCAGTTGATTCAGTGAACCCAGCTATCATCTTAAAGACAACATAATTTTTGTCAGGTTCCATTTTTTGTCTTACACAAGCACTTAGAAAATAAATTTAAAAAAAAATGACCTTACTTTAAATTATCATACTTTATCTTTAGAGGGGAAATATCAGTTTGACTTCTTAATTGTGTACTGTTTAAATTATCTGCCATTCAAAATTACCTCTTTTTCTCTTTTCCTAGAGCATTTGTTGTGGACATCCATCAACGCACAGGTAATATTCTTACTAACCAAAATCAGCCATCTAAACCAAGTGGAGGGCAGGCATTCGAAGCCCAGACTATATTTCAAGAATTAAAAGATGGCCTTAATATAGTTAAACGTGATGTAGCTGCAGTTAATTCTAAAACACAGGTAAGAATGGCTAATAAAATTATGTTTACACCTCCAGGGAGTCAGGAACTCATATGAGGGGGGGGGGGGGTTCTTTTGCAGGTCATACAATGCCTAAAGAATTGTATATCTCTCCTTAAACATTTACCGAAGATGCACTGGGGAAGGGGTAGCTACAGGTTACTATCATCATCAAAATCCTGCCATGTACCCTCAAGGGGGTGTACAGGATACGATAGTACTACACGAAAAATTAACATCATTACTAACTACAATTTTCCTCCAGATCAGTCTGTTACTTGTCAAGACTCCAATATATCAGATCTTATATTTCTGTCGTTGAAGGCACTTTGTACCGTATCAGTCCACCTATATCTTGGTCTTCCTCTGGGTCGTTTTCCTGCCAACCTGGCAGAGAATTCTTGTTTTGCCAATCTTTCCTCACCCATTCTGTTTAAATGACCATGCCACCTGAGATTAGCTCTGCTAACGCATTCCTGGATGCTGACAATGTCAAATTCTTTCTAATATCCTCATTTTTAATATGATATTACCATTGATGCCTTTGTTCATGCCTCTAATCTTTCTCAGGATTCTCATATCTGTGGTCAAGTATTTTACTTCTCACCCAGCTCTCAGATCCATAAGTTAAAACTGGTTTGAACACTGTCTTGTATATAGCTAATTTAGTGTTCCAACTATTTTCTCTCTTATTCCATATGAATTTATTCAATTGATTTCCTACTATATCAGCTTTGTTGATTCTGTTGTCTATTTCCATATTTCATTTACCATCTTCATTAAAAATCGTGCCTAGGTAGGTGAAATGTTTCACTTGTTCCACAGGTTCTCCATTCACAATGCAGTTGACATTTTCAATGATTCGGCCTATTTTCATTGTCTTTGTCTTTTTATTGCTGACCTTCATACCATATCTATTACAACAGTTATTCAGTTTAGTCAAAGAATCTTGCAGACTCGTAGCGGATTTATTGATAAGTATTAACATTGTCTGCATAAAGCAAAGAACTGACATTAACATCTCCAATTTTGATATCATGTTTAATACCACTTTCCTTCATAATGTGATCCATATAGATAATGAATAACAGAGGGGATAATGTACATCCTTGTCTCACACCAGATTTAACATTCCTGTACTTCCATCAATTCTAACTGCTGACATACAACTCAAATAAGACTAAGTATTGCTTGATATAATGCTCCATTGACATCATATAACTGTAGCATATTGAATAGCTTCTTTCTTGGCACCTTATCATATGCTTTTTCCAGATCGACAAAACTTAAGTATAGATTTTTGTTATATTCCCATGCTTTCTCAATTATTTGTCGTAAAGTGAAGATCTGATTCTGACAGCCTATATTTGTTCGGAAACCAGCTTGTTCTTCACCAAGCTTTTCTTCTACAATTCTTCTGAACTATTTCTCAAGTATACTTGATTATATATCTTACCAGGAACACTCAGTAAGGAAATACCTCTGTAATTCTCGCATTCAATTTTATTTCCCTTTTTATATATGGGTACTATCTGAGCTCTACTCCAGTCATCGGGAATTTGTCCCTCTGTCCAGGCATTCTAAACTATGCAGTGCAGCCACTGCAAGACTTTTATAACACCATACTTCAGCATTTCTGGTCAAATGTCATCTACTCCCACTGTCTTTCCACATTTTAAGCCTTTGATGGCTTTTTCTACTTCAAGTATGGATATGTATTCCTGATTGTATGCTTGTTGAGTGTTTTTTACCACTGTGCTATCACTGCTTGTTTCATTTAGCAATTTCTAAAAGTAATTACTCCATATTTCAAGGATATCTTTTTCTCCAGTTTTCATGTCACCTTTATCATATCTAACTCCTTTTACAGTACTCTTTCCTCCATTTCTAAGCTTATTCAGCAACCTCCAAAATATTTTGCCACCTTTCTTCATATTTATTTTCTATGTTCTTGCCAAAGTCCTCCCATGACTTTTGTTTAGCTAGTTTTACACAGTGTTTAGCCTTCTCACATTGTCTGTGTATTCTCTAAGAGCACAAGCTGACTTATTTGCCAGAAACTTTTGATATGCTTTCTTCTTTTCCTTCACTGCCTCTTTAACTTCCTGTGTGCACCATGGAGTTCTAATTTTTCTATCCTTGCAGACAACCTCACCACATGCCTCTCTGGCTGAATCAATCAAGGTTTTCTTCAAGGCTTGCCACTGAATCTCCAAGGTTTGGTTCCTGTTCTCAAACTCTTTCATTTTTTCTTCAATAATCTTTGTGTATTTTAGTCTACAGTTCACATCTGAGAGCTGCTCAACTTTAATTCGCTTTAAAACTTTCTTACATGCTATTCTTTTCAATATGAAATTCAATTTTATCCTGCTCAAGACTAAATAGTGATCACTTCCAATTTCAAATCCTCTGTACACTCTGGTGTCCTGCACAAGGGAGAAGACATCACTAACAACAATAACATAGTCAATGAGACTTTTCTTATTCCTAGCCTCTTCTCTCCATGTGAATTTGTGCACATTTTTATGTTGGAACATGGTGTTAGTAATAACCAGTCCATGTCCTGAGCAGATATCCAACAGGTATTTGCCATTATTATTAGCTTTGCTCTTTTCTCCAAATTTTCCCAAAATATTTTTGTATGTCTGACTATCATTTCCTACTCTGCTATTTAGATCCCCAACAAAGACCAACTTTTCATTTTTCATTGTGTCAGTTGCTTTCTCTAAAGACTCAAAAAAATTCCTTCACTTCTACCTTAGTAGAACCTTCTGTGGGACCATAGGCACAAATAAGTCTCATTGTCCAGTTCCCCATTCTGATATTTGCCCACATCACTCTACTTGAGACTGCCTGCCATTCAAGAAGATTAGCCTCATATTTAGTGTTGAATACTATGGCTATGCCTTCTTTTCCTTGATTGTCATTGCCTGAATATAACATTTTGTATTTATTGCTCAGAAAGATCTCACCAGTTATTGTCTTTTTTTGTTTCAGTCACCCCTATTATGTCGATCTGATACTTATCAAATTCCTCAGCTAGCTCCATTTCTTTGCCATTCAGGCTTCCTATGTTGATAGTACTGATCTTTAACTCTGGTGATATTAAGTTGGGGTGTTTTTTCAGATTTGTTCCAGTAGCTGACTTTTCGCTGTTCGCCCTGGTTTCCTGGCAAAAACAACGGGGGCCTTGTTTAACTGGGCGACGCCCCAGCCGGCATGAAATTTTGTCATGTTGTACCATCATTTTTTATTTTGGTTTAATCAATAAGAATACAATTTGGTCGGCTAAATCCCAAATTGCCAGCCCATCCTCGTTTGTTCAGTATCAAAGTAGATACCCAACAGGGTGCACCACGAGATGGTGAGGATTGGACATTATGTCAGAAGCCCTGGTCAGTTATCTGCATTCCTTTAAAGGCTATGTGGAGGTCTCCTCTCAGTTATACAGCTTTGACTGTTAAACACCCCTCCCCCCCTTTTTTTTATATGATCTGTAAAAGTATGTGGGGTTTTTTTTTGTTTGTTTTTTGTCACTTTTTTCAGAGTTACTCCAGTTATATGGGATGGTGATAGATTCGGTGTAGTTTCTGTTCTGGAAGGGAAGGGAACTATTCTTTGAATGTGGCAGCAATTACAGCAATGACTGAGAAGGTGTTGTGAACTAGGGAGGACAACAGTTGATAAAGGGGATATGACATTCTGGAGGATGATTTAAAAAAATTGGTATTGTGGGTAAAGGATAATGAATGTCAATTTAATGGTGCAAAATGTAAGATTATGAACTTCGGGTTGAAAAAGTTACATACTGTGTAACACACTGATGGTGCAGGATTGCAGGAAAATGACAAGGCCATAGTCTTGGAAATAATGGTTGACAGAGTTGAAGTTCACTGGGCATACTGCAAAAGTTGGTAAAATAGTGCACAGAATTATTTGGATTCAGCTAGAGGCATGTGGTGAAGTTGTCTGCAAGGATAGAAAAATCAGAACCTTATGATGGACACAGGAAGTTAAAGAGGCAGTGAAGGAAAAGAAGAAAGCATATCAAAAGTTCCTGGCAAATAAGTCTTCTTGTGCTCTTAGAGAATACAGAGACAAATGTAGGAAAGCTAAACACTTTGTAAAACTAGGTAAACAAAAGTCATGGGAGAACTTTGGCAAGAACATAGAAAATAAATATCAAGAAGGTGGCAAAATATTCTGAAGAAGAAGATATCCTTGAAGTATGGAGTAATTACTTCGAAAAATTGCTAAATGAAACAAGCAGTGATAGAACAGTGCTAAAAAATACTCAACAGGCATACAGTCAATAATACATATCCATACTTGAAGTAGAAAAGCCATCAAAGTCTTGAAATGTGGAAAGGCAGCAGGAGTAGATGATATTCGACCAGAAATGCTCAAGTATGGTGGTATAAAAGTCTTACAGTGGGGGTGCTTAAGGGTCAAAGCTGTATAACTGAGAGGAGACCTCCACATAGCCTTTAAAGGAATGCGGAGAACCGACCAGGGCTTCTGACTTAATGTCCAATCCTCACCTTCTCGTGGTGCACCCTGTTGGGTATCTACTTTGATACTGAACAAACGAGGATGGGCTGGCAATTTGGGATTTAGCCGACCAAATTGTATTCTTATTGATTAAACCAAAATAAAAAATGATGGTACAACATGACAAAATTTCATGCCGGCTGGGGCGTCGCCCAGTTAAACAAGGCCCCCGTTGTTTTTGCCAGGAAACCAGGGCGAACAGCGAAAAGTCAGCTACTGGAACAAATCTGAAAAAACACCCCAACTTAATATCACCAGAGTTAAAGATCAGTACTATCAACATAGGAAGCCTGAATGGCAAAGAAATGGAGCTAGCTGAGGAATTTGATAAGTATCAGATCGACATAATAGGGGTGACTGAAACAAAAAAAGACAATAACTGGTGAGATCTTTCTGAGCAATAAATACAAAATGTTATATTCAGGCAATGACAATCAAGGAAAAGAAGGCATAGCCATAGTATTCAACACTAAATATGAGGCTAATCTTCTTGAATGGCAGGCAGTCTCAAGTAGAGTGATGTGGGCAAATATCAGAATGGGGAACTGGACAATGAGACTTATTTGTGCCTATGGTCCCACAGAAGGTTCTACTAAGGTAGAAGTGAAGGAATTTTTTTGAGTCTTTAGAGAAAGCAACTGACACAATGAAAAATGAAAAGTTGGTCTTTGTTGGGGATCTAAATAGCAGAGTAGGAAATGATAGTCAGACATACAAAAATATTTTGGGAAAATTTGGAGAAAAGAGCAAAGCTAATAATAATGGCAAATACCTGTTGGATATCTGCTCAGGACATGGACTGGTTATTACTAACACCATGTTCCAACATAAAAATGTGCACAAATTCACATGGAGAGAAGAGGCTAGGAATAAGAAAAGTCTCATTGACTATGTTATTGTTGTTAGTGATGTCTTCTCCCTTGTGCAGGACACCAGAGTGTACAGAGGATTTGAAATTGGAAGTGATCACTATTTAGTCTTGAGCAGGATAAAATTGAATTTCATATTGAAAAGAATAATATGTAAGAAATTTTTAAAGCGAATAAAAGTTGAGCAGCTCTCAGATGCGAGCTGTAGACTAAAATGCAGAAAGATTATTGAAAAGAAAATGAAAGAGTTTGAGAACAGGAATCAAACCTTGGAGATTCAATGGCAAACTCTGAAGAAAACATTGATTGATTCTGCCAGAGAGGCATGTGGTGAGGTTGTGTGCAAGGATAAAAAAATCAGAACTCCCTGGTGGACACAGGAAGTTAAAGAGGCAGTGAAGGAAAAGAAGAAAGCATATCAAAAGTTCCTGGCAAATAAGTCAGCTTTTACTCTTACAGAATACAGAGACAAATGTAAGAAAGCTAAACAGTGTGTAAAACTAGCTAAACAAAAGTCATGGGAGGACTTTGGCAAGAATATAGAAAATAAATATCAAGAAGGTGGCAAAATATTCTGGAGGTTGTTGAAGAAGCTTAGGAATGGAGGAAAGAATGCTGTAAAAGGAGTTAGAGATGATAAAGGTGACATGAAAACAGGAGAAAAAGATATCCTTGAAGTATTGAGTAATTACTTTGAAACACTGCTAAATGAAACAAGCAGTGATGACACTGACCAGGCATGCAGTCAGGAATACATATCCATACTTGAAGTAGAAAAAGCCATGAAAGTCTTGAAATGTGGAAAGGCAGCAGGAGTAGATGATATTCGACCATAAATGCTGAAGTATGGTGGTATAAATGTCTTACAGTGGCTGCACTGCATAGTTCAGAAAGTCTGGACAGAGGGACGAATTCCCAATGATTGGAGTTGAGCCCTCATAGTACCCATATATAAAAAGGGAAATAAAACTGAATGTGAGAATTACAGAGGTATTTCCCTACTGAGTGTTCCTGGCAAGATCTATGCCAGTATACTTGAGAAACTGTTGCAAAGAATTGTGGAAGAAAAGCTTGGTGAAGAACAAGCTGGATTCAGGCCAAATATAGGCTGTCAGGATCAGATCTTCACTTTACAACAAATAGTCGAGAAAGCATGGGAATATAACAAAGATCTGTTTTTAAGTTTTGTCGATTTGGAAAAGGCATATGACAAGGTGCCAAAAGAGAAGCTATTCGATATGCTGCAGTTATATGGTGTCAATGGGGCATTATATCAAGCAATACTTAGTCTTTATTTGAGTTGTAAGTCAGCAGTTAGAATTGAATGAAGCACAGGAAGATGGTTTAATGTTAAATCTGTTATTCATTATCTATATGGATCACATTATGAAGGAAAGTGGTATTAAACCTGATATCAAAATTGGAGATGTTAATGTCAGCTCTTTGCTTTATGCAGATGATGTTATACTTCTAAATAAATCCGCTACAAGTCTGCAAGATTCTCTGACTAAATTGAATAGTTGTTGCAATAGATATGATATGAAGGTCAGCAATAAAAAGACAAAGACAATGAAAATAGGCAGAATCATTGAAAATGTCAACTGTATTGTGAATGGAGAACCTGTGAAACAAGTAAAACATTTCAGCTATTTAGGCACAGTTTTTACTGAAGATGGTAAATTAAATATAGAAATAGACAACTGAATCAGCAAAGCTGGTATGGTGGGAAGTCAATTGAATGAATTCATATGGAATAAGAGAGAAATTAGTCGGAACCCTAAATTAGCTGTATACAAGACAGTGTTGAAACCAGTTTTAACTTATGGATCTGAGGGCTGGGTCAGAAGTAAAACACTTGACCAAAGACTAGAGACCGCAGATATGAGAGTCCTGAGAAAGATTAGAGGCGTGAACAGATCGCATCATTGGCAATATCATATTAAAAATGAGGATATTAGGAAAGAACTTGACATTGTCAGCATCCAGGAATACATTAGCAGAGCTAATCTCAGGTGGTATGGTCACTTAAATAGAATGGGAGAGGAAAGATTAGCAAAACAAGTCTTCTCTGCCAGGTTGGCAGGAAAACGACCCAGAGGAAGACCAAGATATAGGTGGATTGATACGGTACAAAGTGCCTTAGACGATAGAAATATAAGATCTGATAATGTTGGAGTCTTGACAAGTAACAGACTGATTTGGAGGAAAATTGTAGATAGGAAGTTAGTAATGATGTAATTTTTTCATGTAGTGCTGTCATATCCTGTACACCCCTTGAGGGTACATAGCAGGAATTTGATGATGAAGTCTTACAGTGGCTGCACTGCATAGTTCAGAAGGCTAGGACAGAGGGGCAAATTCCCGATGATTGGAGTAGAGCTCTAATAGTACCCATATATGAAAATGGAAATAAAACTGAATGTGAGAATTACAGAGGTATTTCCTTACTGAGTGTTCCTGGTAAGATATATGCCAGTATACTTGAGAAACGGCTGAAGAATTGTGGAAAAAAAGCTTGGTGAAGAACAAGCTGGATTCAGGCCAAATAGAGGCTGTCAGGATGATATCTTCACTTTACGACAAATAGTGGAGAAATCATGGGAATATAACAATGATCTGTATTTAAGTTTTTTTGATCTGCAAAAGGCATATGACAAGGTACCAAGAGAGAAGCTATTCAATATGCTACAGCTTATATGGTGCCAGTGGGGCATTATAGCAAGCAGTACTTAGTCTGTATTTGAGTTGTAAATCGGCAGTTAGAATTGAAGGATGTACATGAAAATGGTTTATTGTTAAATCTGGTGTGAGACAAGGATGTACGTTATCCCCTCTGTTATTCATTATCTATATGGATCACATTATGAAGGAAAGCGGTATTAAACATGATATCAAAACTGGAGATATTAATGTCAGCTCTTTGCTTTATGCGGACGATGTTATACTTCTAAATAAATCCGCTACAAGTCTGCAAGATTCCCTGACTAAATTCAATAACTTGTTGTAATAGATATGGTATGAAGGTCAGCAATGAAAAGACAAAGACAATGAAAATAGGCAGAATCGTTGAAAGTGTCAACTGCGTTGTGAGCGGAGAGCCCGTAGAACAAGTAAAACATTTCAGCAACTTAGGCATGATTTTTAGTGAAGATGGTAAATTGAATATGGAAATAAACAACGGAATCAACAAAGCTGGTATGATATGAAGTCAATTGAATAAATTCATATGGAATAAGAGAGAAATTAGTCAGAACACTAAATTAGCTGTATACAAGACGGTATTCAAGCCAATTTTAACTTATGGATCTGAAAACTGGTTTAGAAATAAAACACTTAATCAAAGACTAGAGACCGCAGATATGAGAGTCCTGAGAAAGATTAGAGACATGAACAGATGGCATCAATGGCAATATCATATTAAAAACGAGGATATTAGGAAAGAACTTGATATTGTCTGCATCCAGGAATGCGTTAGCAGATTCTAATCTCAGGCGGTATGGTCACTTAAACAGAATGGGCGAGGAAAGACTAGCAAAACAAGTGTTCTCTGCCAGGTTGGCAGGAAAACGACGCAGAGGAAGACCAAGGTATAGGTGGATTGATACGGTACAAAGTGCCTTAAATAATAATAATATAAGATCTGATAATGTGAGTCTTGACAAGTAGCAGACTGATTTGGTGGAAAATTGTAGATAGGAAGTTAGTAATGATGTAAATTTTTCATGTAGTACCCTTTAAATATTTCATATCCTTTCATATTTCATATCCTTTAAACACCTTGAGGGTACATGGCAGGAATTTGATGATGATAAAAAATGGCTTCTCTTATTGGCTCCAGCAAAGATCAGCTACTGTCCCTAGACCTTCCAGGCATTTACCAGGTTCCTTGCAGGTGTAAACTGTCCTACTATGGCCATACAGGCAGGACAGCCAACATCAGAATTGGCAAGCCTAAGGACTACATCCAGTTTCACTTATGATCACTAGGACTGCTGACCATGCTTTGAACACCCACCACAGGATACACTGGAAAAAGACCACCTTACTCCACCTTAACAAATATTGCGCAAAAGGCTATTCCTAAAATCGGATGCAGCCTTAAAGAACAACCCAAACCTCAACAAAGTTGGCTGCATGAAACTGCCTCAAATTTTTGAAGTATTCTTTCTCCTAACATCCAAGAACTCCCATTCTAGGTCACTATGAAGCATTATCTTAGAATGCTATGCTTCAGTCTCGTTTACCCGGTTAGTGACTGCTTGCACATACTGGTTTGTACTGTATATACTGTGATGATGACAGTTAGACTTTGCTGAAATATTGGAAATTTCAATTAAATTTATTCTAATTAATATTTACTTTACATTGTAATTTCCTTTAAAAAAATAGTCATGAACAACGACTGTATAAGCCGCCAGACCAAATAAATCTAATCAAGTTAATGCATGTTGGGAAACACCTAAAAATCACTTCTGTCAGAGGTGGCTCTGAATCTCACCCAGGAAATGAGGAACTTTAAATCTGAATAGGAGTGACAGTCTTTTATAAAGGTCTGTTTTTTTTTTTTTTTTTTTTTTTTTTTTTTTTTTTTTTTTTTTTTTTTTTTTGCCTCTCAGGTTCTTCTCCCATCAACAAATATTACAGTTTGAACAGATACAGCTGATTTACATAGACTAGGGGGATAGGATTAATCAATCTTTCTGAGTAAAATTAGATTGAGAAGCCCAAATTAGTTGGTCATAGCAAATCTTTAGCCAACAGAAAATTATTAAAAGATTAAAAAACAAAAAACTTTTATTCAAAGCTTTAGTGTAAGGACAGATTTTAATTATTGAATCAGTTTTTATTATGTTTAGAAACCTCTTGAATTGGTAAGTTTCAATCAGCAATTAATTTGAAATTTAAAAAAGTTATTAAATAACATGCTTTTTGTCTTAGTGTTTTAAAAACTATTCTTTTTTTTTTTTTTTTTTTCCCCCAGAGTAATCCATGTCCACCTCTTCAGGCAGTAAATTGTCTTACACCGCTTTACTTTTTTGTGTTTATGGGATTACAGCTTGCAATAATGATTGGTTATATGATGTATCAGTAAGTATTGCTCTTGCATTCTTTAATTTAGGAATTTCATATTTTTATGAAGCTAAATATGCAAGGTAAAACAATATTAAGATTCTGATGGTATCTCATGATACAAGATGTGACAGGACTAGTTTTATTCCAAATCATAGCTATGGACCTAGATTTGTATGTTGAAGTAATGAAGTTGCTTTGATACCATTTGAATGTTTGGAATGGTGATCCTTTTATTAAACTAGTGATTGATGTGTTTATTGTAAAAATTTGCTAACCCTTGTTTATAAAATACAATGTGTATATTTGTTACCGCGAAAGTGCAGAAATCAGTTATTCTGCAGATTATCTAGGTATTGTGCAGATTAACTACGGTGATCCGTTAATGTGCGGAAAATTGTTTCATTTCTCGAATTACCTAGGTAATCTGCACATTACCTACTAGGCACTCGTTAAAGTGAAAATAAGATCTTTGCTGGAACAACAGCAACGTTTCTGTACGCTTAAATTAACATAATGTTATTTATTTATTTTTCGATATCTAAAGAATCAAGTTAATACAATCAAACAATTGACAAATTAGTTGATAGAATCAATCATCAATCAATTAATACAATTAAGAAAAAAATCATATGATAAAATTATGTTTACTTATTAAAAAACCAAATTAAAAATGGAGGGAGAGGGGGGAAGGAGTAGGGAAAGGAAATGAGAGAAACAAACTTTTGAACTTTAACGATACGTAAGCCGTTAATGTGCACGTTACGTAGCTAAAATGCGGAAAACTCTTGACTCCGCACGTTAACGGAGCAAATCAGTTAATCTGCAGATTAGCTAGGTAATGTGCCCATTAACGGTTTTCGCACTTTAGCGGTAACATATATATATATATATATATATATATATATATCTACATATATACAGTAAAACCCCTTTTTTTTAACGCTTTTCAGGGGACTGATGGAAAAAAGTGTAAATAGCAGGAAAGTGTAAAAAACATTAAAAAAAAGGCTGAAAGATGACTTACTGCTAGTATGTGAGTCTACATACTCGATTACAAAATTTAATAACTGAAAATAAATGAATTTACAATTACTTACATTTACCTATTTAAAAAAATCTTTTTAATTGTTTTTGCTTTTCGTTTTTTTTTTTTTTTTGACATAGCGCCAGATTGCTTTGCATTGAGTTCAATGCTTGATTTGTTTTTTTACTATCGCGTTCAAAGTGGACACAGAGAGTCTAAGATCTTTTGCTAAATGCACACATGTTCCGGCATGTCAATCTACGTCACAGAATTGCCATCTTTTCTTCTACTGAAATACATTTTCTGTCTTTTTTCTCCATGTTACTAACATGGATAATCCACCACCGCAACTTGAAAGCAACTTTCACACGCTAAATTAAGTAGCAGAAATTCTGTAATATCAATTCGTACTGTGATTGAAAAATCTCGGTATCGCTCATCACTAAATTACTGCAAGAGCATGCAGGTCACCATGATGGCGGAAGCGAAACTACAGCCGAAAGCAATTTGGGAACAGAAATGTGCAGATTTCCGCAGAAATCGATTCAAAAATCAGTATTGCCACCCGAGAAAAAAATTGCAAATCACTCGAAATAACATCCGCATCAAGTTGTTAATGGCGGTAAAGAATAGGCCTTAAGACGGGACCAACGGAAAATTACGTAAATGGCAGGAAAAATAAATTGCGGAAACATAAAAAGGGGTTTTACTGTATATATATCTACTCTGCCCTACGAGAAAGGACAAGACGAATAGGAAGTTAATAATGACAAATAATCGTGAAATCTAGTATTGTCAGTAACATCTTGTCCAGCTTAATCATACCTGGAAATACAAGCTGACTGTATAACATGTTGACTGTCATTACCCAATATGTCAACTTGTCACTGATACCAAAAGGTTGTTAGTATTTTCCCCTTCAAAATATATATATTATTTAAATGTATATACATATATTAATATACTAAATAATTATTATATATATATTAATATACTAAATAATTATTATATATTATTTAGTATATTAAAAACTAATATACTATTAGTTTTTCATTTTTTCATTGTCCTTACAAACTTTCGTTAGTAAAGGAAGCAAAATCAAATTATCTTGTAGCTAGCATATGGATAGAATTCTTTTATATATGCTGTCTGAGATATCTCACCACAGGTTATCTCATATATTGGTTCCCAAAGAAAAATTAGTTCATACCTGTATGTTGATGTTTAGTGCAATGGTGATGCTAACATCTAATGAGTTAAATATTCCTTTCCTGCATTGTCAAGAACCTTTGCACCACTAATATAAACTGGCAAGCTCTGAAAATGTGTTAGTATTACTCTGCTGTTGCAATTTTTGTAGTACCACAAACTTATTTTGCAAGTTTGTGGTGTTATTTTCTCATTTATTCACTTGTGGAAAAAAAAAGTATTTAGCCAGATTTCACTATACTTATTGTGTACTCACTCCAAGCATCCCATTCACGTATTTGAAATGCCTTCATTGGCTAGTCTGCAACAAAGTATAGTATGACCATTAAAAGATAATTTTTACTTGGCAGCAGTCAATGTGTTAAGTGTTAACCAGAATGAAGAGGGTGTGTACAATTGTTGGGGGGGGGGCCAAACATCCATGTATTATATTGAACCTAAATGTAGTTGTTTCTTTGATAGAGAAAGAATGAACAAATGTAATGGAATAAAGGGGAAAAAGAATAATATATATATATATCCCTAGAGAATAATTTGTTTTTGATTGAGAAATTACATTCACAGTTTCGGACACTGCAAAGAATCTCCATATCTAGAAAGGAACTATTTTGTTGCTGCAACATTTACAATATTAAGGTAACTTCAGGATTTTGTACATTTCATTTATATTGCATGCTCTAGCTGACGTGTTTATTGTGATGGGCAGTCTACTAGTTAATTAAAATATAAGCAAATATACCTTTCATTATTATATTACAATAATATTACAGTATTATTAGTTTACTGTAATAAATATTACAGTAAACCGTAATATTTATTATATCACATAAATATTACAGTTTAGAAAGGTTTATCTTCCAAAACGGTAAGTGGGCTTGAGAACTTGCAGCAAATACAACCTGTGGAATGACTTGCCGTATATTACACTGCTTGAAAGGCACAACATAGATCTTTGCTCAGGAGTGTGTATATTTGTTCTTTATGAGTAATTTTCATTTTTACTAGATATTGGTTCTCATCAGAGAAGAGTTAGGCAAACTTAGAATGCTGTGTTAATCCATGTTTTGAAAAATATATTCTTCGTAATCGGTATACAAGTTATAGTCATTGCATAAAAGAGTGGGGAAAAAACAACTTCAAAATAGCAAGATGGGTTGTCCTAGATTGCCCTGCCAGGATCAATTGGCTAGTGGACTTGCTTGCAAAGATCAACAGTGTTGTAGTAACCTCCCACCTCATGGTACAGGGTCACAGCCCAAGGCTTGCTGTGATGCTAGTGTAGCATCTGGGATAGCCCTAATGTTCCCTTCCTGAGTCGTTGCTTGCTTGATCGTAAAGTCACACAACCCAGAAATAACACATACCTGTTTCAAGTTAATTACAAGTATGAGAAAAATTAAACAGCTACAAATACAGGTTATAATTGGACCTTTATAATAAAAGAGGAATAGGAAACCTCATTATAACATGTGTTGAAAGTGAACACCTCCTTTGTGAATGCAAAATCATTTTTTATCAGGTTTGATGGCACCTTGTGAAGCACCTGCACACTGATGTTTTCAATCACCGTTGAATTGTTCATTTTTAGTTAAGTGTGTGAGGATTATTTCGATAAACAGTACCTTGAGATACTTCCAAAGAGGAAGTATCTCAAATATGGTGATAAATCTGGTGATCTTGGCACCCACAATTCTTTCGAGATGAGACAGTCACCAAAAAATTCTTGCAAAAAATGTACATTACTATTTGACATTTGGCACTGTCTTGCTGGAACCACAATGGCATTCACTGACAACAAGGAGTGCCATGAACTGTGTGATGTCTTGGTAAATGAACTATTTACCATCGTTTCAAAGAAAATGGATCCGACTATACAATGGCATTATATTGCACACCATACTCCAATTTTTTTGAGAATGCAAAACTTTTTCATGAAAAGCATGTGGATTTTCACATGACCAAATTGTATTGTTTTGACTATTCACATACCTACTGAGGTGAAACCAGGGCTCGTCACTGAAGAAAACTGTATCAAGCATTTCTATACCATGTTCTTCGATGAATGAGTGTAACCATCTGCAGAAGATTATTTGTTTGCCTTATCTGGGTCCTTCAGTTCATGGACTTGAGTGCATACGATTTGGATGAAGGTGTAATGATCTTGCAGCTTTCTATGCACTACCATATAGCGTTGATGATTACATGCCAAGTTTCCTGAGGCTTTTTGTTCAGGACTGCTGCAGTGCTCTTTGCTTCATCCATTTTATCGTCAGTCAAAATGGAGGGTCTTCTGGAACGTTTCCTATCCTCAACAGATTCAGTTTCCCAAAAATGCTGCCAATCTTGTTATCATTGACTTCTGAGGGACTGCTACATGCATATATTTCTCCTTAAATTCCTCGGCAAGACGTGTAAAAATGATTAGTGAAATAATTTCCCAAATGAAAACTCGCTGCGGATGGGAAGAAGAACATTTCACTTCCACAGTGAACAAAGCTACCACAGGGTGATCGTAATGTCATGCAACCGATAGTTTGTAGTAATATGATGGTGACATCTAGTGGTGTAAGGAATGATTATAACAATTTCGAAGAAATTGGTACAAATTCAAACTTTCGGTTGCGTGACTTTATGATCACCCTGTAGTATATGCCTGGAGGGAGTCTGAATTTATGAACTTTCATCCCTGTTGCATGCTCCTACTCTGTATATAATAAATCAAGCATGAAGCCAAGAAAATAAATAATAGTAAAGCTACATTCTAAAATTAATCTCTCATAAAAAATGCAATATTAGAAATGTACACAAAAAAAGAAAAATATTGATATCCAGGACTTTAACACAGATATTAACATGTACCACCACCACCACAAATTAGTAGTTAAATCCCAATCTGTTATCCTTTATCAAAGCTTAACTAGCATCTTATAAAAAAACAATTTACTTGTTATTCTGGGTACATTATGCCTGATACCTCTAAAAGTGGGGAAGAACATGCACCTTTGTTAGATCTCACATTACATTCCATCTCAAAAGTCAGTTTATCCTGAATCTTATCAGTTCAATCTGCTTCATTTGATGCATTAATTGACTCCGCATCTCTGATTTCAATCAACTGGTGTGGAAGCTCAAATATTTGCTATCAGTAATGATCTAACACAAATTGTTTGCCTACCTCACAAGAATGAATACAAGATAATTCTCATTTTCTTCCAACATTCTGGCCCTCTCCCTCCAAAATATACTATAGGTATTAGTTTCCTTTTGCCAGTCTAAAACTAGTTCTTTGGCATTACAGTGATTCCAGCTGAGATGACCCAGTTAGATTTGGTCAGTTTCCATTGGACTTAAATTTTTATGCCTCTTTTCATGGTCTGACTGGTTCCTCTCTTAATCTAAATACAAATGCTGACCAAGTGAAATGATCCTTGTTGGAATGAGCCTTCATTCCCCACTCCACTCAATCCCTATTATCCTTGTCCAACCCTTGGTTCTCAACATGGAAATTATGAAAAACTCAGGAGAATACTCTCTTTGGTCCCATAGTATCAGTTGCTGAATGGGAAAGAACTAAGCAGTGATGGAAAGCTTTGAAAAGATGCTTAAATCATACAGTATCTGAATGTGTCTCTAGAATCTGAAGAACAAATACAATGAGTGTGAAATGGATGTGCAATCTAATTAAATACCCAGAGATCCACAAGAAAATGACACAGGAGGAATATCATGAGAATAAGAGTGAGAAGTTTTATGAAATATATAAAGCTCAGGCCAGAAAAGTTAAGGGTATTGTATGGAAAGTTAAGTTGAAGTATGAAAAGAAATTGGCTGTACAGGCTAAAAGCAATCCAAAAGAATTTTATTGTTGTGCTGCAAGTAAAACAAAGAATGAATGCAGAAGAATAAATTTATGTAGATGGTATCCTAGTATCAGAACCAGATGAGGTAGTTCAAATAATGAGTTCTTGCATCAAGATCTATCAACCTATCAATTACCAGTACTACCACTACATTGGATGCGGAAATAGAGATGCAAGAGAAGGAAGTTCTAGTGCTGTTGAATAACCTGGATAAGAATTTGGCAGTTGGGACATGTGATATATCAGCATATGTGCTAAAGGAATGTTCAGCCAAACTGGCTAGGCTCTTGATATGTTTATGTAATTCGAGTCTTAACTCAAGAATGATCCCACAATAATGGAAAGAATGTATGATAATCCCATTGCATTTTAATTGTAAGCATTGTAGAGAAGTTGGTAAGAACTCGAATACAGAAACGGGTGGACAAACAAGATATACTTTGCAAGGAACAATATGAGTTTACTAGAGTGAGGTCATGTCTGAGCCATTTGTTCATATTTTATAATGATGCTATGACTGAGATGGATAAGGGAATGGATACACTAATACTGTTGGACTTTGCTAAGACATTTGATAGGATACTACATGAACAACTGTTGCATGAACTAGAGAATATGGGATTAAAATATAAACTATTAGCTTGGATAAATGGATGGCTGACAGGTGTCAGAAAGCAGTACATGGATGGTGTGAATCTGCTAGATTTAAGGTGACCAGTGGTGGGCCCCAGGGATCAGTTCTTGGACCATTGTTGTTTAAACCATATGTTAATGATGGAAAGGGGCTGACAAAGATACCTTCAGAAGAGGGCAATCACAGATGTTACTAATATGTAGTATTTACAGAGTGATTTGGAGTGTGGGAAAACATTAATGGTTGTTAATTCAATGTTAGTAAATGCAAAGTTATGAAATTTGGCATGATGCAATATTCAACATCATATTATATGGATAGGATTATACTTGGAGTACCTGATGAGGCTAGAGATGTTGGAGTTATGGTTGATGGCAAGTTGAAGTTTAAAGGTCACATAGCAAAATTTGCAAATACAACAAAGGATAATTGTGATATTGAAATGAATATTGACATGTAAGTGATATGGAAATCACTAATGCAGATTTGGTCTCCTGAGCAGCAAACGGATATGATTAGGTCATACCTAAAAGCCATTTTAGGTATGACGTCTTCTTTCTTTGCTTTCCCTCTCCCCCAATTCATTTGCAATCATTTGAATGGAATGTAGAATGAGTAAAAACACTTCAAATATTTGGGCACAATTTAGAGTGAAGGTGGCAAATTAAATATGGAAATAGAGACTAGAATAAACTGAGTTGGCATGGGATAAAAGATGATGAGTTATCTATTTTCATACAAGATAGCAAGGTTTTTCATTCCTTAAGCAGCTGAACTTACCTGGAGAACACATAATTTATGCACAAGAATATATACTTAGGCATAAGACAACCACCTTATCCTAAAATTATGGTCACAAAAACCAGTCTGGATAGGTCCCTGTAAGTACCACAGATTATTGTTTGTTGATATGTTTTTTACATGATTATTGTTAAAATACCAATACACTACACTGATACTACTTTTGATCATCCATGGAATTGCTTGTCCCTTGGCATTAGGTTTTTATAATGCAGATGGTTTCTATCAGGTTCTGACTATTCTTTGATATCTCTCTCTCACACAGATATTTGAATGTGGCATCATGCTTTCACAAAATAACTCAATTATGTCAAAACAAAATAGGTGATAGACAATGAATTTTCCCCATAGCTTGCTGCTATTATTTTTTTTTTTTTTTCATTGACAGTGTAATGACATTATGTAGTTATCTAATCAGAGGAAAAATGCAATTATGCTGATTTGCTTCTAAAGGTCTATGCCATAATAAAATTATCTCCTTAAAGTGATTAAACTTGCTATTAATTCACCATACTATTAATACTTCTGAATATTTTTATTTGTCCAATTTTATAATTTGTTGTTTCATCACTTTTCTCCTCTTTTAATAGGAATAACAAAGAATCACAAGCAAAGAAATTCTATTAATAAGAATGTAAGACTAGTAAGCTCATCCTCTGGACTTGATCATCACATGAAAAGTTCATAAAAGGCACTGAAGTCTTCCAGACTTAGTGGTGTAATATATAGGACTCTGGGTGAAAGTGTGTTGGGGCAGAAATAGGTTTTATTACATTTTCATCATAAAAACATTTCCATAATATAGAGAGACGATGTGAAGTTGATGTACAAAATGCCAATTATACGGAGTAAAATAGGATAATAAGTGATATTTTTTTAAATTCATCTTTTAGTTTCTTTCCCCACTGAATATTTTTTTTTAGAGACATTCTGTGATTATATTAAAAAAAAAAAAAAGAAGTGAATTTTTCTGTTATTTAAATAACTTGGGACCATCATTACATTTATAGCTTGAACTGTTAATACTCTTTATACTTTAATGGTAAAATTCTTACAGGGTAAACTTTCAAGTATGGACTGCATATTTGAAAATTAGTCTGAAGGATGCATTTGAAATCTGATGCCAGTCTTAGTAGTCCATCCATATGTTAAATGACAACTTGTTATGAAAAGATATACGTTGTGGTTATTATTATTATTATTTTTTTTTTCATTGTTAAAATTTGAAGCTACATTTAAAATATTACATGAGGGATAAATATCATAAAGGGAATTTTGTTCCCCATTACCTATATTAAATGATTTTTGGAAGTATTTAATTGGATACAATAATTGTATGCTTTATATTTATAAAGTGAAATGCAAATTTAGTTTGAAATGACTAGTGTGTAATTTTGTATGTGAGAGGGAGGCCATGCTTGCATTGGGACCAGTGACTAGATTTTTATGTTATGAGATTAGCACTAAAAATTAGAGGATCATTTCTTTCCAAACCAGTACAACAGTGATCACTTCTTAAAGTGCTATATATGAAATCAGAAATGAGTAAAAGAAAGATATTTCTATCAGTTGCCATTTTGGAGAATGAATTTTTCTGCATGGACAAATTATTTTCATTTCTAAAGAAAAATTCACTGAACTTCTAAATGATCATCACAAGATTTTATTAAATCAAAATGAGCGTATTGTTCTCTCAGCCTACTATATTGTCCTCATGCCTTTGATCATTTTCATGTATATTGTCCATTATTTATTTTTATTATCTTAAAAAAAATATGAGAATATACAAAAGCTAAACTGGATCACAATAAGCTTGAATTCTAACTGAACTGCCTCTGATTGATGAAGGATTTTTTTGAGTCAGTTTTGTGAACAAGTGCTGTTCAATAATAAACAGTTGCATAATATTATTTCTGTGTGCCTAAAGTAAAATATTTGCAAATATTTTTGCAGCATTTAAATTTTGAAAAGTAATTAATACAAATGAACTAATCAATTTGCATATGTTAAATGGCTGTGTAATATTTGATAGGAAGAAATTTTTACAAGTAAATATAGTTGGAATGGCATATTGTCTAAAGAAAATGCTGTGGTGGTTCATGTATTTCAATTAATCTTCAAGTTCTAAAATATTTGACAATGAAAATCATTTCATCCATTTGAGACTTGATACCATCGTTATCTTTTCACCATGAGTTAATCCAGCGAAGTTTTACCTGAAACTTGCAACTCCAAACTTCCAGAAATTCAAGATTTACAAGTTTACATTCAAGATTACCATTTGTATTTGTATGTATACAAAGCTGTTTCAGTTTAGGAGCATAAAATGTGTTCTAATCCTTTTTTATGCATAAATTTCATTTTATAATTGGAAAAACATGTTTTGCTATAGACAAAGTATTCCTTGTTAAAAAAAAAATATGTATATTTTATTATTATTTTTATTTTTTTAAATTTTTTTTGTCAAGTCCAGAATTGAACATAAGTTAAAAGCAGATTTATCTTATCACAAGAATGAAATATATAGACATACATTTCACTTTGTTAAATTTGTCATGCATTACTTCATAATGTTTCATTAACATGTAATGTGGGGTGAGCATTATGATTTCATAACTGGTTTGTAATTTTTTTATCAGCAGTAGAACTACATTAAGATTTAAAAAAAACTTTCATTCAATATTAGGGAAATCCTCAGAATAATAAATGGCATATTCGGAATCATGTTTAGTTTTGTACTTATTGAATTATTAAATTTAAAAAAAAGCTCCAAGTTTGTTTTTTTGAAAGATGTACCCTTGAAGACTGTGTTCAGATCTTAATGTAATCTTAATAAAAGATTTAAAGATTTGTCCTTCAAAATTTCATTATTCTCCAAATATATAAAGTACATATAATAACCATAATCTTGTATAATTAATACTTTGGTTTGTTATGATTAATATTAAATTAATAAAAACAGTATAAGAGAATAAATAATATAGCAATACTATGTATTGATCAGTATATTTAGTAGTGTAAAAGTTTAAATTTTCTTAGTAACTTTCCAGTTTTTTTTATGTGAAATATGGGATGTGGCTATAAAGTAATGAGACAGGAGATATATTGAACATCTTTTATTGGTATATTAGAATGTAATTTTGTCACATTCAAATTCCAATAGTCATTATTATTATTATTTATTTATTTTTTTTTTTTTTGAAAAGCTGTATAATTAGTTTACTGCAGAGTCAAAATAATGCACTCTGTATCGTTTTATTTGTGTCCTCATTTTATATTTTACTATTCTTCAGATCCCTTGAAGAATTTTGAAAAGAGTCAGATTATTTGCAGACATGTCTGCATAAATGATAAGGATAGCATAATCTATATCATTTTGATGTCACTGTTTTAACATGGCTGTTTTAGCATGAGACAGATTTGATATCAGATTTTTCATTTGTTCATTTATAAAATGAACAAATGAAAATGCACCAAATCAAGAAAAACATGGAAGCAAATAATGTTAGCAGTTTAATTGAGAAAAAAAAAAGCATTCTATTCTACTTGCCAGCTGATGTAAATAATCCTGTAACAATCACACCACACACACAATTCTCATCGAAATTTTGTTTAAAATTATTATGGTTATATACAAATCGCTGTAGTCTAATAATTAACTTCCTTCAAATTCAGATATAAGTACCACATTAAAACAAAAACAAATATTCTAATTATTTTTGTTTACTGATATTTAAAGACTATTTTTGTCATAACTAATATTTAAGGAATTGACAGCGTATACTAGAAATATAAATTAAATAAACTTTAATATATACTTTCCGATATTTCGGCAAATGTCACGTTGCCATCTTCTTGGGAACTTACTACAAAGACACGTGCACACACGTACTAAGAACAGCAATTGAGACTGAAGCTAGGAAGCTAATGTTTTCCTAAAGTCCTGATGGTGCCCCCTGGTGGGCTATATTGGTAGTTCTTGGCCTTTGGGCTGAAGTTCTGATAAAAGTTTCCCAAATTTGGGGCAGTCTCATCCATCCAAATTTGTTGAGGTTTGGCATGTTCCTAAGGGCCAAGGCTGATTCCATGAATAGTCTTTCATACTTGAACTTGCTGCGGTGTATTACTGTGGCTTTCTTCCATCTTATTCTGTGGCGAGTATCCAGAGCGTGGTCTGCAAGCCCAGAGTGGCTGTACTGGTGAAATCGGATGTAATCCTTGTGTTCTGAGATTCTGATATTTGCTGTCCTGCCTGTTTGGCCAAAGTAGGACAATTTACAGCTGCAAGGGACCTGGTATACACCAGGTAGGTCTAGGGGAAGTGGTTGGTCTTTAGTGGAGCGGATAAGGGATGCCAGTTTTCTATGTGGTCTGTAACAATAATGTCTTAATAACAAGTGGTCAAGTCATGTTTTTTTAAGATTTTATTGATTTTTTCCGAGGTGCCTCAGATGTAGGGAATAGTGATGGATTTAGAGTAATCTTTTTTGTGAAGGGGAGGGGGTGGTGGGTTGTGGATAACTGGGTTAAGTATTTTTTGGAGGGGGGTAGCATTGGCTGAGAAAGTGTCACGGATGTGATTTAGTTCAGTGGTTAGGGCTTGATCATTTGAACAGATTATTTTTGCCCTGTTGAATAATGTCTTAATAACTCCATATTGTTGTGAGGGCGGGTGTTTTCTATAAACTGAGAAAACCAAGGTTCCATCAGGTTGGCAGCTGACTAGTGTGTCTAGGAAGGGGAGGTTATTGTTTTCCTCTTTTTCCAGGGTGAACTTGATTCTAAGGTGTTGGTTGTTTAAGTGTGTTAAGAAGGAGAGGAGTGAATCCGGGCCATGTGGCCAAATAGCGAAAACATCATCAACGTAGCGAAGCCATATGGTAGGTTTTTGTGGGGCTGAGTTTAAGGCTTTCTCTTCAAACGTCTCCATGAAGAAGTTGGCCAAGGGCGGGGAAAGTGGTGAACCCATGACTGTCCCCTCTATCTGTTTGTAGAATTTTTCCTGCCAAACGAAATAGCCTGAGTTCATTGTAAACTGAAATAGGGCTGAGATATCGGGAGGAAATTTAGCTTGGATTAGCTCTAAGGTTTCTTTGAGGGGGAATCAATGCCATCCACTATGGGACGTTACGTCCCATAGTGGATGGCATTGATTCCCCCACTTACAAACTAGCCAAAGCGCTCTCACACTATACTGGCAATACACCATCACACATAAAAAAAAACTCAGCCCACTTCAAAGCCAGTATAGAAAACCTTACACTCCAACATAATGACATAATGGTCAGTTTTGATGTCTCCTCCCTATTCACGAATGTCCCCCTCAAAGAAACCTTAGACAACTTAAACACTTAAACAACCAACACCCTAGAATCAAGTTCACTCTGGAAAAAGAGGAAAACAATAACCTCCCCTTCCTAGACACACTAGTCACCCGCCAACCTGATGGAACCTTGGTTTTCTCAGTTTATAGAAAACCCACCCATACAGGCAGAGATACATTCACCAACAATCCCATCACCCCCCCTCCCCCCCTAGACCTACTTCCCCTAGACCTACCTGGTGTATACCAGGTTCCTTGCAGCTGTAAATTGTCCTACTTTGGCCAAACAGGCAGGGCAGCAAATATCAGAATCTCAGAACACAAGGATTACATCCGATTTCACCAGTACAGCTACTCTGGGCTTGCAGACCACGCTCTGGATACTCGCCACAGAATAAGATGGAAGAAAGCCACAGTAATACACCGCAGCAAGTTCAAGTATGAAAGACTATTCATGGAATCAGCCTGAGCCCTTAGGAACATGCCAAACCTCAACAAATTTGGATGGATGAGACTGCCCCAAATTTGGGAAACTTTTATCAGAACTACCAATATAGCCCGCCACGGGGCACCATCAGGACTTTAGGAAAACGTTAGCTTCCTAGCTTCAGTCTCAATTGCTGTTCTTAGTACTTGTGTGCACATGTCTTTGTAGTAAGTTCCCAAGAAGATGGCAACGTGACGTTTGCCGAAATATCGGAAAGTATATATTAAAGTTTATTTAATTTATATTTCTAGTATACGCTGTCAATTCCTTAAATATTAGTTATCATGTTTAACCAGTGTATAAGCCTCTCAACAAGAACTATTTTTGTCAATTACAAAAGAAATCTACCAATAAGGGAGATAACTCAAACTGTTCCTCCTCCCTCTTGCACACTCACTTCCAGAAGATGCTGTTTCTTTAGCTGTACTTTCCAACTGGTAATCATTTAGATTGAAGCAAGAAATGATATCCCAACCAATTTTACAAAAGCATATTTTTCAATTACCTGTTCCAGGGGTTATGGTGTCATGCATTAATTAAATTTATTATCCAAAACATTTCTGCTGAATAAGCTAAAATTGTCCTCTTGTTTATTAATCTTAAATGTAAATTCTGTTTTTAAAAAAAAGTGGGAGATTTGAAAGTCTTTGTTGAAATGATTATAAATAGTGCATTTACAAATAACATAGATTGAAATATCTTTGTAATGAATTGTACACACACACTATACAGAAGTGATAAATTATTAAATTTGTTTAAAAATTAAAATGCACCTTTAATAGTCTTAGGTATGGTTAGAGTGGACTGCAGTCTACTCACTATATCTAACATTTGCTCAATCACAAACTAGCAAAAAAGTGCTGATCAAAAACTTGCTGTTTTAAAATTCATTATAAGCAAACTAACCATGATAAACTATACTGAATTCTTTACAAGTTTGTTAAAGTGAGTGACTATATTATCATATGCCAACACAGTAATATTTTGCTTTTATAATAAATAAAAATATAATAATATTACTAATACATTATTATATACGCTCTCACCTGTGAGCGTGTATATATTAATGAAAATTTTGCGATTTGATATTTATATTTAAGTTTTTAACATTGCTGGAAAAAAAAAAAAAATAGACCGTGAAAATGACTATTGAAGGCATTGTATTAAGCTAATAACACGAAGAATTACCTTATTTTGCTGTTATGGTAGAGAAAAACTGTACTCATGACTGAGTATAGTGAAAAACTATCTACAGCTGGTTTGCTTTGCCTCTATATATATATATATATATATATATATATATATATATATATATATATATATATATATATATATTTATTAATAAGGCAATATTCCCAATCCTGCTCTTTATCTTCATACTTCTCTCCAGACATAAAACAATCATCATTCAGTTCTACATAGCCAGGAATGTTTGACAATGTGAATGTTCCAATTATTTTCTTTTTATTATGAAAACATTTTTAATACTGATGACTTGAGTTCTTCCAAGTCTCCTTTGAGTTTTCATGCTCTTAGATTTAAATAGTTTACTTATTTCTTTGTCTTTCAAGTCACCAAATCCTTCACCTCCTGTTATGTGACCCAACAATATAATTATCTTGACTTCACCTGAGTAAGGGAATCCATTGAAGTCATTCACTGGTTCATTCAAAAGCTTCTTCCAACATGAATTCATTGTTGTACAAAACTTGTTAGATGATTTCTAGAGGATACATTTTGAAGTGTAGTAATTTTTCTAATATTTTCAAAGATCCAGGATGCCATCTGGATCCATTGTCTTGCAAATCTTTCTGAAAGTGTGGTACATGAAATATTTCAAAATCCCTCGGATATCCTGAATTTGTGGTAGTGAGCATCTTGTATGATTTTGTTGTATGGTAGCACATCTTGGACTACATGCTGCTACAAAAACAGTTTACGTGGTCTTTTGTAGAATTTGTAGAAACCCAGATGCCATCTTTTCTGTCATAATAGCATTTTATTGCCATTAAATACTTGTAACCTTTAATTAACATTTTGCTGGTTATTCCTTCTATTGCTATATTAGTAGATGCTGTCTTCCTATTAACTTTTACATTATGGAATGCAAATTTCTTCTTGATCTTCTCAAACTAGTCTTTACTGGCATTAAGCATTGAGAATTTCCATCAGACTGATAGTTTATTATTTGCACAGTAAGCAGTGTTTGGAAGCAAACATAATTGCCTTTCCTCTTTTGCTTCACAATCTTAACTGTTCCAAAAATAGCAAATAGTAATTATGTATTAATATGCAGAATGAATTCTTGATACAGTGGCATTTTTATTAATGGAAAAACTTGCTTGATATTTTGTGGGATGTACACTCACGGAATATATAGGATACTTGTGATAGTAGCCTATTATTATCATTATACAAGTATCTCCATGGAGTTAGAAGACTCATCGTGAGAGACACATACTAATTGTAAACACACAATACTTCTCTTTAAACTCATTCGCTATCACAGTACTCACAACTAATTCCACTCTTTCCAATTATTTCAAACTATTCCTCTCATTCACCACTCTCCAAGCAAAAAATTCGAGTCTGTACACCCTCAATACCCAATTTTACACAACTTCCAGGAGTGATCCCTAGTTTTTTCTCTCTATTCGTTATATTGAGCTTTTCTTTTGTGTAAATCTCACCAGTCTCATTGAGGCATGGGTTTGTATCCCACTACTGCCATTAAACTTTTGCCAGCCTGGCTGGTTGAGTGGTTAGCGTATCCACTCTCCAGCCAAAAGGCTGCGGGTTTGAATCCCACTGTGGGCATGGATGATTGTGAAAATGATGGTGGTGGGAGGTAGATGGCGTTGGTCTAGTTGCAGTTCATTGGTGGATTGAGTGGTGGAGACAGAGTTGTAGAGTAGGTGCCCTTCCTCGATGAGTCTTTGGACTCCATGGAGGTGTCACGTAATAATAATAAAATCTTATAGAATCCTTTTAATAACTTATTAACTAAACTTAACCTGCCTATCAACTAAATTTTGCAACCCACACACCTTCAACCTATCCTCATAGGGAGTATTCTACAGACCTGTCACTAGCTTGGTCATTTACATCTGAATCTTCTCTACTATCTCCTGATCCCCAGGTGACCAAATCTGTATGTCCTAGTCAAGATGCGGCTGAATCATAGCCTTATAAAGAGCGATAATAACTTCCCTGTCTCTACTGTTAGCTTATTTTTCAACATTGAAGTAAACCTTTGAGCTATTTTGCCAACTTTTCAGTATGCCCTCCAAACTTCAACTCTTTGGCTAGCATTATCCCTGCCCCTAGCCTCATCAATTTCCTACAATCCAGTACCATCAGTTCATAGAATCTGCATCACCTACTAGAAAAACATGCTGTAACCATGTTTTTCTAGTAAGTAAATTCGAAGGCCCATATGAAAAGGGATAATAACACAATTGTTACAAATAATGAAGAAGGTAATAACATTTTTATTTTTGAGTAATATTTGGCTGTTTTTGGTACAACATGTGGCATAATTAGGAAATGACAGCAAACTTGAAAAATTGACAAATATTTTAAATTGGAGTGGACAGTGATATTTTCACTGGAAACACAAACACCAGTATCAAAATTTAGTTCAACTAGATTTACTAGTTGAACTGCTATTGCATCAGAATTTTTTTATGCTATAAAATGGATAGCAAGAGCTAGATTTCACATTTCATGCTGAGATGCTATTATAACCCTAAAATGTACCATATGAATTGAGTTTAGCACTTAAAAATGCTTTACTTCTTGTTGCAGGTTAATAAATGGCCCATTCAAAGCTAAAAATTTACTTTTTTTTGCTGTTTAGTACTTCATGGGTCTCTTGTCTTTATTACAGCATGGCATTGACAAAATCAACTTCCTGATAGATGCAACTGTCAGTTCATGGTTCCATACCCTTATAATGGCTCCTTGGAGCTCACGAAGTATTTTTGGCTTCTTCTTGTGTATTTCAGTCTCCATTTGGTACCACAAATTCTCAATGAGGTTGGTTGAGATCTGGGATGTTTCCTAACCATGATATTGAGTGTTCATTGGGCCATTTATTAACCTGCAACAAGAAGTAAAACATTTTTAAGTACTAAACTCAATTTATATGGTACATTTTAGGGTTATAATAGCATCTCAGCATGAAATGTGAAATCTAGCTCTTGCTATCCATTTTATAGCATAAAAAAATTCTGATGTGATAGCAACTATTATATTATGCAGAAACCCTTGTGAAATGATAGATGATGCAGTACAATGAAATATCTAATGATATAGCAATGAAAATTATCATTTAACCACTAAAAATTTCTTTTTTTTTTTATGTAAGATGATGCAGTTTGTATGAACATGAGTGTATGCATCCTTTTCAATCCAAATAGCATAACATTACATTTTGCAACATTAAATTGACAACCATTATCCTTTGGTGATAATACTGTACTGCAGGATATCCAATTTTGAGGGTTATAAAAGCTATCTGGGAGAGGTAAGGTCAGCAAGGGCAGTATTATTGGTTCTGATGGCTCTGTGTGTTAGAGTTTTTTAGAATACCATACTATTAGGCTGGATGATGGTGTGATTGTGCATATATCTTCCAATATGTGTAGGTTTTCTCTAAATTAAAAGAAAAAAAGATAACCATTTGGAACGCATGTGACTAGCAGGCAGATAGTTATTCAGTTCTTTATTCATTTGAAGTACATTTTAGAATGTTAGCTGTTTAAATGTGCTTGGACCACATGGCCAAATAAAAGTAAATGATTTAATAGCTCAGCCAAACCATTGGTTTCAGTATGGCTGTGTTGAGTGCTTGGTTCTCTAAGTGTTCTGTGAAGAAATTGGCTGAAATGGGGGGGGGGGGGGTGAATAATCAGCATGTACTGTAAATTTGAATAATTTAAATATATTGGAAAGGGTGGAATGGAAATTGATAAATCAAGGATATCAGAGTTAATGGTATGTTAGTAAACAATGAAGTAATATCAAAGCTAATCATTGTCTGAACCTTTTTAAGTTATGTTTTTGTTTTTTTTAATATCCTTTTTAAGTGAAAATAATTTACTTGTGTACAGGAGGTTGAGCCAGCTGTTTCGCATGCTTAGGCATGAGGGGGGGGGGGGGGGGGTAGAGGAATATCTAGTTTATAAATTTTTGATGTTCCATACATTATGGGGGACTTCACATGAAAGACTTGAGTTAAGAGTATCTTTGGGCCAACTATTTATATTATTAATTAATTATTGTTGTTTGTATACTGTGACAAACTGTTTGTGCTCAGCAGTTAGGCAGAAAACAAACAAAATATCAGCAGCTAAGTAAATATATTTATTCTCTTACTGCCTTGTGTTATAAATTAAATCCATTAAAAAACTCAATATTAACTGCTAACATAATCCTTTGTTTGTTTGCTTAAATTCCAAATATTCGCTTAATTAAATTAAATCCATTAAAAAACTCAATATTAACTGCTAACATAATCCTTTCTATCTGTTTGCTTAAATTTCAAATATTCGCTTACACAACAATTTGACACAAATAATGTTATTTCTTTATTCTAAATAATGATCAATTTCTTTGCAATGCTATAAAACATGCATTCCTTATTATTGCTATAGCTGCACATTAAACTGATCCAGTTAACACACTACTATTCACTACTATTCCAGTGAAGTCAGGGGGCAACAGTGTGTATCACTCTTAATTGGTACATGTGCTGCTCAATAAAAGTAGTCTCAATATAGCCACATTTGTTTGTTGCATTGAATCAGAGGTGTGATTTAATTTTTTTGTTTTTTAATGTGCTTAGCTTATTAAAAGTTATTTCTTGGTAGAGATTTTTTGTTGTTTTTGTTTTAAATTTGATTTGTTAATATCTTTAGTGTTAAACATCAAAATATTTGCACATGACTGGGATGTGTTAACATTAATAGTTACATGTTGCTTTTAGCTGCATAAGTGTTTAAAATTCATGAATTTATAATCTAACATTTATCATTTGAAATGTATAATTTATATTATCTATAAAAATTGTAATGTACAGATTACAGTGAAAGATTAATTTCAGTTCAAAGGGACCATTATATTCCTTCACCTTCCAAGTTCAAATGTGAAATATTTCATAGCAGAAGTATTAGGTATTTTTTCCCTTCTACATGTTAGGCCTACTGGCCTGTTACAAGCTATCTTAAGCCCTAAGTCAAACTCATCCTGAGGATAAGGTGACTAGCCCTATGCTTCTGGTATATTTTATAGCTGTAGCTGCATGTGTTCACATGGCCAGTTTGCTTGCTTGCAGGTAGAAAAATCCCAGATAAACTGGGGAGAAAAACCCTGCTGTCCATGCCCAAGATCAGCTAACTTGGCAATGTCTGAGAAAGATCCTTAAGCTCCTCACATTGGCGACTGGAATCCAACCTAGGACACCCCTTTCCCAGGCATAGCCACTAAGCTAACCATGCAGACAATAAGTATTAGGTGGATGGGGAAATTACTGTTAATATTAGAAAAACTGCTGAATTTTGAACTCCTTTGCACTACATAAGAAAAAAAAATCATCATACCATTTTCGTCTGAGTCCTTTTTTATAACAATTTTTAGTTACAGCCCACCTCCCCCATTTGTCTCTATTGAGGGCTTCCTCATGCCAACATTCTTCATCCATCTCCACTAGACCATCTTTCAATTTTCTCTGTTATTATCCAGATATCTTTCTTATATGAATGCCACTGGGTAATCGTCTTTGTCCATCTATCACTTTTATTCATGCAATATGTCCAGTCCATTTTATTTTAAAATCTCTTCCCTTATATACAGGGTGTTCGGGATAAATTTGACAGTTTCGTAAGGAAAAAGAAAATCTTCTTTGTATCTATTAAATTTAATGAATTGACAAAAAAACATTACAGGCAGAGTTAATTACAATACTATCAACAAGATTTACTCAAAATAACCACCATTAGCATCGATCACAGCTTCAATTCAGCTTCGGAACCTCGAACAAGCTGATGCTACAGTCTCCCTGGGAAGGGCCGCAAAAACTGTTTTAATTTTATCCATTAACTGGGCTTTTGTATTACTGGAAGTGCGATTGGTGTCTTTTTCAACTGCGCCCCATACAAAATAATCCATGGGGTTAAGGTCTGGGGAGTTTGGAGGCCAAACATTTGGACTGGTGAAGTCGTAGAAATTTTCAGACAACCATTTTTGACTTTTCCCAGAGGTGTGGCAAGGGGCCGAATCCTGCTGCCATACATACGGCCTACCATTGGCTACCCTTGTTATCCAGGGCTTGACTACAGTTAGCAACTCCACGAACAAAGCCCGAATTCCAATGCCAGGGTTCTTCAACACCTGTTCCTGCAGATTTGCGAGGAATTCTGCTGTACGAACGCAATCAGATCGTCTGCTAGGGATCTTTCTTCTTGCTACATCCTCGTAGTCACCATTGCAAGTCTCTAGTTCATGCCTGATTGTTTTTACTGTATTCAGGGAGCATTGGGCAGCAGTCGTAATATCCTTATTTTGATGGCGGGCACGAATCATCATGATACAAGTTATTCTCTTCCATGATTCAGGTGGGTTCCAGCTATCCATCCTTTCTGACATCTTGTATATGAATGAAGAAGGGTCCAAACTTTTAAATGAAGAGAAGTGTGTGTTAATACATGTAACTTACGGAAAAATATAATTAATTATAAATATGTCAAATTTATCCCGAACACCCTGTACATTACTTTCCTTTGTTTTGTTATCTGATGTTTGACTTTCTTTCCTCAGTTTTTTTCTGGGCTCAAGTTTTTCTCCTTTCAAGTATTTGTTATTGGCATGTATCTGATCATTGTCATAACTGAAATGATAAATTGGATTCTAAAGCTTGACTTTGTTTTCAGGTTTTATTTTTTTCTTTCACTCCAGTCTAGTTCACTTAGGACATATTCTAATACGGTACTAAATCATTTGGGTGTGGCATACCTCCTTTATTTTGAATGAACATATAAGAATACTAGCAGTTGCTTTTACATATATTTTATTAGTTGTACATAATTTTGTCTTACTCTGTTTCTTCATTGCTATTGGGATTTTTTTTTCCTACTGAATCAGGCTTTTTTTTAATAAGCTGTAAAACCTAAGTACAATAGTAGATTGTAATTCTCCGTATTCATCTGAGTTGATTCAATATCAGCAGATGGTTGGTTGTGATAAACTGCCTTCCATATCCACTTTGTTCATTACTTTGATTTTTCTAATAATCTAGTAGTTCTGTTTGTTATTATGGTTTATATACTTGTGACAGCAAGTTTATATACCTGCAGTTTTCTATGCTTTTTTTTTTGTTTTTTATAGCATTGTTTAAGCTGTTTGGTATACTTCTCTTTTTTATGCATTTAATAAAGATTTTTTAGCTAATCAGCTAAAGTCTTATTTTCTTATAGGGAGTAGGAGCCTTTTAACCCTATCTAGCTTCTGGAGACTGAGTGGGCAGTTCAATCTCCACCAGTAGCCAATCAGAGATAGTCCATGACTATCAGTAATCATGAGCAGCAACCAGTGAAGAGATGGGCAAACGTACTGCCATCTCTTGGTGCCTAACACTAACAGGATATGTTGCTGTCTGAAATAATGTGATTTCTATAGTCGATTTGCTAGACAAAAAAAAAAAAAAAAAAAAGTTTCAGGGGGGTAAAGCCCACTTGCCTGTGCCAGAGATTGACTAACTTAGGAAGTGGTCGAAGATAGGCTTAGAAAAAGTTTGTCCATTTGGCGACTAGACTTGAACTGAAGTCTATCTTTGGGCTGTCTAGCAATGGGGATGCAAGTGCCACTTCCACTGAGCCACACAGACTGCTTAGATTTTCTTAGTTCTATTAATATATTCCCTGCTGCTTTCGTCCTTCTGTTGTAATTCATCTTCTCCTGGCTTCTTATTTTTCATGTCTTTCATTGCTTGTTGTATTTCTGAATACTCTCTTCCTGTTCTTTTGGCTTCCATCCAATAATTTTCAACAATGGGTTCTGTATATTATACCTTTACAGATTTTTCGTTCATATTTGGGCACCTAGTTGTGGTTGAAAAAATGCATTTTAAATGACATTTCTAGTAGTACTGAGTGGGACCATCTTTGGCCTGAATGACAGTAACTGCACATGCTTTCAACCAATTTCTGATATATCACAACAGGAATATTCTTCCATTCCTCATACAAAGCTATGCCATTGCTAGTGCAGTCTGGAGCAACTTTGGTGTTCTAACTCGTCCCAAAGATTTTCGATGGGTTGAGGTCTGGACTCTGAGCTGGCTGGTCCAACATTTCAATATTGTTTGTGAAAACCAGTGTTGGACACACAGTGCAGTATGGCATGGAGCATTGTCATGCAGAAATATGCAAGGGTCACTGCTGAAGTACTTTCACAGCATCAAAAGCATGAAGTTTTCCAGGATGTCCAGGTAGCCATTAAATGTCATGGTTGGGGCATGTCCACCAATGGACCAAGCCCATCCAACTGAAACATCCCATACCATTACTGAGCCTTCACCATACTTGAAATTTGGAATGATGTAGTCCTACCAGAACCATTCTCTGGGTATTCTCCCTATCCAGTAACTGAATTGTGATTCGTCACTCCATCCAATCATTTATGGTCCAGGAACAATGTGAAAGACGCTAGTCCAAATACCACGTGGTGTTGAGGGGGGGGGAGAGTGATGTGTTGTTTGTTCACAGCAGCTTTACCATGGTAACCTAAATATGCAACTCTGTGGACAGTTCTAATGCTGACAGATGTTTCTGCATTATTGTCCAGGTTGACTGTGAGGTCCACCGCTGATGACATGCAGGATGCACAAACCAGCTTGTCTATCTTGGTCACTGAGTGTTTGTGCCCTTCCAGGGTGTTTTCCTGTTGTGGTACATGATCAACTTTTCATCTGTTGAATGACATAAGCAATGGTAGATTTTGGTATGTTGAGATGGGTAGCAGTGGTAGTTGGGGGACACATCGGTGTCCCCCAACTACCATCACAGTTCAGCTGAATGTGACAATTTGACATCAAGCACAGTGCAAAACATGCAGCACACATCCCAGCTTTTTATTACCAGACTTACACAGGCATTCCCTGAATATTTGCATGTTGTAGGATTCGAAATTTGCATGGCACGTAAGGTGTCCAAATACTCTTGTCAACATGGTGTGTGTGTATTTTTATTGTGTTTGCAATTTCTTCCAATATAGTTCTTTTGTTGGCTGCTAACATATCATTATTTATTTTGCATGTTTTGCTTTATTCTGTTCTATTGTGTAAATTTTCCTCTTCTGCGATCACTTCATATACCTGTTTGATTGATGACATAGAATTTTAGCAGCTAAAATATGAAGCGACTATTTTGCTGTTTGCCAGTACAAAATTTTGGAAATCAAAGATTTAAAAGAGGACTTTTAAACCTGTTTTCAGGTGAAAATCATTCAAGTACTTTAATTCAAGTTGAACAACTAGAGTAGGAGCATTGTTAACTCTCTCTTGCACGTAATTCTTCAGCACATTCCCATTATCTTATCTTGTTCAACTGCTGTATTTGTATGGCCTTGCTCTAACTTTAATGTCTCTGTTCTTTTGATCGGTGACCAATTCGCCGATTAGCATCCAGAGAGCTAATAGGTATTTCCAGAATACCTTACTAAAGTAAGCAATTTACAATTCGGATATTTTTTTATCACTTTTATCCATTATTCTGGGTATGGAATGACCATGGAAGAATAATCTAAGATTATTTTTCCATGGTCATTCTTCCTTTTTCTTTGATGTAATGATAATTCTATCAGATTTCTCTTGGCATATTTTGGTAACTTCTTTTCATAATCCAATATTGCATTCCTTTTCATGGCCTTATGTTCCTGGCTGCTCTTTATACTTCTCCTGTCTCTTCTCACAATATCAGGTTCATTAAATTCTCTTATCTCACTCATGATTTAAAGTATTACTCATCCATTTGACTCCTATGTAGTTAATTCTCATAACTCGGAGATGTGGTATATTTCACACACACACATATTGACTGCTTCCCATTCACTGTTGATTTCTCTGCCTGCCTTAAGGTTCTACATATGCCACAGTCAACACTATTTCTAGATACAATGTTCTTGAACCATGAGTTCCTTCCATCATATGCTGCTTAAGGTAGTTTCCTCCCACCCCCATAATACTATAAATCCTCTTGGCCACATGTTGCATCCTTTCTCCCCTCCCACAATATAGGCCCTATAACACAACAGGACCATGTGTGGATAAGTGTTTATGGAGAGAGGGTGAAGTAATCTATTGATATGTTAAAAAGTTGGAGGTTTTACTTGGGAAAAACAGGAAGAAATTGTTCTAAAGACTAGAGATGGATGGAATGGCAGAGGATGAAAAGAAGTGGTTTGGTATGTTTGGAGTTGGACAGTGGCTGCTTTAGTTCTTACATTGTTAGAAGAAAGTGGAGGAATGATAAAATAATGATAGTCCTTTGTATAGCTATAAGGTTTATCTGTCTGCACAAATCACAGCCCCCTTCAGATGACCCAGGTCTGTATCAGCACTCCACTATGTATTATGTCTTGTTAATACTATCCAGCAAACAACACCAGTGAACCCAGAAATTCCTTTTCAGTCTGACTTATTGGATGCCTGAAAAAGTTAAATGTTTAATCTGCCTAGAGCAGGATTTATAGCAAAATAAAAAAAAAAAGGAACAAAAACTTAGCCTGCCCACAGTACCATTGTACTCTGTTCACAACTTTTTGTGGGTGTGGGAGTCACATATAAAAAAAAATAAAAAAAAAAAAATATATATATATAGCAATTCCCCCCCCCCCCCCACACACACACACATATACCTGTCCTATCATGCTCAAATACATGAACTGGTCAGATTCTTCCCATAAGGATAACATCTTCTGTCAGCCAGATCAATAAATAACTTTTGGTTCCATTACATCTAACCAGTGCTAAGAACTCCTTTCCTTTATTCCTTATACTTCTAGCATTATTGTATATGCATGATAGCCAACCACTAGGCAAATGATTGTTCAGGTAACTTAAAACATGACAGGTTCAAATAGGAAGATGGAGTTGATTTCTCAACCAAATCTTTTGCCTACAAGGCTTGAAATGTGGAAAGCAGCAGGAGTAGATGATATTTGACCAGAAATGCTGAAACATGGTGGTATAAAACTTACAGTGGCTGCACTGCATAGTTCAGAGGGACGAATTCCCGATGATTGGAGTAGAGCTCTAATAGTACCCATATATAAAAAGGGAAATTAAACTGAATGTGAGAATTACAGAGGTATTTCCCTACTGAGTGTTCCTGGCAAGATCTATGCAAGCATACTTGAGAAACGGTTGAGAAGAATTGTGGAAAAAAAGCTTGGTGAAGAACAAGCTGGATTCAGGTCAAATAGAGGCTGTCAGGATGAGATCTTCACTTTACGACAAATAGTGGAGAAATCATGGGAATACAACAAAGATCTGTATATAAGTTTTGTCAATCTGGAAAAGGCATATGACAAGGTACCAAGAGAGAAGCTATTCGATACGCAGCTTATATGGTGTCAATGAGGCATTATATCAAGCAATACTTAGTCTGTATTTGAGCAGTTAGAATTGAAGGATGTACATGAAGATGGTTTAATGTTAAATCTGGTGTGAGACAAGGATGTATGTTTTCCCCTCTGTTATTCATTATCTATATGGATCACATTATGAAGGAAAGTGGTATTAAACATGATATCAGATTTGGAAATGTTAATGTCAGCTCTGCTTTATGCAGATGATGTTATACTTCTAAATAAATCCACTGCAAGTCTGCAAGAGTCCCTGACTAAATTGAATAACTGTTGTAATAGATATGGTATGAAGGTCAGCATTAAAAAGACAATGAAAATAGGTAGAATTGTTGAAAATGTCAATTGTGTTGTGAAAGGGGAAACCTGTGGAACAAGTAAAACATTTCAGCTACTTAGGCACGATTTTTACTGAAGATGGTAAATTAAATATGGAAATAGACAACAGAATCAACAAAGCTGGTATGGTGGGAAGTCAATTGAATAAATTCATATGGAATAAGAGAGAAATTAGTCGGAACCCTAAATTAGCTGTATACAAGACAGTGTTCAAACCAGTTTTAACTTATGGATCTGAGAGCTGGTTTAGAAATAAAACACTTGATCAAAGACTAGAGACCACAGATATGAGAGTCCTGAGAAAGATTAGAGACGTGAATAGCTGGCATCAATGGCAATATCATATTAAAAAAAAGTATATTAGGAAAGAACTTGATATTGTCAGCATCCAGGAATGCATTAGCAGAGCTAATCTCAGGTGGTATGGTCACGTAAACAGAATGGGTGAGGAAAAACTAACAAAACAAGTATTCTCTACCAGTTTGGCATCAGAACGACCCAGAGGAAGACAAAGATATAGGTGGATTGATATGGTACAATGTGCCTTAGACGATAGAAATATAAGATCTGATAATGATATTATTGGAGTCTTGACAAGTAACAGAATGATTTGGAGGAAAATTGGAGATAGGAAGTTAGTAATGATGTAAATTTTTCATGTAGTACTATCATATTCTGTACACCCCTTGAGGGTACATGTCAGGAATTTGATGATGATGATATGATATCTCCATGGTGTCTGGAGACTCATCATGAGAGACCAAAACTTACTATTACACACATGCAAAACCTATAACACTTCTGCTTGAAGTCATGAAAAATTTCCTTTGCATCAATTTTATAAAATATCATAAAAGTTCCTGTCTTCCACCTATCAATTAAACTTTGTTACTCTCACACCTTAAACTTATCCTTATAAGGAGCATTCTACAGACCTGTCACCAACTTAATCACTCGTCTCTGAATCCTTTTGACCACCTCCTGGTCCCCAAGGAATCCAGGTGACCAAATCTGTGCACAGTAGTTAAGATGTGGTCAAATCATAGTCTTATAGAGAGGGATAATGACTTCCCTATCTTTACTTGTTAGTATGTTAACTTTTGCAATGTGACTTCTAAACTTCAACTCTCTGTCCACTGTTATTCTCTAGCCTCATCAGTTTCCTGCAATATACTAGTATATAACCTTTTCAACTTGAAGTGCATAACCTTACATTTTGTAACATTAAATTGACAATCATTATCCTTTGCCCAGAATGCCAATTTATTTAAATCGTACTGTACGAGATCTACATCACTTTTACTAACTATTGCTCTTCCCCAGTTTTGCATCATCAGCAAAGAACTAAATATCCCCTCCTAAATATTTCCTTCATCATTGATATGCAAATTAAAGAGTAGGGGTCCTAGTATAGAACACTGAGATATTCGACTAATCATTCTCCTAGATTCCACTCCATTATATACTATTCTTTAGTGTCTGTTTGTCAACCACTCCTATCCATGACACTAGCTTCATATCTATTCCCATTTGCTCCAACATTTGTAATAGTTTTTCATGTGGTATTCTGTCAAATGCCTTTGCAAAGTCAAGCAGTATCATGGTGTAGCCATTTCCGTTATCCAATTCTGCTGTCACTTTATTATAAAAATGTGAATAAATTACTAAGACAGGACCTACCCTACCCTTTACAAAGCCATTCTGCCAATTATAAGAGTATCACATCCCTATCCATACACTGTTGGATTTTACCTTGAACCAACTTTTCCAATACCTTAACAACCACTCTTCATATATTAATTGGTCTGTTATCTCTGTCTTGCAACTACCTTTATGCAGTGGAACTATCTTAACCTCTTTCCACTCCTACTGGAAGCCTGCATCAGAGGGAATGCCGTTTATTTTGCATTCATGTAGTACATGAGTTGACATGCCATAAAGACGAGATTTTTTTTGGGGGGGGGGGGGGGGGGGCTTGATAGTGACCTGAATTTCAGAGGTCACAAGGAGCACACTGATAAGAATGAGTTCACAGTTGTCAATGTATAAAGCATTGGGCAGACCATACCTGGGTTACTGTGCCCCTGTTGGATCACAATTTTATTTGTAATATGGAAATTCTGAAGAGGATCTTTGACAAGTAACAGATATTAGGACTTGGTCATGGGAAGAAGTTGAAGGAATGTTAACTGCAGAGAAATGGGGGGGAAGAAGAGTATGTGACAGAAATGTTTAAATTTGTGAGGGGATTTTACCAGATTAATACAGAAGGGATTAGACTACAACAGAAGATGAGAGAGAAAAGAATGAGAGATCATCCCTGTAAGTGTGTAAAGGTGTAGTGAGGAGTAGATTTTTTTTTTTTTTACACAGGCAATGGTGGTGAATGAGTGAATGCACTGCTGCATTGTGTTATGAAATGCTAAGACTGCAAATGACTTAAAAGGTTCAGTATAATAGATATATTGCTTGTTGAGTAAGACCTCTCATAGTGCAATGCAGAGTTCTCTATCCTAGACCAAATTTGAATCTAGGTTGATAACCAAAGTGCATAATCCACTCTTTCAGTCTTGCTGCCCTCCAGAGCAGCAAGATTTAAAGAGTGAATGAATTTAAATATGGAAATATGACTTCATGAAAAAGCTCCATCAAAGCCTTTAACAAGGTATGTGCTAAATTTCTGCATAGACTTAACTTACCTTTCTTAAATGTTGTCAGATAATAGCCTAATTCCTACCTGTGTAAGAATTAAAGAATGGCCTAACTGTTTTCAATTTAGGGGAAATGATGACCATGCATGCATTTTAAAACAGATATGTTTGAACTATATGCCTCATAATTTCAATAATTTTCGACTGGAGCAGATAAATTCCTGTTAATATTTGTAAGACCTGAATAGTTATTTTATGATAATAGTTGAGGCACAATAATATACAATGTAATTTACTTCATAGTTTTTTCTCCCTCCCTCCCCCCCCTCCTAGATTTTCAGTTACTACAACAAAACATTTTACAAATTAACTTGCACCACTGTTTATTTCTTTTGTGATAGATAAATGATGACAGTATACACCTGTTAATATTAAATTGTCTCATATAACAGTAAGACAGATTGATTTTACTTGTATATACATATCACAGTATGTATGTATGTATAAAGAATTTGACTTAGAGAATCATGAAGATGCTCATAATTGGGCCTGATTTCATTAAGAGAAGACTATGGTTGCTTCATCCTTAGTCAAATAAAGCAGTAATTAAAATTAATTTAGATGATCCTGCATTATGTTTCTAGATATGTACAAGGGATTATTCATCAAAGTTTCTGGAAGATAAAACTACATTGACATGGAATGCGAATAAATAATTTACTAACTCAAATTACTTATTTAGAAGCTGATTTTGCTAACTTCGGCATTATCAAAGGCAATTTAATACTACACATTGAATACAACAAACCAAAAATGACCTGGATAACAAGGACAGTCATGAGATGTGCATTCCATGTCTATGTAGTTTTATCTTCTGGAAACTTCAACATGAATAATAGCAACAATTCTGAAATTTAAATATGGAAATATGACTTCATGGAAAAGCTACACCAAAGACATGAAAGCCTTTACAAAGTATGTGCTAAATTCATGAATAGACTTACCTTTCTTAAATGTTATCAGATAATAGCCCAATTCCTACCTGTGTAAGGATTAAACAAAACTTTCTCTCCCTTGAGCACTTGGAATATGCATGAAGACTAGCCTATCCCTACTTCAGGAGCAAATACAAGATGCTTGCAGGATAGTTAGCATGATTAATGCAGTATTATCTTTCACCTTTTTAAGAAGTTCAGGCCTGATATTTGGGCATTCATAGATTTGCTTATCGGCCAAAAACAAACTAAAAATATTTAAAGAAAATTTAAAGTTTAATAAGGAAGTTCGACCATCTTGCTAGGAAGAAACTTGTTTTATTATAGACTTTTGGACAATGAAATCAGAATTGTAAGCAAAGGGTTTAGTTTTGCTATTGCTCCAGTAAAAATCCTGTGTACACAGATAATGGCAAACATCAAAGCAAACACTGCTGCGAATAGAAGCAGAGCAGACGTCGTTATGCTAGAAGCTGTTGTATTACTTAAAAATGTAAGCCCTCCATTGAAGAAAAAAAGAGGTGTGAAAAAATTTAAAATTAAACCGAAACATAGTAATCATGAAATTAGATAATGGCAATGGTACAGTGATCATGAACACAGATGACAACAAATTGAAAGAACCGTTATCTGATACAACTTATTTGTGTGTAGTAAAGAAACTCTATAGTATCAATTAAAAAAAGAAAACTTAAAGTCTGCTAGATAATGTTACAAGTTGGCCAACTGAAGCCATGGCCAAACTAAAAATTTTTTATCCACATACACCAAGACTGTACAGGCTACCTAGGGTTCATAAAACTGGAGCCACTTTGCACCCTATCCTGGATGCCGTAAGTTGTCCCACCTATAAACTAGCTAAACACTTGGCATCCAAACTCAACAAAAATATTGGCAAGACATTGACATTATACAAAAAAAAAAAAAAAAAAATCTGCTCACTGTAAAACCACTATACAAACTCTTCAATTAGAAGAGAATGATCACTTAGTGAGTTTTGATGTGTTGTCCCTTTTTACAAATGTTCTAATAGCTAATACACTAGTTCTCCTGTCCAAACAAAATTTATTCCCCTAACATTTTGCCAACTCTTTAAATCAGGGCATTTTATCTAGAACAAATAGGCTTTCACCCTTCCCAACTCCCCATTGCTAACTTATACATAGAAGTATTTGAATCTTTAGCACTTAATTTGGATGCCCCTGAAGCCCAAAGTTTGGTTGAGGTATATAAACAATGTCTTTGCCATATGACCCACAGGCTCTCTGTAACCTTTTACATTTCCTCAGTAATATCCATTCTCAAATTAGTTTCACTGTGGAAGAGGAAACAGAAGGGGCTCTTCTCTTGGATACTTTACAAGTATGTATCCCTCACATGTTCAGTTCACCATAAGCTCTCTCTTACACTCACACACAGGCAGGTACCTATATACCATTTCACATCACCATCCCACCCAGAAACTTGGAATTTTAAGAGTTTAGTCTTCAGGGCAGGGTAAATTTTATCCTCAGGACCATCACTGCACCTGAACAAAAGGCTCTACTTGCATCATAAGTTGTTGTATCAATAAAATGGATACAACAACGGGGTTGGGGGGGGGACTTGGCATACTCGTTAAAAAGAACAAGCCCCACCCCCTAAACCAAACTATACATACACTATATCTTTACCTTACATCAAAGGCACAACAGATAAACTGAACTCCCTCCTGAAACAACACAGAATAAGAACAGTATACAAACCTCTAAACAAAGTATCTACCCTGTCTAAGACAAATCAAGAATTGCCTGGATCCTCTCTCTCTCCCAGGTGTCTACAGCAACCTTTGTCAGTGTGGAATCCAATATTCTGACAGACAGGATGAACTACTTAAGAAAAAAAATAGAACATAAAAAATATATCCAGAATGGAGAACCAAAAAGCAGATTAACTCAACATGCGTTAAAGAAAGACTGCTTCATAAGATGGAAGAAAGTCAGACTACTTCACAAATCTCAGTTTAAATCAGAGACTGTTTCTGAAAGTGGCATAAGTTCTATAGAACCTGTTTAATTGTGACAGAATGGATGGCATGATTTTATATTGATTTTGGCACACTGTCCTATCTACCTATCAGGATTAATAACAAGAATCGCCACAAAAAGTGCCACTCTCACCCTCCTGCATGTAACTGTCCTTGTTATCCAGGTCATTTTGGTTTGTTGTCTTCAATGAGTGTGCAATGTTAAATTGCCTTTGATAATGCTAGCAAAACATTCAGCTTGCAAATAATTAATTTGAGACAGTAAATTAGTTGTTTGCATTCCATGTCTACATCGTTTTATCTTCCAGGAACTTTGACATGAATAACACAAACATCTACAGAAATTTAAACATGGATATACAAGGATGTTTAGAGAATGCCTTCATTACAGTAGCTTTCCACTCAGAAGAGAGATGTCAGTATAATAATTTAATTTTTTTTAAAAAAAAAGACTAGCCTTATAAACTCAACTATATAAGCTCATCAAGAGGTAGACTATTACAAGCATCCATGCCCACAGTGGGATACGAACCCACAACCTGTGGGTTAGAGGACAGGTATCCTATCCACTCGGCAAACCAAATATTTATAGAAATATTGAAGTTCGTTATCCTTGTGTCGAGGCTTTAGTGCTGGGAGAAATTCATGTTTGAGGATTAATGGAGTGAAACGGTACTAAGAGAGGATTAAGCATTGAGACATCTTCAATGGAGTACAACATGAGATGTAACACACACGCAGCACAACGTAAGTGAAACATTTACACTATTCTTGGGGACAAAAGAACAGTGTTATCTAGGTGAGGCACCCTCTGTGGGCACTGTTTCTGGCCTAGGATATAAACTGGAATCTCATTAGTGTTTCCCATATTTTGTGAATTTTTGTACAACTGTATTTATTCAAATTGGACTGATTTTTGAGAGCACCCTCATGGTGGTCTTTCTCCAGTTGATTCTATTCAAGGCCCAATTGACCATGGTCATGACTGCAGATGCATTTTTTATGTTCTGATCTTCCTGTCTGTCCTTGTTTCCTGCAAGCTTGGAGGAACAAGGAACTATATACAGGGTGTTCGGGATAAATTTGACAGTTTCGTAAGGAAAAAGAAAATCTTCTTTGTATCTATTAAATTTAATGAATTGACAAAAAAACATTACAGGCAGAGTTAATTACAATACTATCAACAAGATTTACTCAAAATAACCACCATTAGCATCGATCACAGCTTCAATTCTGCTTCGGAACCTCGAACAAGCTGATGCTACAGTCTCCCTGGGAAGGGCCGCAAAAACTTTTAATTTTATCCATTAACTGGGCTTTTGTATTACTGGAAGTGCGATTGGTGTCTTTTTCAACTGCGCCCCATACAAAATAATCCATGGGGTTAAGGTCTGGGGAGTTTGGAGGCCAAACATTTGGACTGGTGAAGTCGTAGAAATTTTCAGACAACCATTTTTGACTTTTCCCAGAGGTGTGGCAAGGGGCCGAATCCTGCTGCCATACATACGGCCTACCATTGGCTACCCTTGTTATCCAGGGCTTGACTACAGTTAGCAACTCCACGAACAAAGCCCGAATTCCAATGCCAGGGTTCTTCAACACCTGTTCCTGCAGATTTGCGAGGAATTCTGCTGTACGAACGCAATCAGATCGTCTGCTAGGGATCTTTCTTCTTGCTACATCCTCGTAGTCACCATTGCAAGTCTCTAGTTCATGCCTGATTGTTTTTACTGTATTCAGGGAGCATTGGGCAGCAGTCGTAATATCCTTATTTTGAGGGCGGGCACGAATCATCATGATACAAGTTATTCTCTTCCATGATTCAGGTGGGTTCCAGCTATCCATCCTTTCTGACATCTTGTATATGAATGAAGAAGGGTCCAAACTTTTAAATGAAGAGAAGTGTGTGTTAATACATGTAACTTACGGAAAAATATAATTAATTATAAATATGTCAAATTTATCCCGAACACCCTGTATATATATATATATATATATATATATATATATACCAGGAACTGGTAGAGGAGGATCTTGGTCCTTAGTGGAGGGGGATAAGGGAAGCTAGTTGAAAGTGGCCCCACTGAAACTGTGCAGAGATTATATTTCTTTGATTGTGGTTATTTTTTCTGACATGACTTGGACATAGGTGCCAAGGCACGTTATAAGTATAGGTATCAGATTCCACTGATATCCTTCAGAAGGGAAAGTCAAGGATTGGGGGAAACATTGATTATCAGTGGGAACTATAGCCATTAGAAGGTGTTGTGTCTATAAAATTAAGTTCTGCTGCAAGAGAGGCCTCAGCGGAACACAGGTTATAGGCTCTGTTGGTTAGTTTTAATGATACCATATTGTTTGGGGGGAGAGGGGATTGATGGTTGAGTTTGTGAATACATCTGCCTGTGTAAGTGAGTTTCCTATATATTGAAAAGGACAGGTTACCATTAGGTAGGCATGTTATTACCAAAGTGTTTAGAAAGGCTAGACTACTATTAGTTTCCTTCCCATTGTAAATTGAATTGTAGGCTGAATGCTACTGAAGCAACAGAAAAGTGTGTAATGTGTGTAGGGGGCTATGAGACCAATAAAAAATACATCATCTACATATCTTAACCAGATAGAAGGTTGGAGAAGGGCTGAGTTAGAGCTTGCTTTTCAATATATTCCATGAAAAAATTGGCAAGAGATGAGAGGAGAAAATCCATTTCTTTGCTATCCAAAAGAGATATGTGATATCAAGAGGACAACTTTTTTCATAAGTGTTCATGCATCATTTAAGGGAACATTGGTGAACAGTGAGGTGATGTCAAAGCTAATCGAATATATATCTGTGTTATTTATCTAAGCTGAGATAAAATGATTCTCTCCAATACCCTCCCTGACCCATCCCAAGACTTATAGTAGATGCCACTGATTCCCCATTCTATAAATTAACAAAACAGTTAGAGCTCTCTTATCACCCCCTCCCTCACTGTTATAGCCTTGTGAAAATGGCATTTGTATCCATTGTGTGCTAGGCTGTCCAAAGAAAGACTAACTATTATTACAATATGGATCATGCCACTCTTACTCCACAGTTGATCTGGCTTTACACACATTTGGCTACAGGCCATGGAAAAGTTTGAATAAATTGATAGTCTCTTAATATTTCCAGGGTACTTGATCGAGTGTGGCATCATGGCCTTACCAAGCTACCTTGTGGTGTGACTTCTGCTTACATCATTTCTCCTAGATAACCTGAAATACAAAACAACCATCAGTAAGTTCAAATCTGAGTTTAAAGCCCAATCGCCAAAAATTTGCTTCCTGTCAAAATAGAAGTTATGCCTTCTGATCCTATCCAAAGGCCATAAGACACAACCTGTGTTTCCACTCTCATCCAGATGACACCACTGTTATTGCACCTAGACTTCCTGGCATCACTCTTTTCTCCAACTCTTGCATAGATAACCAAGGCAAATCACCTTGTACTATACCATTGGAATTGGCCTAAGTTCCATTCTCGTCACGACGGGAGGAATCTTTATGGACGTTTTCAATCGAAGGTGAGTTAGCCGATCTCATACGGAGGTAGCAGGGTTTCTTCTCCCAGAAACTCGGGTTTTTCATTCCCTCATACAAACAAATCAGCCCTTCAGAACACACACAATTTACAAACAAAAAAGTACTAGTTGTTGTGGTAGATGGTATTGATAGATGGTATTGATGGAGATGATTGGTAGTAGAGGTTTGGTGTAGTGGTGGAGACAGTTGTATAGTAAGTGTCCTCCTGCGATGAGTCTTTGGACTCCTTGGAGGTGTCACTAATAATAATACTAGGTTTTTGGCAAAAAAAAGACATCAGAAGAATACCAAACAACTTAGATACTAAAAAGTCATCTGGTTCCAATGCATTTCTCCAGTTATTCACAAACATCATGCTCTGGGAACTTAATAGCTTTCCTTGATCATCCTCTGTTCATCTGCACTTATCTCAGTGCATGGAAGCAAGCATATATCCAACATATTCCAAAAATGATATAAAAGTCTGATCCAATTACTAATTGCTATCACCTCACTCCTCTCCAGAATAATAGAGAAAGTTACCAATTATCAACAGTCGACATCTACTTAGAGGCCTATGAGTTAATTAGAGACTCATCAGCTTGGATTCTGTCTACAAAATCCACTTCCGATCTGTTAGCCTACATCACCCAGAATTGTCATGGAAAATTTCTGAAAAGTGTATTGTCACTCTTAATATTTTGAAAGCTTTTGATCATGTCTGGCATCAAGGCATTCTCAGTAAATTGCAATCCTTTGATCCACTTGTGCCCCCCCTCCCCCACACTCTTGTAATTGGGCTGATTTGGTTTCTTGGGTGTATAGTTATCAGAGTAACTCAGGTTACGAGTTATGTCTGTTATTACCAGTGCTCTCATAGCTGGTTTTTCTGCTTTGTGGGATGAAAAACGCTACTTTCTGTAAGGAATATCCTGCCATCCCTCTATGAGACTGGCTAACTCACCTGCAGTTGAAAAGCCCTAATAAAAGTTCTGTGTATCCTAGATGGGATTCAAACTCAGATCTTTTCAGCCAAAGAGCATCATCAAACCAATGAGCTATGGCAGCGCCTGTGATTGGGTAGTCAACTTTTTCTCTCGTCATTTACTGAATGACCTCTTCAAGCTTTGGCACCTACTGTAGGAATTCCTGAGGTCTCTGTTCTATCACTCACATATATATACACACACACACCTAAATTATTTACTTTTAATCCTGAATAATCCTATTCACACCTTTGCTGATGATAGCTCCATTCATCCTACTCCTTCAATAAACCATGTAGTGCTCAGATATCCCAAACTTCAAGATCATCTGTAATGAATGCTTTAAACATGGATTTCCATACCATCCTTTGATGGAATGAGGATAACTTGGTCACCTTCAATATCACCAAAACAGTCCTACCTTTTCTCTCACAAAAGGGATCTCAATTTAACCTTTTCTTATCCTCAGTAATACACATATCGCCACACAGGATTACATCTCTCTCAACTGACATTTATTTCCAGCCTCTCCTGGAATTACAACATTACATGGTTTATTCAGCTTCTAAAAAACTAGGCATTGTTCTCTAATTGGATGCTGTTTTTTTTACCCACTCTGCTGTTAACTATACGAATCCATCCATCCTGTTCAAATACTTGGTGCCTAAAACCTCCCAAAAAATTCTTGCTGTCCAGAGGAAAGAATCTGTCTCATAAATGATCCCTCCCCTCACTTGCTTCAACCTCTATCTTGCAGACATGTTTCAGCTTGGTGTCTCTTCTGCAGATTCTTTCATGTCGCTGCTCCACTAAACTGGCAACCATCATTCCTCTATTTTCTGTTGGGTCTGGAAAACAGTCCGCATTACAAAATGTTTCCCAACAACTCTTCAAGAAAAATGTTTGTCAATAGATTTCTTCTTTCTCAATCCTTACCTGTACACTACATGATACTGATGTGATATAGATTCTTCTTTGTATCATATGTGGGATAAATAAAACTTTGTGAATGAATTGCTAGCTTTCCCTCTAGTTTTCCATTGAATGTGATGCAGATTGGTTTCGTGTTGTCACATTTTTCCATCAATATAGTAATAGCTCAGAGCTATGTGCTTTTACCTACATTTTTCCTTCTATACATAAGTGATGGATAGGAAGAAGTTTTGATGATGACACTATTTCTTCTATATTCACAAAACTTTGTACAGCTCTAATGAATCAAACTTCATGATCTTCTGGAATTAATGCCTTAAATGCCAATCCCCTTGCCATTTTCAATCAGGAGAATATAATCCAGTGAATTTTAATAGCTAACAGAACATAATCTTGTCTTACCTCTTGGAAGAAAAATCATTCTTCACTTATCCTCACTTTTGGTATATTTTGATCACCAAGAGATCAGTTTTCTTTTCTTAGTTTGACTTCATGTCTAGCCTCTCCTTGCACAAACAAGGCATCCATCCATCCATCAAAAAAAAAATATATATATATATATTATTTTTTATTTTTTTTTGGAACAACACATTTCTTCTCTTCAACTTTTAACACTATAAAACCCAAATTCATCTGACCGTAGAATATATATACAGTCATCTCTCGACTTGCATCCGGATTCCGTTCCATCCATCAGGACATGAGTCAATGCATTAAATAAACACGGTTATAGGGATTAGGGACTTAACTGTAATAAGTATGCTGTCATTTTAATTTTTAAACCTTATTATAAAATTGTAATGTGTGTTACTGCCACTATTCCAATGTGCTTTGTTTATTCCTCTTCCTCTTTGCATCATGTACTTTAGTTTCTACTAATAAGTAGCATTCAACATTGGGGTCCATGTCTTCAATCATTTTGAGAACATTGCTAACTGCAGAGAACATTTCTGCAAGACCCTTCACTGTGAATTGTTTAACTACCTCTCCTTGTTTATCTTTTCCCTCTTCCTTTTCTCATTTTTTCCTCCAGTTCTTGACCAATTCTTTGTTGGTCAACTCTCAGGGGATCTTTCTATGAGTTGAATTATGTCGTCATCATTCAACTTAGAGATTCAGATTGTTTGCTATGCCCAATATTACAAACTTCCAAAATCACGCGCGAACCTTTTCAATGTCTTTCCATATGCCACTCATGCATTGGGAGGTCACTTCGTCCCAAGCCGCAGCAATATTTTTAATAGCATGATAAATATTGAATGCTTTCCAGAATTGCATGCGAGTCTGGTCATTTCCTTCGGTGGTACAAATGGCTTGTGAAAAAGTCGTCTGTAGATAATAAGCCTTAAACACTACAAGAACTACCTGATCCATCAGTTTGATCAATGAAGTAGTGTTTTGGAAAGAGAAACATGACCTTGAACTTGGTGAAGATGACTGCTATAAGACTTACAAGATGGATGACCTGGAGCGTTATCTAGAATTAATAAAATTTTAAATTCTGCATTTTATTTCACTCGCATAACAGTTGATTAAGGCATCCTCAAACAATTTTTGAGTCATCCACGACTTCCTATTGCTCCGATAGTGAACTGGGAGTATGCTTCCTAATGTTTTTGAAGATTCATGGATTCTCACTGTGCCATATCACAAATGGTTTCAGCTTATATCCAGCCATATTACCCATAACAGAATCGTAATACGGGCATTAAAAGCTTTGAAACTAAGTATAGGTTTCAGCTTTTTGTGGATGAATGTCCGCTCGGACATTTTTTCCCAAAACAAGTACGTCTCATCCATATTAAATATTTGCTGTGACAAATAATTTTCCTCCGTAATAAGTTTATCCAATTTTTCCACAAACTCCTTGGCAGCCTTCTTAGCACTTGCAGATTCCCATAGATTTTATGCCGAGCAAAACTCTGCTTGAATCTCATGAACCAACCGGAAGAAGCATTGAATTCATAGTCATAATCAGGTTCTGCTTTCTCCTTCCACATGTTGAAGAAGCCTAGTGCCTTAGTGGTTATAGTCACAGTGCTAAGGAGCATGCCATGTGCTTTTGGTTCAAGTCCTCTATATCTATATATAGCCGAAAATGTTATTTATTCCCTTAAGGAATCATGGAGGTATCTTTGAAAGGACATAAGTCGAGGGATGACCACATATATATATATATATATTTTTTTTTTTTTTGGAACAATACATTTCTTCTCCTCAACTTTTAACACTATAAAACCCAAATTCATCTGACCGTAGAATATTGGTCTCACATTTGAGGTGGTTCACCAAAATCTTTCTGAGAATTCTTCATTATGTATAGAAGGAGGACATTCTCCATTCTGCTCTATTACTCTCATATCATTTTTATATTATAGCTTATTCATTCACTTGGTACTGCTCCACTGAATTGAACTAGTCATTATTTCCTCTGCTTTTTACCTCTAAGCATGCAAGAACACAAACAGCTATCATGCAGTAACTCTAGACATATCAAACCAGCTTCTCATGTTCTTTCATTCCATCTACCCCTGTTATTGGGAATAGTCTTCCCCATACCATTTTCTTCTATTAAACAACTCTTCCCGCCAGCTCTTCAAGAAATAGATAAACAAATTACTTTCTCCTTTCTAACCACATGCTTTCTAATAACATGTGGCTGTTATGTTATAGGTCTTTAGACTTTTTTGTGGGGCCAGTAAGGGGAGTGGGGATGATATATTAAACCCTCTTCCAACAATCTTTATCTTTTGGATAAAAGGTACACTGTAAGTGTCACTTTTTTTAGATCAAGAAAACCATAATCTTGTGCAAGTTTCATCTCCTATGAAATGTTCTTTTTATGTTCTGTGGCAGTACATTGCTGACAGGAAGGATCTCTGAGATTTCTATTCTTTTGTTTTTTCTGTGGTTAAACTACTGTTTTCACTCTCCTGATATACAAAGATCTGCTCCAGGCAAGTTATAGTAATTCTAACTAATGAAGATCTTAATTCCCTACTTCAAAATTTCAACACTTCATCCAAAAGTTGTTTTAATATATGTGTCAAGATAAAGGGGGGGGGGGAATTGCATATTTCAGGTGGAATCAGCTTCATTCTTTAACTCACTGGATGCAGTAACTTTTACTAAAGCATGTGATAAAATCTAGAAATAAAGCTATTCTTCTCCATTTATGCATAAATGACTGCATGACTCCTGTTGTCTGTCACTAGAAATACAGAAGAAGAATGTTAAACTTGCAACTTAATTATAGATGGAATTGCGTGATATATTCTCTTATTCATTTATACCATATAATTATAGTATTTTGAATAGCATTTCACTTGGCTGTTTGTCATCTCTTTTCCACATCTACAAAACTTAAATACTAACAAATGTGCTTAAATTCCCGTGATTGTCTTAAAATTAAAACCTAATCCTGACAATGCCTGTGTGTCTTGAATCCAGCTTATTCTTTGCATTTCCTGTCAACAAGTTTTCTTAGCTTGTTCTCAAATCAAATATGCTTGCGTAAATCTTACCTGAAACACGCACACAGCAAGGAACTTCCTTAGTAGTAACTGTCATAGATGGTTTTATGTAAGAATGACATATTTCCTTACTCAATGTTCCAGTATGGTGTGTGTGTGTGTATTCTGCTGTGTTCATTAGCATCACAGTCACAGCATTTCCTTTGATATGGTGCTTATGTTTCTCTTTTTGCTAATATCTACTTCAGTGTACTACGGGAGACTTCTCCTAATTTCTGATAGAAATATGATGGCCTTGCATGTCACTCCTCCTTGAAAACATTAATAATTAAGTTTTACTAATTCAGATACTAAATTAAGATATGAAAATAACTATGTTATTTTCATATCTTAATTATGGGGATGATTAATGGTCAAAGCTGTATAACTGAGAGGAGACTTCCACATAGCCTTAAAAGGAATGCAGAGAACCAACCTAATGTCCAATCCTTCTGACCTAATGTCCAATCCTCGCCTTCTCATGGTGCACCCTGTTAAGTATCCACTTGGATACTGAATGAACAACTGGCAATTTGGGATTTAGCCAACCAAATTGTATTCTTATTGGCTTAAACCACAATGTAGAATGATAGTACAACATGACAGAATTTCTGCTGGCTGGGATGTCACTCACTTAAACAAGGCCCACCATTGTTTTCACTAGAGAACAAGGGCAAACAGCAAAAAGTCAGCTACTGGAACAAATCGTGAAACACATCCCAACTCAACATCACCAGAGTTCAAGATCGGTACTATCAACATAAGAAGCCTGAATGACAAAGAAACGGAGCTGGCTGAGGAAATGGACAAGTACCAGATTGACATAATAAGGGTGACTGAAACAAAAAAGACACTAGCGAGATCTTTCTAAGCAACAGAAAAATAGAAATCTTTCTAAGCAATACTAATGAAAAACCAGGTATACCACAACTGGCTCAAATGAAGAACTCCATCCTCCTTCAGTGCCAATACCGAAGCCTGAAACGGATGCAAAAAAATTATCAATGATTCAAAACAGAATTTGAACAGGCAAAAAGCAGGAAACTTGCCCTAGCAGCAGCCATGCCTTTTGGGTCTCTTGCCAAAGCAATTGGTCACAACTTTTGCCCTACACTACTCCCACTCCTATCATACCCAGATGGCTCAATCGCAATATCACCCACAGAAAAAGCTAATCTCCTGGCTTCACACTTTGCCTGCAATGCATGCATAACTGACAATGGCAAATGTCGGTTATGCATGCATTGCAGTCATTCCAACTGCCCAACATACAGTGTCCCCTGTATCCTTTTTCCAGAAAGAGATAAACCTATTGTCAAAATTAGACACAAAAAAAGCCCCTGGCCCTGATAGCATTCCTCCAATTGTCCTGAAGGTCTGTGCAGCAGAACTGACTCCTATGCTGCTTGTACACACTATCTTACTCCACTGGTGTGTATATATATATATCCCAAAGTCTGGAAATTGGCCTATATTCATCCCATTCCCAAAAAGGAAGACAAATGGCAGCCATCTAACTACCACCCTATCTCACTCACCTCAATCCTATCTAAAGTGATGGAGAAAACCATGAATTTTCAACTACTACTCTACCTTGAATATATATATCCCAAAGTCTGGAAATTGGCCTATATTCATCCCATTCCCAAAAAGGAAGACAAATGGCAGCCATCTAACTACCACCCTATCTCACTCACCTCAATCCTATCTAAAGTGATGGAGAAAACCATGAATTTTCAACTACTACTCTACCTTGAAGGTACCCAGCTATTAAGTGACCACCAGTGTACGGATTCCGCCGATCAACAGGTGACCTGCTCTCATATATTACCCATCTCTGGACATATACCATGGAAAAATTTCACAAATCCCAAGTAGTTGCACTCGATATCTCTAAAGCCTTTGACCGGGTCTGGCACAAAGGCTTACTAAGCAAACTTCCATCATTTGGACTATCTCAGGACCTGCAGATGTATTACCAGCTTCCTGTCTGGATGCACACTATGTGTAATGGTAGATGGCTCCCTATCCTCCCACTATCCAACTAATGCTGGGGTCCCACAAGGTTCAGTTTTCTCTCACCGACCCTCTTCCTTCTATTCATCAATGACCTACTTCAGTTGAACTAAACCTTACCCTATACAACTCGCTTCAACCCACAGAAACATCAACCACAACTTCTCTTAACGCAGACCTCCAAAACATCCTCTGATGGGGCTCAGATAACCTCGTCAACTTCAACGCTAGTAAAAACCCAGTTCTGTCTTATTTCCCACAAAAAAGAATCATTTTCCCGCAGTATTATTTTTGATAACACTCAAATCCCCAGACGAGATGAAATTTCTCTTCTCGGAATTACCATAACATCAGGCCTCTCCTGGCATAAAAACATCACAACCATTGCATGCTCAGCTTCCACTTTCGCTCAAGACATTACAAAACAGCTGTTAACCTTATACAAATCGCAAATCTGCCTAGCTATCGAATACTGTTCTCACATTTCGAGTGGGGCTCCTAAAAGCTCCCTCAAAATGCTTGACTCAATACAGAGGAGAGCAATTAGACTGATAAATGATCCATCTCTTACCGACTCGCTCTCCCCTCACTTTCACATAGACATTTAGTCTCTGCAATTTGTATATTCTACAGATATTTTCATGGAAAATGCTCATCTGAAATGACATCAATAATTCCCCCTCTGTACCAAACCCACTGAAACACATGCAGCCACTTCCCAACATCCCTTCACAGTACACCTTGAAACCCACAGAACAAGTTTCCTTTCCTCCTCCTTCATCCCTGCTACTGCTGTACTGTGGAACAGTCTTCCCCCTGAGGTATTTCCCAAGGAATACAATATAGAGGCTTTCAAATCAAATGTCAACAAGTTCCTCCTTTCCCATCTCACTACCCATATACAGTACTAAAGTACTATAGGTTGACCAGCCAACCTCTCGTATATGGGCCCAACATTTAAAAAAAAGCAATAAATACAAAATGTTATATTCAGGCAATAGCACTCAGGGAAGAGGATTAGCTATAGTATTGAACACACTAAATACACAGCTAATCTTCTTGAATAGCAGGCAATATCAAGTAGAGTGATGTGGGTAAATATCAGAATGTGGAACTAGACAATGACACTTATTTCTGCCTGTGGTCCCATGGAAGGTTCTACTAAGATAGAAATGGGGAAATTTTTTGAAGCTTTAGAGAAAGCAACTGACTCAATGAAAAGGAAAATTTGGTCCTTGTTGGAGATCTAAATAGCAGAGTAGGAAATGATTGTCAGTTACAGAAATATTTCAGTAAAATTTGGAGAAAAGAGCAAAGGGGACAGGGCCCCACCAGGCTGCACCACTGGCAAAGAGAAAAGCTATTCAAAATGCTGCAGTTGTGTGGTGTCAATGGGGTATTATATCAAGCAATACATAGTCTCTATTTAAGCTGTAAGTCAGCAGTTAGAATTGAAGGAAGTACAGGAAGATGGTTCAATGTTAAATTTGGTGTCAGACAAAGATGTACCTTATCCCCACTGTTATTCTTTAATATATGGATCTCATTATGAAGGAAAGTGGTATTAAACCTGACATCAAAATTGGAGATGTTAATCTCAGTTCTTTACTTTATGCAGATGTTATACTTTTAAATAAACCCAGTACAAGCCTGCACGATTCCCTGACTAAATTGAATTCCTAATGTAATAAATTTGGTATGAAAATCAGCAATAACAAGACAAAGACAATGAAAATATTAATTGAATCGTGAATGGAGAACCTATAGATCATTTCAACTGCTTAGGCACAATTTTTTGTAGGGATGGTAAATTAAATATAGAAATAGACAACAGAATCATCAAAGCCAGTATGGTAGGAAGTCAATTGAATAAATTTATATGGAATAGGAGGGAAATGAGTCACCCTAAATTAACTGTATGCAAAGCAGTGTTTAATCCAATTTTAACTTATGGATCTGAGAGCTGGATTAGGAAAAAAGCACTTGACCAAATATAAGAGACAACTGAAAAAGATTAGGAGTGTGAATAGATGGCATCAATGGCAATATCATATTAAAAACAAGGATATTAGAAAAGAACTTAGCATCCAGGAATGTGTTAGCAAGTTAATTCAGGTGGTATGGTCACATTAACAGAATGGGAGAGGAAAGATTATCAAAACAAGTGTTCTCTGCAAGTTGGCAGGGAAAAGAGACCACCTATATCTTGGTCTTTCAGAGGAAGACCAAGATATAGGTGGGTTGATACAGTAAAAAGTGCCTTCGAAGAGAGAAATACAAGATCTGATAATGTTGGAGTCTCGGCAGATAACAGATTGATTTGGAGGAAAATTGTTGATAGGAAGTTAGTAATGATGTCTTTCATGTAAACCCCTTGTGGGTACATGTCAGGATGATGAGGATGATGATGAAGAAATAACTAAGACAGTATTAACAGTTCAATGTCTCCATAGTTGAGCATAATGAAAAAATGTATAAAGTAAAACCTTGATTTTTTTTTTTTTTCAACTGTATGACCATATCTCTTTAAAAATGAGAAAGGAATTGGGTTTCCTTTCTGACAGTTTATGTTAAATGTGCCATATCTTATCTTCTGGGAGGGTGGATGCATTGTCATTTTCCATTGTTTTCTGTTTTCAGAATTGTGATTAAGATTAGTTTCTTCATGTTATCTGAAGAGATAAATACTAAACTTTCATCATATAAGAGTGATGTCTGTTTTATCATTGTATTAATAGGCCATAGTTCATGCAAGATAAAGAATCTGTTCCTTCCCTACTGTGATAATGAATTGTTTCTAGTTTTCTCTTCTCCTCTGATTAATGTGAATTTCTCTTTGGCTACTAAGGAATATCACAAACATGGGCTATCACAGGTAATTGCCGCTTTTATATTTTGAGAAATGTTCAGATGTAGAAATGCATAAAATCTTTTGTCTTCTAATTAACTTTCTTTCATAGCATATGTGAAATATAAATTAGTTAAGACACACACACACACACATATATATATATATATATATATATATATATAGTGTAACACTTGTAATATTTCGTTATTTATAAGAAATATGTTTATTTCTTTTCTCTTTCGTTTTCTTCAAGAATTTATTTCTTCTGATCATTTTGGAAAGAATAACTATGAATAAAATTATCAAATGGAACATAAAGTAAATTTATGTAAATTTATGACATTATATAAAATTGGAAATCTCTATATGTACAAACAAAAAGATATACTCTGGATAAATTTGGGTATTATTTCGAAGCTTGGATACAATTAGTACTGTTGGTAATGTTTTACCAGTACATTTATTTAATTTTAGTATTTTATGCACACACACACACAGTACATAGAAATAATACTATGGGATTATTGTAATTATCCCTTAGCAGTATGTTCAGAGATGAATGAAAGTTACAAATATGGAAACTTCCTCATCCACTCATAAAGTGGTGTTATTTAAAATGTATTTTTGTTGACCTGAGTTGTCATTCCCAGAACTCAACATCTGATGTACACTCTGAAATTCACTTTGTCATCTTCTTCCTGTAGTGCATAATAAATTATTACTATAGTCTTCACAGATATCCACAAGTCAATCCTTTGCTTCCACTTTGGAAGCAAAGAAACTAGTGGTTTCAAACAAATTGTTCACATACCTACCAGAATACCAAATAATCCTAGCCAAACTTTTGATGTCTTCCTTGCTAATGATTCTTCTTAGTGTACCACAAATGTTGTTTGTCATCAAATTTGAGCACAATAATCCATGTGTATGTGGTTTGACTTTATACAGTAGTATATACAATGAATGTTTTATACAGTGGCATAACCACTCATTGGCAGTGTGCTCCTATCATAGCAGCATATTTGAGCATATTTGGCAAATATCATCTACTTCAGTTGCCTTTCCACATTACGATTTTTGGACATATTACTTCTAAAGTTTTACGAAGTGACAACACAAACTATGTTAAAGATACCAAGCTATTTTAAACCTGGTTTTACTCCATTTCCCAAGTAAGCAAACAGACAAGTAAGTCAATTGAATTATTATTAAAGACAAGTAAGTCGAGTTTGCGCCTGCAAGTATTGCAAGTCTGGGTGACCTCACACGTAGTACAAGTCAAGGCAACTCGTGGTAAAGGTGGATAAGCTCTGATCACTATTCTTAATATTTACTCTTAATGCAAAGCACATCTCCTGGAGGGGATGTGTGATGCTATGTATTAAAGGCAAGGGGCCACTACCCAGACCGGTTTCGACCTTTATTGAGGTCTCATCAGTGGGAGCCAGGCTAGAAATACCAAGATTTTAGTAATAATACAGAGCCTATAAGTATTTTACCAGAACAAGTTACCATAATGTGTTTTGACCTTATTAAATAAAAATCTCAATGTAACATTGCTTAGTTATAGGTAGTTTACGTTGTCATTTCCTAAAAAAAATTAGAAGTGTCTAACCAGCATATAAGCCTATCTACAAGAATTACTTCCACAAGTCAAGAAGAGTATCGATATGTACTCTTCTTTGCATTTCTCTTGAAAACTTTATACGGTAATTAATGTGAATTTCTACAGTTCTGTCACTGTCTGTTTCATTTAAGCCTTTGAAAGTAATTACTCCAGATATTTAGGATATCCTTATCTTCAGTTTTCATGTTACCTTTATCATCCTTGATTCCTTTCACAGTAGTCTTTCCTTCTTTCTAAACTTTTTCAGTAGCTTCCAGAACATTTTGCAACCTTCTATATTCTTATCAAAGTTTTCCCACAACTTTTTTTTTAGGTACTTGCATTATATAGCTCAGCTCTCTTATTATTTTCTTTGTATTATTTTAGGGCATCTGCCAACTTATTTGCTAGGAACTTTTGGTATGCTTTTTCTTTTTCATGACTGCTTCTTTAACTTCATGTGTCCACCTTGATGTTCTTAATTTTTTTATCCTTCCAGACAACTTCACCACATGACTCCTTAGCTGAATCAATGTTTTCTTCAGAATTTGCCACTGAGAATCCAAGGTTTGGTTCTTGTTTTCAAACTGTTTCAAAAATATTTGTATAGTTGAGGCTACAGTTTACCTGTAAAAGCTGCTCAACTTTAATTCTTTTTAAAACTTTTTTACATCTTTTCAATGTGCTATTCAGTTTTATCCTACTTAAAACTGAGTGATGGTCACTTTCAATTTCAGGTCCTCTGTGCACTCTTGTATCCTGAATCAGCATGAAGATATCACTATCAAGAATAACATAGTCAATGAATCTTTTCTTATTTCCTGTGTCTTCTCTCCATGTGAACTTGTGCAATATTTATTTTGGAACATGGTGTTAGTAATTACTAGTCCATGTGCTGTGCAGAAATCTGGCAGATGCTTACCATTATTATTAGCCTTGCCCTTTTCTCCAAATTTGGGAAAATTTGGTGTCTGGTGGGATTCACTTTCTACTTTGCTATTTAAATCTCTAAGTATACCACTTTTTCCTTATTTTCTTTGTCAGCTGCCTGCTAAGGTGACTTGAAAAATTCCTCTACTTCTTTAGGAGATTCTTCTGTGGGACTCTAGGTACAGATAAATTTCATTGTCCATTTCCCATTTTGTCCACATAACCCTACTTGAAACTGCCTTCCAGTCAAGAAGTTTTTTTATCTTCATATCTGATGTTCAGTGCAATTGCTATTCCTTCCTTTCCTTGATTATTATTGTTTGAATATAACATCCTATACTTATTATTTACTAAGATCTCATTAGTGATGCCAATTACTTCCATATGGTATTTTTCCAGTTCTTCAAGCTTGATTTTCTTTCCATTAATATTCCTTATATTGGTAATTGCTATCTTCAGTTCATCTGATGTTGGGTTTGTTCTTCTTCTAGAAGTTGAGCTTGAGTCTGTTCCAGTAACTGAATTTTCACTGTTCATCCTGGTTCCCTTAAGAAAACAGCAGGGGCCTTGTTTAACTGGGTGAAGCCCAATCCGGCATGAAATCTCATCGTGTGCACCATTGTATTATTTGTGGTTTAAGCCAGTAGAGACTACAGTATGGTCAGCTAAGTCCAAATTGCCATCCCATCCTCACTCATGCAGTACCCAGTGGTTACCTACTAACAGTGTGTATCACGTGAAAGTGAAGATTGGACATAAGGTCAGAAATCCCAGTTAGTTCTCTGCATTCCTTAAAGGTGATGTGGAGGTTTCCTCCCAGTTATTTGGCTTTGACCGTTAAAGCAAACTCTTTCCAGATCTATAAAACTTAAATACAGATTATACTTTTGTGGTTTCTAAACTATTTGGTCACTTGTTTTTGAGATAATTAGGAAACTGATTGAATATAATTTGTAAAATTATATCAAAAAGAGTTGATATGACATTGAAGTTGATGAGCATAGTTCATCATCAAATTCCTGATGAGTAACCTTACAGGGTGTTTTTAAATGTGTTTCCCACCCACAAAAAGTTATTATTTGACACCTCCAGGGAGTCCAAAGACTCATCGAGGGAGGGAACCTGCTCTACAACTCTGTCTCCACCACTCAATCCACCAACTAATCGCAACTACACCAACGGCATCTACCGCCGACCACCACCACTAGTATTTCTACAGACAATCACAAACATCCATGCCCATGTGGCAGGATTCGAACTCCCAGCCTTTTGGTTGGAGAGCAGATAAACTAACCACTTGGCCAGTGGGTGAGCTAAAATTCTTAGCTCACCCATGATACATCTGTACCATGGGTGAGCTAAGAATTTTATCCCCTAATTTTTTATTAATTTTATTACTTCATATTTCATATTTTGTAATTTCATTTTTTCATGTTCTGGAAACTCTGCTCTAGAGATCAAAAATGCAGTTTTTCAAACCACTTCAGGTCTCTGCACTTGGTGATGAAATTCTATGCCTAATGGGTTTGGAACCTGCAGTCTGTTGGCTGGAGAGTGGGTATGCTAACCACTCTGCCAGCCAGGCTGGCATAAGGTGAACAGGATATTATTAGGATAGTATCCTGATAATATTCCTCAAAATTTTCCTCCAAATTCATTTTGTCTGTCAAGACTCCAATATTATTAGATCTTATATTTCTATCTTCCAAGACACTTTTTATTATATCGATCCAACTGGATCTTGGTATTCCTCTGGGCATTTTTCCTGCCATCCTAGCAATGAACAGTTTTTTGCTAAACTTTCCTCACTCATCCTGGCCATACCACCTGAGATTAGCTCTGCTAACTTTTATCATCATTACAGAAAATTCATTGAATTATTTACCATTTTCTGTTAAGATATTTTGCTTATTATTGACAAGCTCTAAATAGAATTAATAACATTATCTAAAATAGTCTTTCTCAGCCTAAAACCTGTCACAGACCACTAAAAATTCCCAACTTTTTTTCTTAATCAGCTTGGTTATTAAAATTTTGTGGTTATTATGGTTATTAATTATTAATCAGCTAATAATATAGATATTCATAAACAGAACTATTCTAGATTTAAGCCATTAAGAACTTTCATATAATTGTTCTCAGTCTGGTAATTTGGAAATACTGATTTAAAACTGTAGCAAATATAACTGATTTTTTTGTGCTGCAGATTAACATCAGATTTTTGTTTTAATTATGTTACAAAATAAATTTCTTTATATAAAGATAATGTTGCAGATAATGCTTTTTTTTTCTTTTTTTTTTTGATAAATTCAGGGTTCCTGTATTTTTTATCTACATTTCCTTAATCTTTCACATTAATCAAGCACAAAAAGACTGGAGTGTATGTAAAGATGTTACTACCAGTATTGGTAAGTCTATTGTTCTTTGAATGGAAAAAATCATCCAATTGCTGAAATTTGTGATTCAGATTTTGGGTGAATGAACAGTATTATATGAATTATAACATAGTTTGCCAAGCAGAAGTTATTTATATTAGCTGTTGCAGCCATCTATGCTTTTTGTTGCCTCCTTTGCAAAGAATATTTGTACTTAAAACTCTATAAATACAAAACTATGTTCAGAGTCTGGAAAAAGTGTTGTTGAATGAAGTGAAAGTGGATGTGCAAAATTCTACATGTTTGGCAATCTCCCAGTTCAAGATTAAATGATCACTTTCTCAAAACAGAGGCTGCATAGCTAAATTGGTTTCTGTTAAGTTCTCTGATGTTATGATCAGAATCAGCACTCTTGAACCTTGTGTCCCTCCATTACATTCTATCTCAGATAATAATTTTCAGCAGCTGTATAAATTCTTTGCTTCCTTGCCTGTGATCATTCCTCCTTCCAATCTATGTCCCCATAATTACTTGGCCTGCACTCATCGTGCTAATTTGATCATAATATCTACTGACCAATGCATGTCATTTACATTCTCACACTAGATATAATGAACAGTTCTCTGAATCCTTCTGCCTCTGATGTACTTTTACTCCTTTTGGCTTCAAATCATCTGCTATAATTAGAAAAATCCCTATCCCATCCTGTTCCTTCTGTCCTCTCAAGCACCACACAGACAGGCAGGTACATGTACACTATGAAATTTGCATAGAAATTAAGGGTATGCTGGCTTTCAACAGCACGGCTGGCTTTGTTCTACTCAGTAAATTTCAGCAGCAGTTAGTTCTTATAATTATTAACATCAGAACTCCATGTAGTCAGGACTCATCTTAGGAGGCAAACACTATTACACAAAAGCATATCACACTGTGCTTTAAAGTCATTCAATGTATCTGGCATTCACCACAATGTCAGACAAAGAATTCCACTGACCACCCATTCTCTATGCAAAGAACCTACTCTTCATGCCCTACTCACACTCTCCTTATACAACTTCCAGCTATGCCTCCTTGTTCAACTCCCTTCCCCATTCTACAAAAAAATTCTTCCACATTAACCTAATAACAAACTTTTATCAAGTGAAATGCCTCAGTCATATCCCCTCTCTTCCTTCTTATCACAATACTTGACAAACTACATTCCTCAATCTGACCTCACATTCCAAAAGACCAGTTATGACCTTAGTCTTCTCTGGACCCTTTCTGACATATCTTCATCACCACGAAAACCAAGGGACCAAATATGTGCACAATAATCCATATGATGCCTAGCCTGATCAAGGCCTTATAACCATGGAAGTCTTTATTTCTAAAAGTTAAGCTCATCATGATGTGATGTTTTCACAACTTGTGCAATATGACCTATGAACTTCAGATCCTTGTGCATCACAACTCTAAGGTCTCTTATCTCCTCAACTTCCTCCAAGATTTACCTGCTAAGTATATACTTTTCATTCCATTCTTGCCTGCCAAATTTCAGAACCTTACACTTGGCAACATCAAATTGACAGTTCCATAATGTTGCCTGCTCATACAATCTATTCAAGTGCTTCTGTAAGGACACATCTGCTTGATTCTTCATCTCTCTCCACAGCTTTGCATCATCTGCAAAAAGTTGTATATCACCAGTTAAACTTATTCCAATATGCAATCTGTATATTAGGATAGGTATATTTAATTTGCATATTTAATACACAAATTAAATAAGTGGTCTCAAAACTGACCCTTGCAGCACATCAAAAGAGCAAGGTCACTAGTGGCATACTGCAAGGGTAATAACATGAGACTAATTGAAAGACAACTTCAGCAAGCAACTGATTGTGTTTCTTTATGGGCTCTTAGTAATGGGTTCAGGTGTTCAGCAGAAAAAATTCTGCTGAACACCTGAAAAAATCTGTGTACACTTCAGTCTAAAATGCACTCTTCACCCAGATCCTGATTTAAGAATAGGATGTGCTATTCCAGTAGCAGCAGAAGTCAAGTTCTTGGGGCTTATCTTTGACAGAACACTTATATTCCTTACACACATTTTTCAACTAAGAGAAAAGTGTAAAAGAGCATGGCATCTCTTTCACATTTTATCACTGAATGGGGTACCAATTGATCTTCATTACTTCATCTTTATCATGCACTTATACATTCAAAGCTGGATTATGGGTCTAAAGTCTGTGGTTCTGCAAGGCAGAATAACCTTTTCAATAGTTGGATCCCACCCATCATCAGGGTATATGGATAGCTACTGGTGCCTTTTGCACATCACCCACTCACTTTATGTTGAAGCAAATGAATAAGTTCTATCACTTCGACAGAAACAGTTCTCTCTTAATTATTCCCTAAAGATAAAGTCTCTTTCAGATTATCCTACATGGACTAGTCTCTTTTCTCTGCATTGGGAAGTTCAATATCACACACATCAAACTGCCATATATCCTTTTGGTATGCGTCTTAGAGACTGCATACTGTTGGCATGAACGTTGACAACATTGCCTACATCAAACATAATAGCATCCCTCCATTGTTGCCTCTTAATTATACCCTAAAGGTAAAGTCTCTTTCCTCTGCATTGGGAAGTTCAATATCACACACATCAAACTGCCATATATCCTTTTGGTATGTGTATTAAAGAGACTGCAAACTGTTGGCATGAATGTTGACAGCATTGCCTAGACCAAACATAATAGCATCCTTCCATGGTAGATTTGTACTTCATCCTGCAACCTCTTACTTTGTCAACCTACAGAAGTCTCATACTCCATCTGTCTACTTGCAATTGTTTAATGCACACAGAGCAGCCTACTCTGATTTCTTGCCCATCTATACTGAATGCTCAGGAACTGATACCTGTGTTGGCTGTGCTGTTGTGTTTAACTTGCACTTGTGCATATAAAAGAAAACCACTACCAAAAGTGTGTAATTTATACAGCTTTTATACCTATTGTACAAAACGAAAACCCTTAATTTTGATATTCGGTTGTGCTGGATTCTTAGCCACAATGGAATTAAGGAAGAGACTGCAGATGCAACTGCTTGATAGGCTCATACTTTCTCAATGTACTATTTGACAGTGTCGTTTACAGAGTACAGACATTTTATAAAATCGGCTGATAGGCTCATACTTTCTCAATGTACTATTTGACAGTGTCGTTTACAGAGTACAGACATTTTATAAAATCGAGGCTAATTGCTCAGTGGCAGTCATGGCAGGAAGCATTGACAGACAAATTATATGACATTAAGCCTATTAAGCATTGGCATTCTAGTCAACATAGATAGAGAAAAGAGGAAGTTGTTCTTACTAGACTCTGCATAGGTCACAGTCATCTTACACATTATTTACTGAAGCTGATGACCCTACCATGTGTGAAAAATGCAGTATGCATCTTACTATTTTTCATATTCCAGTGGAGTGCCAGCACTTTGCACAAGAGAGGAATGAAATTTTTACCTATCTAGCCAAGCCATATACACTCAGACAGATTGCATGATGTTTTTAACCTTCTATGAAGAATTTGTTTGCACAAACACATTTGACTGTAATTTTGTTTATATTTAGTTACTGCATTGTTTAACTTCATTTTTGTTCATACATATTATTTACTAGTTTATTTTTGATTATTTATGTACTGCCTGTAATTTTGTTTATATTTAGATACTACATTGCTAAACCTAATTTCTATTCATGCATATTGTTTCCTAATTTCTCTCTTGACTATTTATTGATATTTATCTACATATAAAATTACAGCAATGATGTAACTTTGCTGTCATTTTATTTATATGTAGACTGTATTGTTTGGCTTAGCTTTTGAATATGCATATTGTTTACCAGTTTGTCTTGCTGTAACTTTCTTATGGCACAGTATGATCTTTGTTGTTCTTGCACCAATAAACCATAAACAAATAAACCAAAAAACCAACCAATATTCCATACTCACAATCACATCTCAGTCTTTTTGTTGGAAGTTTTCCCACTTGGTTATATACTATAAATTAAAGATACGATACCAAGAACCAGGTGAAATTATATACTTGGTTTAATCTGTTATCTGAGTGTAAGCAAACAAAGTTTGTGCCTGAAGTATTTTCAGGACTGAGGCAACTCATATATAGAAGCTAATGAATTCACATCACTTGCCTTAGTATCTCATAATGCAAAGCACATATCCTTATGGACATGAATAATGCTATGCATTATGGGAAGGGTCACTACCCAGACTGGTTTCAACCTTTATTAAGGTGAAAAAGTAAAGGGTTGCTCATCCTAGGCCTAGAGTAGTTAGTATAGGGGTGCAAGAGAGCCTGATAGTATTAGGAAAAAGAAAGACAGATAGATAGCATGAGACAGAGAGAAAAGGCCTCAGCTCTTTTATATCATCATATAGCCAAAGGCTATCAAGTTTTCCTTTTTCACCAATCTCATATAGATGAACAACCAAAAGACCAATTGACACTAAAGCACAAAGATGATTGATACCCAGGTGGTTAGCCCCATCTGTTTAACTGCCTTGAGTTGGCCTTCTCTGCCTGGGATGGCTCTCCAGTCATCCCTGCAATTGACTATAAGACCACATTGAATTAAGAGAATGGAACTATTTAAAAAAAATTCTCATAGCAAGAATAGACAGAATTTTATCTCACTCTGGTGAATATGCATAATGTGGGTGGTCTACACCACCACCAGCTAGTGATAAATTTGACATCTCCTAGAATGCTTCTTTCTACATACAAATCGTGACTGAACAATAACATTTTGACATTACAATATCATAAAGCATTTGGATGTCATATTGCTGGTTTTCAAATCCATGTTTCTTTCTAACCTTCCATGAATGGCATTTTAATTCATTAATTATAAAAATCAAAATTCTCTTCCCATTGCTGACAGGTGGTGGGTATTGTAAAAAAATAACATGTTCTGTTGTAAGTAATGGAATGCCCAACACATTACATAATCTGTTCCAAATACACAGGGCAAGAGGACAGCTGTAGAATGCGTGTTCTACTGTTTAAATCCAATTCAGCATGTTCTACTGTTTCTAATCGGGAGAACATGCATTTGATAATGTCTGGCACAGCGTCTGAAGGTACCATAGCCTATAAAGAATGCCAGACAAGAAAATCACCAGGATCTGATGGTCTAGGGATAGAACTTTATTGCGAGGCCTGGGATTTTATTCTTCCCATTCTAGTTACACTATTTAATTCCTTTCTCTCATCAGGACACATACCAAGTGAATTTGTAGCAAACCGTACTGTCCTCATTCCTAAACCTAACAGAACCTTAATCAGCAGCTTGAGACCTATTTCTCTATCTAATACTGACTAAAAGTTATTTTTCTGCATTATCAATAACAGGCTCAAAGTGGGAATGAGATACATAATTAAAAGCACACAGGTGTATGGAGTACCAGGTCAAGCAGTAGAATTTAACCTATTTCTGCTATGTGATCAAATCCGCTTAGTTAATATGAAAAAGCTGTCAATGGCAATGCTATCAGTATACCTTACTCAAGTGTTTGATAATGTCTGGCATCCATTTCCGCATCCTCCAGCAAATTGGTGTAAGTAAAAAACAGTTACCAGTTATCAAAGGAGTCTGTGCCAATTCAACCACCCACCTCTTTACTGAGGTGAAAAAGTAAAAGGTTGCTCATCATAGGCCTAGAGTAGTTAGTACATGGGTGCAAGAGAGCCTGATAGTATTAGGAGAAAAAAAGACAGATAGATAGCATTAGAGAGAAAAGGCCTCAGCTCTGTTATATCATCATATAGCCCAAAGGCTATCAGTTTTCCTTTTTCACCAATCTCATATAGATGAACAACCAAAAAAAAAAACAATTGAAACTAAAGCGCAAAGATGACTGATACCCAGGTGGTTAGCCCCATCTGGGTTTAACCACCTTGAGTTGGCCTTCTCTGCCTGGGATTGCTCTCCAATCATCCCTGCAATTGACTATAAGACTACATTGAATTAAGAGGATGGAACTATTTAAAAAACCTCTCATAGTAAGAATAGACAGAATTTTATCTTCTCCTGGTGAATATTGCATAATGTGGGTGGTCTAACACCATCTTGTGATAAATTTGATATTTCCTAGAATACTTCTTTCTAAATACAAAAAACGTCTGACTGAACAATAAAATTTCCACAATACAATATTATAAAGCATTTGGATGTCATATTGCTGGTTTTCAAATCCATGTTTTTCTCTAACCTTCCATAAATGGTATTTTAATTAATTATAAAAATCAAAATTCTCTTCCCATTGATGAAAGGTGGTGGGTATTGTAAAAAAAAAACCCTGTTCTGTTGTAAATAATGGAATGCCCAACACATTACATAATCTGTTCCAAATACACGGAGCAAGAGGGCAGCTGTAGAATGCATGTTCTACTGTTTCCAATTGGTAGCTGATTGGATCTCTGATGTTAATGTACCTCCATTTGATGGCATTGACTGGAAGGTGACCATATGCAATTCTCCAAGCAAGATCCTTCCCGTTAGGGTACCTTTGGAACTTCATCAAGTTATGAAACAAAATATTGTTGTCAGTACCCAACTGTGGGACTTCGCAGCAAAAGAGATTTATTTATACCAAATTTTACTTTTTTTTGAATGACAGTGTTTTAGCGGTCTTAGAGTTAAGCACAGAGCGTTATAGTATTCAGGAACAATCTCAGCTTTTGGACCTTTATAATCATTAACTTCAAACAGGGGTAGATGAAAACCCAAGTAGTACCAGAGAAGGTCTGCACATGTGTGATTAGTTTGCAATATTTTATGGATTTTTGAAGCTGTATTGCTTAAATAGCAGAATTTTAAAACTGGAAGTCCAAATCCTCCATGCTTTGTTGATAGTTGAAAAAATTCCTTTTTAACTTCTTGGTATCGGCTAGACCAAAAAATTGCAGAGGTTTACTATATAATTGCTTTTCTTCAGCTTCTGTGATGTCTGTAATATTTATTACATACAACTGAGCCGGAAATATTATAGTTTTAAGTACTATGGCTTTAGAAGAAAAGGAGAGCAGCCCTATTCTTTATTGAGGTCTCATCAGTTGGAGCCAGACCCAGTGATGATACCAAGGATGAAGTAATGCAGAAGTCATATTTTCATATACAAGTAGCCAAAAGGTGTAACACCTTATTATTAAAATACTCTGGATTAGAGATACTTGCTGGAAGTTTTTTCACTTGGTAATACTCTAAATTAGAGATACCAAGAAATTATATACTTGATTTAATCCTTTATCGAAATGTAAGCAAACTCTATCATTCCTCCAGGCAGGCACTCCTCTGATATTCTGTTCTGCCCACCATTAATCTTTGAATCTCCATACATTATTCCTCTCACAGATCCATTCATTCCATGCTCACCTGCATCCCTCACTGTCTCTCTCTCTCCTCCCAAATTCTCTAATATAACTATAAAAAGGGTGGAAACTCCTGTTAAAACTTATTTCTTCTTATTATTGTTATTATTTTGTGACACCTCTAAGGAGTTCAAAGACTCGGAGATGAAGAGTTGTAGAGAAGGTGCTCTCTCTCCAACTACTGCTCACCACCTCTGCTAGTACTTTTTTTTGTCAGCAAATTGCATGTATCCTGAATTTATTATATAATTTTCACCTAACAGACAATTCAGCTAAAATTCTACATGACAGTTAGGCTAAAATTCTATAATAAATAAGTTTTAATATGACTTTTCCTCCATTTGACCGAGTGGTTAATGTATCTGCTCTCCAACCAAAAGGCTGTGGGTTCGAATCCTGCCATGGGCATGGATGTTTGTGATTGTCTGTGAAAATACTAGTGGTGGTGGGCAGTAGATGGCATTGGTGTAGATGATGATGGTAGTTGTAGTTTGTTTGTTGTAGTTGGTGGAGACGGAGATTTGTGGAATGGGTGCATAATATTATTGAGTTGGCATAATATTATTATTCCAACTCACATTATTCCATTATTGAGACAAAACTCACATTCTCTCTCTCACTTATCACCTGCCTTCTTGTCATCTCTATCCCTAGCTCCTGTATTCTATTGTCCCTGATATGCCCATTCTCTCTCATTCCCATAACTTTCTCTCACACTTCTTGTTCATCTTGCATCAGTCAGCATTTCAAGTATTTTAATCTCTCACTTTACACAAATTTACTCATTTTTCATACCTTAAGCCTCCTCTCTCATTACCTCTCTCTCTCTCTCTCTCTTTCTTTCTTTCTCTGCAAACATCCTACTTTCCTCAAGATTCACTGACACAGTCGACACCATCCTTGGGATCTTTCATATCTCCTGTCACTTTACCTAATGTCAAATGCATTTCCAGAAGAAACACACACTTCATGCTTCCTCTCCTGCTCTCTTAATTCTCTCCCACCAAACTCATTTCAATAGTACCACTATCACTACTGCTGAAATCTGTTGTTATTATTATTATCATCCTAAGATCCCACGTAGTAACAGACTTCTAGTAGGTCCCTTTTGTCATACACATAGCTCACCATACCATACCTTAAACACATCCAATTTCTCTGCAGACGCCACACTCTCAGGCAGTGCATTTAAATCATTCACAACTCTACAAACAAAAAACCTGCTTCTCACTCCCTTGCTCACACCCTTCTTGATTAACTTCCAGGAATGACAAAAAAGCTATATAAGAAGGGTGTTTAACATTAGTAGGATAAACGCTAATCTCTTTAGCGTTAATCCTATAACAACACCTTACTAATTTATACAGCTCTATCATATCACCCTCTTCTTCCAATCCACTATGTTTTTGTGTTCCAATACTTTCTATGTTCTTGCCAAAGTCATAGGAGGACTTTGGCAAGAACATAGAAAATAAATATAAAGAAGGTGGCAAAATATTCTGGAGGTTGTTGAAGAAGCTTGGAAATGGAGGAAAGATTTCTGTAAAAGGAGTTAGAGATGATAAAGGTGACATGAAAACAGGAGAAAAAGATCTCCTTGAAGTATGGAGTAATTACTTTGAAACACTGCTAAATGAAACAAGCAGTGATAGCGCAGTGGTAAAAAATACTCAACAGGCATACAGTCAGGAATACATATCCATACTTGAAGTAGAAAAAAGCTATCAAAGGCTTTAAATGTGGAAAAGCAGCAGGAGTAGATGATATTCGACCATAAATGCTGAAGTATGGTGGTATAAAAGTCATACAGTGGCTAAACTGCATAATTCAAAAGGGGCTGACAGAGGGACGAATTCCCGATGATTGGGTAGAGCTCTCATACTGTCCATATATAAAAAGGGAAATAAAAATGAATATGAGAATTACAGAGGTATTTCCCTAATGAGTATGCCTGGTAAGATTTATGCAATACTTGAGAAAAGGTTGAGAATAACTGTGGAAGAAAAGCTTGAAGAACAAGCTGGATTCAGGCCAAATAGAGACTGTCAGGATGAGATCTTCACTTTGCGACAAATAGTTGAAAAATCATGGGAATATAACAAAGATTGTATTTAAGTTTTCTTGATCTAGAAAAGGCATGTGACAAGGTGCCAAGGGAGAAGCTATTCAATACACTACAGTTATATGGTGTCAATGGGACATTATATCAAGCAATACTTAGTCTTTATTTGAGTTGTAAGTCTGCAGTTAGAATTAAATGAAGTACAGGAAGATGGTTTAATGTTAAATCTGGTGTGAGACAAGGATGTACATTCTCCTCTCTGTTATTTATTATCTATATGGATCACATTATGAAGGAAAGTGGTATTAAACCTGATATCAAAATTGGAAATGTTAATGTCAGCTCTTTGCTTTATGCAGATGATTTTATACTTCTAAATAAATCTGCTACAAGTCTGCAAGACTCCCTGACTAAATTGAATAACTGTTGTAATAGATATGGTATGAAGGTCAGCAATAAAAAGACAACGACAATGAAAATAGGCAGAATCATTGAAAATGTCAACTGTGTTGTGAATGGAGAACCTGTCCGACAAGTAAAACATTTCATTTACCTAGGCATGATTTTTAGTTAAGATGGTAAATTAAATATGGAAATAGAGAATAGAATCAACAAAGCTGGTATGGTAGGAAGCCAACTGAATAAATTCATATGGGATAAGAGAGAAATTACTCTGAACACTAAATTAGCTATATACAAGACAGTATTCAAGCCAATTTTAACTTATGGATCTGAGAGCTGGGTCCGAAGTAAAACATTTGACCAAAGACTATAGAACGCAGATATGAGAGTCCTGAGAAAGATTGGAGGTGTGAACAGATGGCATCAATGGCAATATCATATTAAAAACGAGGATATTAGGAAAGAACCTGACATTGTCAGTATCCAGGAATGCATTAGCAGAGCTAATCTCAGGTGGTATGGTCACTTAAACAGAATGGATGAGGAAAGACCAGCAAAACAAGTGTTCTCTGCCAGGTTGGTAGGAAAACAACCCAGAGGAAGACCAAGATATAGGTGGATTGATATTCTACAAAGTGCCTTAGACGATAGAAATATAAGATCTGATAATGTTGGAGTTTTGACAAGTAACAGGCTGATGTGGATAAATATTGTAGATAGGAAGTTAGTAATGATATCAATTTTTCATGTAGTACTATCATATCCTGTACATCCCTTGAGAGTACATGGCAGGAATTCGATTTTGATGATGGTGTAGAAATAAGAAATCATTCCGACAAAGTTCCGATGATGGTCAGTTGACCGAAACGGTCTACACCCCATTAACTCCTGCCCCAGTTTCCACATCATAAGTATACCCTTCCCCTTCACTTTCCCCCCTCCCCCTTACAAAAATGCATCTAAACAAAATTATATATATATATTATTAATAGTAACCCAGGTTTCCAAACTTATTTCCCACGTCAAAACACACCCCCATGTTCCCCCCCCCCCCCGTTTATAAACAGCCTTCAGTGGGATCATGAAATTGGAAGGTATCGTAGACTCAAAACAAGGTATGTACATAATTTTTCCACCTCTTTTATTCTGCCATAATTGCCTTCTATACTCCCCCATAATGCCCTAAAAAAAAAAAACACACACACACACCCCTTTTTTGAGTATTAATAGCCAATGTATTTAAATAAGGGACACTCCTAAACAAAAACAGGCTATAATAGCTGTAATTATAATAATAGTGTTTAAGAGGAGTAACATGGGAATTTTCCAGAAACTATACTTAAGAAATCATCTTTCTACCTGTCCATGTCCTCCACATCATTGCTAGAATTCATTGTGTTGTCCTCACAATTTTGGCAATATGTCCTCTAATTTCAGATCCTTATCCACCATCACCCCAAGATCTCTTATTTCCTCCACCTCACAATATATCACCACCATAAGTTTGCACGTCCCATCTTTGTTTTCCAAATTTTAAAACCAAATTTTTACCAGTTCAGTGTTACATTTTGCAACATTGAACTGGTATCCCCACTCCCATCCTATCACTCAATCTATTCCATATTTGTAACAATTTTACATCATGTGCATGTAGCTGTATATCTCTGTTCAAATCTTCTGCAATATCATTTACATGCAGATTAAATAGCAATGGCCCTAAAACAGAGCCCTGAGGCACACCACTAGTAACTTTCCTCTTCTGGGATATTGCTCCTCTGCACAGAACTTGTTGATACCTATCAGACAGCCAATCTAATGCACTAGTCAAATATCCAACTCTCTGCTTTAGTTTGACCATCAATTTATTTGGTAATCTGGTTTTCTTTTCTGTTATTCAGCCTTTCTACTAAATATCTGCAACATCCTCCCATACATACATATTTCATTGATGGCATGATACAATTTTTGAGAAATCTCCACCATCTACTTTTGTTTTTCATGCAGACCTACACAATGATATGCCTTTCACTGCTATGTTGTACCGGTGTGCTAAGTTTAACGATTTTGAAAACAAACAAGCCCACACACTATGATTGTTGTAAGTGCACAATTTTTACCACAACTTTTACACATAAGCACACACTTAGAATTAATTAGTAAAAATAAAAAAAAAACTTATCTGAACCAGGAGCCTTCTTTGCACAAACCAGCAAAAAAGCAACCTGACGTCAAACCTGTTATACTGATGTTGAAATTTCCCAGCTCTTCTCATTGACCATATTTCATACAAATATGCACTCCTCCTATCTCTTACGTGCCATATTTTTAAATGACAGAAAGTGTACATGCTACAGATGCAGCATACTACAAAATCTCGTATAATACTTCTCTAAATGTAATCTTTGAATAGTGGTAGGCTGGGTTAGTGAATCAGTGAACAGAGGTATTGCAGCTACCATAATCCATAATTGATAGAAGCAAAAAAGGTACCTGTTGAAAGTTTTTTTTTCATTTGGTTATACAATAAATTAAAGATGCCAAGAAATTATTTTCTTGGTTTCATCCTTTATCCAAGTGTAAGCAAACAAAGTTTGACCATGAAGTCACTTGATGACTGGGCCTCTTGCATATAGAGGCTAATGACTTCACATCAATTGCCTATGGACATGTATAATGCAATTCATTATGGGAAGGGCTGCTAACCACACCTGTTTTGACCTTTATTGAGGTCTCATCAGTAGGAGCAAGACCCAGAAGTGATATCAAGGTCAAGTAATGCAGAAGTCATATTTTCATATATAAATAGCCCAATGGTCTATGTGCAAGTAGCCCAGTCATGAAGGTACTTCACATGCAAACTTGGTTTGCTTACACTTGGATAAAGGATGAAAACAAGAATGTTATTTCTTGGCATCATTAATTTATAATATAACGAAGTGAAAATACTTTCAACATCTATCTCTAATCCAGAGTAATTTAGCAATAAGGTATGACGCCTTTTGTCTACATGTATATGGAAATATGACTTCAACATTATTTCAACCTTCGTATTGTTTCTGGATCTGGCTCCTACTGATGAGACCTCAGTAGAGTCTGGTTCCCACCAATGTGTTTTTGTGCTGAAGTGGTTGCTTTCCCTGAGATATGAGTGGCTCTGCTCAGTGGCAGGGTGAGCCTGCCATTGGGCAGAGCCACTGCTGAGGTTTCTTCTCAGAGGGTGAGCCTGTCACTGAGTGAAACTTCTGCTGAGTTAAGTGATCCTTCGAGTCACTCATTGTTGGGTAATCTGAAGGATTGCATGAGTTTTTGGAGAGATATTCCTGCACTTAAACATACCTCAATAAAGGTCGTAACTGGTCTGGATAGTGACCCTTCCCATAATGCATAGCATTTGTCTGTAAGGATAAATGTTTTGCATTATGGGATACTAAGGCAATTGATGTGAAGTTATCAGCTTCTATATACTATTAGTCCAGTCGTGAAGTGACTTCATGCACAAATTTTGTTTGCTTACGCTTGGATAATTCTTGACATCTTGAAACCAAGTTAGTTGGCTCTGAGGCCAATTAATGAACCTAGCATGTGAAAAGGAAATTAGATAAATCTTATCTTTCTTTTGTATTAAAACTTTAATCAAAGTTTGCATGTGAAGTAAATTCACGACTGGACTACTTGTATATAGAGGCTAATGACTTCACACCGATAGCCTTAATATCCCATAATGCAAGGCACATATCCTTACAGACATTATAATGCTATGCATTCTGGAAAGGGCCACTACCCAGACCAGTTTCGACCATTATTGATGTATTTTAAAGTGCATGGGGGAGGATACCTCTCCAAAAAATGATCTGAATCACTCCAAGACAGAAACTTGCTAGTGACTCCATTCACTGAGAAGCAAAAACCCAGAGCCTTTCTACTCCCCAGGGAGCAAGCAAACATATAGACAAACATTAATAAATGTTATCAGGGGAGCCAGATCCAGAAGACACTAAGGTTTAAGTAATGCAGAAATCATATATTTCACATATACAAGTTAGTCAAAATGGTATCACACCTTATTACTAAAATACTCTGAATTAGAGTGAGTTGTTGAAAGTTTTTTCGCTTGGTTATACTATAAGTCACATATGGGCAACCCCTGGCCCACAGGCCAGAACCGGCCCTAATCTATTTCAGCGAAGTTTGTCTGATTCATGGTGGGAGAAAACATGGTGTGTTCTTCTAACTCACATTAAGCTGATGTCATATGATTTGCACTATGTTTTCTTCAACCAAGGTCTCTTTCTCACTTTGACTAGTGGCGTGTGTGAATGTGTTACAACGTGTCAGTTCAGTACTTGCGTTGATGTTGTGCTTTGTTCAGTGCTTGCATTGATGTTGTGTTCTGTTCAGTGCCTGTGGTATAGAAGACAGTTTTGTTTGACAGTTCTGAATATCGCTTATAAATCTGGGACAATGTCAGGGATTATTGCAAAAAAAAGAAAAGTAGATGCAGAGAATCGTCAATTTCAAGACAACTGGACGGAGGATTATTATTTTATTCTGAATAAAGGTTTGCCTGTATGTTTGCTGTTCAACGAATCCATATCCATCAACAAAGAATACAACTTGAAGAGACACTTTACTTTGAGACATGCGAATCGCCCAAAAATTGATGGACAACTAAGAAAAGATGAAATACAGAAGTTGAAGAACTTGGATACCCAGCAGCAAATGTTCAACAAGCAAGGAATGCAGCACCACAGCATTGCCAAAGCCAGCTTTGTGCTAAGCAAAAAAATCGCTAAGCATTCTAAGTCATTTGGTGAAGGAGAATTTATCAAAGAATGTCTGCTGAATGTTGCAAGTATAATATGTCCTGAAAAGACTTCGAGAATATTTGTTTGTTGAGACATACTATTGACCAACGGAGAGAAATTATGGCTGATGATATCAAAAAAATTTAAAAGAGAAGATTGCTAGATTGGAAGCATTTTCAATCTTTGGATGACAGCACCAATGCCTCCGATACAGCACAACTAGCAATATTTATTCGAGGAGTTGATGCGGATTTCAACATCACAGAAGAATTATTGGTGCTTTGGCCATTAAAAGGAACAACTACCAGTGAAGGTATATTTGAAACAGTCAACACAGTCTTCGAGAGATTTGGGCTTAAATGGAGTTCACTATCTGGCATATGCATTGATGGAGCCCCTGCAATGGTTGGTGCACAGAAGGGATTTATTGGAATAGTTCATGAAAGAGCAATAGAACTACAGATCCATCTGGAAAATTTAACAAATTTTCACTGCATTATCCACCAACAAAATCTGTGTGAAAAATCGATTAAATTCACAAATGTTATGGAAGTTGTAGTAACCAGTATTAACTTTATTAAGTCACGTGCAATTAATCACCGCTAATTTAAGGATTTGGCAGGCCTATTTTCGGATTATGAAGATGCTTATTATTGTGAAGTGAGGTGGTTGAGTAAAGGTAAAATGTTAAAACGATTTTATGATCTGAGACAAGACACTGCAGATTTTATGGACATAAAAGGAAACACAATTAACCAAGTAAAAGATGATGAGTGGGTGTTTGATTTAGCATTCCTTGTAGATGCCACCAGATACCTAAACGAACTGAATCTTAAATTGCAAAAACAAGGACAATTGGTCCATGAACTGCATGGACATGTCAAAGCTTTTTGTAATAAACTAAGATTGTTAGAAAGTCAGATAAGAGCTTGATATCATTTTCCTACTCTAGCAACTCATAAAAATATCCCTTATAATTGTTATGGAGATGAACTGAAGGCACTAAGCAATTTGATACAAGGTTTGCCGACTTCAAAAACAAAGACTCCACATTCGCTATATTTGCTCGTCCAATGGATGCTGATGTAAATAATGTGCCAGAAAACTTACAGACGGAACTTATTGAGCTTCAGGCGGATTTAGTGCTAAAATCAGAATTTAACAACATTGCTTTGATGGATTTTTATAAATTTTATTTGGTGGAAGAAAAATATGTAAATTTATGCGCCTTTCCAAGAAAAATCATTTGTCTTTTTGGCAGCACATGTGTCAGCAGTTTTTTTCGAGGATGAAATACAATAAATCAAAAATTCAGACAAGAATAACGAATGAAAACCTTGAAAATTCTATGTGATTATCCTTAAGTAATGTTAACATCAATATTGATAGTCTCGTAGTTGAAGTACAAGGCCAATCTTCACATTAAATTGTTATGTCGTTCATTATATTATAAAATTTATGTAGAGCTTTATACCAAAGCACTATATTATAAATAAATGAAATATGAAGTAGCAACTTCTTTTAATTCATTTAATATTAATTTATTTTATTTAATAATTTGGTCCGGCCCTTGACTCGGAGACAGAATGATAATTTGGCCCCCGAACTAGGAAAGGTTGCCCATGCCTGCTATAAGTTAGAGATGCCAAGAAATTATATATTCTTGGTTTCATCCTTTATCCAAGTGTAAGCAAACAAAATTTGAGTAATAAGTAACTTCACAACCAGGCTACTTGCATATAGAGGCTAACGAATTCAGATCTATTGCCTTACAGATGTATAATACTGTGCATTATGAGAAGGGAACGCTACCCAGTTCAGCTTTGACTTTTATTGAGGTCTCATAAGTGGGAGCCAGACCAAGATGAGCTACCAAGTTAGCTTCATAGAAACCTAATTAATGTAATGATACCATTTAATCCTATCTAGATAGAAATATTATTTAAAAAAATCTATTTTTATTTATATTTACAGGGTGTTCGGGATAAATTTGACATATTTATAATTAATTATATTTTTCCGTAAGTTACATGTATTAACACACACTTCTCTTCATTTAAAAGTTTGGACCCTTCTTCATTCATATACAAGATGTCAGAAAGGATGGATAGCTGGAACCCACCTGAATCATGGAAGAGAATAACTTGTATCATGATGATTCGTGCCCGCCATCAAAATAAGGATATTACGACTGCTGCCCAATGCTCCCTGAATACAGTAAAAACAATCAGGCATGAACTAGAGACTTGCAATGGTGACTACGAGGATGTAGCAAGAAGAAAGATCCCTAGCAGACGATCTGATTGCGTTCGTACAGCAGAATTCCTCGCAAATCTGCAGGAACAGGTGTTGAAGAACCCTGGCATTGGAATTCGGGCTTTGTTCGTGGAGTTGCTAACTGTAGTCAAGCCCTGGATAACAAGGGTAGCCAATGGTAGGCCGTATGTATGGCAGCAGGATTCGGCCCCTTGCCACACCTCTGGGAAAAGTCAAAAATGGTTGTCTGAAAATTTCTACGACTTCACCAGTCCAAATGTTTGGCCTCCAAACTCCCCAGACCTTAACCCCATGGATTATTTTGTATGGGGCGCAGTTGAAAAAGACACCAATCGCACTTCCAGTAATACAAAAGCCCAGTTAATGGATAAAATTAAAACAGTTTTTGCGGCCCTTCCCAGGGAGACTGTAGCATCAGCTTGTTCGAGGTTCCGAAGCTGAATTGAAGCTGTGATCGATGCTAATGGTGGTTATTTTGAGTAAATCTTGTTGATAGTATTGTAATTAACTCTGCCTGTAATGTTTTTTTGTCAATTCATTAAATTTAATAGATACAAAGAAGATTTTCTTTTTCCTTACGAAACTGTCAAATTTATCCCGAACACCCTGTATTTTAATCAACTGTGTTTAATGAATGTTTTAATGCAAAAGATAGATTTTATTATTGTATTGAAATAATAGAAAATCTCTAATAGATAACAGTTTCTTTGGAAACTGTTGGAAACATTTGTTAATTCATTGAGATGATCCTTTGTCTTAATGCTAACCCAGATCATATATAATGAGGTGTGTAAATTAAATTAATTAAAATCACATTATTGTTTTTAGGTCCTACATTACCAATAGTACCAGACTCTATTATCTCCAAAGCAGAATTAGTTGATTTAGAAAAGAAGTCGACAGCTTGGGAAGAACATTATTTTGATAGTGATTTTATACGAGCAAAGCTTGTACAGGTAGCAAATGGTATTGAGACCCATTATATTTTTGATTATGAGACAGAAGAAATAATTCAGTACTCCATTACAGTTCCAGGCTGTAAGTGTTTTACAATTTCTCAGTATTGTTTTAAATTATCTTAAATTTTGCCATATTCGTATTTTTGTGTGTGTGATGATTCTTCTAAATTTCAGTTATTATTATCCCAAGATCCCATGGAGTCAAAGACTAATCTAGTAGGTCCTTTTATCATACACACACAGCTCATCATACCATGCCTCAAACACACTCAAATTCTCTCCAGACGCCACACTCTCAGGCAAGGCATTCCAATCATTTGCAACTCTGTATGCAAAAAACCTGCTTCTCACTCCCCTGCTCACACCATCCTTATAAAGCTTCCAGGGATGTCCTCCGGTTCTCTCCTGATCTCCCACCGTTTTCTGTAAAATCTCTCCAACATGGATCCTATTACAACCCCTTACCAACTTGTAAGTCTATTATATCACCCCCTCTTCTTCTTATCCACTAGACTTTATAAATTGGTATCTTCTCAACCTTTTCTCATATTCGACATTCCAGAGATCAGAAACTACCTTAGTCAGTCGCCGCTTGACCCTTTCCAACATCTCTTTGTCCTTTTGAAAACCCAGGTGACTAAATCTGGGCACAGGTCCATGTGTGACCTAATCAAAGCCTTATACAATGGAACAAGAATCTCACTATTTCTACAAGTTAGTGTCCTCCAGATCATTCCCAGAAGTCTCTGTGTTGTCTTCACAATTTTGGCACATTGTGTCCCCTAAATTTCAGATCCTTATCTGCTGTCATCCCCAAGATCTCTTATTTCTTCCACCTCCAGCAATATATTCCCACCAAGCACAAATTCTACATCCCATCTTTGTTTCCCAAATTTTAAACCTTACATTTTGCAACATTGAACTCTCATCCCCATTCGCGTGCCCAATCACTCAATTTATTCAAGTCTTCTTTTAAGGCCACAACATCTTCTCTACTGTTCATAGTTCGTCCCAATTTGCATCATCTGCAAATAACTGTATCCCTATCTAAATCTTCGCCAATACATTAACATACAAGTTAAAGAGTAATGGCCCTAAAACAGACCTCTTAGGTACACCACTAGTGACTTTTCTTTTCCAGGATATTGCTCCCCCATACACAACTTGCTGATACCTACCAAATAGACAGTCTCCGATTCAATGCATTAATCTAATATCCAACTCCATCTGCTCTAGTTTGACTATCAACTGATCATGCATCTATCAAAAGCCTTTGCAAAATCTAAGTATACTACTGTGTATCCCTCTCCTCTGTCCAAGGAAGCCATCACTTTACTGTAATAAGTAAGTGTATTACTAAAACATGACCTCCCTTTAGCAAATCCATGCTGTCCATCATATATAATACCATTGTTATCAACCCAATTCTGGATCCTAGTTCTCACCAGCTTTGCCAACAACTTAACTACAACACAGATAAGCACACAGATTATTTTTGTTATCTAGTTCATTAATAAAAATATTTATTATTATGAATTATTTTCTGCCTTTTACCATAAATCATTATTCTATCTTTGATGACAGTGGTAGGAATGCTACTTAATGCCAAATTCCTACTTTGCAGTAATGTAAACATATCACTACAAAAATGAGTTTGCAGCAGTGGGGACTAGAATATCTAGAAGCAGAGAAACCCAAACCCAGCTTGATGCCAGTTAACTATTCGCTACTCAAAGATTTAAAGAAAAAATAATAATAGAGCAGGTGAATCCAATATATCCACTCTTCCACCATAGTCTGATAACTATTATTTTTCAGGAAATAACAATGGATACTAAAATATTAATTATAATAACTTTAATTAATACTTTCCTATATTTCAGCAATGTTACATTACCATCATCAGGAATCACAAAAACAATATGTGAATGCAGGCATGAACACCGGGCAAATGAGGCTGAAGGAAAGCAACCAAAGTTGGCCCTAGAGTTCTAGATAGCACCCCCTAGTACTATTCTATTAGCATTATTCTATCTTTGATGACAGTGGTAGGAATGCTACTTAATGCCAAATTCCTACTTTGCAGTAATGTAAACATATCACTACAAAAATGAGTTTGCAGCAGTGGGGACTAGAATATCTAGAAGCAGAGAAACCCAGCTTGATGCCAGTTAACTATTCGCTACTCGAAGATTTAAAGAAAAAATAATAATAGAGCAGGTGAATCCAATATATTCACTCTTCCACCATAGTCTGATAACTATTATTTTTCAGGAAATAACAATGGATACTAAAATATTAATTATAATAACTTTAATTAATACTTTCCTATATTTCAGCAATGTTACATTACCATCATCAGGAATCACAAAAACAATATGTGAATGCAGGCATGAACACCGGGCAAATGAGGCTGAAGGAAAGCAACCAAAGTTGGCCCTAGAGTTCTAGATAGCACCCCCTAGTACTATTCTATTAGCATTATTCTATCTTTGATGACAGTGGTAGGAATGCTACTTAATGCCAAATTCCTACTTTGCAGTAATGTAAACATATCACTACAAAAATGAGTTTGCAGCAGTGGGGACTAGAATATCTAGAAGCAGAGAAACCCAGCTTGATGCCAGTTAACTATTCGCTACTCGAAGATTTAAAGAAAAAATAATAATAGAGCAGGTGAATCCAATATATTCACTCTTCCACCATAGTCTGATAACTATTATTTTTCAGGAAATAACAATGGATACTAAAATATTAATTATAATAACTTTAATTAATACTTTCCTATATTTCAGCAATGTTACATTACCATCATCAGGAATCACAAAAACAATATGTGAATGCAGGCATGAACACCGGACAAATGAGGCTGAAGGAAAGCAACCAAAGTTGGCCCTAGAGTTCTAGATAGCACCCCCTAGTACCACACAATCAGCCCTAGTAGGCTAGATTGTGTGGTTTTGGCTGTTGGGCTGAAGATTTGAGGACGAGTGCTTTCCAAATTTGGAGCAGTCTCATGCACTGAAATTTGTTCAGGTTTAGAAAGTTTCTCAAGTCTGAGGCAGATTTGAGGAATAGCTCATTTGTATTTGCTGCAGTGTAATAGAGTGGCCTTCTTCCAGCATATCCTGTGGTGGGTGTCCACGGCATGGTCAGCAAGTCTTGAGTGGCTGTAATAGTGGAACCAGATATAGTTCTTGTTATCAGAAATTCTGATATTGGCTTTCCCACATGTTTGGTCAAAGAAGAACAATTTGCAACTGCAAGGGACCTGTAGACACCTAGTAGGTCTAGGGAATGTGGCTGGTCTTCTGTGGAGCAGATAAGGGATGCCAGGTTTCTATGTGGGCTGTTAGTGGTTGTGAGGTTGCAGATTCTTTGGATTTTTGTTAATTTTTCTGATGTGACCCGAATATATGGAATGGTGATAGATCTTGAGTAATCCCTGCTCTTAAGGGAGGGAGGGGCATTGAGGTTACAGGGTTTTAATATTTTTTTTGGATTTTTTGGGGATTGTAGCTATTGGCTAAGAGGGTGTTGAGAATATGGTCAAGTTCAGTAGTTAGGGTGCTGTTATCAAAGCTGATTAATTTTGCCCTGTTATCTAGGATTTTTATAATCCCATATTGTTGTTGGTAGGGGAGATGATGCTGGTGAATGTGTCTACCTGGATGTGTGATTTCCAGTAAACAGAGAATGCCAGAGATCCATCAGGCTGAATGTAATCAGAGTGTCTAGAAATGAGAGACTGTTGTTGTTTTCCTTTTCTAAGGTAAACTGGCATTCTCCTGTGTTAAGAAAATATGGAGTGTATCCAGGCCATGTAGGCCAAATGGAAAACACATCATCTGTGTAGCATAGCCAGACAGTGTGTTTATGTGGGACAGAGTTTAAAGCTTTTTCTTTGAAGTTCTCCATGAAGAAGTTGGCCAGGGGTTAAGAAAGTAAAGAACCTATGGTTGTCCTCTTTCTCTCTCCCTCCTCTCTGTTTGTAGAATTTTCCTTTCAAAATGAAATAGCCTGAGTTCATGGTGAACTGAAATAGGGCTGAGATATCAGGAGAAAATATGGCTTGGATGGGGTCTAAGGTGTCTTTGAGTGGGACATTAGTGAATAAAAGAGACATAAAAACTGACCATTATGTCAGCATGTTGGAGTGTGAGGTTTTCTATACTGGCTTTAAAGTGTGTTTTTAATTTTAATTAACAAATCAGCCAAGGTGTTTTGCCAGTGTACTGTGTGAGCACTTTGGCTGATTTGTTAATTAAAAAAATGCTGCAGGGATAATTATTATCTCGAATTGTTGTTTTCCTTTTCTTAGGTAAACTGGATCCTGGGATGTTGATTATTTAGATGTGTTAAGAAAATGTGGAGCGTCTCCAGGCCATGTATGGAGCCTTCACCGAAGCCTCTCTGCATTTACAGTCACACCAGCTTTACCCTTTAAGGGAAGAAATTGCCTCAACTTGCATTCTCCTGGTCAACACTAGCAAAACTATTCGTGTATCTTGCCACAATACTGAACGTTGACCTTTGGATGATCCTTTCTGGAATCTTGAATGCTTCAGCAGACAAAGAATTTTGAAAAATAATACATCTGCATATCAGGAAATATGAAAATCTACTAAAAAAACTCTACTTTCAAGCCTCAACTTCCTCCTAACATGGTAGTAAACTTATCATCCTTCATCCTGAAGGCAGGAAGCAATTAACACACTCACATGTGGCCATGACTGTGCACTAGCATCTAAAAAAAATTCGTGCAGAAGAAATAATGATCCAAGTCTGCTCTCTAGCCAAATGCTGTGATTATGTGACACCTCCAGGGAGTCCAAAGACTCATCGAGGGAGAGTGTGCCAACAGCATCGAACAGTAGATCCTTCCAACTACTAACCATGCTCAAACTTGCTTAACTTTTTGCATGAGCCATTAGTAGCAAAGGCTCTACCAATCAACCAACCTTTGCTGGCAAATGGGGAGACTCAGCGTGAACAGGGGAACACAGTGGGAGAAAGGCTGATGCACCAAGAGGATATGAATGTGTGTGTAGACAAAAAGGGAAGGAGATGACTTGGGATGTTGAGAAAACAGTTAGATTTGAAGAGGGTTCTGGGATGAGTAAGAAGAAAAAGAAATGGCTCAAGGAAAGTATGGAGTTGAAAGTTTAATTTTCACTTGGTTAGAATATAATAAATTTAGTTTAATCCTTTATCCAAGTGTGAGCAAACAAAGTTTGCACCTGAAAGTATCTTCAGGACTGGGGTAAGGTGGTACAACACTTGGTTATACTATAAGGCACTACTACTAAGGCAATTAACGTGAAGTCATTAGTCCTTATATACAAGTAACCCAGTCATGAAGATACTTCACACGAAAACTTTGTTTGCTTACACTTGAATCCAGGACAAAAGCAAGAATATAATTTCTTAGTATCTTTAATTTATTGTATAATCAAGTGCTTTTGACTACTTATATACTGGAAATATATGACTTCTGAATTACTTCAACCTTGTCTCTGGGTCTTGGGTTCACACTGGTGGCACCTCGGATTTTGGCAAGACACGTACTTTGGTTTTCTTTCCTTTGTTTTTCGCTTTGATATTTGAATTTTATTTTACTGCTGCTAGTAGCTTCACTTCCCATCCACTAGCACTGGATTTTTTCAATAAATATTAAGATTGGTGATAGTGCAGGTAATATCTGCATTACAGGATTACTTTTGGCTGTATCATGGCCACCATTTTATAGTAGCTCAAATACACATTTGCTGATTGTGTAGAATTATTTCTTTATTACAGGATTATTTAATTTTCAGTCTTATGACTGAAAGGTTTCTCTTATAATCAAATAGAAATGCTTTAGTCTTTTCCCCTGGCATAATGGTACCAATTCTTCCAATGGTGCGAACTCTAGTAATTGAAATTTCAGGATGTGAAGAAGCGAGACAGGCGACTAAGGTGTTAAAAAAGATAGGGCTAATTAGATTTATTCTTTCATGCTATACAGCAGAGAGAGAGAGAGAGAGAGAGAGAAATATTTAATGGCAGTTAAAGATTTGGAAACAAGGGATAAACTATCACAGGGTTATACATTCTAAGGTAGAAACAGTAATACCTGTAGTGGTGGGAAGCCAGATTAAAACAGTAAAAACTGAGAGATTTCCAAAAATTCTGGAAGTTATTCTGATTGGCACAATATAATACTATATGACACAAGGCTGAGAGTGACTGGAAGAAGGTTAATGTATAGAAAATGACATATGGTCAAGGTTATGGTCGATATTGCCAAGAAGAGAGGTAATATTTACAGTGTATTTGGAGGGAAAGCTGATTCTGGATCAGAGCATTGGTAGAATAATGACACTTATCTAGAATCTGGTCAGTAAATGAAATTTGTGCTCAGTAATTATTAACAGCCAAGAATTCGGCTTCCCTTTCTTTCAGCCTGATCTGTGAAGTTAGAGAATAGGAACTACTTTTATTATGAACACTGAAGTTACCAAGGAAGATAGTCTCACCATTTAGGGAATTAGATTATAGGAAATTAACCTTCAGAGATAAATTATCAAAGATATTAATGCAGTCGTTGGGTCTGCACGGTTAGTCTAGTGGCTTTGCGCTTTGCAATCATATGCCTGGGGAAGGAGTGTCCCAGGTTTGATTCCCGTTAAAGACGTGAGGAATTTGAGGATCTTCCTCAGGCATAGCCAAGTTACCCAGTCTTGGGTGTGGGCAGTAGGTTTTTTCCGCCAGTTTATCTGCCGTTTTTCATCCCACAAGCAGGCAAACTGGCCCCGTGAACATACACTTCTACAGTCAAAACTAAACTCCCCCAGCAGCAGATCGGTTGGGAGTGATACTAACAAGAAGTCACATCTAAGTAACACGCGGACCCTGCATAGGAAGCGGGAATAACGCGTAGTTAAAGAAGAAGATTAATGCAGTCATTGGAATTGGGAAAGTATAAAACAAATGAAAGTAAAGTGAGACAGTGAACTCTTGGGCAGATGGTATAGAGGGAATTAAAGGTTTAATCATCTCTCGCATGGAATGTCAGATCTGACAAATGTAAATGTTCTGCCCTTTTTATTGAAGGAATCACATAGAACTATGATAGTTAAAGTAAAGTGTAGTTCTAGAAGACTAAGCATTCTCCTTCTTCTTTTCAGCCATTTTCTGTCCCCTGCTGGATGAAGGCCTCCCCAGTTCCTTCCACCTCTCTCTGTTCTTGGCAAAGGTTGACCAACTTTTCCCAACAAAATTTGACAATTCATCACTCCACCTTCTTTTATGATGGCCTCGTTTCCCTTCTTTTGGAATCCAGTTCATTAGTATGGTGGTCCATCGCTCATCTTCTCTTCTGGATATTCAGCTCATTTCTATTTTATTTGCTTGTGGTGTGAAGAATGATGTCAGTGGTATGAGTCTGGCTTCTTATCCAAGTTTTTCACTTATCTTTTAATGTGATGTCAAGCATCAACCTCTCCATTTTTTTTTTTTTTTTGAGTTGTTGCTAGTTTATTTGCCAGTGCATTTGTTTGAGACCAAGTTTCACAGCCACATGTGATGACTGGATTTATATGCTAGTTAAATGTCTTCTTTTTAAACAGAGTGGGATATCATTGTTTTAAAAAAAGCTTTTCAATTTTCTGAATGCACTCCAGGCAAGTTGAACTCTTCTATTTATTTCCTTTTGTAGTCCACAGTTTAGATCAATGAGATGACCTAAGTATGTATATGAAGACACTCTTTCCAAGAAATTGTTTTCTATTATTATGTATTTTGGTGTTAAAAAATGATTAAACATGATTTTAGTTTTTTCTCTGTTTATTTTTAGACCAACTTTTCTGCTTTCATGATATAGATCTTCTACCATTATATTAAGTTCTTCTAGTGTATTTGCAAAAATCATGATATCATCTGCATATCTTAGGTGTGTTATCTGTTATTGATTTTTATTATTTTTTCTTATTAATTTTTATTACTAAACGGAAATATTTCTTGAAGGACTGCTGTAAATATTTTGGGTGATAGAGAGTCTCCTTTGTTGTCAGACACCTTTTTCAATTGATATTTTATTGCTACTCATGTGAAGTTGGATTGTTGCTGTTGCAGTGTGGTATATTTCCTGGAGGAGATCCATATAGAACCAGGTTATGGAGTGTTTTGATTATTGCATTAATTCTGATGGAATTAAATGCTTTTTCATAATCAATAAAGGCTAAACAGAGAGGCAATTGGTTTTCTTCTGGTTTTTCTATTATTTGTTTTAATGCATGAATATGCTCAATTATGTTCAAGCCTTTATGGAATCTTGCTTGTTCTTCAGGTTGATTTGAGTTTAGAAGAGGGGTTAGCCTGTTTGTTGTTACTTTTTTTGAGAATTTTGTACATATTAGAGAAAACACTAATTAGTTTATAGTTCTTTACTTCTTCTTTGTCCCCTTTTTTTTTTAAATAACAGTATTAGAGTAGCATTTTTCCAGTTTTCTGCTATCTTCCCCTCTTCTAGGCATAGATTTAGTAAGTTTGTGACATCGTGAATTATGTTGTTTCTTCCTCATTTAATTAATTCTATGTGAATTAGGTCTTCACCAGGACATTTTCCATTTTTCATTTGTTGTAATGCTTGTTTTACTTCATCTGAAGTGAATGGGGGAATTAATTCCATATGTGATAGGGAAGAGTTATTTATATTTGTTTTATCTATTGAGGGATTACTATTGAGTTCTTTATAATATTATTCTGGTCTGATTAGGATTTGTTCTTAGTTCCTTATTGTAGTTCTATTCTTAACTTTTATTGCAGTTATTTGACTTTTACCAACTGATAAATGTGTTCTTAGTATTTTCATCTTTTTATTGTTTTCAATTTTTCTTTTATTTTTGTAGTGTTATAAGATCTTATTTTGTTTCTGATCATTTCATTATTGTTTTGCATAGTTCTGCATATTCTATTTTAGAAGTTAAGTTTTTGTCTTGTTTCATATTTCGTCTCTTTTTTAGTAGTTGTAAGGTTTCCTCCAAAAGTTTATGCAGATTGTTGTTTATTTGTTGCTTTTGAATTCGTTGGTTGGTCTAGTTTTTGATTGAGTTTTTCTTCACCATCCTTCTTGTTTTCAATAGGTTTTAAGTCAAGCATTACCATTGGCTGGTAATGTTTTTGACCAAGCATTACCAGCCAATTAATGGATCATTAATTATTGTAAGGCAGTGTCTAATAATGTTTTTTTTTTTTTCTTTTAGTGCCCATTGAATATGACATTAAAGCACACTCTAGTTGTTTTGCTACTCCCATGAAGGAATCATCACTTTCATCTATATTTGGATATCGTAATCAAAATTCAGGAAATAAACGCTCACAGATGTTTACCTCAAATGAATACCTTCGATTTGGTGGCTCGTATAGATATGGTGCTAATGAAACTAACTATTTTCTGAAAGACCGTGCATTAAAAATAAATTTATTCAATGGCTGTGTCTATGATAAATGGACAAATACTACTTTGAAGATGCACTACTACTGGACAGGTGAGTGACATATGTAAACATTGTATTTTGTATTTTTGTTATTATAAACAAAGTTTTGCAAAAAAAAAATATATATATATATATATATAAAAAACATGGCTTTGGAACAACAATTGTTTCTTAGTCCTAAATTTTATGTTGGTGTGATTCAATATTTATGAAAGAGCTGAATTTTTAATCCAGTAGTTATGCTAATAACATGCATTTTTTCAGTTAGCTGAACATTTAAGTTAGTAGCCATCAGATACCAGGGTGCTTAAGGGTCAAAGCTGTATAACTGAGAAGAGACCTCCAAATAGCCTTTAAAGGATGACGAGAACTGACCAAGACTTCTGACCTAATGTCCAATCCTCACCTTCCCACATGGTGCATCATGTTAGGCATCTACCTGGATAATGAGTGAACGAGGATGGGCTGGCAATTTGGAATTTAGCTGACCAAATTGTATTCTTATTAGCTTAAACCACAATATGAAATGATGGTACAACATGACAGAATTTCATGCAGGCTGGGGCATTGTCTGGTTAAACAAGGTCTCTGTTGTTTTCACCAAAGAACTAGCAAAAAGTTAGTTACTGGAGCAAATCCTAAAACACCCCAACTCAACATCACCAGAGTTCAAGATCAGTACTATCAACATACAAAGTCTGAATGGCAAAGAAATGGAGCTAGCTGAGGAATTGGATAAGTATCGAATCGACATAATAGGGGTATCTGAAGCAAAAAAGACAAAAACTGGTGAGATCTTCCTGAGCAATAAATACAAAATGTTATATTCAGGCAATGACAATCAATGACAATCACCTTCTCACATGGTGCATCATGTTAGGCATCTACCTGGATAATGAGTGAACGAGGATGGGCTGGCAATTTGGAATTTAGCTGACCAAATTGTATTCTTATTAGCTTAAACCACAATATGAAATGATGGTACAACATGACAGAATTTCATGCAGGCTGGGGCATTGTCTGGTTAAACAAGGTCTCTGTTGTTTTCACCAAAGAACTAGAGCAAACAGCAAAACGTTAGTTACTGGAGCAAATCCTAAAACACTCCAACTCAACATCACCAGAGTTCAAGATCAGTACTATCAACATAAAAAGTCTGAATGGCAAAGAAATGGAGCTAGCTGAGGAATTGGATAAGTATCGAATCGACATAATAGGGGTATCTGAAGCAAAAAAGACAAAAACTGGTGAGATCTTCCTGAGCAATAAATACAAAATGTTATATTCAGGCAATGACAATCAAGGAAAACAAGGAGTAGCCATAGTATTTAACACTAAATATGAGACTAATCTTCTTGAATAGGCAATTTCAAATAGAGTGATGTGGGCAGATATCAGAATTTGGAACTGGACAATGAGACTTATTTGTGCCTATGGTCCCACAGAAGGTTCTACTAAGGTAGAAGTGGAGTAATTTTTTGAGGCTTTAGAGAAAGCAGCTGACACAGTGAAAAATGAAAAGTTAGTCCTTGTTGGGGATCTAAATAGCAAAGTAGGAAATGATTGTCAGACATACATAAATATTTTGGGAAAATTTGGAGAAAAGTGCAAATCTAATAATAATAACGACAAATACTTGTTGGATTTCTGCTCAGGACATGAACTGGTTATTACTAACAATAGTAAGAATACTCATTGCAGGAGTTCCACACTAACCAATATTTACACACTTTCTATCATACCTCAACTTCATTCACTGCAGACCACACACATAACTACCTCTGATAATCAATTCTTCCTGTCATTCACAACTCTTAAGCAAAAAAAAAAATTAAACCAGTATCTTGGACGTGTCAGACAGAATCCTCTCCATTTCTCCTTATCCCAAGCAATGCAGGTGATGAAATTAGTAAAAATGTGACAATATCAATAAAGAAGGATAATAATCTCATTATCTCTACTTGTTAGTGTATTCCTCAACATTCAATTAATCCTTTAAGCTATTTTTCCAGTCTTTGTAATATGCCTCTGAACTTTCTGTCCACCATCACCCCTGCCCCTAGCCTCATCAGTTTTCTACAATCCAGTACCATCATTGTAATACACAGTATGTAATCCTTTCTTCCCAAGTGCATAATGTTACTCTTTATCACAGTACCCTGATAACCATTATCCTTTCTCACACTGCCAATTTATTTAAAAAACATTTACACTACTTTTATTAACTATACTGGTGTCCAAAACCTAAAAATAAATACCATTTCTGAAGATTACAACCATAAATTCAGATGAATCAGCTTGTGGCAATTTGTATAACAGATGATTTCAAGTAGAAAGTAGGTACACGTTCAGATTTTTGAATCACACACAAAAGGATTAAGTGGTAGCACTCAATAGGATAAAAGGCAATATGCTGTGGTAAGCAAATTTTGTTTAAAAGAAGCTCGTTTTGCAAAGGAATAAAGTTGCAAACTTGGATGTCTTGTAATGCCTCAAAGACATCATCTAGATGATTTCTCATGGAGAAGAATTATTGGAAAGCTTGAAGGAGACTGCAGAATACTGATATTGCCAGAGAGTTTGGGATTTTGCATAACATTGTATCTAGGTTCTGGGCAGTGTTCCAGACGTTTGCTAAGAGGTCTCCCTTGCTCTGCCATGGAGCATTATTATTATTACATGACACCTCCAATTTATTTAAAAACAACATTTATACTACTTTTTTTAACTATACTGGTTAATGCAGCAATATCGAGAGCAGAGAACCTGGGCTGGTATTCCCCAGGGCTCAGTACTCAGTCCCTTTCAATTCCTTTTATATGTCAATAACATTCATCCCTCCTTACAGAAGACACAAAAGTAGCTTGCTACGCAGATGATATAGTCATCTGGCACACTAGTGCTAAAATCAGAATATCAGAGGAGATTCTAAACAAATCTATGAGAGGATTAAAAAAATGGTCAGATGAACTTAAACTCAAAATCAACTCAGACAAAACAAAACTAAGCACCTTTAGTACAGACAGGAAAAAATAGACATTCCTACAATCCCAAAGTCATGATCAACATGCTAATTGAAAAAGTCAAATCCAAAATACCTTGGTATTATGCTTGATCAGGAATTACGTTTTGCAACACATCTCTAACACTTCCAACAGAGCTCTAAAAAAATTAAATATACTGAAAAGGCTTTGTGGAACAAATTGGGGCACAAACCAAAAATCCTCAAAACTACTTACACTACACTAATAAGGCCAATAATGGAATATGCAGCACCTATCTGGTCACCTTTGGCCTCATCGGTAAAGGAAAAAGTATCCAAGATTATCATTGGTGCAGTCTCATCCAGTAACAATATCAAAGCCCAACAGGAATGTGGGCTCGACCTGCTGGAGGATAGACGAAAATTTACAACCATAAACTTCATTAATAATATCAGAAGCTACCAAAGCGATCATATCTCCCTAAAAACTTATGAACATTGGAATCAAAAATGCAGACTTCACAGATCATGAACTTTACAATATGATGACACTATCAGGAAGGAAATAGGTCTTGATCAGCTAAATGCCCACATAAACAAAGAACCTCTATTTTCCAGTCCTTTACCTCCATAAATCAAACCTTACCAAACCTTGTACAAAAAAAAAAAAAAAAGAATCGAAAGAAATGCTCAAAGAAAAAGACCTAAATACTATGAACCTTCTTTCATCCTCCAAACAGGTTATTTTTATACCAATGGATTGTCAGACACCAATATGATTAATGGAGGCGCTGGCTGGTGTTCTCCTTCTACTCCAGAAAGGTGAAAAACTTTCAATGAAAGTTGGATCTTGGAGAATTGCTTCCAATTTTACCAGTGGACTTTACGCAATAAATAAAGCACTCAAAACCCACTTAAAATTATCATCATCTCAACAGTCTGATGGAATTATAATTTACAGTGACTCATGATCAGCTATGGAGGCAATCAAAAATGGCAACACCAAGCTCACACAAGACACCCATAAACTCTTAAATCAACTACAGTGTTTAGGAAAAAGTTGCATTTTACAATGGATTCCTGCTCATATAGGCATTGATTACAATGAAGCAGCTGATAAATTAGCAAAAGAGGCCAGAGAACTCAACTAAGAAACTCACATGATAACTCTTGCTGATGCTAACGCCAGCAAAAGCTAAACTAATTCCATTGAAATCAGTGATACAACATCAAATTCCCGAAATCAATGCTGACAGAAAGACCTCCACCACAATAGCAAAACTAAGAACAGGACATTGTAGAGGAATGAAGATCAATACAGATTATACGAGAACATATAGAAACTGCAACAACTGCCCCAATACTGAACTGACACCCACTCGCATCTTTACCTGTCCAGCAATTACAGCAGCTGCCTGGCAAGAAATAGATCCTAATCCTGAACAACAGCTCTATTCAAATAAAATCATCGACATAGCCAAAGCAGTTCAAGGAGCACATGGAAACATCTAAGACTCTTCAAAGGACAAGACAACAACATGACACCTCCAAGGAATCCAAAGACATTGATGGAGGGCATCTACTGTACAACTCACCAACTACAGGGAACTGCAACTACTATCATTATCTATACCAGTGCCATCTACCGAAGCATAAAGATATATTTTTGTTATAACAGCAGAATGTAATTGGTGGCAACATGGCAGGTCAGCTTCATTCAAGCACAGGTATCTCGACAAACTGTGACAAGATGTCTATATGTCCAAAAGCTTGTAGTCTGCATCCCTTTATCCACAACTCATCATAGAGAACTTTTCAGTGGTGTTGTATTGATAAAAATTGAACCTAATGGGTTAATGTACTCTTTACAGCTGAGAGTTGTTTTAGTATTTCCTCTGATTCTAGACAAAACTTGATCTGGTGTGAAAGTGATACTACTTACCGTTGCGAGAATGTTCTTTAAAGGGATAGATACAGCAGTGTTGGGGGTGGGGTCATAGCATGGGGAGGTATTATGCTTAATGGATGCACCAAGCTACAAGTGCTGAAAAAAGGGACTATGACTGGTAAGCAATATTGCAGTGAAATTCTTCCATGTCATGTTTGATTGTTCCATGGTGCTGCAGGCAAAGAATTCATTTTTGTGAATGAGAATGCCACACCACATCATACACGAGTAATAGAAATACTTCTGGAGACAGAGGATATTAATCGAAGTGAGTGGCCAGCATGCTCCCCAGATTTCAATCTCATAGAACATGTTTCGGATGCAATAGATAGGTGTTGCTGCTCAAAATTCCCCTCCAGAAAACAAACAAAACCTTTTTGTAGACATATTTCATACTGAAATGTCTCTCTGCATAATTTTCTGTAAGCACTGTACATTAATTCCTTAACTATGTCCTTAGGTAATTGTTAACTTTTGCCAAAAATGTACTGCAATTTAATTTGTACAAAAAATATAACACATTTTTTGTGTAATATAATTTATTTGTATCCTGGCAATAACTTTGTCCACATCTGTAGTTATGCAATTTTTTGATATACAGGTGTATATGAAATGTTGATAAACATGTGGAATTGTCTGTCAAAAAAGGGCTTATGTTGAACTATAAAGCTGGTAATTCTGAGATTTAGGAAGCATATTTGAACAGTGCCATGGCTTGAAAAGCCACAAGGAAAGGTCAGTAGTGCATGAAGTGGTCAGGGATTGTTGAAAGAACTAGTATCTGATGTATACCAACAGTCAGGAGGATAATCTGAGTGGAAGTTAAGTGGATGGTTTAGAAACACAAAACAGAAGCTGCAAAAAAAGAAAACATGGTGGAGGAAACATAAAGAAAAATGGGATCAGCATGCTCATGGGTAGTACAAAGTGCAGGTATGAAGGGTGAGTAATATGGAAGAAAGGTCAAATCAGATTATGAGAGAAAATTTAGCTAAGCAGGCAAAAGTAAATCCAAAAGACTTTTTTCATTATATAACAAATAGGAGGAAAAATGACTATGGAAGGACTTTAATCAGAGACAAAAGAAATAGTTGAGCTGCTGATTGATCACTTTCCCAAGGTGTCATTCATTTCAGGTGGAGATTTTGCAGTTGGTAATGTGACAGAGACTTATGTCAAAATTGAGGTAGATGAATAAGAGGTGCTCAGTATATTGAAAATTATCAATATGAATACAGATGTGGAGCTGGAAATAGTATGTCAGCCATATACTACATGAACGTGCAAGTGAAATGGCATTGCCGCTGATGAAGTTGTTTAACCTAAGTCTCAGTTCTGGCAAGATTCCAGTGGAGTGGAAAGAGGATAAGACAGTACTATTATTTAAATGTTGCCCCAAGAAAGAACAAGAATATCACAGACCAGTTAATATCTCTGGAGTGGTGGTTAAAGTATTGAAAAAGATAGTTAAAGGTAAAATCTAACAGTGGGTGGATAGGGATACGATACTCTCTAGTTTTGGCAGCAGAGCTTTGCAAAAAGCAGGTTCGGTCTTAGCAATTTACTCACATTTTAGAATAAAGTGACAGTGGTATGGGATGAAGGAAATGGCTACACTTTGTGTTGTTAGACTTTGCATTTGACAGAATACCACATGGAAAACCAGGAGCACGCCAGCCATATGTGCAATGTGTGCGATGCACACAGGCGCCAGGATAGTAAAGGCACCAAAGAGGAGGAAATACTTAAAAAAACGTTTTTTTAAAGTGATTTTTTATTGGGGGGGATAGGGGCACCAACTAAAGTTCTGCACACAGGCGCCAGACACTACTGGCGTGGTACTGGGTATAGGAGTGCCAAATAAAGTTTTCCACACAGTCGGCAGACACTACTGGCATGCCCCTGTGGAAAACTATTGCAAAAGTTGGAGCAAATGGATGGGGAATGGTTGATAGACAGGTGGAGTGGAATCTAGGAGAATGAGGATGACTAGTAGAGTACCTCACACCTCAGTATTCTGAACTAGATAGTAGGAATTAGTGAGACCAGGCTATCAGAGGCAGACACATACTAGTATCAAGTGTGAATGGTACAGTATATTTAGGAAGGTTAACATTGAGATCTATGACTGTAATACTAGTAACAGTTTTTACATGGCAAAGAGTTTGACACCACTTAGTGTGAAGTGGATTCTAACAAGATCAAATCCATGGTGGGATGTTGTTACAAACCTAGTTGCTAGTAACAAAGAAATGCATCACCAAATAAAGACGATGGCTGCAAACAGATTAATCATAACAGGGAATTTTAATTATTTACACATTAATTAGGTAGCAGCAAAATCTCACAAGAAGAATGAATTTAAATTTATTGAGCTGTTGTGAGAAGACTTCCTCAAGCAGCATGTGACAGAAGGAACTCAAGCTCAAAGATTGTTTGGTTTGATTATAGTGTCAGAGGGGATTTCAGTTCAAGACATAACTATTCTGCCTCCAGTGATCATGCATTACTCACTTGGGAAGTAGTTAAGTTTATGAACTCCCCCCCCCCCACTCCAACTTCTCTAGTTTTTCTGATTTTGTACTTCTAACCCCTCACTGAATAACACTTTTCCAAATCTAGCTTAAAAATAATTCAAATACAACATATCAGATATGTATAATCAGGGCTTTTTTCAGCTGGAAAAGTCCACAAAAATTTACCAGAATGTGTTCTGGCTGAAAGAAAGCCCCCCCCCCCCCCACTCACACACAGACACACACACACACAGTGCTTTCTTTCAGCCAGAACAGTCCGGAAAAGTTTACCGGAATGCGTTTCGGACCGTTCCGGCTGAAAAAAAGCCCTGTGTATAATCCTTTCATCTATCATCATTCTAGACAACTATAAACTGTGCATCATTCTTCCTACACAATCTTCTCATTGACTCATCCACAATCATGATTCTTCTCAATTCATTCATACTGTGTGTCATCTGACTCACACAATCTTTGAGCCTTCTTTTTTGCTTCTTCTAGTGACTCTTTCATATCTTCTCTCATTGCATATTTCTCATCTTTCAAATCATTTATGCTTGCCAAAACAGTCAACTCTTATTTCTCCTCTCTACATTCTGACAGTTTCACTAACATCCTTTGCACCCAGAAAACAATTTCATCATGTCCTCATTAAGCACACCTCTTATCATTGAATCTCCATATAATACTCTCTCCTTATTCCCAGTTTATTGCTCTTTCACACTCCATTCACTTTTTCTTCATTCTCTTTCCTACTCTAACACATGCCAGTCACTTCTAAAATCACCCTAACACCATTTTGTTGTAACGGTTTTGTCCTATGAAGAACTCAATATAAGTGCATTATTTATGTCCTCACTGCCACCTTATCATTCATATTACCTTCAACCACTCCTTTCATAATCCTATTTGTATTTCTTCCTTATTCAGTCCATATTCATTCCACTTTCACTCACTCCTTCCACTACATCATTCTCAGTTTCATGCCTTTCATCATCAGACATTAATATTATTATTACCTCAAGACCTCATGGAGTCAAAGACTCATCTGGGAGGTCTTTTTATCACACACACACACACAGCTCATCATACCGTGCCTTGAACACATTCAAACTCCTTGCAGACACCACACTCCCAGGCAAGGCATTCCAATCGTTCACAACTCTGCATGAAAAAACCTGCCTCTCACTCCCCTACTCACACCCTCTTTATACAGTTTCCAGGGATGACCTCTGGTTCTCCCCCTGATCTCCCACTATTTTCGGTAGAACCTCTCCAGCATTGATCCTATAACAACCCCTTAATAACTTGTAGGTCTATCATATCTCCCCTCTTCCTTCTGTCCACCAGACTCTGCAAGTTGCATCTTCTCACTCTTTCCTCATACTCAACATTTCAGAGGTCAAAAACTACCTTAGTCAATCACCTTTGGACCCTTTCCAACATCTCTTCATCCTTCTGAAAACCAGTGACCAAATCTGGGCACAATAGTCCATGTGTGGTCTAATCAAAGACTTATACAACGGAACAAGAATCTCCCTATTTCTACACATCAATGTCCTCCACATCATTCCCAAAAGCCTTTGTGTTGTCTACACAATTTTGGCTATGTGTCCCCTAAATTTCAGATCCTTATCCACTATCACCCCCAGATCTCTTACTTCTTCCACCTCTAACAATATATCCTCACTAAGCATAAATTCTGCATCCCATTTTTGTTTTCCAAATTTTAAAACTTTACATTTTGCAACATTGAACTCACATCTCCATTTCCGTGCACAATCACTCAATTTATTCAAGAATTCTTGAAAAGCCACAACATCTTTACTACTCTTCATGGTTTGTCCCAACTTTGCATCATCTGCAAAAAAGTGAATATCTCCATCCAAATCTTCACCTATATCGTTAATATACAAGTTAAACAGTAATGGCAATATTTATCAAATAATACCTATCAGATAGCTATTCTCCAATCCAACACTAATCTAATATTCAACCCCATCTGCTCTAGTTTGACTCTCAATTTATCATGAGGTACTCTATCAAAAGCCTTTGCGAAATCTAAGTATATTACTGTGTATCCTTCTCCTCTGTCCAAGGAAGCAGTCACTTTATTGTAATAAGTAGGTAGATTACTAAAACATGACCTCCCTTTAGCAAATCCATGCTGTTCATCAAAGATTATACCATTGTTGTCAACCCAACTCTGGATCCTAGTTCTCACAAGCTTCTCCAACAATTTAACCACAACACCTGACACACACAGATAGGCCTATAATTTGATGCTTGAGTTCAATCACCTCCTTTATGAAGTGACACAATCTTGCCCTCCTTCCACTCCTTAGGGACTTGACCAAGGTGCAAGACTCCTATTAAAAAAATGTCAAGACGGGTGTCAACTCCCTAGCACATTCATTCAGAATACGTGGCAATATATTATAAAGTCCCACAGCCTTATTGACATCTAGTTTACTCAACTGCCCATACACCTCTTGCTCACTTACAGTCAGTCTCTCCTCCCCATCATCTACTGCTCTCAATCTCTCCATGTAGTCACATTCACAAGATTGAAAGACCTTTATGAATTGCTCATTAACTATCTCCACCACACATTATTCAACAGCTGTCTTTATACCATTTTCTCCTATCAGCGTCATCCTTCCATAATCATTCTTTCTTTCTTATGTTTATGTGCTTGTTCATTTATTCATTCTTTCTTTTGCTGGCTACATATCGAAAGAACTCCTTAGGATTCTTTTTGGTTTCATTAGCTAACTGCTGTTCATACCTCTCTTTAGCTATCCTCACCAACCAAGTCACCCTCCTTGCTTGGTCTTTGTAGATCTCATGGAACTAGTTATTTCCACTTCTCTTATGCTGCCTCCAATGCCTTTCTGTATTGCATGCTTAATCTCTTTATTCATCCATCTCACACCTACCTTATTTACATTTCTCACCCTTGGAATACACTTAGACATTGCATCTACTAGATAGTTTTTGAAAATCCCCCAAGCTGCATTGATCTCTTTTCCAGCTAACTCCTCATTCCATGCTACACCCGCAAGTTGTCTCCTGAATCCTTCATAATCATCCCCTTGTAGTTCCACATATACCCTTTTCTCACAGAGGTCCTCTCACTGCTTGCAACCACCCAGGTAATCACCTCATGGTCACTCTCAGCAATTGGTGGATGATTTGACACCTCATTTATAATTACATCCTCTGATGAGATGACCAAATCCAAGACCCTCAATCCTCATGTGCCCTCTGTTACATACTGTCTGAGGTAGTTATCGCTCAAAAACTCAAGAAACTCATTTTCTTTACTTCCAGTTGCTATCTCATCATTCCAGTCTATATTGCCATAATTAAAATCGCACATAATGATCACCCTTTTCTTATTTGCTTAACTAATTTGATTATACATTTCATTATTGCCACCATCCACATTACCTGGTGTATAACAGCATCCAACCAAGTATTTGATTCCATTCACCTCGATTTCACACCATACTGCCTCAAAACCACTGGCAGTATTTCCCTCTTGCATCTTTACTTTGTATGGACATAACTCTTTCTCTATCATCAATAACACTCTCACCCTCCCTTTTTGTTCCTTCTATCCTCACGAAACACATCATACCCTTCCATTTCTTTTCCTGTCAGGATGTTGTCCTCTTCCACCCATGTCTCACTTATTCCGACAATCTTTGGGTGAACAGATGCAATTAATGCAACCGTTTCATCTGCCTTGTTTCTGATATGTCTAGCATTTGTATACAAACACAACAGCTCACATCTGGATCTACAGCTAGTTCCACCGATGCCACTCACTCGATGTGATCTCTCCATGCTCGACTGGAGCCATTTCCCTTTCTGCTTATTCATTTTAAAACCCTTTTCAATTCCAACTGTTTCCTCTTGATCCCAGGTCATCCCATTTCTTTCCTGTCTACATATGCTTTCACCTCCTCTAGGAGCATCCACCTTTCTCACGCTGTGTACCCCTGTCCACCCTGAGCCTCCCCGTTTCTCTACTCCTCTTGCACACCCATTCTCTCATTTTCAATACTCATACCGCTCACTTCTTCATTCATAATCCCCTCTTCAAACTCTCCTGTCTTACTCTCCTGCTCTTCCACATTACTTCCTGCTTGATCTGATTCATTCTCTCTCACTCTACTCACTTCTCTACCTTCCAGCAGCAGTCTCTCCAAGCAGCTCACACCATAACCACTCAAATGCAGTCCATCGCTCCCATACAGTTCACTTCCTCCTTCAAACTCATTCCACACATTAACGAACTGTACTTCCATCTCCTTGCACATTTCAGCCAGCATATCATTCATAATCCTTGCTCTCCACCTCATCTCACCACAGTCATACCTAGACAACACACTGACTACCCTTCCTGTCACACTATTCTCTTTTATCCTTCTAAGCAGCCTCCTGACATCCATTCTGACTTGCTCTTTGTCCTCTATCAAATCATCTGTGCCGATTAAAACCATCAATCCTTTGCTCGCTCCCTCCTCATATCCAATGCCTCAATCACTCTACTCATTTTATGGTAGATATTCAAGGTATGTTTTCCATATGTTTACCACATATGGAAAACATACCTTGTGCATCCTATCATCCAGCACACCTTTAATAATGGAGTCGCCATATAACGCCACTCACTCATCTTTTGTTAGCTCTTTCGTGCCATCATGATTTGTTTTAATAGTTTTTACCCAAATTTTCTTAATTTCATTCCTCATCCATTTCATCTCTTTCCTCATCCAATCCAATTCAACTTCCAAATCTCGCGTCACATTCTCTCTATCATTCATTCTTTCTAATTTTCTAACTCTTGACACCCTCTTCTCACTTTCACTCTCATTGATCCTTCTGTGCTTCCGTACTTTCGGCCCAACACACGTCTGACTTTCGCTATCATTCATTCTTTCGATTTTTTCCACTTTCGATTCCTGGATCATGCCATTTCTAGTTTCATTTGTTCTCTCAATTTTGTTTCCTTCTGCTACTCTCACCTCACTTTCATCCTTATTAACATCCGTTATGGTTTTCAAATCACTCGTTTTCTTTTTTACTGATTTTTTAACATTCTTTCACCTCTCTTTCACACCACCCTTCTCTTTCGAACATGCACTCATTTTCCCCCGCAACATTCTTGCTACCAACACTTTCTGTCATCAATTTCATATTTGCATTCATCAATTCCTCGTTCAGGTCACACTTCGCACACACACACACACCCCCCTCCTTCCATCCACCCTAAACATCACAAATCATTTATTTAATCGAAAGAATACATATAACACACCTCACACTTAACAAAACAACTGAAATCTAAATTAAAGTCATGGAATGACAAAGCCGCTGCCATGTTTAATCTGCTGGTTATTAAAGTTTAACAATAATAACGAATTCATAATTAAGTTTAAGCAAAACAAAATCCCCCACACTAATAATAATGGTAGCACACAACTTTTACAGCAGCTCTTACTCAAACAAACACTCATATATACTTAATTATTCCAAGAATACTTATCTCAATCTGGAGCTCTTCTTACCACATGTGCCACACTTGACTCACGAGCGCCCTCCTATGTCTTGCATTTCTGGCTACTTGCTCATGAAGCACTTGCAACTCCAAAATTTCTGCCATTTCCAACTTGTAAAACAAACATACTCATTCTCAAGGTCATAAAACAAAAACAATGCTACTCGCAACTATCATAAAATCTGGTGTTGAAGCAATCTGGTGTGAGATTAAGGCCAGTAAGACGAAATATACAATTGGTTGATGCTATAGGCCAGGGAGTTCCACAGATGATCTGGTAGATATGCATTGCCAATTTAGCACAGTGAGTGTAGGTCAAGTGATTATTAGGGGGACTTCAGCTATGGAGATATAGAGCAGAAGAAAGAACAATCACATGGCAGGAAAGAAATAGAATTTATACACCTACTAAGAGATAATTTCTTCAGGCAGCATGTGATGGAGAGGACTAGGGGTGGGAGAGTATTGGATCTTTGGGAGATTGTAAAACATGAGGAATATTCTGTCAAGAAGGTATATGTTGAACTACAAGGCAGGTGACTATGGCAAGCTTAGGAAGAAGCTAAAATCTGTGCCATGGCATAAAACACTACAGAGTAAGGATGATAGTATTGCATGGGATATAGTTATGGGTTATCTAGAGGAACCAATATTAAATTGTATATCTAAGGGAAAGAGGGTTAATCAGATAGGAGTTAGATGAATGAGTAATATCATTAAGCATGAACTGCAGAAGAAGAAAATCTTGAAAAGGATATATAAAGAAAATGGTGACCATCAAACTCATGAACAGTACAAGGCTCAGGCAAGAAAGGTAACCAGCATGGCAAGAAAGGCAAAATCAGATTATGAGAAGAATCTAGCCAAGCAGACCAAAGGAAATCCCAAAGAGCTCTTTTATTATGTGATAAGTAAGAGGAAGAATGAATATGGAAGATTAACCTTAATGTGATGATGGTCACAAGAAGACAGAAGCGGATAAAATAGTTGAACTACTTTGCAAGGGTATATCATCCTAGTGAGTTGACTGCTTTAACCTATGTGACAGACAATAATGTGTGAACAGAGGGAAATGAATTGAAGGTTCTAAGGATATTGCAGAATCTCAATGTAAATACAGCTGTGGAATTAGATGGGATATCAGCTAGGGTTTTGCAAGAATGTGTAAGGAAACTGGCAATGCCTGTGACTAAGGCATTGCATAAGGAAGTTTTAAGACTGCAGTAGCAAATTATAGACTAATCAGTATCTCTGGAATGGTGGTTAAAGTACTAAAAAAATTGGTAAAAAAGAAAATTCAAGAATGGGCAGATAAAATATCATTCTATATTAGGGTCAACATGAATTTGTGAAGGGTCAGTCATGTCTTAGTAATTTACTAATTTTTTTATAATAGAGTAACAACTGAGTTGGATAAAAGAAATGGCTACACAATGATTTTGCAAAGGCATTTGACAGAATACCACATGGAACTCTGTTACACAAATTAGAACAAATGAGGATGGTTATGACACTGGTTAAATAGATAAGAGGGTGGCTGCTGGACAGATATCAAAAGGTGGTATGTGGAAGTGCAGAATCAAGGCAAAAACATTTGACTAGTGGTGTGCTAAAAGGTTTAGTGCTGGGACCATTTCTATTTAATTTATACATAAATGATAGAGGAAATAACCTGAAAGGAAATATTCAGTTGTTTGCGATGATGTAAAATTAGGTAGATAATAGTTAATCAAGGCAATGTGAAAAGCTTGTAGGATGATTTAAATAGGCTGTTAGTGTGGGCAAAAGATAATGGATTTCATTTTAATGTGGAAAAATGTAAAGTTATGCATTTTAGGATGAATGTATTACATGCTTCTAGTAGCAAGGCTTATACGTTGGTTAGACATAACTGGTAATTAGTTTACGGAATTAACAACGCATATAAAGTATATTAATTAAAGGTAACTTTAATGAATAACTTCTATATTTTGGCAACGTCACGCTGCCATCTTCAGGAACATAAAGATATGGTATGTGCACGCAGGCACTCACAAAGCAAATGAGGAAGAAAGCAAGAAACTAATATTGTTCCTAAAGTCCTAATGGTGCCCTCTGGCGGGCTAATTTGGTAGTCTTGGCAGTTGGGCTGAAGTTCTCAAAATACATCGCAGCAAGTTTAAATACGAAAGATTATTCAAAGAATCTTCAGCAGCTCTAAAAAACGTTCCTAACCTCAACAAATTCGGGTGCATGAAACTACTCCAAATTTGGGAGACTTACATTATGAGAACTTCAGCCCAACTGCCAAGACTACCAAATTAGCCTGCCAGAGGGCACCATTAGGACTTTAGGAACAATATTAGTTTCTTGCTTTCTTCCTCATTTGCTTTGTGAGTGCCTGCATGCACATACCATATCTTTATGTTCCTGAAGATGGCAGCATGACGTTGCTGAAATATAGAAGTTATTTATTAAAGTTATCTTTAATTAATATATTTTATATGCGTTGTTAATTCCATAAACTAATCACCAGTTATGTCTGACCAACGTATAAGCCTTGCTACTAGAACTATGTATTACAGTTAGCCGTAAGAGCAGCTAGTACCAGAAATGTATAGACTAGCAAGAGGCCAAAGTCTGTAACATTCTTCTAAAACTTAAGATAAAATGTTATCTTCTTTTGCCATGTAAATATTTCTTTTTTCCTTCTTTTCCATTATTTTGCTGAGAGCAAAATATCATTCCTCTTCTCCTGTGGGAGAAGAGAATGATATTTTGCTCTCAGCATTTATCACATGTGCACCTATGTATTTCACACATACATTTTATGCAGTTATAAAGTTTCCATTCTATTCTCATGATTCTTACAACCTGTTTTACTATAAGGGCTGAGCTAAGTTTGTGAGTCTGTTTCTTTAGCAAATCATATAAAAGTTTATCCTTTTAAGTTTAGAAAAGTTATTATTATTATTACTCAAGACCCCATGGAGTCAAAGACTCATCTAGGAGGTCCTTTTATCAAACACACAGCTCATCATACTGCACTTTAAAGACACTGAAATTCTCTGCAGACACTACACTCTCAGGCAAGGCATTCCAATTATTCCCAACTCTGCATAAAAAAAACCTGCTTCTTACTCCCCTACTCACACCTTCCTTATACAGTACAGCTTCCAGAAATGATCTCTGGTTCTCTCCTGATCTCCCACTGTTTTCTGTAAAACCTCTCCAGCATTGATTCTATAACAACCCCTTAATAACTTGTAGGTCTCTATCATATCTCCCCTCTTCCTTCTGTCCACCAGACTCTGCAAGTTGCATCTTCTCAATCTATCCTCATACTCGACATTACAGAGGTTAGAAACTACCTTAGTCAGTCGCCTCTGGACCCTCTCCAACATCTCTTCATCCTTCTGAAAACCAGGTGACTAAATCTGGGTACAATAGTCCATGTGTGGCCTAATCAGAGCCTCCCTACTTCTACCGGTCAGTATCCTCCACATCATTCCCAGAAGCCTTCGTGTTATCTTCACAATTTTGGCTGTGTCCCCTAAATTTCAGATCCTTATCCACTATCACTCCCAGATCTCTTATTTCCTCCATCTCCAAAAATCTATCCTCATCAAGCATAAATTCTACATCCCATTTTTGTTTAACACCTTACATTTTGCAACATCGAACTCACATCCCCATTTCTGTGCCCAATCACTCAATTTATTCAAGTCTTCTTGTAAGGCCACAATATCTTCTCTAGTCCTCATGGTTCCTATCAACTTTGCATTATCTGCAAAGAATTGAATATCTCCATCCAAATCTTCACCTATATCGTTAATATACAAGTTAAACAGTAATGGCCCCAAAACAGACCCCTGAGGCACTCCGCTAGTGACCTTCCTTTTCCTGGATATCCCCCCCTCCCATACACAACTTGTTGATACCTATCAGATAGCCAGTCTGCAATCCAATGCACAAATCTAATATCCAATGCCATCCACTCCAGTTTGACTATCAACTTATCATGCAGTAATCTATGAAATGCCTTTGCAAAACTAAGTATATTACTGTGTATCCTTCTCCTCTGTCCATGGAAGCAGTCACCTTATTGTAATAAGTAAGTAGATTACTAAAACATGACCTCCCTTTAGCAGAACCATGCTGTTCATCAAAGATAATACCATTATTGTCAACCCAATTCTGGATCCTAGTTCTCACAAGCTTCTCCAACAACTTAACTAAACACCTGACACACAGATAGGCCTATAGTTGGATGCTTGAGTTCTATGACTTCCTTTATGAAGTGGCACAATCGTGCCTTCCTTAATAACTTGACTGAGTGCAAGATTTGTATTTAGAAATATTGTCAAGGCCAACATCAACTTCCTGGCACATTCCTTCAGAATACATGGTGATATATATAATCAAATTCCACAGCCTTATTTACATCTAGTTTTCTCAACTCCCTATACACCTCTTGCTCACTTACAGTCAGTCTCTCTTCCCCATCATCAACTGATCTCAATCTCTCCGTGAAGTCACATTCACAAGATTGAAAGACCTTTATGAACTGCTCATTAAGTATCTCCACCAAACCTTCTGCAACAGCTGTCTTTATACCATTTTCTCCAATCAATGACATCCTTCCATAATCATTTTTCTTTTGCTGGCTACATATCAAAAGAACTTCTTAGGATTCTTTTTGGCTTCATTAGCTAACTTCTGTTCATACCTCTCTTTAGCTACCCTCACCAACCAAGTCACCCACCTTGCTTGGTCTTTGTAGTCCTCATGGAATTAATTATTTCCATCTCTCTTATGCTGCCTCCATAATGCCCCTTTTCTCTGTATTGCATGCTTTATCTCTTTATTCATCCATTTCACACCTACCTTATTTAACCTTCTCACCCTTGGAATACATTTAAACATTGCATCTACTAGATGGTTTTTGAAAATCCCCCAAGCTGCATTGATCTGTTTTCCAGCTAACTCCTCATTCCATGCTACACCTGCAAGCTGTCTCCTGAGATCTTCATAATCACTCCCCTTGTAGTTCCACTCATATACCTTTTTATTACAGAGGTCCTCCCTCACACTGCTGGCAACCACCCAGGTAATCACCTCATAGTCACTCTCGCCAATTGGTGGGTGATTTGACACTTCATTTATAATACATCCACTGATGAGATGACCAAATCCAAGACCTTCAAATCCTTGTATGCCCTCTGTTACATACTGTCTGAGGTAGTTATCCCTCAAAAACTCAAGAAACTCATTTTCTTTACTTCCAGTAGTTGTCTCATCATTCCAGTCTATATTACTATAATTAAAGTCACCCATAATGATCACCCTTTTCTTATTTGCATAGCTAATTTGATTATACATTTCATAATCACTACCATCTGCATTTCCTAGTCTATAACAATATCCAACCAAGTATTTCATTCCATTCACCTCTATCTCACATCATACTGCCTCAAAACCACTGGCAGTATTTCCCTCTTGCATCTCTACTTTGTATGGACATTACTCTTTCTCTATCATCAATAGCACTCTCCCTCCCTTTTTACCACTTCTATCGTCACAAAGACATTATATCCTTCCATCTCTATTCCTGTCAGGATGTATAAGTTTTTATAAACCCATAAGTTTTGTTCATTTCATACTGATGAAATAAAACCAAGGTGATTTGCTTTCTTAGAAAGTGGTAATTCCTCCTCAAGAGAGGTTGAATAAGAGAACTGATCGAGTATGGAAATGCAGGATGTGTGACATGAACCAAGAGTTTGTCCACTACCTACTATGCAAGATTGACAGCAAGAAATAGAATACAAGTGATAGAGGCAACATGTGTTACTGATGGCAAGAAAATCACTGCTGAAGCAAGAAAGGGAGCATGAATAAGAAGACAATGCAAGTGATGGCAAGATAGCAAGTGTGAATGAAAAAGTGATTCAAGATATGAAAGTATTATTGGTGAAGATGAGGCAAGAGGAAGCATATACAGAGTGAAATGAGAATAATAGATATGCATGGAAGAGTGAGGAAGAATGGAATGAAAGATAGCCATGTAAAAGAGTATTATTATTATTATTCAGTTCTCCATGGAGTCAAAAGTCTCATTGTGGGAGGTCCTTCCTAAGAAACACAAAGTCTATCAAGACTCATCGAGGGGAGGTTCCCCTTCCCCTAAGAAACACAAAGTCTATCATACCACTCCTTGAACTCATTGACTATTCTCGCTCTCACCACTCCATCAGGCAATGCATTCCATGGTTCAACCAACCTCCATGCAAAGAAACCACTCCTCACCCTCTTGCTCACAGTTTCCTTTCGTAACTTCCAGGGATGGCCTCTTGTCATCACTCCTTCCAGCTGTTCAACCAAGTGAAAGAACTCCAGAGTGTCAACCCTGTAACCATCTCTTAACAGTTTAAAAGTCTCAATCATATCACCTCTCCTTCTATCCACCAAACTCTGCAGTCCACATTCCCTCAGCCGATCTTCATAACTATCATTGTACAGTCCTGAAACCATCTTTGTTATCCATCTTTGTACCCTTTCCACAGTTAATTTATCCCCTTCAAATCCTGGGGACCAAATCTGAGAACAATAGTCCAAGTGTGGTCTGATCAGGGTCTTCTACAATGGAATGATAACTGTTTTATCTCTGCAGGTCAGTGTCTCTCATTATTGCAGCAATCCTCTGTGTTACCTTCACCACCTTTTCAATATGTCCCCTAAATTTCAGGTTTCTATCAATCATCAATCCCAGATCTCTTGTCTCCCCTACTTCCTCTAGTATAACTCCTCCCATAGAGTATGAGCAATTGGAAAAATTTGTGATCATTATGAATGATTTTAATTATGGTAATATAGGTTGGAATGAATAAATAAGCTGTTAAACAGAAAATGATAAACAGAATTGGAGAATGAATAAATAAGTAGCAGACAAAGAAGATGACTCACTTGGAATGCTTTCAGACAAACTCTTTGAAAGCATTCCAAGAATCAGGAGGTTAAATCAGGTGGAAGTGAAGTGGATGAACAATGAAGTTAAGCATGGAAGAAGGTATAGTGGAGGCAGTACAAGATCCATAGTAATAATCATTTGCATGAGGTGTACAAATAGCTGGCAAGGAAGATGACTCACTTGGTAATTGTAGAACAAATAAAGTATGCACAGCAGTTGATGAGGCCAAATGATGAGAAAAACCCTAAGTTCTTTCTGAGATTTTCACTATGTCTTCAATAGAAAAAAGAATAATTATGAAAGAATGATATTGGTTGCTGAAAAGGTAGAATGATAATCACAATGTTGCGAATATAGTTGAGATAATAAATGAGCAATTGAGATGTGATATTATGTAGAAATTGAATGCAGGGGTAGGGGAGAGACACTGATGGTGATTGAGTAGAAAGTATATGATGAATATAGTAAGCTTGATATTAATAAGGCTGTAGAGCTTGATGATATATCACCGTTTGTTTTGAGAGAATGTTTCAAGGAGTTAACCACAGTTTTGAAACATCATTTCAACATGAGTCTTATATAGGGACAGTTTCCAAAGAATGGAAAGAAGGCAAAATAGTTCTGCTTAGTAAGGAAGTGTGATAAGACTAAGGTTTCTAATTATAGACTTTTATCTGTGTGTCTTAAGTTAAAATGTCAGAGAGGTTAGTGAGAAACAAGATTCAGAATTGGGTTGAGAACAGCAGCTTTCTCTTTAAAGGACAACATGGGGTTGCGAAAGGATGATCCTGTTTTCACAATTTACTTATTTATTACAATAAGGTGACAGGTGCTTTGGACAAGGAAGATGCACCACAGGGGCTATCTTTAGCAAGTCCCTAGCTTTGAATTATCTAATTCATTTCATTAGATAATGAAATGAATTAGATAATTCATTTCATTATCTAATTCATTATCTTTGAATTAGATAATGAAATGAATGACATTCATTTCATTATCTAATTTTAATTTTATTTAAAATCACTTAACTTTAAATTTGGGCCTTAATTGTAATCTTATTTTATTATAACCAACCACTAGGTGGCATTCCGTCATTGTGGAATTTTCATTGTGGAAAGTTCAGCTCTGTAAACAGGATTAACATTCTTTGTTCTAGCTTTACCTTGTGTTTATGCTGATGCATCGATAATGGCCAGTTAGTTTCTGGTAAAAATATTTGCAGTAAAAAATTTTAAAAAAATTATATTCTTGTAAATATGTGTGTGTCTATTAAACTGTGTTTAAATATTTTTCAGCAAAAGACGTGATAACATCTGCTGGGGATTTAGAAGTTATTAATGAAAATACTGAGTTTAAGTCAGTTCCTGTGAAAGTGCTTTATACAGGGAAGAAACATAATAATGATGAAAAACAAAGTGTTATTCCAATAAGTCAATCTCGCAATCTCCCATGGTTCACAGGAAATCCAGTATTTTCTGATCAAGATTTTCAGGTATGTATCAAAGTTTTTATTCTCTCCTCCACCTCCACAAGCTTTCAATTCTCTAGTTTAGTGTATTCCTCAAACAGCACACAACACAAGTAATGAATATTTAAAATTTTGAAGATCATTATGGTTTGATTTTATCAATATTATGTTTAAGTCATTCTTAATGACTATGTGTTCATTTTATTATTATTGTATTCAAGACTTAGAACAAGTGCACAAAAAGAATGTGTTTGAATACCAAGTACTCTGGGTATCAATAGGGACAGCATGGGATTTCACTATGTTTTAGGAGAATATGCTAAGGAAATGACAGTTCTATTCACCTTGATTTTCAGTGAAAGTCTGGCTATGGGAAAGATGCCAGAGGAGTGGAAGGAGGGTAAGATAGTTCGATTGAATATAAGGGTGGTAGTAGTAGAATGAAGATGCCAAACTATAGATCTGTTGGTATTTCTTCCACAGTTGTTAAGATTTTGGAGAAATCAGTGAGAAATCATGTACAGCATTGGGCAGATGAGGGTAATGCTATCTATGAGGATCAGCATGGATTTATTAAGGGAGGGATGTTCTTGATTCAGTAGTGTACTTGCTGTTTATAATAAAGCAACAAGAGCTGCTGATGAAAGGCATATACTGCCTTTAAAAAAAAAAAAAAAAAAAAATTACAAACGCATCTGACAGGGCACCACATGATAAGCTGATATTTAAGTTAAAACATATAGGTTTAGAAATTAGGTTAGCAAACTGGTTTGAAACTGGCTGTCTGAAAGATACCAGAGGGAGCAGCATCAAGTAAGCAGAGGATAAAAAGATGGATACCACATAGCTCAGTAGGAACTCTACTGTTTAACCTTTATGTCGATGACATTTCAGCAGATTGCAGGGCATGTTCAGTTGTTTGCAGATGATTTGAAGCTAGGAAAGATTATTAGGAGTAGTGCCAATGTGATGGCCCTTGAGAAGGATTTGAATAATCTAGACAGATGGATAAAGGAATGTTGATGGCAACTAAATATAAGGTCTTGAAATTCGGGATCTACAGATGAGAGGCTGCATACTGTGTTGGCATAACTATATTAGAAAAAATGGAGGAGGCAAAGAATCTTGGAGTGATGACTGATAGAAATTTGAAGGATTACTGCAATATCGAGAAGGACATAGACCAGCAGAGAGAGAAGAGTAAGAGTAGTGATTCCATTGTATAAAGCAGGATTACACTATATCTGGATTATGTGCTCAGATCTGGTCACCAGTATTTGAAGGTAATAAATTAACCTTGGAGATTGTGCAGAGAGAGAGAGAGACAAAAAAAATTATATTAGGAATATACAGTGTCATGAGGAGAGATGGAGAACGTGTGGAGATTGAAGAATTTGATGAATAGAAGATGAAGAGGTGATGTAATTGAGACATTTAAACTGTTGAGAAGTAGTTATACACTTAATACTGGGGGAGATCTTTAGTATGATAGAACTGGAAATTGGTGAGTGAAGTGGTGATGAGGGTAAGAAGTGGCTTTTTTGCATGGAGAGTGGTTGGACTATGGAATGCATTGCCTGGTAAGAGCATGAATCATGAATGGGTTTAAGGACTGATATGATAGAATTTGTGCTTTCTGACATGGACCTCCTACAATGCATTCTGTGACTCCATAGAGGTCCTGGGCAATAATAATAATTATATATAAACCTGTGCAAACTACCTATATGTTATTGAGAAAGTCATCTAATATTATTTCAGTTCATTTTTATTAGCCCTTTAACTAACATTAAGCAAAAATGAAAATTTGCCACTCCTTACATGATAAAGACATGTAAGTTGGTAAGGAGTTTTGATCAGATTAATATGGAAGAGGAAGGATTTCATAGAATGGTGGGAGATGGCAGTAGAACAAGAGGTCATATCTCTGGAAACTGTATAAGGAGGGCATGAGCAAGAGACTGAGAAGTACATTTTTTTTTTTTTTTTGCACAGAGAGTGGTGAATAATTGGAATGCAATGTCTGAGTGTGGTTACTACAACTGCAAGAATGTGAATGTATTTAAGGTATAGTATGATGAGCGGTATGTGTGTGTGTGTGTGTGTGTGACAGAGAGACTACCTATGATGATGCATGATTCCATGGAAGTTAGAGGACGATGATGATGATAACATTTAGGAAAGTGTATTTCAGAAGAGGCTAAGAAAAAAAGTGTCAAAATGAAACTTTTGGAAAACTGGGTTTTGGCCAAATAGGGATTGTAAGGACCTGATTTTTATTAAGACAAATGGTTGATAACTCATGGAATTACTAACAGGAATCTGTATTTAAGTTCTGTAGATCTGGAAAAACAATATGATTAGTGGCCAATAAAAAAGAGTTGTTCAGAACCCTACAATTATATAGTGTTAAATGGGACATTATACAGACAAATACATATCCCACTCTTTTTTTACAAGTTATCTGTTAATATAAAATAAGATCATTTGGTGTAAAATCAGGTAAGGAGTTTAAAGTCAAGGATGCATGTCTCCATATTTATTTGTCATCTACATGGTTCAAGTTATGAAAAAGTTATATTAAACTTGATATTAGTTTTGTCTTGGAGGCATTCAACTTAGCTCTTTACTTTATGCAGATGATGTTGCACTATTAAATTAGTTCATTCAAGTCTTTAGGACCTTTTTATTAAATTGAATAAATGCTTAAACAAATTCATTATGTAAACTGTTGATAAAACAGACAATAACAAAATTACAAAAGTATTTTCAAGCATGTGAAACATTGACTGCCTGCAATGAAGACATAAGTAAAATAGTTCTGTTGTTAAGGAATGTTTTAGTGATGATGGGAATTAAATTGTAAATAAAGCTATTATGCTGCAGATACAACTGAATAAATTTGTATGGAATAAGTTAGAGAGAAATCAGTCAAAACAATAAACATGCAATATACAGTACAAGACAGTGTTCACTTATGGATCTGAGAATTGACATTGGCTTAGAAATAAAACAGTTGATCAGAGACTATTGATCACACATACAATTTCTGAAATAAAAATTAGGTGAGTGAACAGATAGCATCAATAGTAAAATCATATTACTGCTAAAGATATGCGAAAGGTGCTTGACATTGTTAGCATTCGTGAATGTGTGAGTATAGCCAATCTAAGGTGGTCATCATCATAGTTTATTCAAGTATGAATATTGAAATATATATAGAAAAAGGCATATAACAAGAACTCACATAAATAAATCTATTAAATGAAGGTTAGCCAAGTTGCTTTATTATGTGGTAATTGTCACGTGATTTATGATTGCCTTTTATAATAAAGTGACAAGAGCAGTTGATGAGGGAAAGGCATATACTGCCATTTTTTGGATTTTGCAAAGGCATTTGACAGGGTGCCACATGATAAGCTGATATTTAAGTTGCAGCACATGGGTTTAAATGTCGGGTTAGTCAAATGGATTCAGGATTGGCTGACTGGTAGGTATCAGAGAGTTGTGTATGGTGGGGCAATAATCAAGGAAGCAGAAGCTTACAAGTGGGGTTCCACAGGGCTCAGTACTGGGACCTGTATTGTTCAACCTTTATATCAATGATATTGTCAATGGATTGCAAGGGGACATTCAGTTGTTAGCAGATGATGTGAAACTGGGAAGGGTTATCAGTAATAGTGCAGATGTGGCAGCCCTGTAAGAGGATTTGAATAAACTAGACATATGGGCAAATGAATGAGGGTATCGGTTCAATTCAGCAAAATATAAAGTCTTGAGGTTTTGGATCCATCGATGGGAGGATGCATACTCAATTGGAGGAGGTAGGGGAAACGAGAGATCTGGGGGTGATGATTGATAGAAAACTGAAATTCAGGGAGCATATTGCAAAGGTGGGTAACTCAGAGGATATACTGAGAAAGATGCTGATCTGCAGAGATAAAAGAGTTATCATTCCTTTGTATAAGGCCCTGATCAGACCACACTTAGACTATTGTTCTCAGATTTGGTCCCCAGGATTTGAAGGGGATAATTGACTGGAAATGGTACAGAGGCAGATAACAAAGATGGTTTCAGGACAGTACAATATGAGTTATGAGAATCGACTGAGGGAATGTGAACTGCAGAGTTTGGTGGATAGAAGGAGAGGTGATATGATCGAGACTTTTAAACTGTTTAGAGGCAGTTACAGGGTAGACATTGGAGAGTTCTTTCACTTGGTGGAACGGAAGATAGGAGCGATGACAAGGGGCCATCCCTGGAAGTTACGAAAGGAGGCTGTGCCAGGAGGGTGAGGAGTGGTTTCTTTGCGTAGAGTGTGGTTGAACCTTGGAATGCATTACCTGAGAGAGTGGTTGTAGTGGGAACAATCAATGGGTTCAAGGAGTGGTATGATAAACGACCTCCCACGATGAGTCTTTTGACTCCATAGAGGCCTGGATAATAACAATGATTTACGAGTCTTATCTTCAAAAAGAATTTTACTTATATATTGCCAAAATTTTCTTGGCCTTCCTCTTCCTCTGCATCCATTATTTGTTCTGTAGAGAGCAAGAGCACTGAGAATGGTTGATGTCTGAGTTGGCATCCTAACCACCTCATTTGATTGACTTTTCTGAATTCTCCCTATTAGAGGGCTTTGCTGGCTTTCTTCAAGAATAACAGCATTAGGAATATGATTTTGCCATGTATATTCTGCTATTGAATAAAGCATGTTGTCCCAAAGCTACAGATTATATTAACTGCTCACTAACTAGTGATGTTCCATTATTCAGTATGAACCATGAAGAATAAACATTAAGAAAGAAAGAAATAATTTAATTTTTATTCTCTTATTCTCTTGAATCTGCACACAGCAAGATGTCATCTGCATACAACATTGTCCAAGGTGCGTCTTCTCTCACTTCCTCCGTCACCATCTCCATCACAATATTAAACAGAAATGGACTTAATGCTGACCCTTGATGCAAGCCAACTGTTACTTGAAAACTTGCTGTCTGTCCCAGACAGGTCTGAACTCTTGTCTTCACATTTCTGTACATCTCCTGCACCAACCTGACATATTTCTCTGGTACCTTCTTCTCCCTCAGAGACCTCCAGACTTCTTGCCTTGGCACTCTATCATATGCTTTCGCCAGATCAATAAACACCAGATGTAGCTCTTGAAACTTTTCCATCATCTGCCGTAATCCAGAGATAGCATCTGTCGTTGATCTACTAGGAAGCCAAATTGTTCCTTTGCAATCTCCACCTCCTTCCTCAATCTTCCATCAAAAACCCTTTCTAGGATTTTCGTTGTGTGGGACATCAACTTTATTCCTCTGTAATTCTTACAGCCTTGTGCATCCCTTTTACCCTTGTAGATGGGGACAAGAGTACTTTCCCTCCATTCCTGTTGGAAAACTTTCATAAACAGTTCCCACAGCAGGTCAATTCCCTCTTCCCCCAGTCCATGCCTCCACTGGAATCCTGTCTGGGCCCACCGATTTTCCATTCTTCGTCCTCTTCATAGACTCCTTCACATCCACTCTACTGATGTTCTGCTCCATCACCTCAGAAGGCTGCCCATCTTCTCTGTGAGAAGATGGGCAGTCTAATAATAACTGACCCTGAAGTAATAATAATAAATTATAAATTTTAGGAAAAAAAATCTTGTATTAAGTTTTTTTTTTTGTCAAATTTATAATTTATTCTGAAGATGTACATGGTAATTTGTAGGCAACTGCTTGATTAAACAGCTTCTTTCTTTGTGTTCTTTCTTTCTCGTTTCAAAGCTTCTAGATGTCTGACCTACGTAACTAATACCACATGAACAAGGTATATTATATACTCCAGACTACTTGTAGAAAGGGTGAGGATCTTTCGGTGATCTTAAAAATTTCCGAATAGTGTTGATTGGCTTGAATGCCACTCTGATTTTATGTGGTTTTAAAAGGTTAGCTAACTTTTTGGAAAGGTTGCTGACAAAAGGAATCGTAATTGTACTGATCTATTGGACGTCGTCACGTTGTCTATGTGGTATATCAGTAAAGAGAATCTTGTTATAGAGTCTTTTTGGATAACCGTTTAAAGAAAGTTCTCTGGATATTGTAGCTAATTCCGTTAGTAGGTCATCCTTGTCTGTTGTATACTGTAGAGCTCTTTTCTTGAGACTATGGATAATGCTAAGTTTCTGAGCTATGTGATGAGCTGAGTTGAAATGGAGGTAACGTCCAGTATTTGTAGGTTGTTTTTTGCCAAAATTTTATTTGGCAAAAAACGATCTACAAACAACTCATCGAATTAGCCATGGGAAGCCCCCTCTCACCTCCTTGTGCTCACTTATGCATGGAAGATCTAGAAAAAAAATCTTATCCCAGATCATTCCAAAACCGAAAATTTGGTACAGATATATAGATGATATCTTTATCATTTGGGATATCATACGAAAGAAGAACTAATGAATTACCTCAACCAAATCACTAGTTTCCACAATACCATCAAATTCACATTAGAAATGGAAAAAAATGAAAAACTGCCATTCCTTGACATTTTAATAAAGAAACAAACCAATAATAGTATCAACCTATCTGTATACAGAAAACCTACAAATACTGGACGTTACCTCCATTTCAACTCAGCTCATCACATAGCTCAGAAACTTAGCATTATCCATAGTCTCAAGAAAAGAGCTATACAGTATACGACAGACAAGGCTGACCTACTAACAGAATTAGCTACAATATCCAGAGAACTTTCTTTAAATGGTTACCCAAAAAGACTCTATAACAAGATTCTCTTTACTGATATACCACATAGACAACGTGATGATGTCCAATACATCAGTACAATTACGATTCCTTTTGTCAGCAACCTCCCCAAAAAGTTAGCTAACCTTTTAAAACCACATAAGACCAGAGTGGCATTCAAGCCAATCAATGCTATTCGGAAATTTTTAAGATCACCAAAAGATCCTCACCCTTTCTACAAGTACTCTGGAGTATATAATATACCTTGCTCATGTGGTATTAGTTACGTAGGTCAGGCATCTAGAAGCTTTGAAACGAGAAAGAAAGAACACATAGGATATGTCAGAAATAACAGACAAGACATTTCAGCTTCTTTCTTTCTTTCTTGATGTTTATTATTTGTGTTTCATTCCAGGAAAGTCATAATCGATAATTTACACCATAGAAACCTCACAGTTATTATTAACATCTGACCTCTTTGGAGTCAGAGACTCATCTTGGGAGGTACACAAGGTACTATTGCACCCAACGGTCATCCAACCATGTTTTAAACTGATTCATGTGTCTACATTCACAACACATTCAGGCAATGCATTTCCCTCACCATGTTCCATGTCTAGGAACCATATGTAAATATAGCTTGAGTGGTGGTTTTGTACAGATGAATTTTGGTATTTGTGGTGATGAGTTCAGATTTACAGATATTAGACTTTTATGGAACTGAAGAGTTGTATGCTTTTTTTTTTTTTTTTTCACTACGTCAGAGTATCAATATAAGACCTATGGTGTAAAATCTTTTACTTTAAGAGTGTGGTCTTTTAGCTTACTGTTCCCTTCTGTTCTGTTTTTTTAGAACTTTAGTTTTACTACTGTAGACTGCCAATGCAACAAATACTGCAATTTTTCCATAAATTGTCTGAATGTTAGAATTAATTACCACACCATCACCTGCTTGTGCAGGTTTGTCTTGCAAATCTTCAAGTTATTCCATACGTATTTCCTGTGAGTCTCAAAACACAGTCGAGGGTAATAATAAAAAAAGATATAGTGCCAAAAAGTCTATCTGAAAAACTGTAGTGGAAATAGGAAAACCCTCAGCCACCTCCTCATTAACAATTTCTCTTGTATAGTGATTATGGTATTGCTTTGATTATTTTCAATGGTATGCCATAATAACTGAGAATCTTGAATATCCTTTCTTTGTCCATTGACTGATTCAAAAACTTTTGAGAAATCTATGAAGTTAAAGAGTAAAGTAAGTTTTTTTTTTTTAATCTCTTGCTACTGCTAAGGCAGTGGATGTGGTCGATAATGCTTTTGTTTTGCAAGAAACCCTGCTTGATATTTTAGCAGAAGAGGTGTGTGTGTGTGTGTGTGTGTGTGTGTGTTACATATGGTTCAGTTTGGTTGAATGTATTCTGTTATAGAATTTCAGTGTAGTAGGAAATAATATAATTCCAGTTTAATTTTCTGGGTTATTTAGATTGCCCCTTTTTCAGATAATTAGGCCTTTTGCAATTGTGATAGAAGATGGAGTGCTGTATTGTAGATATCTTATTATTAATGCCAAACTCCTACAGAGTCAAATGAGTCATTGCAAGAAGTACATGTCTCTCACACACACACAAACATCATCAAACTGTTCTTTAAACCTATTCAAGTTATCTGTATTCAGTACACACTCAGACAATGCATTCCACTCATCCATCACTCTTCATACAAAGAATCTTCTCCTCATTCCTTTGTTCATACCCTCCTTATTCAGTTTCTAGGCATGGCCTCTTGTTCTACCTCCACTTCCATTTTATGAAAAATTTCTTCCACATTAACCTGGTAACAACCCCTGACCAACTTATGTCTCAATCATATTCCCCACATTTCAAAGACCAGTTACCATCTTAATGAATCTTCTTTGAACCCTTTCTAATATATCCTCATAACATATCCTCAGTTGATATTATTATTACTATTTGCGACACCTCCAAGGAGTCCAAAGACTCATCATGGGAGGATGTACAACGTCTCCACCACTACCGAGTCATCTACATCAGCACCATCTACCGCCCACAACCGCCACAAGTATTTTTTGTCTAAAAATTGTGTGTTCTGAAGGGCCAATTTGTCTGTATGTGGGATTAAAATCCAGAGTTTCTGGGAGAAAATAACCCTGCTACCTCAGTATGAGATTGGCTAACTCACCTTCAATTGAAAAAGTCCATATAAAGATTCCTCCCATCACGACGGGATCGAACTCAGGCATTAAGCTTATATAATTCTTCAAATACCTCTTGCTTAATCACAGGTAAGCCCTCTCTCATTGTCTCTACACTTGAGCATCTAATGATTTCACACTGATGAGCATGAAACACCCTGATGCATTGTTCACTGAATACCTTAACTATGTCCTCTGCACATTTTCATTCATTGACATCATGATCATTCTTGCATCTGCTTTAAACATATCAAAAAACTCTCTAGGATTTTTCTTTGCCTGATTTGCTAATTTCTGCTTGTACTACACTTTTGTTGACTTGATCAACTGACAAATACCCTGGTGAAATGTTCATTGAATACCTCAACTATATCCTCTGAAGCAGCTACCAATCTATCATTTTTATCCACTAACATCATGTTGATCATTCTTGCTTCTGCTCGCTAAGATTCTTAGCCTGATTTGCTAATTTCTGCTTGTGCTGTACTTTTGCTGTCCTTATGAACTGAGTCATCTTCCTGGCCTGCGATTCATAAACTTTGTACAACTGATTATTTTCAACAGACCTCCGTGGAGTCCAGAGACTCATCGTGGGAAGTCCAACTCTCACATGCACAGTTCATCATGCCTCACTGGTATGATGATCAGAAATTGTATTCCAATCACCCACCACTCTCCATGCAAAAACTACTCCTCACCCCTTGTTCAAACCCACCTTATACAGCTTCCAGGGATGACTTCTAGTTCTCACCCTGTCTCCACAAATTCTATCAAAAATTTCATCCATATTAATCTGGTCATTACTCCTTACAGATTTATACATCTTGATCATGTCTACCCTCTTCCTTCTATCCACTAGGCTCTGTAATTTGCATTCTCTCAATCTGCCCTTATATTCCAGTCAATTGTCTCTGAACCCTCTCAAACATCTCATCATCCTTTTGAAAGCCTGGCAACTAAATCTGTACACAGTAATCCATACGCAGCCAGATTAAAGCCTTGTACAATGGAATCAAAAACATCCTTACTTCCACACCATCACCCTATCCACCATCACCCAAGATCTTTCATCTCCTCCACCTCCTCTAAAATATCTCCCACCAATCCTATACTCTGCATTCCATCTTTGCTTCCCAAATGTTAAAACCTTACACTTTTCAACATTAAACTGACACCCCCACACACACACACACACTCTCCCATTCAGATAGCCTAATTAGGTAGTCTTGCAGAACTCTAACATTTGTTTACTTCTCATAACTCTCCTCAACTTTGCACCACCTGCAAACAAATGTATATCACCATTTAAGCTCTTTTCAATGTCATTTTCATAAAAAATAAACAACAATAACCTCAAAGCAGACCCCTGTGGCACACCAGTAGTGACTTTCCTCTTTTGGTATATCACTCCTCCATACACAACTTGCTGATACCTATCAGACAACCAATCTCCATTCCAACACACTAATATACTATCCAACTTCATCTGTTTCAATTTAACTAGTTGTCATTTGGCAATCTATCGAAAGCCTTTGCAAAATCTAAATATACTACTGTATATGCATTCCCCTTGTCCAACATATTCATCACCTTGTTATAATAAGTAAGCACATTGCTAAAACATGATCTTCCTTTAGCACACCAATGCACTCCAGACAAGCAGATTGGCCTATAATTTGAAGCCTTAGTCTTATCACCCCCCCCCCTTTTATAAAGAGGAATAATTTTGCCATCTTTCCACTCCTTTGGAATTTGGGAGAATCTAAGACTCATATTAAAATGGACGTTAAAGCTGTTCTTAACTCCCTGGAACATTTCCTCAAAACGTGGTGATGTGTCAATTCCTCATATACCTTCTGCTCACTCACCATCATTGGTTCCTTCCCCATTTCCACTGCTCTCAAGTTCTGAATTATGTTACAATCACAAGGATGGAATTACTTTAATGAACTGCTCATTAAATACCTCTACTATGTCCTCAGTGTTTATCACTCTCCCATTATCACTGACCAAAATCATCTTCCCACAATCATTCTTCTTTCTGACCACATCGAAAAAACTCCCTAGGATTTCATTTAGTCATTTGCCAACTACTGTGCATACCACACTTCTGCTATCTTTACTGAGTCACCTTCCTAGCTTGCTCTTTGTACTCCTCATGTAACTGATTATCTCCACTCATCTTGTGCTGCTTCCACAATGCATTTTTCTTCCAGATTGCATACTTCAATTCCTCAGTCATCCATTTGACACCTACCTTATTTAATCTTCTGACCTTTGGAATACACTTATTGCCTCTGCTAGATACTTTGTGAGTAAGAGCCAAGCAGCATTGATTTCCTTCCCATGCAGTTCCTTATTCTGTGATAACTCTGCAAGCTGCCTCCTGAGTTTATCATAATTCCTTGTCTTATAATTCCATATATAACCCTTTCTCACGTAAGTCCTGATATGAGTGGCCACCATCCAAATGATCACTTTCACCAACTGAAGGAAGATGTGACACTTCGTTTACAACAGCATCTGTTGGTGAGATAATCAGATAAAAGACCCTCAAGATCCACGTGTGGCCTTTATTAAATACTGCTTCAGGTAGTTTTTTAGTAGCAACACCCTACTAAACATTTCTTCCTATCCACCTCTATTTCACACAATACTGCTGCAAAATCACTGTCATTATTTGCTCCTTGCATCTTCACCCTAGATGGGTGCAACTCATCTGCCATCATCAATGACACTCCTCCTCCCTTTTTGCCTTGTCTGTCTTCACAAAAGATGACATATCTCTCCATTCTTATTCATCTACTCCACAGTATCTTTCTTTTCTTCCAGATTTCATGCTTAATCCCTTTATTCATCTGTTTGACTTTCAGAATACATTCACATATTGGTACTGCAAATTATCTCAGTTAGTGCTCAAGCAGCATTTCTCTCCTTCCTGCCTAACTCTTTATTCCATACTATAACTCCAATCTATTTCCTAAGCTTTTCATAAGCATTAGCCTTGTAGTTCCACACACACCTATAACCTTTCTTCACAGAAGTCTTCATATAGCTGGCTACAACCTGGGTGATTATCTCATGGTCACTGTGGGAATTGACTTTTCCCATAATGAATGACAATATGCACATCCAAAAAGGAAATGTGCTTTGCATTATGGAATACTAAGGTAATTGATTTTGAAGTCAACGGCCTCTATATACAATAGTTTAGTTATGAAGATATTTCGTATTACATTTCGGTAAAGGATTAAACAAGAATATAATTTCTTGTAAAGTGGTTCTGTAATTCTACATAATGAATGTTGATCACTTTTAACTATAAATGAAAGAATATAACACCTTATTGAAAATGCTTGATATCACCTTTTCATGTTACATTAACTTTAAATGAAGTAGTATAATAATTATTTTATTTGTTTATTCTTCTTCTTCTTCTAGGTTCCTATTCGAGTAAACTGTAAGGATATAAAAAAAAAAATTAAAGAAATGCCACAGTTACCCAAGTACTTCAATACTCGTAATGAAATTATATTATTCAGCCAAAATGAAATGGGAATCAGGGATTCTTATATCAGTATGTATAGGGAGGTAAGTTTTCTAAGTATGTTTATAGGTGTTTTCACTGCCCAGTGATTTTATCTGAGCAAGTAAAAGGAGAAGTGGTTATGGAAGGATAACTACTAAATGCATATGGCAGATAGGTGACAAAAGAAAAAGTGGAATTAATGAGTAGTCACATATCAGTGTTGGGATGAGATGGATTAACCTGTTTGTGTTACAAGAAAGTACAAGAAAAATGGCAGTACCCCTGACCAGACTGTTTTGAAGTCTCAGCACTGGCAAGGTCCCAAGGGAGTGGAAGAAGACATTATAGTTCCTTTGCATAAAGAAGACTCCAAGACACTAATAGCAAATTACAGACTAATCAGTATTTCAGTACTCGTTATTTGAAAAGTGAGTTAATTGCAGAATTCAGGGATGTGTAGATGGAATATGATAATATGTGTGGGACAGTTACGTTACTGAAGGGAAAGTCTGCCTTAGTAATTTACTATCTATCTATAATAATGGTTGAGTTCAATAAAGGAAATAGGTACACTAACACCACATACCACTGTAATTTGTAAAAACATGTCACAAGATACCATACAGAATTCTATTAAGTAAATTGAACCAAATGGGGGATAGATGAATATAAACTACACTATTACCATGTGTTACTAGCTGACTTCACTCCTCTCATCTCACTCCTGATTGGAAAAGGCCCAGAAAATTCATCACAAGCAGAGCAGATGATGTGTGTGATTATTATTATCACATGAGCAACTCATTGCAGTCTGAAGACTATTTGTCAGAGGGACACCCTGACTATTATTCCAATACCAATCATATCTTTTCTTGAATTCATTCACTGATAAAGCACTCACAATTACCTCTGGAAGTGAATAAAATCAATAAAGTTGTGACTGGTATTGTATGAATAAGGGATAGTATGTTCTTCTTGAGAAAAACCTTTAAACTGCAATGAGTTGTCCATGTAATAATAATAATCATACATAAAAAGAGAATCTGAGCTCAAACACTACTTAACAATAGGGAATTTACTGAGCTTTTTCAATCAAGGAATGGATGAATTGGAGGTAGTATGGTTTTTACATCCAAGATTTGACCTCACAAAACTGGCCATTTTGATGAGCTCTGTCTGTGACTGTGGGAAGCTCCCATGATGACTCTTTGACTCCATGAAATTATTGCTCCCTACAAACCCATCAACCAAATTCACAACTTGCTACTGTTATGTCCTGAATAATCAAAAATTCGGACAAATGATTAATTCTATTCAGGAACAACTATCTTTGATTGTAGGCAGAGAATGTTGTGCTTTGGCAAGGAAATAAAATTGTACATTAAAGGCAAAACTGAAGAAATATTAGCATAAGAAATGTGGGATTTAACCTGTTTGTACAGAGTCAAATAGAGAAATTTATATAAGATTATAATTTAATCAGAGTATCCCATTTTACGTATTGTATGAATGCAAGTTGAATGTAAGCCAAAGTCCAAGGGTCACACTTTAGCCATCTAGAATAGTGTATGGCCTAAAGGAAAGAGAAATTATAAGGAAAACAAAGCGAGAACGCATTTCTCGGAAGAGCGCCAGCGCATGCAGGTGAGTGCCATGCGGTAAAAAACATAACTAAGTGCGAGAATCTCTGAGAAAAAAAGGGAAGAATATAAGGGTCAAGCTCCCTCCACACGAGGTTCCTGTTTCCTGCGCTCATGGACGTTGGCCAGCACTCTCCGCCAACGTGAAGATTCCGAGTCGGCCGTAGAAGTGGTGTGAGGCCTATCGATGTTTGTGAGGAAAGGTTAGCTATCTCTTCATAACAGAGTAGCTATGCCATATCGAGTGACCGGTAATCCAGATGTGTGCCCGCAGTACCAGAAAAAGTCCAGAGCAGCACATCGCCTTATCGACTCAGGGAACCAGGCTGTACTGTTATCGTAAGTGACCTGGAGAATCGCAGAACAAAGGTGCCTTGATGTCCAGACAAGGCTGATGATAGAACAGAAAGTCATTCCATGGGACGGTAACGTAAAAATGTTAAAGTATCTGAATTCCTATTAAAGATTTGTGTGAACGCTATAGGCTAATTTGTGTATGGACATGCTGTAGAGAACTTTAGAGGTTATCCCAATTTGGCAGTGACCTGTCCCTGTTTTGAAGAATGTCTCCCTAGAAGGAATCTGTATGTGAGATAACTGAGATATATTGTGAGATATGAGTAGTGATCAGAGAGTGATTGAAGATAATGTTAAATTAAGCCAGAAGTTTGTATGTTTATAGAAAAACTCTGTGAATCTAGTTATTATGCATGTATTCTTGTGTTAGTAATGATATCAGAATTTTACTAGGAAAGTGATTAAGTTAATTAACCATGTACTTTAATTTTCTCATGCATATCTTTTAAACCTAAATAAATATGTTTTATAGCATTTGCCTGAATCTAGCCTGTCTTATGAATTCAAATAGCCACTCATAAAATTATTATCGAACCTAGCGGGAGAGATATATGAATATAAGTTGATTTTTTAGACCATGACTGCATGCAAAGACTAAGCGAATTGAAATTAGTTGAATTAGTGTTAGAAAGTTTATTACTGTCTATTACTCTGAGAGAGCCACCTTGGATAAGAGTCTCATCTATCCTATATATTGGCTGGCACAGCAAAATATAAATTTGTCAATATTTAACAGGTGGACTGTCTCAGAGGGTAGATTTTAAGGCCTTGTCCCATACTTAGACAAAGCCCTTATGAGTGAAAGAATTACTCGTGACTAAACTTAAGAGCAGCCTAAATTTTATTTTGTTTAAAGACAGAAGGGTGATAGCTGATTTGCTACACTTATTGAAAACTTATTACAAAAGGATAGAAGAGAAATAACTGTGTATGAGTGAGTAGTGGAACATACAAATATATATAAATAATAAATAGAAAGTAAATGGTATATATAACACTACCATCTCCAAAAGACAAACTCTCACTAACGATGCTACCTGTCTTATACCAAGTACCATGTTCCAGTAACTTGTCTTACTATGGAAAAACAGGAAGATCTATAAATAAACATATCTCTGAATATCAAGACAATATCCACCTTATCAAACCTCAATAAATCTGGCCTTACACAACATGAAATCAAAAATGCTAACCATAGGATCCAGTGACAAAATACTAAGTTACTACATAGATCTATATATAAACAAGAACAGTTATATAAAGAAAGTGCTGAAGCTTTATTTCATAGATCTAATCTTAATCAAAATGACTGTCTCACTATTCCAAAAGTAACATTGTTATAGAATGTAAGCAAGTTGCTAAAACATGACCTTCCCTTAGTAAATCCATGTTGTCCATTGAAAAGTAGAGATTACTGTCAACCCATTTCTGAATGTGAGCCCTAACCAATTTTTCCAAAATCTTCACCACCCTTCTGAGATATTAATTGGTTAATAGTTGGATACATCGGTCTTTGCACCACCCTTGTGCAATGGAATTACCATACATTCCTGTAGAAGCCTCCCTGTTGTGAGACTCATATTAAACAGCCTAGTCAAAAGAATGGTCAGTTCAGCTGAACACTCTTTTAGCACACATGCTGATATCCCATCAGTCCCTATTGCTGAATTCTTATTCAATTTGTGAAACAGCCCTAATACCTCATCCTCATACACCTCATTTCTTCTTCATCAAGTAAAAAGGTAACAGTGAGCTCATTGTTGCATACACCAGGTAGATAGCTTTTAGCAAAATGAGTACTCATTAACTGAACAACCTCTTCTGCATCTGTAACCCTCATGCCATCTGGATTTAGAAGAGTTATTCTTTCATATTCATTCTTTCTTTTACTTGCAGCATATCGATAGAATTCTTGTGGGTTATCTTTAGCATGCAGAGCCAGTTTCTTTTCATACTTAGACTTTGCTTTCCATACAACAGTTGTGACTATTCTAGCCTGCTGCTTATAACGTTCATAACGACGTCATCCTTAAAAATAACTTATTCCTTCCACATAGTCCTTTTCTTATGAATCTCTTGCTTAATAAGATTACACATCCATTTGACTTCTACCCTATTTATTCTTTGAACGCCTGGGACACATTCTGATATTGCATCATTTAAGTTTTGTTTAAATGCTTCCCATGCACTGTCAATATTCAACATCCAGCAACCGATCCCATTCTACATTTAGTTGCATTAAACTGGCACCTCCATTTATTTTCCCACTTTCCTAGTTTATTCATATCCTGTTGAAGAAGCAAAACATCTGCATGATTACTAATAGTACTCCCAAGCTTCACATCATCCACAAGCAACAGAATATTCCCATGTAGTCATCTGACAGTATTATTGACATAAAAATTGAATTGTACCAGGATCACTACTATTCAATCCTTGTCAGTAAAGATTGAATAGTACTGGATTGAATAACCCTGTTCAACTTCACTTCTAATGTTCCTATTCCTTGATATTGTACCTTCCCCCACATACAACTCTGTTGTCCATCTGACTAGTTACCAATCCGATCCACGAACCTGATATCCAAAGTCACAAGTTGTAACTAAATACCAACTTTGCAATTTTTCATTATATATTTTCTGTTTTTAATTATTCTACTATATATTTTGTAGAATGTATTGAATTAATTAATTTCTCTGTGATTAGCAACCATTCTTTTTTATCTCTTTTTTTAAAATATTATTAGATCTCCATGGAGTCAAAAGACTTGTTGCAGGTAGTCCCAGTTCATCATACCATGCATTAATTATACTCCCATATCTACTGTCACCACAATGCATTCCAATGACCCATCACTCTTCAATCAAAAACTTGCTCACACTCTCCTTGTACAACTTCCAAGGATAACTTCCCACCCTCCATTCTATGTAAAACCTCATCCATGTGAATATATTAATAACCACTTAGTAACTTATATGTCTCAATCATATCCCCACTTCCTAGTCCTATCCATCAGTCTCTGCAATTTGCACTTCCTCAATCTGTTTTCATATTCAATATTTCAGAGACAAGAAACCACCTTAGTCATCTGTGGATCTTTTCCAGTATCTCTTCATCCTTTTGAAAATGAAGTGACAAATATGTGGACAATGGAACTGCAACATGCTGCCTTCTATATATCAGTGTCCCCATATCACTGCCCTAATCCTCTGTGCGGTCCTCATGATTTCCACAATGTGTTCCCAAAATTAGGAACACATTGTGGAAATGTGTTCCTAATTGTTCCAAGGATGTGTTCTAATGTGTTCCAAGGACCTAAAATAATCCACATTGTGGATTATTTTAGGTCCTTGTCCACAATCATTTCCAGATCCCTCATCTCCACCACTTCCTACAAGATATTCTCACCAAATTATATACTCTGTATTGCATCTGTGCTTTCAAAATTTTTAAATTTATTCTTTGCAACACTGAACTGATAACTCCGCTCACTTGCCCATTTAGTCAGAGCATTCGAATCTTCTTGCAAAGCCACAGCAGTATTGGCCTGTTCTGCTTCTCTTATTTCTCTCCAACTTTGCATCATCTGCAAACTACTGCATATCACCATTCAAGCCCCTCCCAATATCATTAACATACAAGTTAAACAGCAAAGTCCCCAAAACAGAATCTTGGGCACACCACTAGTAACTTTACTTTTCTAGGATATTGCTCCTCCATGCACAACTTGCTAATACCTATCAGATAGCAATCTCTTATCTGACACACTAATCTACTATCCAGTCTTTTCCAGTTTAATTACCATCTTGTCATGTGCCAATCTACCAAAGGCCTTTGCAAAATCTAAATATATCACTGTGTATGCATCACCTTATCCACTGCACTCATTACCTTGTTATAATAAGTAAGCAGATTACTAAAACATAGTCCTCCTGTAGTAAGCTAATGCGGACCATTCTAATCCAATTCTAAATCTTGGTGCTAACTTCTCTAAGACTTTAACCACATCTCCAAAACACAGATTTGCTTATAATTCAAAGCTTTAGTCTCTCTTCTCTTATGATGCAAAAATACTTTACTGTCTTTCCATTCCTTTGGAATTCAGCCCAATTCAGGAGCTATGTTAAAAAGGTATGCCAAAGGTGTTAACTCCCTGTAATATTCCTTCAAACACATTGTGATGTGTTATCAAGCCACAGCCTTATTAACATCACGTTTACTCAATTCTTCGTATATCTTCTGCTCACTCACCATCAGTGTCTCTTCTTCCTTCTTTCCCACTGTATTCATCTGCATGATGTTGCATTCACAAGAATGAAATGCTCATCAAATACCTCAACTATATCTTCTACAATAGTTATCATTTTATCATTTTTACTAATCAATATTATCTTTCTATAATCTTTGCCTTCAACTGGCTATGTATCTAAAAAAAACTTCCTGAGATTCTTTTTTATCCTTAAGAGCCCATGCTAACACATTAGTTATTACCAATACCTGCTTCCAGGAACATCTACAACAGGCCAATACTTGGACATCTACCACTGATAAGTCAAAGCACCAGATTGATTATAACCTGGCTCTCCAAAGGTGGATGACAAGCATCACTGATGTGCATACTTGTCCTGGAGTAGGCTGTGGTACAGACCAACAGCTAGTAAGACTAAGACTCTGAAACCTTCCAAGGCAGGCACACCGGATGTTAGAGTAATTCCTAGTAGATTCAATCCCAAATTAAATGTCATGAAAGACAGGAATGGAGCAGTACTAACAGAAGAACTGGAAATTAAAAACAGATGGAAAGAAAACTGTACAACAAAAAGGATAAAGAAAATTTGGAGGAACCCTCTCACTAGCAAAATTTAAATTTGGAACCTCTTCCACTTAGACATGAAGTTGAAAGAGCAGTTAAACAGCTTAACAGCAATAAGGCCCTGGGTGCAGATGGAATCACAGCGGAGTTAATTAAGACTATAGGACAGTCATTCTTAACTGGTGTTCCCCGGAACACTGGCGTTCTGCAAACTTGTTACAAGTGTTCCGCCGGTGAAAGATGTCACATGACACAATTCTGAGTGTAATTGGCTACTCTAATCCTAACAACTGAAGACTGCTATGCACATTGATTTCTAAACCAATAGAATATCGCTTATAGGTCATGTGTTTGCAGGAAGGGCAGGAGGAGCATCTCTTTTGCAGTCATTCAGTGTTGTGTTTGGTTTATTTGTTATGTAACATCATAATAGCACTCGGTCCATTTTTAATATGTATTTGGTTTGTGGGTTGTCTAACATCATAGTAGTACACAGTGGATAATTATTATTAAACGAAAACGTGATTCTGGGGCAAATATTAATGATGGGGTAAGTACAAGTGGAAGAAGTGATAGTAATGATGTTGCTGCAAATACGACCCATACAGAAGACAGCATTATACATAGTAAAATTTAAAAAAAAATTAATAGACAATATTCGGACGAATATTTAAGTTGCGATCTTACATGGACCACTGGGGAATAGAATGTCCTATTCCCCAGTGTCTTGTATGTGGGGAAAAACTATCCAGTAATGCAATGGTTCCTGCTAAGTTGAAACACCATTTTACTATGACGCACGCCAATCTTGCTTCAAAAACTAAAGATTATTTCAAGAGATTGTCAGACATGTAAGTTAAAGAAGTAAAATATTTTGAAAAGACTGTTAAAATTTCTGATAAGGCACAACTTGCATCAAATAAGGTAGCTGAATTAATTGCTGTAAAATTTAAACCACATACTACAGTAGAGTCTCTTATTTTACCAGCATGTTGTGAAATAGTAAACATTTTTTTAATGAACAGTTAGATGGCCACAACTGCATAGAATGAACTATTTTCAGTAATTTCTCGTGTTTAAACTTTTAGTTACCTTTGACCCCTGAAGATGTAAGTCAAACGACTTAGGAAACTTTACGAATTTTTTTTTTTTATTGTTAGTTATCTTAATAAACATGTGGTCCAATTATCGGAATCTTTCTTAGTAAACATTATGTTTGGCGACAAAGAAAAAAAGGAAATTATGAAAATTCCTCATTCGGATGACAATAAAAACTAAAATTAAAGATATGGCAGATGGTATTGAGAAAACAGTTACCAATAAAATTTCCAAACAACATTTTGCTTTACAGATTGACTAGTCCACTGACATTAGTGGTAAAGCTCATATACTAAGATTCGTTTGTTTCATTAACGAAAACGAAATAGTGAATCAATTTCTATGCTGCAGAGAACTTACCGAACATACAACAGGACAAGATATTTTTGACTCTATTATGTCATATTTAAAAAATTTTAAAATTTCATGGGACTGTGTGTAGGAATTTGTACGGACAGTGCTCCATCAATGATGGGCTCTATTAAAGGATTTGTTACCCTTGCAAAGAAAATGAACCCAAATATTATATCTACGCACTGTTTTTTTTTTGCACAGAAAATCGAGAATCTCTAATTTCATAAACATAACCAGCAATATTAAGACCTGTACTAGACCAAGAAGTTGTAAATACGGTAAATTACATCAAGTCAAGACCTTTAAAAGCACGCTTTTTAAAAAAACTTTGAATGGAAGCCAAGTACGAATCTTTGCTTTTGCACACTGCAATAAGATGGTTATACAGGGGTAAAGTGCTATTCCGAATTTTAGAACTTAAGAATGAATTATTGGCTTTTTTTTCAAAATGAAGGTACAGATGCTTTTGTAAAATATCTTCAAAATGATATTTGGTGTGCTAAAATGGTATATTTAGCCAATATTTTTAATTACGTAAAAAGCATTAATACAAGTATCCTAGGAAATAATTAAAATATTTTGACATCCACTGACAAATTGTCAGCTTTTCAGAAAAAAGCATCTCTTTGGAAAAACTGTATATCAGAAAAAAATACAGTAGATATGTTTCCTTCACTCCATAATAAAAATGTCTAGGGAATTATTTCCGTTATAATAGAATATATTGGAAGAAAAGATTTCAAGTTACTTTCCTTCCTTAAATACACACAATTATGACTGGATACAAAATCCATTTGGCACAGTTAATACATTGAGTTGTGAATTTTCATTACAAGAAGAAGAACAATTAGTTACCTGGTCAACGGATTGTACTCTAAAAATGAAATTCTCTGAAATAACTCTAGGAATTTTGGATTTTTGTCCAAACCGAATACCCAGTTCTCTCCACAACGGCACTGAAAATTTTGTTACAGTTTTCAACATCATATTTGTGAGAGTTCGATTTCTCAATATTAACCAATATAAAAACTAAATAGCATGAAAGACTTACTAATATAGACAAAGAGATGAGGGTAGCTATATCACATATTAGACCTGATATTGCCGAAATCTGCAAAAGCCGACAAAGCTCAAAAAGTATCGCATTAAAATAAGTTCAATTTTTATAAAAGGCAAGTTCGATGCATATTTTTATTGTTAGTTTTATGACCCTAATGCTTTCGATGTTCCCCAAATTTTTCTTATAATCAAAAGTGTTCCGGGGTGCTTAAGGGTCAAAGCTGTATAACAGAGGAGACTTCAACATAGCCTTTAAAGGAATGCGGAGAACCGACCAGGGCTTCTGACCTAATGTCCAATCCTCAACTTCTCGTGGTGCACCCTGTTAGGTATCTACTTTGATACTGAACGAATGAGGATGGGCTGGCAATTTGGAATTTAGCCGACCAAATTGTATTCTTATTGTTTAAACCAAAATAAAAAATGATGGTACAACATGACAAAATTTCATGCCGGCTGGGGCGTCGCCCGGTTAAACAAGGCCCCCGTTGTTTTTGCCAGGGAACCAGGGCGAACAGCGAAAAGTCAGCTACTGGAACAAATCTGAAAACAAACCCCAACTCAACATCACTAGAGTTAAAGATCGGTACTATCAACGTAAGAAGCCTGAATGGCAAAGAAATGGAGCTAGCTGAGGAATTAGATAAGTACGAGATCGACATAATAGGGGTGACTGAAACAAAAAAGACCAAAACTGGTGAGATCTTTCTGAGCAATAAATACAAAATGTTATATTCAGGCAATGACAATCAAGGAAAAGAAGGCGTAGCCATAGGATTCAACACAAAATACGAGGCTAATCTTCTTGAATGGCAGTCAGTCTCAAGTAGAGTAATGTGGGCAAATATGAGAATGGGGTAACTGGACAATGAGACTTATTTGTGCCTATGGTCCCACAGAAGGTTCTACTAAGGTAGAAGTGGAGGAATTTTTTGATGCTTTAGAAAAAGCAACAGACACAATGAAAAAGGAAAAGTTGATCCTTGTTGGCAATATAAATAGCAGATTAGGAAATGATTGTGAGACATACAAAAATATTTTGGGAAAATTTGGAGAAAAGAGCAAAGCTAATAATAATGGCAAATATCTGTTGGATTTCTGCTCAGGACATGGACTGGTTATTACTAACACCATGTTCCAACATAAAAATGTGCACAAATTCACATGGAGAGAAGAGGCTAGGAATAAGAAAAGTCTCATTGACTATGTTATTGTTGATAGTGATGTTTTCTCCCTGGTGCAGGACACCAGAGTGTACAGAGGATTTGAAATTGGAAGTGATCACTATTTAGTCTTGAGCAGGATAAAATTGAATTTCATATTGAAAAGAATAACATGTAAGAAAGTTTTAAAGCGAATAAAAGTTGAGCAGCTCTCAGATGTGAACTGTAGACTAAAATACACAAAGATTATTGAAAAGAAAATGAAAGAGTTTGAGAACAGGAATCAAACCTTGGAGATTCAGTGGCAAACTCTGAAGAAAACATTGATTGATTCTACCAGAGAGGCATGTGGTGAGGTTGTTTGCAAGCATAAAAAAATCAGAACTCCCTGGTGGACACAGGAAGTTAAAGAGGCAGTGAAGGAAAAGAAGAAAGCATATCAAACGTTCCTGGCAAATAAGTCAGCTTTTACTCTTACAGAATACAGAGACAAATGTAAGAAAGCTAAACAGTGTGTAAAACTAGCTAAACAAAAGTCATAGGAGGACTTTGGCAAGAATATAGAAAATAAATATCAAGAAGGTGGCAAAATATTCTGGAGGTTGTTGAAGAAGCTTAGGAATGGAGGAAAGAGGGCAGTAAAAGGAGCTAGAGATGATAAAGGTGACATGAAAACAGGAGAAAAAGATATCCTTGAAGTATGGAGTAATTACAGGGTGTTCGGGATAAATTTGACATATTTATAATTAATTATATTTTTCCGTAAGTTACATGTATTAACACACACTACTCTTCATTTAAAAGTTTGGACCCTTCTTCATTCATATACAAGATGTCAGAAAGGATGGATAGCTGGAACCCACCTGAATCATGGAAGAGAATAACTTGTATCATGATGATTCGTGCCCGCCATCAAAATAAGGATATTACGACTGCTGCCCAATGCTCCCTGAATACAGTAAAAACAATCAGGCATGAACTAGAGACTTGCAATGGTGACTACGAGGATGTAGCAAGAAGAAAGATCCCTAGCAGACGATCTGATTGCGTTCGTACAGCAGAATTCCTCGCAAATCTGCAGGAACAGGTGTTGAAGAACCCTGGCATTGGAATTCGGGCTTTGTTCGTGGAATTGCTAACTGTAGTCAAGCCCTGGATAACAAGGGTAGCCAATGGTAGGCCGTATGTATGGCAGCAGGATTCGGCCCCTTGCCACACCTCTGGGAAAAGTCAAAAATGGTTGTCTGAAAATTTCTACGACTTCACCAGTCCAAATGTTTGGCCTCCAAACTCCCCAGACCTTAACCCCATGGATTATTTTGTATGGGGCACAGTTGAAAAAGACACCAATCGCACTTCCAGTAATACAAAATCCCAGTTAATGGATAAAATTAAAACAGTTTTTGCAGCCCTTCCCAGGGAGACTGTAGCATCAGCTTGTTCGAGGTTCCGAAGCAGAATTGAAGCTGTGATCGATGCTAATGGTGGTTATTTTGAGTAAATCTTGTTGATAGTATTGTAATTAACTCTGCCTGTAATGTTTTTTTGTCAATTCATTAAATTTAATAGATACAAAGAAGATTTTCTTTTTCCTTACGAAACTGTCAAATTTATCCCGAACACCCTGTACTTTGAAAAACTGCTAAATGAAACAAGGCGTGAGGACAGCACAGTGGTAAAAAACACTGACCAGGCATGTAGTCAGGAATACATATCCATACTTGAAATAGAAAAAGCCATCAAAGGCTTAAATGTGGAAAGGCAGCAGGAGTAGATGATATTCGACCAGAAATGCTGAAGTATGGTGGTATAAAAGTCTTACAGTGGCTGCACTGCATAGTTCAGAAAGCCTGGACAGAGGAACAAATTCCCGATGATTGGAGTAGAGCTCTCATAGTACTCATATATAAAAAGGGAAATAAAACTGAATGTGAGAATTACAGAGGTATTTCCCTACTGGGTGTTCCTGGCAAGATTTATGCAAGTATACTTGAGAAACGGTTGAGAAGAATTGTGAAAGAAAAGCTTGGTGAAGAACAAGCTGGATTCAGGCCAAAAAGAGGCTGTCAAGACCAGATATTCACTTTATGACAAATAGTCGAGAAAACATGGGAATATAACAAAGATCTGTATTTAAGTTTTGTCAATTTGGAAAAGGCATATGACAAGGTGCCATGAGAGAAGCCATTCATACGCTGCAGTTATATGGTGTCAATGGGGCATTATATCAAGCAATACTTAGTCTTTATTTGAGTTGCAAGTCAGCATTTAGAATTGACGGAAGTACAGGAAGATGGTTTAATGTTAAATCTGGTGTGAGACAAGAATTTACATTATCCCCTCTGTTATTCATTATCTATATGGATCACATTATGAAGGAAAGTGGTATTAAACCTGATATCAGAATTGGAGATGTTAATGTCAGCTCTTTGCTTTGTGCGGATGATTTTATACTTCTGAATAAATCCACTACAAGTCTGCAAGATTCTCTGACTAAATTGAATAGCTGTTGTAATAGATATGGTATGAAGGTCAGCAATAAAAAGACAAAGACAATGAAAATAGGCAGAATCATTGAAAATGTCAACTGTGTTGTGAATGGAGAACCTGTGTAACAAGTAAAACATTTCAGCTACTTAGGCACGATTTTTACTGAAGATGGTAAATTAAATATAGAAATAGACAACAGAATCAGCAAAGCTGGTATGGTGGGAAGTCAATTGAATAAATTCATATGGAATAAGAGAGAAATTAGTCGGAACATTAAGTTAGCTGTATACAAGACAGTGTTCAAACCAGTTTTAACTTACGGATCTGAGAGCTGGGTCAGAAGTAAAACACTTGATCAAAGAATAGAAACTGCAGATATGAGAGTCCTGAGAAAGATTAGAGATGTGAACAGATGGCATCAATGGAAATTTCATATTAAAAACGAGGATATTAGGAAAGAACTTGACATTGTCAGCATCCAGGAATGTGTTAGCAGAGCTAATCTCAGGTGGTATGGTCACTTAAATAGAATGGGAGAGAAAAGATTAGCAAAACAAGTGTTCTCTGTCAGGTTGGCAGGAAAACGACCCAGAGAAGACCAAGATATAGGTGGATTGATATGGTACAAAGTGTCTTAGATGATAGAAATATAAGATCTGGTAATGTTGGAGTCTTGACAAGTAACAGACTGATTTGGAAGAAAATTGTAGATAGGAAGTTAGTAATGATGTAATTTTTTCATGTAGTACTATCATATCCTGTACACCCCTTGAGGGTACATGGCAGGAATTTGATGATGATGATCAAAAGTGTTCCATGACTTGGAAAAGTTTAAGAACCACTGCTATAGGAGATGGAGGGACAATAATGTTTCATAGATTGATTACAAGGATATGGGAGACTGGATCATGGCCTAAAGACTGGAAAAGTTGGTTTTTGTATCACTACATAAGAAGGGAGATTTTAAGGATTGCAAGAACTATAAAACTATTACTTTAATATCTTATGCATGCAAGATTTTATTAAAGATCATTCTAAATAGGACTGAGTCCAAAGTTGAGGCAGCGATGCCTGAAGAACAAGCAGATTTTAGGAAAGGTAAGGGCACTAGAGATCAGATACTTTGCATTAGACAGATCATTGAAAAGTATAAATAATTTAGATTCCCTATGGTAATGTGTTTCATAGACTACACAAAGCTTTTGGCTGTGTTCAGTACATGTGAAACTGTGGGAAGTAATGAAAAGAATGAGTTTTCCCTCAACACACTATCAGGCAAATAGCTAACTTGTACAAGGAGTAAAAAGCCACGGTAAGAAGGTGTTGGATTAACTGATTGGATTCAGGTTGGAAAGAGTTAGACAAAGATATCTATTTTCTCCTCACTTATTTAGTATCTGTGCTGAAGACATCATTTGTGTAGCATTAGCATTGGATGAGCTCAAGACAGGAATTAGGATAGGTGGTATCGATATAAATCCTAGCAAGACAAAGATTATGGTTCTCAAAGGAAATACTGAAATGGAAGCTTCTTAGAAACAAGTGTGCCGTAATGGAGAAAAAATTGAGGAAGTCAGCAAACAAAGTTGAGGATTTTGGATGCAGCTGTTGTTGTCTCCAACAGTGACTTACAGAAGGCTATTGAAAATATCATGTACTGAAAGACTGACAAATGGATGAGTACTAGAAAGGATCAGAAGAACTTTAAGGCTGCTTAAGGATATTGACAGAAGAAAGTTGAAATATTTTGGACACACTGAATGGATGGAAGGAGCATGTCTCAGAACAGTAATAGAAGATAAAGTTCCTGGAAAAAGAAGAGGAAGGGGTAGAGAGTGCCAATGATATGGATGGATGGATGGATGGATGGATGGATGGATGGATGGTGTGTGTGTGTGTGTGTGTGTGTGTGTGTGTGTGTGTGGAGTGACTGTTCTTCAGAGAGTTGAAGCATCCAAAAGAGCATGCAACAGGACCACATGGCAAGGAGTGGAGTGGCACATCAATAAGAATCTTAGTGACCATATGGCATCTGTTGATGTCCATTGAACAGATAGATGAAGATTTTAATAGATTTTAGCTTGGAAAAATGAGAAGGATTGTACTTTTAATATTAATAAGTGCCAGGATGTTGCATTTTAGAGTGCAGACATACATAAGACTATGTACTATATTGATGGAACTATATTGCAGGAAGGATGAAATTTGAGATCTGCAGATAATGATTGATAAAGGCTGAGTTTAGAGGACACACTGAAAGCATTGCAAAGACTGCACATCATATTGCTGTTATGATAAGAATTACACTGACATGTAGGGCTAGTTGTGCCTGTATAAAGCACTGGTCAGATTTAGTCATGTAGTTTTCATCATTATGTGGGAACATTGGAGAAGATCCAGAGACAAGTGTCAGACTCTGGAAAGTTGGACATGAAGAGAGGTTAAAGGAATGTAAATTACAAGAGTTTAGTGGTTAGGAGGAAAAGAAATGATATGATAGAAATGTTTTAGTTAGGGATGAGATTTTATTGGATTAATATAGAGGAATTATAAAAAGAGTGATGAAGAAGGATGTGGAGTTGATTTTTTAAATGGAGAATAGTGAGTGATGCAGCATGTTGCTAGAGTATGTATGTTGTGTATCGCCACCTCCTCCATGGAATCTTCTGATTCCATGGAGGAGGTGGCAATAATAATAACAACAAAATGAATGAATAGCAGTATACAGGTAACTACAAAATTAAGAGAATACCGTGGACAAAATATTTAAAAAAAAGTGATCAGCATGGAGCAACATAAAGTGCAGGCAAGAAAGGTGACTAGCATAATAAGGATTAAATCAGATTATCATCATCATCAAATTCCTGCCATGTACCCTCAAGGGGTGTACAGAATATGACAGTACTACATGAAAAAATTACATCATTACTAACTTCCTAACTACAATTTTCCTCCAAATCAGTCTGTTACTTGTCAAGACTCCAACATTATCAGATCTTATATTTCTATCGTCTAAGACACTTTGTACCGTATCAATCCACCTATATCTTGGTCTTCCTCTGGGTCGTTTTCCTGCCAACCTGGCAGAGAACACTTGTTTTGCTAATCTTTCCTCTCCCATTCTATTTAAGTGACCATACAACCTGAGATTAGCTCTGCAAACGCATTCCTGGATGCTGACAATGTCAAGTTCTTTCCTAATATCCTCGTTTTTAATATGATATTGCCATTGAGGCCATCTGTTCATGCCTCTAATCTTTCTCAGGACTCTCATATCTGCAGTCTTTAGTCTTTGGTCCAGTGTTTTACTTCTGACCCAGCTCTCAGATCCATAAGTTAAAACTGGTTTGAACACTGTCTTGTATACAGCTAATTTAGTGTTCCGACTAATTTCTCTCTTATTCCATATCAATTTATTCAATTGACTTCCCACCATACCAGCTTTGCTGATTCTGTTGTCTATTTCTATATTTAATTTACCATCTTCAGTAAAAATCGTGCCTAAGTAGCTGAAATGTTTTACTTGTTACACAGGTTCTCCATTCACAACACAGTTGACATTTTCAATGATTCTGCCTATTTTCATTGTCTTTTGTCTTTTTATTGCTGACCTTCATACCATATCGATTACAACAGCTATTCATTTTAGTCAGAGAATCTTGCAGACTTGTAGTGGATTTATTTAGAAATATAACATCATCCGCATAAAGCAAAGAGCAGACATTAACATCTCCAATTTTGATATCAGGATTAATACCACTTTCCTTCATAATGTGATCCATATAGATAATGAATAACAGAGGGGATAATGTAAATTCTTGTCTCACACCAGATTTAACATTAAACCATCTTCCTGTACTTCCGTCAATTCTAAATGCTGACTTGCAACTCAAATAAAGACTAAGTATTGCTTGATATAATGCCCCATTGACACCATATAACTGCAGCGTATGAATGGCTTCTCTCATGGCACCTTGTCATATGCCTTTTCCAAATCGACAAAACTTAAATACAGATCTTTATTATATTCCCATGCTTTCTCGACTATTTGTCGTAAAGTGAAGATCTGATCCTGACAGCCTCTATTTGGCCTGAATCCAGCTTGTTCTTCACCAAGCTTTTCTTCCACAATTCTTCTCAACCGTTTCTCAAGTATACTTGCATAGATCTTGCCAGGAACACTCAGTAGGGAAATACCTCTGTAATTCTCACATTCAGTTTTATTTCCCTTTTTATATATGGGTACTACGAGAACTCTACTCCAATCATCGGGAATTTGTTCCTCTGTCCAGGCTTTCTGAACTATGCAGTGCAGCCACTGTAAGACTTTTATACCACCATACTTCAGCATTTCTGGTCGAATATCATCTACTCCTGCTGCCTTTCCACATTTCAAGCCTTTGATGGCTTTTTCTACTTCAAGTATGGATATGTATTCCTGACTGCATGCCTGGTTTTTTCAGTGTTTTTTACCACTGTGCTGTCCTTACGCCTTGTTTCATTTAGCAGTTTTTCAAAGTAATTACTCCATACTTCAAGGATATCTTTTTCTCCTGTTTTCATGTCACCTTTATCATCTCTAACTCCTTTTACAGCACGCTTTCCTCCATTCCTAAGCTTCTTCAACAACCGCCAGAATATTTTGCCACCTTCTTGATATTTAATTTCTATATTCTTGCCAAAGTCCTCCCATGACTTTTGTTTAGCTAGTTTTACACACTGTTTAGCTTTCTTACATTTGTCTCTGTATTCTGTAAGAGTAAAAGCTGACTTATTTGCCAGGAACTTTTGATATGCTTTCTTCTTTTCCTTCACTGCCTCTTTAACTTCCTGTGTCCACCAGGGAGTTCTGATTTTTTTATTCTTGCAAACAACCTCACCACATGCCTCTTTGGCAGAATCAATCAATGTTTTCTTCAGAGTTTGCCACTGAATCTCCAAGGTTTGATTCCTGTTCTCAAACTCTTTCATTTTCTTTTCAATAATCTTTGTGTATTTTACTCTACAGTTCACATCTGAGAGCTGCTCAACTTTTATTCACTTTAAAACTTTCTTACATGTTATTCTTTTCAATATGAAATTCAATTTTATCCTGCTCAAGACTAAATAGTGATCACTTCCAATTTCAAATCCTCTGTACACTCTGGTGTCCTGCACCAGGGAGAAAACATCACTATCAACAATAACATAGTCAATGAGACTTTTCTTATTCCTAGCCTCTTCTCTCCATGTGAATTTGTGCACATTTTTATGTTGGAACATGGTGTTAGTAATAACCAGTCCATGTCCTGAGCAGAAATCTAACAGATATTTGCCATTATTATTAGCTTTGCTCTTTTCTCCAAATTTTCTCAAAATATTTTTGTATGTCTCACAATCATTTCCTAATATGCTATTTATATCGCCAACAAAAATCAACTTTTCCTTTTTCATTGTGTCAGTTGCTTTTTCTAAAGCATCAAAAAATTCCTCCACTTCTACCTTAGTAGAACCTTCTGTGGGACAATAGGCACAAATAAGTCTCATTGTCCAGTTTCCTATTCTCATATTTGCCCACATTACTCTACTTGAGACTGACTGCCAATCAAGAAGATTAGCCTCGGATTTTGTGTTGAATCCTATGGCTACCCCTTCTTTTCCTTGATTGTCATTGCCTGAATATAACATTTTGTATTTATTGCTCAGAAAGATCTCACCAGTTTTGGTCTTTTTTGTTTCAGTCACCCCTATTATGTCGATCTGGTACTTATCTAATTCCTCAGCTAGCTCCATTTCTTTGCCATTCAGGCTTCTTACGTTGATAGTACCGATCTTTAACTCTAGTGATGTTGAGTTGGGGTTTGTTTTCAGATTTGTTCCAGTAGCTGACTTTTCGCTGTTTGCCCTGGTTCCCTGGCGAAAACATCGGGGGCCTTGTTTAACCGGACGATGCCCAAGCCAGCATGAAATTTTGTCATGTTGTACCATCATTTTTTATTTTGGTTTAAACAATAAGAATACAATTTGGTCAGCTAAATCCCAAATTGCCAGCCCATCCTCATTCGTTCAGTATCAAAGCAGATACCCAACAGGGTGCACCACGAGAAGGTGAGGATTGGATATTAGGTCAGAAGCCCTGGTCGGTTCTCCGCATTCCTTTAAAGGCTGTTGAGGTCTCCTCTCAGTTATACAGCTTTGACCCTTAAGCACCCCTAAATCAGATTATAAGATGCAATTAGCTAACAGGCAAAAGGAAATCAAAGATTTTTTTTTAGTTTGGATTTATGGATTGAGTAAGAGGAAAAATGATTATTTAAGAATATCTTTAATCGACACCTATTGCAGGAAAGTGATACAAGCAGAAGAAATAGTTGGGTTAATATTAATAATTTAACACGTATAAAATCAACAGTAATAACTTTAATGAATTAAAGGTACAAATATTTCATAGTGAAAGCAACAGTACATCATCAGTGTAGAACAAACAGTTAAAGGAATGGAATACAAAGTACAAAACAGTCAGTGGATTACCAATGAAAATTGCTGTTCCTTGCCAGAAAATTAATATTAATAAATTATTATTAAATAATTCTTAAAAACTATTTCATTGATGATTGCATAAGATAAGAATCTCCCAAACTTTTGGGAGAAAGAGAATCATTTCGATTCAAATTCAGCTGATGTAAAAGGGCTTCGCAACTTTCTTTGAAAAGACATTCATATTTAAACTTGCATCTGTGGAGAAGACAGGCTTTATCCCACTGGATATTATGTTTATTGTCAATGCTATGTTGTGCTACACCAGACTTATGAGGTTTCATGTATTCAATGTAATACTGATGTTCCTTCATTCTTTTTTCCACAGAATGGCCTGTTTGTCCAATTGCATTCACACGGTCTGGTAAACACCAGCTAATGAAAGAGGTGCCAATTTGGCTTTTGTAGATGGCAACGAGTGAGAAATTTTGTTGATAGGAAAATATGTGGGAATAAGATGATACTTCTTCAAAATTCTGCCAAGATGCTAATAAACTACAATTTGAAGTTGTAGCCCCCTCTTTTTAAAAGCAAATTACCGCCATGTAATGTATCGAGTGCTGAAATCCATGCTCTAGCTTCATTAAGAAAAAATAGTGAAATATCTATTTCAAAAACTGATAAAGGAAAAGCTGTAGTGGTCATAGATAAAGTTGATTATGAGAGTACAGTAACCTGCCTTTCGCAAGATACCTCCACCTATCAAGAAATCAATCATAATCCTACAAATTCACAAATTAAACAACTAAGTAAGTTGCTTGATGATGTTATCAGTTGGAATCAAAACACCATTGATAAACTGCACACTGATTTTGGAAGAACTCATTTATATGGCCTCCCAAAAATTCATAAAGAAGGTTATCCAGTAAGATCCATCATGAATTGTATTGACTCTCCCACGTATCGAATTGCTAAATTTTTGTCATGTTCATTAACTGCTCTTACTGGACATTCTAGATCATTCATGAAAAATTCTATACATTTTCTTCAACAAATCAAGGATGTTCAAATCAAAGAGTCTGACTTGTTAATCAGTTTGATATTGTTTCCCTTTTTACCAATATTCCATTAGCTGACACTATTAACTTACTATATGATGATTACCCTCCGGATATTGTAAAGATTTTTGAATTTGTTATACATTCAGGATATTTCAGCTGGAAAAATAAGATCTACAAACAAGTTGAAGGTACTGCCATGGGTAGTTCTCTGTCTCCACCTTTGGCAAACTAATTTTTGAAACATCTGGATGACATCTTGTTCTCATCCATTCATCCCCAACCCTCTCTTTGGCTTCATTATGTCGATGATGTCTTTGGCCACATGCTGAAGATGAACTTACCACATTCCTATAACAGATAAATAGCCTTCACCCATGTATTCAAGTTCACCATGGAAAAAGAAAAGGCTGGTAGTCTACCAGTCTTGGACATCTTCCTTACACGCACATCCTCTGGTATTTTGTCAACAAGTGCCTATCGAAAATCTACCTTCACCGGCAGATACATTCATCAAAAGTCTGCTCATCACACCTCTCAAAAAATCGGTGTTATCAAATCTTTAATTAATAGAGCACATAAAGTGTAATCCTCCCCCTTAAGCTTACAACAAGAACTTTTCACTATAAAAAAGTTAATAGAATCTAATGATTACAACCCTAATCGAATCCAACAGATAACTGACCTCCATGTTCCAACATCTCAGGATTCCTCAACAGACAGCAGAGTTCCAATCCCTTATATTTCAGGCATCTCAGAACCTATTGGCAGAATTTTGAAGAAGTATCATCTTATTCCCACATATTTTCCTATCAACAAAATTTCTCACTCGTTGCCATCTACAAAAGCCAAATTGGCACCTCTTTCATTAGCTGGTGTTTACCAGACAGTGTGAATGCAATTGAACAAACAGGCCATTCTGTGGAAAAAAGAATAAAGCAACATCAGTATTATATCGAATACATGAAACCTCATAAGTCTGGTCTAGCACAACATAGCATTGACACTAAACATAATATCCAGTGGGATAAAGCTTGTCTTCTCCACAGATGCAAGTTTAAATATGAATGCCTTTTCAAAGAAAGTTGCGAAGTCCTTTTACGTTGGCCGAATTTGAATCGAAATGACTCTTTCTCTCTCTCTCTCTCTCACTCAAAAGTTTGGGAGATTCTTATCTTATGCAACCATCAGTGAAATAGTTTTTAAGAATTATTTAATAATAATTTTCTGGCATGTGGAAACAATTTTCATTGGTAATCCACTGACTGTTCTGTACTTTGTATTCCATTCCTTTAACTGTTTGTTCTACACTGATGATGCACTGTTACTTTCAGTATGAAATATTTGTACCTTTAATTCATTAAAGTTATTACTGTTGGTTTTATACGTGTTAAGTTATTAATTTTAATTATGCCACGGGTACCTCTAAAGATTTAAATAGTTGGGTTACTAAGTGTTCACTTTGAGGGTGTATCATCCAAGTGAATATTTTGAAATTGCCAATGTGACAGACAGATGTTGAAAATTAAAAAGGGCTCAGCATGCTGACAAATATCAGTGTGAATATGGCACTAGGATTGGATGATGTCATCCCATGTGTTTCACGTATATCCATGAGAGCTGGGAGTGCCCCTGGCCAAGCTGTTTAATCCAAGTCAGCTCTGGAAAAATTCCAAGGGAATTGAAAGATTGTAAGATAGTTCTATCAAATAAAGATGGCTCCAAAACAAAAGTATCAAATTACACACAGATTAGTATCTCAGTAGTAGTGGTTAAGGTATTGGTAGTTGGTTAAAGTTAGAATTAAAGTTGGAATGAGTGAATAGGATTATGGTTCTCCATGGTGGATAGCACAGCTTTATAAAACATAGGTGCTACCTTAGTAATTTACTCACATTTTATAATAGAGTAATAGCAGAATTAGATTAGGAAATTGCTACATTTTCTTTATTTACTTATGCTGTCAATGACTTTGCAAAATTCAGAAGTATCAAGGTGCAGCCATGATACTGCTGGCAACACATGAAAACTAGTGCATAACTTTGAGCAAATGAGAATAGAGATGAAGCTAGTGGCATGGATAGAGTAGAATTGTGGAGCAGAATCTAGGAGAATGAGAGTGATTAATGCAGTGCTTCAGGCCACTGTACTAGAGTTACTACTGTTCAATTTGTATCTTTGTAATTTGTACATGCTGGCCAAAGGAAATCCCAATTTCTTTCATTATGGGCTGGGTAGGAAGATGAATGACTATGAAAGGATAACTTTAATGAGTGCTGATGGTAGAAAAGTGACAGGGCAGACAAAGTAGTTGAGGTATTGAGTGATGACTTTTCAAGTGTATACCATCCAAGTGAGGATATTGTTATGTCAGAGGGGACAGGGACAGATGTTGATGAATTGGAAGGACTTGGAATATTGCAGAATCTCAATGCGAAATGCAGGATTATATGGGACACCAACTCACATTTTATGAGAATGTGCAAGGAAACTGGTGATGCCTTAGAGTAGGATTTTAATTTAAGTCTCAGCTCTGGCAAAGTCACAAGAAGATGGAAGGATAGCAAAATAATTCCTTTACATAAAGAAGGATCTGTAGCAAATTATGGACCAATCAGTATCTCAGGAAGTAAAAGTATTAGAAAAGCTGGTCAAAAGGAATATTCAGGAATGGGTGGATAAGAATGTGACTCTATGTAGGGTAGTGTGGTTTTGTAAAGAGTCAGTTATGGTTTAGTAATTTACTAACCTTTTATAATAGAGTGACAGCTGAGTTGGATCAAGAAAATGGCTATATGATGATACTGCAGAATTCAAAGGCATTTAAAAGGATACCACATGCAAACTGGAATGAATGGTAATGGATATGAAAATGGTGATATGCATACAAGGATAGCTGATGGACAGATACCAAAAGGCTCTGTACTTGCACCATTACTATTTAATTTGTATACAAATGATATAGGAAGTAATTTGAAATAGATATTCAGTTGTTTGCTGATGATGAAAAGTTGATGATGATGATCATTTGCATACAAATTAAATAGTAGTGGTCTAAGTACAGAGCCTTTTGGTATCTGTCCATATTTTGGTATCTATTCTTATCTGCCCATTCCTGAATATTCCTTTTGACCAGCTTTTCTAATACTTTTACTACTACTCCTGAGCTGATTGGTCTATAATTTTATAGGATGATGAAAAGCTGGTCCTTTGAACACACATGGATTTACAGCCATGAATACTTAGAGCAATGTGGAAAAGATAGGGTCCTCACTGCATTATCCTTACACCCGTAGTCAACCTCCTGGATGGAGATGACACACGATGATGACAATCAACATCTGGAGTACTGTGCTCTGGTCTGATCCCCTGGGTTTTTTGGGGATGAGGAAGTGGCGGAGAGGATCCAGAGGTGAGTGGCCTGTGGAATGTTCCCTAGGAAGATAGATTGAAGTTTTGTGGGTTGCAAAATTTGGTTGATAGGCAACAAAAAAAGGGATTTGATAGAAACATTTAAATTACTTAAACAATTTTATAGGATTAATACAGAAGAAATATTTCAGCACTTGGACAAGAAGTTATCCCTGCAAATTGGGTAAGAGTGGTTAACAATAGTGCAAGGACTAGATGTTTTGCTTGGGAAGTGGTTATAGGATGTGTACATTATCTATTGCACCTCTCAAGGAGAGATACAATATATAATGTACGAATAGTTTGGGTCTACTCCAATGAGTTTTAGGACTCTATGGAGGTGCATGCAGTAATAATAATATTATGGAATGATTTAAGGGGGATGTTCAGTTGTTTGCTTAGTGTTATAATATTATTATAGTACTTTATCTGAAACTAATCCAAACCTATCCTATCAGATCTTATCATTTCAATTGTGCCATTTTGTTAAATTTTTTCATCATCATCATCATCAAATTCCTGCCATGTACCCTCAAGGGGTGTACAGGATATGACAGTACTACATGAAAAAATTACATCATTACTAACTTCCTATCTACAATTTTCCTCCAAATCAGTCTGTTACTTGTCAAGACTCCAACATTATCAGATCTTATATTTCTATCGTCTAAGGCACTTTGTACCGTATCAATCCACCTATATCTTGGTCTTCCTCTGGGTCGTTTTCCTGCCAACCTGGCAGAGAACACTTGTTTTGCTAATCTTTCCTCTCCCATTCTATTTAAGTGACCATACCATCTGAGATTAGCTCTGCTAACGCATTCCTGGATGCTGACAATGTCAAGTTCTTTCCTAATATCCTCATTTTTAATATGATATTGCCACTGATGCCATCTGTTCACGCCTCTAATCTTTCTCAGGACTCTCATATCTGCGGTCTCTAGTCTTTGGTCAAGTGTTTTACTTCTGACCCAGCTCTCAGATCCATAAGTTAAAATTGGTTTGAACACAGTTTTGTATACAGCTAATTTAGTGTTCCGACTAATTTCTTTCTTATTCCATATGAATTTATTCAGTTGACTTCCCACGATACCAGCTTTGTTGATTCTGTTGTCTATTTCTATATTTAGTTTACCATCTTCAGTAAAAATTGTGCCCAAGTAGCTAAAATGTTTTACTTGTTCCACAGGTTCTCCATTCACAACACAGTTGACATTTTCAATGATTCTGCCTATTTTCATTGTCTTTGTCTTTTTATTGCTAACCTTCATACCATATCTATTACAACAGCTATTCAATTTAGTCAGAGAATCTTGCAGACTTGTAGCGGATTTATTTAGAAGTATAACATCATCCGCATAAAGCAAAGAGCTGACATTAACATCTCCAATTTTGATATCAGGTTTAATACCACATTCCTTCATAATGTGATCCATATAGATAATAAATAACAGAGGGGATAATGTACATCCTTGTCTCACACCAGATTTAACATTAAACCATCTTCCTGTACTTCCTTCAATTCTAACTGCTGACTCACAACTCAAATACAGACTAAGTATTGCTTGATATAATGCCCCATTGACACCATATAACTGCAGCGTATTGAATAGCTTCTCTCTTGGCACCTTGTCATATGCCTTTTCCAAATCAACAAAACTTAAATACAGATCTTTGTTATATTCCCATGCTTTCTCGACTATTTGTCGTAAAGTGAAGATCTGATCCTGACAGCCTCTATTTGGCCTGAATCCAGCTTGTTCTTCACCAAGCTTTTCTTCCACAATTCTTCTCAACCATTTCTCAAGTATACTTGCATAGATCTTGCCAGGAACACTCAGTAGGGAAATACCTCTGTAATTCTCACATTCAGTTTTATTTCCCTTTTTATATATGGGTACTATGAGAGCTCTACTCCAATCATCAGGAATTCGTCCCTCTGTCCAGGCTTTCTGAACTATGCAGTGCAGCCACTGTAAGACTCTTATACCACCATACTTCAGCATTTCTGGTCGAATATCATCTACTCCTGCTGCCTTTCCACATTTCAAGCCTTTGATGGCTTTTTCTACTTCAAGTATGGATATGTATTCCTGACTGCATGCCTGGTCAGTGTTTTTTTATCACTGTGCTGTCATCACTGCTTGTTTCATTTAGCAGTTTTTCAAAATAATTACTCCATACTTCAAGGATATCTTTTTCTCCTGTTTTCATTTCACCTTTATCATCTCTAATTCCTTTTACAGCACTCTTTCCTCCATTCCTAAGCTTCTTCAACAACCTCCAGAATATTTTGCCACCTTCTTGATATTTATTTTCTATATTCTTGCCAAAGTCCTCCCATGACTTTTGTTTAGCTAGTTTTACACACTGTTTAGCTTTCTTACATTTGTCTCTGTATTCTGTAAGAGTAAAAGCTGACTTATTTGCCAGGAACTTTTGATATGCTTTCTTCTTTTCCTTCACTGCCTCTTTAACTTCCTGTGTCCACCAGGGAGTTCTGATTTTTTTATCTTTGCACACAACCTCACCACATGCCTCTCTGGCAGAATCAATCAATGTTTCCTTCAGAGTTTGCCACTGAATCTCCAAGGTTTGATTCCTGTTCTCAAACTCTTTCATTTTCTTTTCAATAATATTTCTGTATTTTATTCTACAGTTCACATCTGAGAGCTGCTCAACTTTTATTCGCTTTAAAACTTTCTTACATGTTATTCTTTTCAATATGAAATTCAATTTTATCCTGCTCAAGACTAAATAGTGATCACTTCCAATTTCAAATCCTCTGTACACTCTGGTGTCCTGCACCAGGGAGAAAACATCACTATCAACAATAACATAGTCAATGAGACTTTTCTTATTCCTAGCCTCTTCTCTCCATGTGAATTTGTGCACATTTTTATGTTGGAACATGGTGTTAGTAATAACCAGTCCATGTCCTGAGCAGAAATCCAACAGATATTTGCCATTATTATTAGCTTTGCTCTTTTCTCCAAATTTTCCCAAAATATTTTTGTATGTCTCACAATCATTTCCTACTCTACTATTTAGATCCCCAACAAGGACCAACTTTTCCTTTTTCATTGTGTCAGTTGCTTTTTCTAAAGCCTCAAAAAATTCCTCCACTTCTACCTTAGTAGAGCCTTCTGTGGGACCATAGGCACAAATAAGTCTCATTGTCCAGTTCCCCATTCGGATATTTGCCCACATTACTCTACTTGAGACTGACTGCCATTCAAGAAGATTAGCCTTGTATTTTGTGTTGAATACTATGGCTACTCCTTCTTTTCCTTGATTGTTATTGCCTGAATATAACATTTTGTATTTATTGCTCAGAAAGATCTCACCAGTTTTGGTCTTTTTTGTTTCAGTCACCCCTATTATGTCGATCTGGTACTTATCTAATTCCTCAGCTAACTCCATTTCTTTGCCATTCAGGCTTCTTACGTTGATAGTACCGATCTTTAACTCTGGTGATGTTGAGTTGGGGTTTGTTTTCAGATTTGTTCCAGTAGCTGACTTTTCGCTGTTCGCCCTGGTTCCCTGGCAAAAACAACGGGGGCCTTGTTTAACCGGGCGACGCCCCAGCCGGCATGAAATTTTGTCATGTTGTACCATCATTTTTTATTTTGGTTTAACCAATAAGAATACAATTTGGTCGGCTAAATCCCAAATTGCCAGCCCATCCTCGTTCGTTCAGTATCAAAGTAGATACCCAACAGGGTGCACCACGAGAAGGTGAGGATTGGACATTAGGTCAGAAGCCCTGGTCGGTTCTCCGCATTCCTTTAAAGGCTATGTGGAGGTCTCCTCTCAGTTATACAGCTTTGACCCTTAAGCACCCCTTAAATTTTTTTAATGTTTAAAATGCCCAATTATACTACAAGTGTGAGAATTTTATACTATAATAAATATTTGTGTTATTCACCTCCTTTTATCTCTAACTGATAATTAAAGATATAGTCATAGCTTGAAATAACATTTGATTTAAATTCTATCCTTTGTTGGAAAAAAATATTCAGGTTTGTGTCCTGGGATAGTACATTGATTCCAATTTAGCTATGTCATTGCACAAATTAATGAAGCTCAATAAAATATATTTACTTTATCCATTAATCTATGTACAAGAGATTATTAATTACAAAGAACCTTTTATAATCAAATTTAAATTAACAATATTGGATTCAAACAATACTTTCTCATATCCTATTCAACAAATACAAAATAATCCTACCAATAAAGTTTAACACTCAGCTCAATAAGTGTAACCTTTCTCATAGTTGATAAGAATATATTATTGGGGAAAAAATGAGAACATATTACTTTGGTCCAAGTGCAGTTCCACTTTCCTGAGTCTTCATGACGGATGCTCTTTATCACTTTAGCATATCTTTACGACACAGTTAATTATTCTTGGAAGGTGATTCAAGAAAGTTCTCAGACATTTAATTTAATGCCATGAGAGTAACTAACTGCCGACTGCTTTATTTTCTTGCCGACTCATATTTTCTGACAAGGACCTTCTTTCCTCATCTTTTTCTTATCAACGATCACTTCTATTGAAAACTATTCTATCAACAAATATCACTGCTGATGAACCTCTGTCTCCCCCCACCCCAACACGTTGACTGCCATCTTTTTCCGGTAAGGACTAAACTTCTGTCTTTCCAAATGTCCCTTCCTTTCTTTTCATGTCCTCCCATTCTCATCTCCCCTCTCCTTTGACAAGCAAAACTCCCTCTTATACTACAAGTTTTAAAGCTTACTCATTTTTCAAGATTTATATTGAGAATACTACACAGATCTACCATATTACTTCCACATCACATGACACTTTGGATAATGTAAAATTATCATATTTAATAAAATTTACATTACAGAAAAGTAACTCTTATATAAACAAAGAATTCTCACCAAACAAAAAATTTGTAAAATGAAGATATTTATCTAAGACATATGTACGATTTTACATGCAAAACTGGAGAGATGATCAAGATGATATATACATCCTGCAGGATAATTTGTATATATTGGTGTGTGCAGAGGATAATAATTGTCAATGTAATGTTGGATATTTTAAGGTTATGCATTTTGGGATGAAAACATTACATATGTACTACATTGATGGTACTGGATTGTAGGAAATCAATGAGGCTAAGGACTGGGGGGGGGGTGACTGTAGCAGAAAGTTGAAGTTTGGAGGGCATATTGCAAAAGTTCATAAATTAGCTCAAAGAATTACTTAGACGTTAAATAACCACACTGACAAGTAGAGTTATGCAGATTATAAAGCTATGGTATGACTGCAACGAATTTGGTCACCTGATTTTCTTGGTGATGAGGAGGTGGAGAGGATCCAGAGATTAGTGGCCAAGCTGGTGACAGATCAGTCATTCATCTCTGGATCCTTATACCTGAAACCCATACACCTTCAATCTGTAGATTGAGTGAAGGTATTTGAGTTGTCCCATCAAGTTCAAGTTGATGGGCAAAAAAGAGGAAACATGATAAACTTGTTACTAATTGGGTTCTTTAAGAATGATACAAAAGAAATTTTTCAATATCATGACAAGTAGAGAAAAACCTAGGGAACACATTCCAGTCATTCAGCACTCTGCAAACAGCAGACTAAATTTGCTGTTTGTAGAGTGCTGAATGACTGGAATTGATTGCTACAGGTAGTTGTGAGTGCCCTGACAGTTTAAGGTATCGTTTATTGTGTGAATAAAATTAGTGCAGCATGAGTTTTGACTCCATGGAGTAACCCATGTAATAATAATAATCCAAAGTTTAATTAGCTTCATCCTCCTACACATTTTAGAGTGCATAACATTCCTCATGTCTGCAACTAGCTTACTTACATAGTGGTGGATCTTTAACATCTGCCTTAAGGGAACCCAAAAACTACATCTGCTCTCATCAGTATGGTACATTTTGCCAAAGGCCATCATTATATGACCACATTCAGCCTGACTTCTCCCCATTAACTTACTTGTTTTCCACTATCAAAAGGATGCCACTGACATTAGTTCCGTTACATTGGCAATTTGAATTGCTTCTGCAACCTAACTGATGTAGGAGCTTGTCCTTTGGAGACATGAGGAATGTGGAGATTTTTCCGATGGGGCAAAAGGCCACACAAATATTTAGTTGTTTTAACACTTTAGCTATGTGTTCACTAATGCCTTGTACATAGGGGATAGGTATACGCATAGGTTCTTCTCTATTTGAAGAAGATGCTGGAGCATGACTACTTAAAGCTCTTTTTAGGAAGGAATTCTTATAACCATTGGATATGAAGGAGGAATTAATATATTATAATTCTTTTTGTAATAGTTTTTCTGAAGAACAAAAGGAGTGGGCTCTATGAACTAGTGTTTTTATGGTACCTGCCTTTTGAATGGGATGGTAATGTGATTCAGCATGGATGTACTGGCCTGTATGAGTCTCCTTCCTATAGACTGTGAATTGTAGGTTACCATCTGGTTGGCGAAGAATTGAGAGGTCAGAAAGGCTAACTACTTATTTACTTCTACTTCTAGGGTGAACTGAATCCTTGGATGAAGTGTATTTATTTTTGAGAGAAACTGTTGCAATTCTTCTGATATGCCCTTCCATATGGTAAAAATGTCGTCCACATATTTAAAGGCCAGTAGGTCACTGTTAAATTATCAGCTACAAGAAGCAAAGAAATCTCTTGCCCTTTTGAACAAAGAAATAGTAGATATCAAGAACGCTATAGAACCAGTATTAGAGACGGAAAATTATAACACCATTTTACGCATTTCATCGACATCATACCAAAAGGTTTTTAATGCTTCCTGTGATAGATTAAAATGTAAGTTTGATTCACTGTGAGCCACCCCAAATCTAACAATATTGTCAGTGATACAGACAGAGTAGTGATCTATGTGTCTGGCCGCCAGCTAACACACAGCGAACGTTTTGTTCTGTCAAAAGGTCATAATTTTGCCATTGCTCCAAATAAGGTACCGATAATAGATTTTTTCCATAGCATAGACAGAGGTATTCAATCCTTACCCAAAAAAACAGCCAACAGGACAAGATATGAGTGTGCAAAAATTCTTTTTAGCACCAAGCCTCCTTGGTCAAACCTATTGTATGCTGAACAAAAAGCACTGAAATTGCTAAAAAATAACAAGAACCTAATTATTACAAAAGCTGACAAAGTGAAGGCAGTAGTCATTCAAGACAGAAGAGAATACGAGAGAAAAATGCCACTGTTATTCTGTGACAATTCGATTTATATATGCCCCTCACTTCATATCCTACTAGTATTCAAATAAAAAGGTTTAATGCTCTTATAGAAAAAATATCGATATGGGATGAAGATAAAAAGAGAACACTAAAGACCTCCTTCGGGCGCCCACCGAGATTATATGGTCTTCCAACAGTACATAAACCAGGAATTCCATTAAGACCTGTTGTAGGCTGTACAGGTTGTCCCACTTACAAAATTTCTGTCAAATTTACTCACTTCTTCAAATAGAAGATCTGCTACATATATAAAAAAATTCTATGGATTTCAGAAATAAAATTTCCAATCTGCATCTAGACGATTCGGAGATTATGATTAGTCTAGATGTTGTTTTGCTATTTACGAATGTTCCGTTGGTGGACAGCATTGAATTACTACACCAAGAATTTCCTCCAGACATAGTCAAATTATGTGAATTTGTAATAAAGTCCGGTTATTTTACCTTCAAAAACCAGTTATACCAATAAATCAAAGGAACAGCAATGGGTAATCCAATATCTCCTGCTATTGCCAACTACTTCATGGAGTACTTCGAACAACATATCTTTGACAACATCCCAGACCTAACCTTTGGTTCAGATATGTGGGCGACATTTTGCCATATGGAAGGGCACTTCGGAAGAATTACAACAGTTTCGCTCGAAAATAAATACACTTCATCCAAGGATTCAGTTCACCCTAGAAGTAGAAGTAAATAAGAGGTTAGCCTTTCTAGACCTCTTAATTCTTCACCAACCAGATGGTAACCTACAATTCACAGTCTATAGGAAGGAGACTCATACAGGCCAGTACATCCATGTTGAATCACATCACCATCCCAGTCAAAAGGCAGGTAACATAAAAACATTCGTTCATAGAACCCACTCCTTTTGTTCTTCAGAACTATTACAAAAAGAATTACAATATATTAATTCCTCCTTCATATCCAATGGTTATAAGAATTCCTTCATAAAAAGAGCTTTAAGTAGTCGTGCTCCAGCATCCTCTTCAAATACAGAAGAACCTATGCATATACCTATCCCCTATGTACAAGGCATTAGCGAACACATAGCTAAAGTGTTAAAACAAATAAATATTTGTGTGGCCTTTCGACCCATCAGAAAAATCTCCACATTCCTCATGTCTCCAAATGACAAGCTCCCATATCTCAGCTATCCAGGTGTTAAACAGATTCCCTGCCCTTGTGTGTTATCATATTTCGGAAAAAGAGGAAGATCTGCTCTGATCCAGTTAGAAGAGCACAAGTCATATATCCAGTAACTCGAACCTGAACAGTGTGGACTTGCAGAGCATGCCATGAACACCAGACATAGAGTTCAGTGGAACAAGACAAAAGTCATTCACAAAAGTTGGTTCCTAATGTAATGGCTTTACAAAGAAACATGTGAAGCATTACTTCACTCCCCTAACCTAAACAGATCCGATTGTCTACGTCTTTCCCCCCTTGTGGGAGATAGTACTCTATAAATCAGATAATCTTTCTTAACTTGCAAACACATATACATATTTATATATATTGAAAAGAAAAAAAAAATTTAGGAAATTTAACCTTAGCTACTTAGGTGACGTTTTGTGAATATAACAGTTATCGTTTAATTAGCCTTTGTACCTGTACTGATGATGCCTGTGATACTCAGGTGAAAATTTTACGAATAAATAATTTATATGAGTTAATTCCATTATTATAATAGTAAGTAATTTTGGTTATAAATATACACACACACACACACACACACTGGGTGATTATAAAAATAACGTCAAGTGTTCAGAGCCCTCTAGCGAGTAATGTATTGGACGAAACACCAATATTCGGTAGACGTACACAGTGGAACATGGGGATTCGATTTAACGGGAAAAAAGTACCAAGAGTCGCCAGCAGGGGAAATTTTGGCGCTGTTTACTGCATAAGCTGCATTAATTTGCATTATCGCGTTTCTTGTTAGCGATCATGCAATAAAAGGAAAGCCTGTGCGATTTCTTATTATTCGTAGATGAACTGCTTTTCGATGCCTCTTACCTTACGTGAGTGTGCTTTGTTAGTCCAACTCTATTATTAGCAGAACAATAATGCCAGTGCTCATCTTTGTGATTTTTGCCATATAAAAAATTTACGAAAAGGACTGATTACTGTAACAAACTTACGAAAACTGATTTGGCGATTTGAAACTACTGGAACTCTAGCAGTGCAGGTAGGCAGGGGATGCAAACCAATCAATCACCAACAAGTTGAACAAGTTGCAACTGCTATTATGGAACAGGAGATGATGAATGTGCAGGGTACCAGCAGTGCATGAGCAATATCCAGGCAAACGGATATTGCATGCATAGCGGTGTGAAAAATCCTACATCAGATGCTCAAGTATTACCCCTATAAAATTAGTCATGTTCATGAATTGCGCCCTGGTGATGTGACCACACGAATCGACTTATTTTGAGATTCTTAGTGCACATGGAAATGGATGATGCATGGCCATGGCAGATTTTATGGAGTGACGAAGCGCACTTTTATTTGAATGGCGAAATTAACACACGCAACTGTCGCATTTGGGCTGCAACTGATCCGCACATGTCTGCAGATGCCTATCCACTTGCCCAAAGTCACAGTGTGGTGCGGATTTACGGCATCTTTTATGATCGGTCCATACTTTTACAAGGAAAATCGCCAAAATGGACCAGTGACATGTTCCGTCAATGCTAACAGGTATGCCAATATGCTACAGCTTCATGGTTCCACAACCGCAGCAAAGAGGATGTCTCGATTTGACCATCTTCATTAAGGATGGTGCACCGCCCCACATCGGATTTCAGGTACAGCATGTTTTGCGACAACATTTCTCTGACAGAAGAATCATTAGTCGTGCATTTCCCAAGACATGGCCACCAAGATCGCCTAATCTCAATCCCTGTGACTGTGGCACTTTCTTAAAAGCATTGTGTATCAAGGACATGTACCTGATATTCCAACTTTGAAAGATTGAATAACGTTACACGTGAGACAAATCAATTCCAATATGCTGTGAGCCACTGTGGAAAATGCCATATGCAGTTCCTGGAACATCAGAATGGTGGTCATATTGAACCTCATTTGTAATTAACAATAAACGTCATGAAATTGATGTGTGCTGTCTCTCATTTGCCATTTAGTCATTCATTAGTCACATCTACTAAAATTAATTTGGCAGCGCCAAAATTTCCCCTGTTGGCAACTTTTGGTACCTTTTTTTTTTTCATTAAATCAAATCCCCATGTTCTACTGTGTACGTCTACCGAATATTGGTGTGCTTCGTCCACTACATTACTCGCCGGAGGGCTCTGAACACTTGATGTTATTTTATAATCACCTGGTATATATGATAAAATTTGGTGAGGACCACTTTTCTCTTGTATTATTTTTGAGAGAATTTTTAATTCTTTAAATAAATCTATTGCATCTACATCAGATGTAAAATATCTGTTTGCATTAATACAACACCTACCACAATGTGACTGAACGAGCACCCTTAAGAGGTGCAGGCGTGAGGCAGGCTGCCTCTATGCTACACCCTGTCGATGGTACTGATCATACCTCTCCTTGAACCCATTAAAAGACAAAGCACTCGCAACTAACTCTGGCAACCCATTCCGCTCATTAACAACTCTCCAAGCAAAAAATTTAGTCCTCACACCCATACCACACCTTTATTCAACTTCCAGGGATGACCCCTTGCTAGCCAAGTGCTGAAACATTTCCCTACATCAACCCTATAAAACCCTTTAAGCAACTTAAATGTTTCTATCATATCACCTCTTTTTCTCCTATCAACCAACTAATGCAATCCACACACTCTCAATTCTGTCCTCAGAGAATATTCCACGGGCTACTTACCATCTTGGTCACTTGCCTCTGAATCCTTTCCACTGCTTCTTCATCCCCAAGAAACCAACTTGAGCATAGTAATCCAGATGTGATTGTATCAAGGCCTTATAAAGAGGAATAACAACTTCCTTATCTCTACTTGCTAATGTGTTCTTCAATAGCCAAGTAATCTTATGGGATACCTTAGAAATATGTCCTCTAACTTTAACTCTCTGTCTACCACCACCTCTAAATCTCTAGCTTCATCTGTTTCTTGGAGTACATTGCCATCAATATGATACATGGCTTGTAATATATTTTTCCCAAAATGCATTACTTTACATTACTTTACATTTACATAACTTTACATATCAAACTGATACCCATTATCTTTTTCCCACCTGGCAGCCTATTTTAATTGTCCTGCAAGCTCTGCACATTGCCTCGATTCACTATTACCTAATTTTGCATCATCAGCAAACAACTGAATATATATATATATTTTTTTTTTTTTTTTGATATTATTATTAACACCTGATTATTCACATCATGTATACAAATTATACATATTATACTATTCAACTTGTATAACTATGACAATATTTCACATTACAAATCAATGCACAGTACAATACTACAAAATAAAATTCAAGTATTACTATCATATTCTGTTGTTACTAATACTTATTTTGGCAATTATTTTATTATTATTATTATTACAAAACCTCCATGGAGTCAAAGACTCATCGTGGGAGGTCCACTGTTATACACACAGTTTATCATACTGTGCCTTAAATATATTCACTGTCTCTGCACACACCACACTCTCGGGCAAAGCATTCCAATCACTCACCACTCTCCATGCAAAAAACCTGCTCCTCACTCCCTTGCTCACACCCTCCTTATACAGCTTCCAGGAATGACCTCTTGTTCTGCTGCTATCCTCACCCATTCCGTGCAAAACCTCCCCGACGTTAATCTGGTAATAACCACTCAACAGCTTATATGTCTCAATCATATCCCCTCCTCCTCCTTCTATCCACCAATTTCTGCAAATTGCTTATGGTTAATAAAAAGTTTTCTCATATATGCAAGTAGAATATAATATATTTTGAATGATTTCAGAGTTATGATAAGTAACTGGTTTAGAGTAATGTAAGTTAGTTAATGCAAATATGTGTAACCAAGGGCCGTAGCCATACTGGTTACTATAAAAGTAATTAGCTCAAAACAGACACTGGGAGTCTGGGGACCTCATCTAAGAGAGCTCCCTTGCCAGTTATAATAATGTACATGTTGATATTTTAATACCAACATGTTCATTATATATTAATAAACTTACAAATGAACCAATTTGTAAATCAATGCCTTAATTGGTTATGATACATAAGTTATAATGATCCCTTATACTATACGTTTAAAGTAATTGTCAACATTGTTTAATCCCATAAGGTAGTCTCTCACTCTTTTTCTGAATACATATTCTGAGGTTACAGATTTAATTTCATTTGGAAGTTTATTATAGCTACTCATTGCTATGTACTCGAAAGATTTATGAAAAATTTCTTTGTTAGCCTTGGGTACTTCCAGCATGTTTCGACCTCAGCGCAATCCATAGTCTACATTATATATATACTAAGAAACTTTCCGTGTTTCTTTTTACGTATAACAGACAACCATAGAGATATAGTTTCTGAAATGGTAGAATATTATGAACGATATACAGATCATTGATTGAGTGTGCGAAGTCGGTAGTAGTTATGGCTCTAATTATTCTAATTACTCTAATATTTCGTTTCAGGTTATTTCCTGTGTCGTTTTTATGTACAAATTAAACAGCAATGGTACCAAAAAACAATAAATTAATTACTGTTTTTTCATCTGGTGTTATTTATACCATGAAGCACTGTTATGTGTAAGGAGTGCCGAATGGTATGAAAGTAACAGATGCAGACAAAAATACTAGAGTTATTGAGCGATCATTTTGCAAGGATGGAATACATCCATGTAGAGATACAAATGATGTGTGAATAGAAATAGAATAATTGGAGGTGCTTAAGATACTGCAGAATCTTAATGCAAATATAGCCATAGAATTAGATGAAATATCACACCATGTATTACAAGAATGTCCCAGGGAATTTGGTAGCTCCTTGACCAAGCTGTTTTAAGTCATATGTAATTTAATTAGGAAGGAGAACAGAATAGTATATACATTATTGTATATATTTAGTTTAATTCTTTATCCAGAGTAATTTAATAATAAGGTGTGACACCTTTTGGCAACTCATATAGGTAAATATGACTTCTCCATTACTTCCACCTTGGTATCACCACCACTGGGTCTGGCTCCCACTGATGAGACCTCAATAAAGGTCAAAACCGGTCTGGGTAGTGGCCCTTCCCTTAATGCATAGCATTATACATGTCTGCAAGGAGATGTGCTTTGCATTATGGGAGATACTAAGGAAAGTGATGAGAACTTATACCACCTTTGCACCTGAAGATAGTTCAGGTGCAAACTTTGTTTGCTTACACTTGGATAAAGGATTAAACTAAATATATCATTTATAGTCTAACCAAGCGAAAAAAATTCCAACGAGAACAGAATAGTTCTACTGCATAAAGGATATATCCAAGACAGAGGTAAAATTAGTATTTTGAATTGACTATCAAGGTATTGAAGAATTTAGGAATGGATGGACAGGAAAATGATACTCAATGGGAGGTAGCAAGGTTTTGGGAATGGTGGGTCTTACTTAAATATGTAATCACTTTTTATAATAAAGTGACAGATTAATTGGATAAAAGAAATGGTTACATAGTGATAATAGTGGACTTTGCAAAGGCATTCAACAGGATACATTGAAATCTGTCAGATATGAAGTTGGAGATATGGATAAAAAAATGCTGACAGACAGATAAAAAAGTAGTATAATGAGGAATTGAATCCAGGAGATGACTAGTGATTAGTACCATAGGGATCTGCATTTTGATCATTGTTATTTAATATATACATTAGTGATACAGGAAATGAACGAAGGGGAAATATCTAGTTGTTTGCTGATAATGCAAAAATGGGAAGGGCAATAGTCGAAGATGATGAAGAGGTACAGCAGGAATGACAAATAAGTTGGCAGTATGGGCAAAGGAAAATAGCTACTAGTTTAATATGGCAAAGTATAAGGTAATGCAGTTTGGGAAGAGATCACAAGCTGTTTACTATATTGATGGAACTGGACTACAAAAAATTGTCCATCCATTTGGGGACTGAGTGAGTGTGAAAAGGGTATTGAAGTTTAGAAGGGCATATTGCAAAGGTTGCCAAAACAGTGCATCAGGTTGCTTGGATGTCAAAGAACACATTGGTAAGCAGGTATAGGGAAGTTATTGTTCTCTTTAATATGGCCACATCTGGACTACTGCATGCAGGGCTGCCCCTAGGAATTTTTCCACCCTGTGCAGTAGCATATTTTGCCACCCCTTCCCCCTTATTTTTGTTATAGTTTATGCCAATTTTCTGCCCCGTGCAAATGCATGTTTTGCACTGTCGGTAGAGCTGGTCATATCTGGTCAACTGGATTCCTTGGGGGATGAGAAAGCAATAAAGAGGTCCAGAATTAAGCGACGACCGATCTTATGATAGGTCTATGAAATGCTCTGTAGAGGGTTTCATAGGCATAAAAGAGAAGATATGATAGAAGCATATAAATTATTAAAAGGATTTTATGGGATTGATGCTGAAGAAATTTTTTTTTTTCCCACCATATGGCAGGAAGTGAGAGAATAAGGGGTCAACCCCTGGAAATTATGTAAGCGTGTGGTTAGGGATTTGTCAGGACTAGAATTATTGTTTGCAGAGATGGTGAAAGGGTTGCTAGAGGCAGTTGCAAGTGCTTCATCAGTGAATGAGTTCAAGAGGAAGTATGACAGGCATGAATATAATGACTACTACTTCCCTTCCATAATGAGTCTTTGGAGATTCCTAAGATTATAATAATAACAACAGCCAGCTCTAATGCATATCTAAAATATTCACTAAGGTTTAGAAATACATTCCTGATGCATATGTAAAAGCATTTTTTTTTTTTGGTCTATCATCATATCAATCATATCGTTTTAGCTTGAAAAATACTGTTTCATGAAGAACAGGTTTATATCAATAATATATCTTCATTCTTGTTTATGGCTCTCCACAGAAATTAATGTCAAATTAATAAAAAAAAATAAAATTATTCCACATTTTACAAATCATTCATATTAGAAATTATGGACTTTACAACCCTGTTATAAATAACTCTTTTAATTTCCCGACGTTTCGATCTTCATATTAAGATCATCATCTGGAGCATATACAAATATACAGGACAAGCTGAGTTACGTTACATACAGTAAGTTAGAGAAACAATGATTTGATCATAGGTTATTCTACTGACATGACCTCTAGTGAAAAAAAAAAAATTATTTAGAAACTACATCAAGCTAAATTCTATTTATGATAACATGAATAAGCATTCTTTCTTATAGATAGTTTCTTTCATAACAATGATGTCCTATTTTTAGCATTATAATTGTTATTTTTGATTTAGGATCCTGGATTAACTACAGTCCTGTTTATAGTTACTCTTAAAGAGTAAGGTTCTGTTGGTCGAATATGTGCCTTCCATATGTTTAGGATTTTTAGACCATCATTATTGTTCAGATTGGGGTGGTTGATAATAATCTCATAGGTTTAAATTTAAATTTGCATTCATACCATGTTTTGGTGTGATGTAGACAACTAGTGCTTTACCAGTCAATTCTATGTAAGGTTATTCAAGGGCATGATCCGAAAGGCAAGCTTCACAATAATTATTATATTTAATGTGTCGTTTATGTTCTTTTTGTCTGATAGGAATTGTGCATCCTGTTTCCCCTATATATGGTATGTTACATGATTTATTGCACATGTAACATACCATATATAGGGGAAACTTTACTATTAAAGAGTAGAGTAATGTGACTGCACTTCTTTCATTTTCTCATCACTCGTAAGTCTACCAGTTATCAGCAGAGGTAAACACTCATGATGGCTAAGGGTGAAAGCTAGCTGATTGCCTATTTCCAAAAGTTAGGAGTAAAGAATTCCATCCTATTTTTTGGAAATGAAATGGCATTAAAGGATTATAATAGAGTACATAAAATCATAAACATCAAACCCTTTATGAATTATTTTTTATTAGATATTTAGGTGATCCATAATGTATTATGAACATTTTCTAATTGTTGTTTAATGACTAATAAAAAGCCATAATTAAGTTTGAATTATAATTGTTTTCTAGATATGGTATGATCAGGATACAAAACTTATCCGTACTGATGAGACGCTTGAAGTGGCACTTGATTTTGAACTCACTGATGATCAGATAGTATCAACAGTTTATGATTTTAATACAGGTAAATAACAGCTATATAATTTCTAGTATATTCATATGTGAAATAGCAGTTATGACTAAATATAAAATGTTACACATGAGAGCCTTGGGCCAACTATCTCTGATTGACTGTAGTGGAGTTTGACTGCTCTTCAGCTTCCAAAAGTTAGAAGAGGCTAATTGGCCTTCCCTACTCCCTATAAAATGTGTTAACGGAATAGCAGAACACAAATACAAACTCTGATGAAACAGATCATAAGTTAAAATTTCTTTACAGTTATCCTCAGGTTAATTTTTAAAAATGTATTAAATACTCTATACAGTGAACAGAAATCTCCCTAGTAAGAGCTTCAGGTAAGTTTTAAATTATTCATTTTGTTTTCAGAGTGAATCAAAAATGGAATAAATAATTTGAAGAATTATTTATTCTTCAAATTAAAGAGCCTAGTCAGAGGCAATGCCTCTGCCTAGGCTCTTTAATTTAAGGCTCAGCTCTGGTACAGTTCCAAGGCAGTGGAAAGATGGCAAAATAATACCCTTACATAATAGACGTTCTAAGACTGCAGTAGCAAATTATAGACCAATCAGTATCTCAGATGGGGTGGTAAAAATACTGGAAAAATTGGTCAAAATGAGAATTCAAGAATGGATGAAAAAAAAAATATGATACTCTATGAGGGGCAACATGGTTTTGTGAAGGGCAGGTCATGCTTTTGTAATTTACTAACTTTTTATAATAGAGTAACAGTTGAGTTGGATAAGGAAATGGCTGCATGATGATTTTTCTGGATTTTGCAAAGCAATTTGACAGAATATCTGTTACCCAAATTAAAAAGAAATTGGATGGACACTGGTTAAGAGGGCGGCTGCTGGACAGATATCAACAAGTGGTATATGGAGAAGCAGAATCAAGGCAAAAACAAGTGACTAGTGGTGTGCCATAAGGTTCAGTGCTGGGACCATTACTGTTTAATTTGTACATAAATGATATAGGAAATAACCTGAAAGGAAATATTCAGTTGTTTGCTGATGATCCAAAATTAGGTAGATTAATTATTAGGTAGAGTAATAGTTAATCAAGGCAATGTGGAGAACTTGCAGGATGATTTAAATAGGCTGTCAGTATGGGCAAAAGATAATGGGTACAGTTCAGTGTGAAGAAATGTAAGGTTATGCATTTTGGGATAAAAAGATTACAAGCTGTATACCACATTAATGGAAACTTACTCCAAGAAAGATTTAGGGGTAATGGTAGAGAGAGAGAGAGGTAGTTAAAATTAAGAGGACATATTGCTAAGGTAGCCCACAAGATTACTTGGCTAGTGAAGAACACGTTAACATGTAGAGATAAGGAAGCTCTTATTCCTCTCAAAAAGGCCTTGATACATCCACATCTAAATTACCGTGTTCAGTTCTCATCTCCTGGGTTTCTTGCGGACAAGGCAGTGGTGGTGAAGATTCAGAGGTGAGCAACCAAGATGGTGAGTGGTCTGTGGAATGTTCCCTATGAGGATAGATTGAATGTGTTTGAATTGCAGAAGTTGGTTGATAGGAGAAAGAGAAAGAATATGATAGAAACAAACATTTAAGTTTCTTAAAGGGTTTTATAGGATAGATGTAGGGGAAATGTTTCAGCACTTGGCTAGAGGGACCAGAACAAAGGGTCATCCCTGAAAGTTGAATAAAAGTGTGGTTAGTATGGGTGTGAGTACTAGAATTTTGCTTGGAGAGTTGTGAATAAGTAGAATAAGTGTCTAGGTTCAAGGAGAGGTAGGATAGATTGTGTGGATGTTTGATTCTCCTGCAATGAGTCTTTGGTGAAGGTGCCTGTACAATAATAATAATAATTTTTAGAGGCCTTTTTGTATGGTTTATAATTATTATTTTATGTTTTAATGTTTTAGACAGTTTATGAAATATGCAGATCTTAATTATGATATTGGCTTTATTTGAAACAGGTATTCAATTTGTTATAAAGCCAAATGGACAGTGCAGTCAAGAGACTATCATGAGTGACAGTGATATGGTAATACCTGGTACTGATAGAATGGTTGAACCAATACACCTCTTAGATTTTGTTAGTAGGAATGCATCATATAAAGGCAAAGTAAGTAGTTACTCTTTTAATTAAAAAAAAAAAAAAAAATCTAGTAATGAATCAACATTTATTAAAAATTGCTTTCTGTGGAGATTCCACTGTCTGAAAAAACCATAAGGCATAGAATAAAAGGTGCATGAGATCAAAATGGAAACTGGATCTTTATTCCCAAATGGGGATATCAGAAACTTGTTGCAACAAGTGAAGGATACTGGTGCAGATAGGAAATTATTAATATATCAACTAGAAATGACCATAAGGAACTGAAGAGATAAGCACAAAGGATATCATGATGGCTGAGAACAGATCAAAGTGAATTTGAAGGGAAACTGGAATGTCTTAATATGCATAATGTGCTACATTTAAATGGGTTTAGTGTTGCATATTTGGAGTAACTGTTAAAATAAGAAAGAGAATGGACAAACACAAAGGTGTAAATAAAGTGAAAAAAAGAAAACTTATAGAGAGAAAACAATTAAGGTGTGAGGATAGGTTATAGAATGACAGAATTACCAACCCTGGTTGGCTGAGTGGCTAACATATTTGCTCTGCAATCAATGGTTTGTGGGTTCTGATTCTTCAGGTAGGAGATAATTTTGTTGCTCAAGGTTTATTAGAGTCCTTGAATACCTGAAAAGTTCCATGTTCGATCTCTAGACTAAGAATTCCAAATTATATAAAATAAAAAATACAAAAAATTATATTAAATATAATTTTAGGGGCAGTAGATTTGAGCTGTGCTAAAAAAAAAAAAAAAAAGTGTCTTTCATCAGTATATATAGTGGGGATTTTGTCACAAATTATGCTACATTTTTTCAGTGATACAAGTGTCCTTTGTTAGGGTTGCTATTGGAGTCTAGTTGTTATTTATATTTATTTTTAGTTTATTCTTACCAAGAGGGAAAGGTCAGAGTCAGACTTGTTCAGTGGTAGCAGAGAAGAAAAAGATGTTTCATTATTTAATATCGCTGTAGTATAGTATAGTTTATACTTATAGTGTCGTGTAAGTATAGCTCAGTAGAGTGTATAATATAGTTGAGCATTTAGTGTAGTTTTAGTAGTTCCTAGTACGACACTATTTGAATGATAATGGCAGCCACAGGTCAAATTACAAATGATGTGTCACCAAGTTCTCCTCCATTTAAGGACTACATTTTGCACAGCATACTACAGGATTTTGTGGTATGCAGTGCTTGTATTTTTGCATCCAGGCAGTTGGATATGTGGCAGGTGAGAGATGGGAGAGTACATATATGTGAAAAATGTAAGAAATAGGAAGAACTTTGTGAGTTGGAGATTAGCATAACACACCTTGGCAGCACTGTGTCGAAGGTGGGAAAATATCAAACTAGAGAGACAAGTAGTGTGATAGAGGGTGAGGATAATGAGCAAAATATAAATGAAAGAATAAAAGTGGGGAGTGTGGAAATTTTGAATCATTATGAAGTTTTCAGAGATGGCCTTATTAGTTGGAAGGATGAATGGTGAGCAAGAGTGGGTAGCTTGTGGAGAGAGAGATAGAGGTGCTGAAATAGGAGAGGAATGTCTTGGGAATGAATTGAGAAATGTGAAAGGTGAGATTAAGTGCATGGAAAAGATGAATGCAAGGCAAATCAGAGTAGGAGCGAGAGAGAGTTATGGAAATGATAGAAGAGGAGAGAATAGAAATAGTACAAGAGAAGGAATGAAAAAAATAAGTGCTGGAACCAGGGAGAGAAAGATGCCAAGACAGCAGGTAAGTAGGGGAACACAGAGATGAAGTGTTAGAGGAAAGAGAGTGAAGGATGCAGGTGAGCAATCAAGGAATGTATGGAGACTTGATGATCTATGATGTGTAAGATAGGATGCCTGGAGGGACAATAGAAAGTGTGATTATGGTAATTAAGTGAAGTGAAAGGGTGGAAGAGATGATTGTAATGGTGAGCACAAATGACTTGAGAGGCAGTGTGAATCGGGTGGGAAGAAATCTGAGATTGATGCTTGAGGTTGTACAGAAGAAAACTTTGAGAAAGAAGATAGTGTGTGTTGCCCAGGTATGATAGTGATGAGCTGAGTAGAAGAGCATTAATAATGAATAACATGATAGCCAGAATGTGTCAAAAGAGAGGCTTGGATGGAATTTGAGGACAGAAAGGAACTGTATATGAGAGACCACTTGCATTTGAATAAGGAAAGATGTAGGCATCTGAAGAGATTGCTGGTCTCTGAACGAGGCAGTGTGTCAGTGCAAGGAAACCAGAATTATCAGGGTGGATGGTAGCAGTGGTGGCCTCGTGGGAATAGGTGCTTGGGAGAATATATCAGGTAATGCTGAGTCCAATGAAGTCTGCAGAGGATAATGAGAGGTATAGAAACAGTGATATTTTTATTCTTTATACTAATGCCAGGAGTATCCAGAATAAAGGAGATGAATTAGTGGCACTTATAGCATCAGCATGTCTGAAGATTATTGGGATCTCTTGTGATGTGGTTAATGAAAGACGATACAATAACAGGAATACAAGTAGCAGGATATAGCATTTTTAGACAAGATAGGAAGAGAAAACATGGTGGTGGAGTACTGCTTATGATAAGTGATGACTTATGTCCTTTCAGAGTGGAGGCTTTGAAGGGTAATTACACTAATGGTTTTGAAAGCATATGGTGTGAGGTGGTAGAGGTGGGCAAGACAGGATATTTAGTGGGGTGTTGCTACAAGCCGAGGAATACATAGGGTGAGTAGCTAGAGATGTTTAGGCAGTTAAGCTAGACAAGTGCAAGAAGAATGTTTGTTATGGGAGATATTAACTACAGCAGTATGAATTGGGAAGAGGAAACTGCATGTAGTAATAAGGGAATGGAATTTCTAGAATTCTTGAGGCACAGATGTCTTAGGCAACGTGTAGTAAAAGAAACACAAGGTTCAAGAGATCTGGATTTGGTCATAGCATCAGAAGAGCTGATTATAACTGAGATGGCATCTCTGTTCCCCAGTTGGAGAGAGAGTGACCATGTGATTTTCACATGGAAGATGAATAGACATGCCGGAATATCAAAAAGAAGGGAATGTATGTGTAATTATAAGGTGGGTGATTACAATAGTCTTAGATATCAACTTGGAGCAGTTCCATGGAGGGAGAAATTAGAAGCACAAGATATCATTAGTACTTGAGAAATTGTGAAGGAATATTTGTTAGCAGCAATAGTAATAGTAAGCTGTATTCCATGAGTGAAGAAGAGGACACAATTTGGTGTAAAGTGGATGACAAACAATATCAAACAGGAGCTGCGGGCAATAAAGCAGTTATGGAAGAGAGAGATATAAAGAGAAGGGGGGTGGAGAGTAGACAGATGAAGAATATAAGACTCTGATCAGGAGATTGACTAGTATGATATTGGATGTTGGAAGTTGGAGTGATGAGAGCTTGGTCCACCTTTGCTCAGAGTTGCCTGGTGTTGCACTACCTTACCCCAGTCCTGAAGATATTTTCAGGCGCAAACTGTTTGCTTACACTTGAATAAAAGATTAAACTAAATTTATTATAGACTAGTATGGTAAGAAAGGCAAAACTGGAATACGAGAAGAGATTGGCACCAAGATCCAAAGAAAATCCTAGGGAATTTTTTTAGCTATGTGGCCACTAGAAGGAGAAATGACTGTGTAAGAATGACATTGTGGGATAAAAAAGAGAATAGAGTGACTGATGTAAAGGACATAATGGAGTTTTTCAATGAACACTTTATTGGAGTATTTTATCCTGGAGAAATAGGTTTTAATACTAGAGGGATAGGGCAGGTTCGAGGTTTATAAGTGTAAGAGGAGAGTGTGTTTCAAATACTGAGTACTCTGGATGTCAATAAAGCAGTAACATTGAATGGAATTTCACCATGAGTTTTGAGAGAATGGGCTAAAGAACTGACATTTCCATCGACCTACATTTTCAATGAAAGTCTAGCCATGGGAATGGTACCAAAGGAGTGCCAGGGCAGGGGAAGATTGGAAGTATCAAATTATAGAGCAGTTTGTGTTTCATCAGTAGTTAAGATCTTAGAGAATTTAATGAGGCACCACATACAGTGACGGGCAGATGAGAGTAATGTTATATGTGAGAGTCAACATGGATTTGTTAAGGGGCACTCTTACTTTAGTAATATGATTGCTTTTTATAACAACATGACAAGAGCAGTTGATGAGGGAAAGGCAAATTCTGCCATTTTTTTAGATTTTGCAAAGGAATTTGACAGGGTGCCACATGATACGGTGATATTTAAGTTGCAACACATGGGTTTGGATGTTAGGTTGGTGAACTGGATTCAGGATTGGCTTTCTGATAGGTATTGGAGAGTTGTGTATGGTGGAGCAATATCAAAGAGGCAGAAGGTTACAAGTGGGGTCCCACAGGAACCAGTACTGGGATCTATATTATTTAACCTTTATATCAATGACATTGTCATTGGAGTGCAGGGGGATTTTCAGTTGTTTGCAGATGATGTGAAGTTATTAAGGATTATTAGTAATAGTGCAGATGCAGCAGCCCTGCAAGAGGATTTGAATAAACTAGACAGATGGGCAAATGAATGGGGATGTTGGTTTAATGCAGCAAAATGTAAAGTCTTGAAGTTCGTGATGGGAGACTGCATATTCTGTTGGAGGAGCTGCTGGAGGAAGTAGGGGAGGCAAGAGATCTGGGAGTGATGATTGATAGAAACCTGAAATTCAGCGAACATATTGCAGAGGTGGTGTAGGTAACCCAGAGGATTGCTGCAATACTAAGAAGGATGCTGACCTGCACAGATAAGAGTTGTCATTCCATTGTATAAAGCCCTTATCAGACCACACTTGGAGTATTGTTCTCAAATTTGGTCCCCAGGATTTGAAGGGGATAAATGAACTGTGATAAAATTTTTATCACGAACATAACATTAAACAATCACAAGGTTTGTAAACTGTAAAAATCATGTATGAATGAAGATTGAACAAAATACGTCAGTGCTTGTTCACAGCATGTGCAACACTGGCGAATGAGGTCAGTGCCGGAAAGATACGACTAGTGGTGAGGCATGAAGCGGGATGGGAATACGTACATATATGAAGCCGCATAACTCTGGATTCACGTAAGTCGGGGTATGACTATATTCACAAGGATATAAATACTTATATCCTTGCGAATTAATACCTATAATTTATTCCTTACTATGATGAAATTTACCTCTCTTTAATGCTTAGCAATGTAACATCACGTGGCTCGTTCTACTTTTGAATGATCAATTGTTTGTATTCCACCTTGTAAAAACTGTTCCTATCAAGCCACTGAAGATAGTCTGTTAGTTTCAGACTGAAATATTTGGCAAACATTAAAATATTCTTGTGTTAACATGTTTATGATTCCTAATTTAATGTCACAAGTGTCTCTTAAGAATAGAATTTCAATCTGTTAGATTCCATAATGAATATTAGAAAACAAGAATGAAATTGCAATTTCTAAGTACCATAAAAGGTGTTTTCAAGATGAGATAGTATAGAAATGATAGCTAGTATTCTCAATATGTACAAAAATTGAATTTAGTTGATATGTTACCACTAAAGTGCAGATTAACTACGGTGATCCGTTAATGTGCGGAAAATTGTTTCATTTCTCAAATTACCTAGGTAATCTGCACATTACCTGCTAGGCACTCGTTAAAGTGAAAATAAGATCTTTGCTGGAACAACAGCAACGTTTCTGTACGCTTAAATTAACATAATGTTATTTATTTATTTTTCGATATCTACAGAATCAAGTTAATACAATCAAACAATCAACAAATTAGTTGATAGAATCAATCATCAATCAATTAATATAATACAAGGAATCAAACGGTTTAAAATATTATTACAATTAAGAAAAAAAACATATGATAAAATTATGTTTACTTATTAAAAAACCAAACTAAAAGTGGAGGGAGAGGGGGGAAGGAGTAGGGAAAGGAAATGAGAGAAACAAACTTTTGAACTTTAACGATACGGAAGCCATTAATGTGCACATTACCTAGGTAAAATGTGGAAACTCTTGATTCCACACGTTAACGGAGCAAATCAGTTAATCTGCAGATTAGCTAGGTAATGTGCACATTAACGGTTTTCGCACTTTAGCGGTAACAGAAATGTTATATAAATGATAATAGCATTCACTTTTGTCAAAATCTATTCATTCTGACTATCCACACATGATCTTAATCATTTGGTGTGTATAGGTTTTGCAAGCAGTCATGTATGGGGGTTGATATACGTACTATTTATTATGGTGAGCTATGGCCAATGCAAATGTCTGTTTTACATTTTAACTTCCTTTTTGTCACAACAGACATGGTTTGTTTGTTGCTCGAAAATTGAATGACCAGTCAGGTTGTGCTTGACTAGCTTAACATATAATTAATAAGCAGCAATTTTTATGTATTTTTACAATAAATAAGAAGCTTTCAAATTACTCATATTGTAATTAGCTATTTAAATAAATGAAAAAAAAAAAAGTGCAGTACTTTCCTTTTCTAATTGCAGTATTATGCCCGAGACATTTTATGTGATGTATGGAGTGAACAGAGAAGTTTCATCATACGTAATAAAACAGTTAATCAGCTCAAAGAAGTATATTTTACCACTGTAAGTAATCACTGTTCTAAGTATGTTTGTAGTGTGTTATTTATTTTTAAGTTATGACTATTTGTAATTCTCTAATTCAGGCATGTCAAATGGAGTCATAAGATTTATCATAAAAAAAAATAAATAAATAAAAAACTAACCACTGCTTTCTTTTATACAATGCCAGTCATGCTTTTTAAAACTATTCACTGACATTGCACTCACAACTAACTACAACAACTTTATTATTATTATTATTATTCAGGCCTCCATGGAGTCAAAAGACTCATCGTGGGAGGTCGCTTCCAAAGAACATAGTCTGTCAAGATTCATCCAGGGGGAGATCCCCCTTAAGAAACATAAAAGTCTATCATACCACTCCTTAAACTCATTAACCATTCTCGCTCTCACCACTTCATCCGGCAATGCATTCCACGGTTCAACCACCCTCTACGCAAAGAAACCACTCCTCACCCTCTTGCTCACAGTTTCCTTTCATAACTTCCAGGGATGGCCTCTTGTCATCATTCTTTCCCGCTATTCAACCAAGAGAAAGAACTCCCCAGCGTCAGCCCTGTTACCACCTCTCAACAGTTTAAAAGTCTCAATCATATCATTCTCCTTCTTCTATCCACCAAACTCTGCAGTCTACATTCCCTCAGCCGATCCTCATAACTATGCTTGTAGAGTCCTGAAACCATCTTTGTCATCATTCTTTGTATCCTTTCCACAGTCGATTTATCCCCTTCAAATCCTGGGGACCAAATCTGAGAACAATGGTCTATGTGTGGTCTGATCAGAGACTTATACAACAGAATGATAATTGTTTTATCTCTGTAGGTCAGTGTCCTTCTCATAATTGCACAATCCTCTACGTTACCTTCACCACCTTTGCAATATGTCCCCTAAATTTCAGGTTTCTATCAATCATCACCCCCACATCTCCTGTCTCCCTTACTTCCTCCAATATAACTCATCCCATAGAGTATGCAGCATCCCATAGATATTTCCCAAACTTCAAGATCTTAAATTCTGCTGCAATAAACTGACATCCCCATTCATTTTCCCGTCTATCTAGCTTATTCAAATCCTCTTGCAGGGCTACCACATCTGCACTATTACTAATAATCCTTCCCAGCTTTGCATCATCTGCAAACAACTGAATATCTCCTTGCAGTCCACTGGCAATGTCATTGATATAAAGGTTAAACAATATAGGTCCTAGTACTGAGCCCTGTGTGACCCCACTTGTAACCCTCTGCCTCCTTGAAACTGCTCCAACCAAACCTGAAACTGTTACAACCCTCTGATACCTATCAGACAGTCAATTCTGAATCCAGTTGATCAATCTGACATCCAGACCCATGTTCTGCAACTTAAATATCAGCTTATCGTGTGGCACCCTGTCAAATGCCTTTGCTAAGTCTAAGAAAATTGCAGTATATTACTTTCCCTCATCTAATGTTCATGTAACTTTATTATAAACGGCTAGCATATTGCTAAAACAAAAGCACCCTTTCAAAAATCAATGTTGACTCTCAGAGATAACATTACCTTCATCTGCCCAATGCTGTATATAGTCCTTCACTACTTTCTCCAAGATCTCAACAATTACTGATGACACACAAACTGGCCTATAATTAGACACTTCCAGTCTGTTACCACCCTTATGCAATGGCACTATCTTACCTTCCTTCAATTCCCTGGGCACCTTTCCCACAACCAGACTTTCATTGAAGAGCCAGGTTAAAGGCACTGTCAGTTCCCTAGCACATTCTCTCAAAACTCGCGGTGAAATACCATCCAGTCCCAAAGCTTTACTGCATCCAGAGTACTCAGTATCTGAAACACACCCTTCTCCTGTACATCTAAACTTCAAACCAGCTCTATCCCTCTAGCATTAAAACTGACTCCTCTAGGATGAAATACTCCAAGTTCAAGTGTTCATTTAACAATTCCACTATGTCCTCTGCATCAGTCACTCTATTCCCATTTTTATCCCACAATATCATTCTTCCACAGTCATTTCTCCTCTTACTGGCCACATAGCTAAAAAATTCCCTAGGATTTTCTTTGGATCTTAGGGCCAATCTCCTCTCATATTCCAGTTTCGCTTTCCTTACCACACTAGTCTCTCTTCTGGCCTGTGTCTTATATTTTTCATGCATCTTCTCTTCTCCTGTCTCCTTATATCTCTTCCATAGCCTCTTTTTCGCATGCAATTCCTGTTTAATATTGTTTGTCATCCACTTTACTCCAAATTGTGTTCTCTTCTTGACTCGTGGTATACAACTTACCATTGCTACTAACAAATATTCTTTCACAATTTCTCATGTACTAATGATATCCCTGCCTTCCAATTCCTCCCTCCGTGAAACTTCCCGAAGTTGACATCTAAGACTATTATAATCACCTGCTTTATAATTCCACATAAGTTCCCGTCTCTTTGATACTCCTGCATGTCTATTCATTTTCCAAGTCAAAACCATATGGTCACTCTCTCCATATAATAAATTTAGTTTAATCCTTTATCCAAGTGTGAGCAAACAAAGTTTGCACCTGAAAGTATCCTCAGGACTGGGGTAAGGTGGTACAACACCAGGGCGACTCCTTGCAAAGGTGGAGCAAACTACTATCACTCCTATCTCAGTATCTCCATAATGCAAAACACATCTCCTTGCAGATATGTCTAATGTTATTCATCAAGGGAAGAGCCATAATGCATAACATTAGACATATCCGCAAGGAGATGTGTTTTTCATTATGGGAGATACTGAGATAGGAGTGATAGTAGTTTGCTCCACCTTTGCAAGGAGTCGCCTGGTGTTGTACCACCTTATCCCAGTCTTGAAGATACTTTCAAGCGCAAACTTTGTTTGCTCACACTTGGATAAAGGATTAAACTAAATTTATTATATTCTAACCAAGTGAAAAATAAACTTTTAACATCACTCTCTCCAACTGGTGGGAGAGATGTCATCTCAGTTATTATCAACTCTTCTGATGCTATAACCAAATCCAAAACTCTTGAACCTCTTGTTCCCTCTGTTACATGTTGCCTAAGACATTTGTCCCACAAGAATTCTAGAAATTCCATTCCCCTATTGCTACATGCATCTTCCTCTCTCCAATTTATACTACTGTAGTTAAAATCTCCCATAACAATCATTCTTCTTGCACTTGCCAAACTTAACTGTCTAAACATCTCCTGGTCCCTATCCTCTCTGCTCCTGGGCCTGTAGCAACACCCCACTAAATATTCTCTCTTGCCTACCTCTACCTCACACCATATGCTCTCAAAATCATTTGTCTCACTTCCTTCCAAAGCCTCCACTCTTAGAGGACATAGGTCATCACTTATCATAAGCAGTACCCCACCACCATGCTTTCCCCTCCTATCCTGACGAAAAATGCTGTACCCAGCGACTTCTATTCCTGTTATTATATCCCCTTCTGTCAACCATGTCTCAGTGATCCCAATAACGTTTGGCTAGGCTGATGCTATCTGCACCACCAATTCCTCTCCCTTATTCCGGATACGCCTGACATTAGTATAAAGCATATAAATGCCATTGTTTCTATACCCAGCATTATTCCTTCTAGACTCCACTGGGCTCAGTGTTACCTGATGTCGTTTCCCTTCTCCCAAGTATCTATTCCCACAAGAGGCCACCCCTGCTATCATCCTCCCTGGGACACACTGACTCGTTCAGAACAGCAATCGCTCCAGATGCCTACGTCCTTCCTCATTCAAATGTAAGCGGTCTCTCACATACAATTCTTCTCTTTCCTCAAATGCACTCCAAGCATCCACATATGCCAGTCCTCTCTTGTCACACATTCTTGCTCTTATGCCATTCAATATCACCGCTCTTCTGCTCAGCTCATCATTATCATACCTAGGCAACATGCACACTATTTTTCCTCTTTCTGTCTTCTTCCATACAGCCTCAAGCAAAAATCTCATATTTCTTGCTGCCCGACTTACATTACCACTCAAGTCATTTATTCCTACCATCACAATCATATCATCCACCCTTTCACCTCTCTTAATTGCCATAGCCACCCTTTCTATTCCTCCTGGCAAACATTCGTCACGCATTCTATATTCCACGAATCATTGAGTCGCCATACATTACACCTCTTACCATTCCCTCTCTCCTGTTGTTTCCATTCTCTCCGCTTCTTTCATTCCCATAGGTCTCTCTCATTCCCTCTCCTCTACTGCTATTCTCTCTTCTAGCATTCCCATACCTCTCTTTCCTACTGTTTCCATTCTCTCCTCTTCTAGCATTCCCATACCTCTCTCTCATTCCCCTCTCGCCAACTGTTTCCATTCTCTCCTCTTCTAGCATTCCCATACCTCTCTCTCATTCCCCTCTCTCCAACTGTTTCCATTCTCTCCTCTTCTAGCATTCCCATACCTCTCTCTCATTCCCCTCTCTCCAACTGTTTCCATTCTCTCCTCTTCTAGCATTCCCATACCTCTCTCTCATTCCATCTTTCTTACTGTTTCCATTCTCTCCTTCTAGCACCTCCATACCTCTCATTCCTTCCCTCTCTTCTACTGTTTCCTTTCTCTCCTTTTCTAACACTCCCAAAATTCTCTCTCTCCCCTACTCTGATTCGGCTTGCATTTAGCTCTTCCATTCTCCTAATCTTATCTTTCATACTTCTGCTCTCATTCACAAGACATTCCACCTCCTCTTTTAACTCATCTATCTCCCTCTGCAGATCAGTCACTCTTAATCTAAATTCACTCTTCCAAACAAAACCATCTCCTAAACTTTCACAGTCACTCATGCCTTCCACACTATCAACTATTATTTTCTCACTTATTCTTATTCCATTTATTCATTTATTTTACATTCATCCAATAAATTTCTCAGTAACTGTATTTCAATCATATTTCCTCTTTTCTGTACAGCAGCTAAATTTGGCAACCAACCAACCTGCAATCTGTACGTATATGAATCATTCCACAGGAGACCTGTCAAACCACCTTGGTCACCTACCTGTGAATCCCTCACCATTTTCTCATCCTCACAAATTCCAGGAGACCAAAGTTGAGCACAGTAACAATAGTATCAAATAGTATCAGTCGTATGAAAGCCTTACAAAGAATAACAATAACTTCTTTATCTCTACTTGTCAATGTATTTGTCAACCTTAAAAACAGAACCTTCATGCTATTTTTATGCTTTTGCAATATATCCTATGCACTCCAACTATCTGGTTACAAATTCCCTAGCCTCATCAATTTTTCCAATACTAGCCTATCAACATAATGCATAGCTTATATCTTCACTCAAGAATACATAGCCTTACACTTTGCAATACTGAAATGGAAACTATTAACTTTCGCCTACAATTCTCATGCTATTGTTACATTGTTTGGTTCAATTTTCATATATTGTTAAATATAGCTGATTAGGATTTATAGTGCAGTTAAGCATCATCATCAAAAACCGAATATCCCTCCTCAAATCATCTCTAATATTTAAATACACAAAACAAACAGCAGCTTATCCAAGTACAGAGTTCTGTGGCATTCATCATGCAATGTGGTGATACCCTTCATTCAAGGCTATGTCTGGACACAGCAGTGAAATGGTTCCATAGATCAGCCACTATACAGTTCATGAACCAACTGATAGTAATCAGAGTATAAGTTTTCGAAGTCGGTCTTGATTGGGAGGATGAATGGCGAGTAAGAGTGGCTAACTTGCAGAGAGAGAGAGAGAGAGAGATGAGCTGAAAGAGGAGGTGGAATGTCTCGGGAATCAGATTAGAAGTATGAAAGATGAGATTATGTGAATGGAAGAGATGAATGCAAGGCAAATCAGAGTAGGCATGAGCGAAAGGTATAGGAATGATAGAAGAGTAGAGAAAAGGAGCAGTAGAAGAGAGGGAATGAGAGAGAGAGAGGGAGAGAGAGAGAGAGGTATGGGAATGATAGAAGAGGAGAGAATAAAAGCAGTAGAACAGAAGGAATGAGAGAGAGTTATGGGAATGACAGAAGAGGAGAGAATGGAAACACTCAGAGAGATGGAATGAGAAGAATGCAAGGGAGTGCTGGAACCAGGGATAAAGTGATGCCAGGACAGCAAGTAAATAGGGGAACACAGAGTAAAAGAGTTAGAGCGGAGGGAAAGAGAGAGAGTGAGGGGATGCAGGTGAGCAACCAAGGAACAAAGTGGTAAGAGCTGCTGTGATGTATGGAGACTTGATGATCCATGGTGTGCAAGAGAGAATGCCAGAGAAGTGTTTGCCTTGAGGAATGATAGAGAGTTTTGCAATTAAGGTTGGATGAGATGATTGTGATGGTGGGCATGAATGACTTGAGAGGCAAGGTAAATCGGGTGGCAAGAGATCTGACATTCTTGCTTGAGGGTGTACAAAAGAAAACACAGAGGAAAGATTGTGTGTGTTGCCCAGGTATGATAGTGATGAGCTGAGTAGAAGAACAGCATTAATAATGAATAGCATAATAGCCAAAATGTGTCAGAAGAGAGGATTGGAACGTGTATGCTTGGTGGCATTTGAGGACAGAAAGGAACTGTATGTGAGAGACCACTTGCATTTGAATGAGGAAGGACATAGTCATCTGGAGAGAATGCTGTTTTCGGAATGAGTCGGTGTGTCAATGCAGGGAAACTAGAATTCCCAGGGTTGATGGTTGCAAGGGTGGCCTCTTGTGGGAAGGGGACGACATCTGGTAATACTAAGTCCAGTGGGGTTTGGAGGGGATAATGATAGGTATAGAAGCAGTGATGTTTTTATTCTTTATACCAATGCCAGAAGTATCCAGAATAAAGGATTTAGTCATAGCATCAGAAGAGTTAATAATAAGTGAGATGACATCTCTCCTCCCAGTTGGAGAGAGACCATGTGGTTTGGACTTGGAAGATGAATAGACATGCAGGAGTCAGTCTCAAAGAAGGGAACATGTGGAATTATAAGGTATGTGATTATAATAGTCTTAAATATCAACTTGGGGCAGTTCCATGTACAGCAGAATTGGAATGCTAGGATATCATTAGTGCTTGGGAAATTGTGAAGGAATATTTGCATTTTTGAAAATTATGGAGACAACTATCGTGTCTGAATAAAAACTTTAGTTTAATATAACTAAAATCTACATTCGACGTTTCGACCTTTATGTCAAGGTCATTTTCTGGAGCATACAACTATACACAGAAAACAAGCTACACTTCAATCAAACTGGTTTGTTACAGACACTGACCAACCGGTACAACAATTGTTGGCCTGACCTCTGGTAAAAAAAAAAAAAAAAAAAAAGTTATACATCAACGCTAGAGTCCTATTATTAGTGTTATCGGTTGGTTGTAGAAATACATGGGGCACAACAACAAGTATCTATCTATATACATATATTAACATCATGTACATTCCAGCCAGTTGGTATGGAATGGTTTCTAATATTAGCTGAAGATTGGCTAGAGTTCTGACTTATGCTGGATCTTATATATTAGGTAGGCTGAATGTGTGCCATCCAGATCCTTGGAATTTTCATGCCATCTTTGTTGTTGATATTTGGGTGGTTTATCAGGATTTCGCAGGCGTACCAGGTTTTTGTGCGGTGTAAAGAGCAGGTGCTTTTCCAGTTGATTTGGTGTAAGGTGTTGAGTGCGTGGTCTGAGAGGCCTGCTTCACCATAATGGTTATATTTAATGTGTCTAATGTGTTCTTTCTTGGGTATAGGGATTGTCTGTCCTGTTTCACTAATGTACGGTAAGTTACAGGTGCAGCGGATGCAATAGACTCCAGGATGTGCTAATGGGAGGAGAGGATCCTTAGAGGAGAGTTGAATATGGTTTTAAGTTTAGTGAGTGGTTTAAAGGTGGCATTGAGGTTATAATGTTGTAGGATTCTGTTGATTTTTTCCAATAACCCTTTAATGTATGGGATGGCTATGATTTTACTGTAATCTAGATTCGTTTTTGTTGTTGTTTTATGGAGTATTTTATTAATAGTATTTTTGTTGTAGCCATTATTTATGAATGTGTTGCTGATGATTTTTAGTTCTTGTTTCAGGGCTTGCTGGTTAGAGCAAATTGTTGTAGCTCTGTTTTTAAGGGTGTTAATGACTCCATATTTTTGTGATGGGTGGTGGTATGTATGTATTGGCCAGTGTGTGTCAGTTTTCGGTAGACTGTGAAGGATAGACTGCCTGAAGGAAGACATGTGACTAGTGTGTCTAGGACAGGAGCGAATTTTGATGGTACATTGTATGTGTTCGTGTTGTTTGTTCAGGTGGCTAAGGAATGCGTTTAGCATTTGTTGCCCGTGCGACCAGATCGCGACACATCGTCAACATATCTAAGCCAGACTGTCGGTCTTAGCATGCCGGAATCGAGAGCCCTTTGCTCAAAGGTTTCCATGTAGAAGTTAGTGATTTGGGGGGGTATAGTAGTGAGACCATGGCTGTATTTTCTTTTTGTAGGTAAAATTTGTTTTGCCACACGAAGTAACTGGACTGTAGTACGTGGGCAAAGAGGGCCGTAATGTCAGGTGGAAATTTATTCTGTAGTAGGAGAATTGTGTCATTGATGGGGACATTAGTGAAAAGGGCAGAAACGTCGAAACTGACTCATAAGTAGTCTTTGTCGAATGTTATGTTTTTAATTTTTTTTTATAAAGTGTTGTGTGTTTTTTTATGTAGGAAGGGGAATGACCTACCATATCCTTTTTGTTGGGTTATTATAATTTACCATTTTATATGTGTTGTTATTGGCTACTAGTTGATTCATTTGAAGTACGTAGGTTGACCTGTCAAGGACAACAGTGGCATTGCCTTTATCCGCTTTCGTTATTATGTTTTGGCTTTTAATGACTTAATTGCTGCCAATTCTGTTTTTGTGAGATTGTTCTGTATGGTTTTCTTAGTGTTCAGGACATTACTAGTTTCCAGTCGTATTTTATCTGCTATATTGTTAGGTAGGGACCTGATGCCTCTTTCAATGTGGTAGATAAAATCCAATTTTGTTTACCTTTTTAGGTGCTATTGCATAGTTAAGTCCTTTATTCAGTAGCGTAAGTTCACCATTGTTCAGGGTGTGGCTTGATAGGTTGATCACATGGTTCCTGCTTGCTGGTGGTTGGTTGCTCCTTGTCTCCCTTGTTTGTTGTTCATTGTTGGTGTTTATCAGGGAGGAAATCTTCTGATTGGCCGCCATATTTTACCGTTGTTTCAAACCGTGGAATTTGGTCTTGAGTTTTTCTTTATTCTTTTCCAGGGTATATTTGGCCGAATTGTCAGTAATTCTTTCAAGTACTTGTAGAATGTGAAACAAGGTGAAATGGTGAAACAGGATGGACAATCCCTATACGCAAGAAAGAACACATTAGACACATTAAATATAACCATTATGGTGAAGCAGGCCTCTCAGACCACGCACTCAGCACCTTACACCAAATCAACTGGAAAAGCACCCGCTCTTTACACCGCACAAAAACCTGGTACAAAAGGAAATTTAAAGAAGCCTGCAAAATCCTGATAAACCACCCAAATATCAACAACAAAGATGACCTGAGAATTCCAAGGATCGGGATGGCACACATTCAGCCTACTTAATATATAAGATCCAGCATAAGTTAGGACTCTAGCCAATCTTCAGCTAGTATTAGAAACCATTCCATACCAACTGGCTGGAATGTACATGATGTTAATATATATATATATATATATATAGATAGATACTTGTTGTTGTGCCCAACGTATTTCTACAACCAACAAATAACACTAATAATAGGACTCTAGCGTTGTTGTATAACTTTTTTTTTTTTTTTTTTCACCAGAGGTCAGGCCAACAATTGTTGCAGCGGTTGGTCAGTGTCTGTAACAAACCGGTTTGATTGAAGCATTAGCTTGTTTTCTGTGTATAGTTGTATACTCCAGAAGATGACCTTGACATAAAGGTCGAAACGTCGAATGTAGATTTTAGTTATATTAAATTAAAGTTTTTATTCAGACACGGTAGTTGTCTCCATAATTTTAAAAAATTCATTCAGATCACTGTGTAAGCTTAAAATAAAGGATGAAGGAATATTTGTTAGCAGCAATACTAACCTGTATTCCACGAGTGAAGAAACAGACACAATTTGGTGTAAAGTGGATGACAAACAATATCAAACAGGAACTGCAGGAGAAAGAGAGATTATGGAAGAGATATAATTAGAGAGGTGGAGAGCAGATGCATAAAGAACATAAGACTCAGGCCAGGAGAGTGACTAGTATGGCGAGGAAGGCAAAAGATTGCTGTTTACTGGAATATGAGAAGAGACTGACACTAAGATCCAAAGATAATCCTAGGGAATTTTTTAGCAATTGTACCAGTAGGAGGAGAAATGAAGGAGTTGTGGAAGAATGATATTGTGGGATAAAAATGGGAATAGAATGACTGATGCAGAGGACATAGTGGAATTCTTCAATGAACACTTTATTGGAGTATTTCATCCTGGAGAGGTAGGTTTTTATACTAGAGGGATAGGGCAGGTTCGAGGTTTTAGAGGTGCAAGAGGAGAGTGTGTTCCAAATACCGAGTTCTCTGGATGTCAGTAAAGCTGTGGGACTAGATGGTATTTCACCATGGATTTTGAGAGAATGTGCTAAAGAACTGACAGCTCCATTGAACTGTCAATTCTTTAGCACCTGGTTTTTCAATGAAAATCTAGCTACAGGAAGGGTACCCAAGGAATGGATAGAAGGTAAGATGTGCCATTACATAAGTGCAGTAGCAGACTGGAAGTGTCTAATTATAGGCCAGTTTGTGTTTCATTAGTAGTTGTTAAGGTCTTGGAAAAATTAGTGGGGGACCATATAGAGTGTTGGGCAGATGAGGGCAATGTTATCTGTGATAATCAACATGGATTTGTTAAGGGGCACTCTTGCTTTAGTAATATGATTACCTTTTATAATAAAGTGATAAGAGCAGTTGATGAGGGAAAGGCATATACTGAGATTTTTTTGGATTTTGCAAAGGCATTTGACAGAGTGCCACATGATAAGCTGATATTTAAGTTGCAGCTAGATTTCAGGTTAGTCACCTGGATTTAGGATTAACTCTCTGATACCTATCAGACAGCCAATGGTGGGACAATATCAAGAAGGCAGAAGATTACAAGTAGGATCCCACAGGGCTTAGTGCTGGCACCTGTATTGTTTAACCTTTATATTAATGACATTGTCAATGGATTGTAAGGGGATAGTCAGTTGTTTGCAGATGATGTGAAGCTGGGAAGGGTAATTAGTAATAGTGTAGATGTGGAAGCTCTGCAAGAGGATTTGAATAAAGTAGACAGATGGGCAAATGAAGAGGGATGTCAGTTTAATGCAGCAAAAAATAGTCTTGAAGTTTGGGATACATCGATGAGAGGCTGCATACTCAATTGGAGGAGCTGTACTGGAGGAAATAGGGGGAAACAAGAGATCTGAGTGTGGTGATTAATAGGTAACTGAAATTCAGGGAGCATATTGCAAAGATGGTGAAGGTAACCCAGAGGATTGCAGCAATACTGAAAAGGATGCTGACCTGCAGAGATAAGAGTTATCATTTCGTTGTATAAGACCCTGATTAGACCACACTTAGACTATTGTTCTGAAATTTGGTCCCCAGGATTTGAAGGGGATAAATTAACTGTGGAATGGATACAGAGGTGGATAACAAAGGTGGCTTCAGGACTGTACAAATGTTAATTATGAGGGTTGGCTGAGGGAATGTGGACTGCAGAGTTTGGTGAATAGAAGGAGAGGTGATATGATCGAAACTTTTGAACTGTTGAGAGGCTATTACAGGATAGACAATGGGGAGTTTTTTCACTTGATGGAACAGTGGGAAATAGCGATGACAAGGGGCCATACCTGGAAGTTATAAAAGGAAGCTGTAAGCAAGAGGATGAGTAGTGGTTTCTTTGCATGGAGGATGGTTAAACCATGAAATGCATCGTGTGATAGAGTGGAGAGAGCAAAAATCGTCAATGAGTTCAAGGAGTGGTATGATAAACTTCATCATCATCATCTTCCAATTCCTGCCATGTACCCTCAAGGGGTGTACAGGATATGACAGTACTACATGAAAAAATTACATCATTACTAACTTCCTATCTACAATTGTCATCCAAATCACTCTGTTACTTGTCAAGACTCCAACATTATCAGATCTTATATTTTTATCTTCTAAGGCACTTTGTACCGTATCAATCCACCGATATCTTGGTCTTCCTCTGGGTCGTTTACCTGCCAACCTGGCAGAGAACACTTGTTTTGCTAATCTTTCCTCTCCCATTCTATTTAAGTGACCATACCACCTGAGATTAGCTCTGCTAATGCATTCCTGGATGCTGACAATGTCAAGTTCTTTCCTAATATCCTCGTTTTTAATATGATATTGCCATTGATGCCATCTGTTCACGCCTCTAATCTTTCTCAGGAATCTCATATCTGCGGTCTCTAGTCATTGGTCAAGTGTTTTACTTCTTACCCAGTTCTCAGATCCATAAGTTAAAACTGGTTTGAACACTGTCTTGTATACAGCTAATTTAGTGTTCCGACTAATTTCTTTCTTATTCCATATGAATTTATTCAATTGACTTCCCACCATACCAGCTTTGCTGATTCTGTTGTCTATTTCTATATTTAATTTACCATCATCAGTAAAAATCGTGCCTAAGTAGCTGAAATGTTTTACTTGTTACACAGGTTCTCCATTCACAACACAGTTGACATTTTCAATGATTCTGCCTATTTTCATTGTCTTTGTCTTTTTATTGCTGACCTTCATATAATATCTATTACAACAGCTATTCAATTTAGTCAGACAATCTTGCAAACTTGTAGTGGATTTATTTAGAAGTATAACATCATCCGCATAAAGCCAAGAGCTGACATTAACATCTCCAATTTTGATATCAGGTTTAATACCACATTCCTTCATAATGTGATCCATATAGATAATGAATAACAGAGGGGATAATATACATCCTTGTCTCACACCAGATTTAACATTAAACCATCTTCCTGTACTTCCTTCAATTCTAACTGCTGACTTACAACTCAAATAAAGACTAAGTATTGCTTGATATAATGCCCCCATTGACACCATATAACTGCAGCGTATTGAATAGCTTCTCTCTTGGCACCTTGTCATATGCCTTTTCCAAATCAACAAAACTTAAATACAGATCTTTGTTATATTCCCATGTTTTCTCAACTATTTGTCGTAATGTGAAGATCTGATCCTGACAGCCTATTTGGCCTGAATCCAGCTTGTTCTTCACCAAGCTTTTCTTCCACAATTCTTCTCAACCGTTTCTCAAGTATACTTGCATAAATCTTACCAGGAACACTCAGTAGGGAAATACCTCTGTAATTCTCACATTCAATTTTATTTCCCTTTTTATATATGGGTGCTATGAGAGCTCTACTCCAATCATCGGGAATTTGTCCCTCTGTCCAGGCCTTCTGAACTATGCAGTGCAGTCACTGTAAGACTTTTATACCACCATACTTCAGCATTTCTGGTCGAATATCATCTACTCTTGCTGCCTTTCCACATTTTAAGCCTTTGATGGCTTTTTATACTTCAGGTATAAATATATATTCCTGACTGTATGCCTGTTGAGTGTTTTTTTTTACCACTGTGCTATCACTGCTTGTTTCATTTAGCAATTTTTCGAAATAATTACTCCATACTTCAAGGATATCTTTTTCTCCTGTTTTCATGTCACCTTTATCATCTCTAACTCCTTTTACAGCACTCTTTCCTCCATTCCTAAGCTTCTTCAACAACCTCCAGAATATTTTGCCACCTTCTTGATATTTATTTTCTATATTCTTGCCAAAGTCCTCCCATGATTTTTGTTTAGCTAGTTTTACACACTGTTTAGCTTTCTTACATTTGTCTCTGTATTCTGTAAGAGTAAAAGCTGACTTATTTGCCAGGAACTTTTGATATGCTTTCCTCTTTTTCTTCACTGCCTCTTTAACTTCCTGTGTCCACCAGGGAGTTCTGATTTTTTTATCCTTGCACACAACCTCACCACATGCCTCTCTGGCAGAATCAATGTTTTCTTCAGAGTTTGCCACTGAATCTCCAAAGTTTGATTCCTGTTCTCAAACTCTTTCATTTTCTTTTCAATAATCTTTCTGTATTTTAGTCTACAGTTCACATCTGTGAGCTTCTCAACTTTTATTCGCTTTAAAACTTTCTTACATGTTATTCTTTTCAATATGAAATTCAATTTTATCCTGCTCAAGACTAAATAGTGATCACTTCCAATTTCAAATCCTCTGTACACTCTGGTGTCCTGCACCAGGGAGAAAACATCACTGTCAACAATAACATAGTCAATGAGACTTTTCTTATTCCTAGCCTCTTCTCTCCATGTGAATTTGTGCACATTTTTATGTTGGAACATGGTGTTAGTAATAACCAGTCCATGTCCTGAGCAGAAATCCAACAGATATTTGCCATTATTATTAGCTTTGCTCTTTTCTCCAAATTTTCCCAAAATATTTTTGTATGTCTCACAATCATTTCCTAATCTGCTATTTATATTGCCAACAAGGATCAACTTTTCCTTTTTCATTGTGTCAGTTGCTTTTTCTAAAGCCTCAAAATATTCCTCCACTTCTACCTTAGTAGAACCTTCTGTGGGACCATAGGCACAAATAAGTCTCATTGTCCAGTTCCCCATTCTCATATTTGCCTACATTACTCTACTTGAGACTGACTGCCATTCAAGAAGATTAGCCTCGTATTTTGTGTTGAATACTATGGCTACGCCTTCTTTTCCTTGAATGTCATTGCCTGAATATAACATTTTGTATTTATTGTATGATAAACTTTGTGTTATAAATTTAGTTTAATCCTTTGTTAAATCCTTTAGTTTAATCATCACCTGTCTTAGTATCTTCCATAATGCAAAACACATCTCCTTGTAGACATGTATAATGCTATGCATAAGGGAAGGGCCACTACCCAGACCGGTTTCAACCTTTATTGAGGTCTTGTCAGCGGGAGCCAGACACAGAGGTGGTGATACTAAGGGGCAAAGTAATGGAGAAGTCATATTCACCTATATGAGTTGCCAACAGTTGTCTCACCTTGTTATTAAATTACTCTGGATTAGAGAAAGATGTTGGAAGTCCCCCCCCCACACACACACTTGGTTAGACTATAATAAATTTAGTTTAATGCTTTATCCAAGCGTAAGCAAACAAAGTTTGCACCTGAAGTATCTTTAGGATTGAGGCAACTCATGGTAAAGGTCTACTAAGCTCTCATCACTTGTCTTAGTATCTCCCATAATGCAAAGCACATCTCCTTGCAGACATGTATAATGCTATGCATTAAGGGAAGGGCCACTAACCAGACCCGTTTCAACCTTTATTGAGTCTTCGTCAGTGGGAGCCAGATCCATAGGTGGTGATACTAAGGTGGAAGAAGTCATATTTACCTTGTCCTGAAGATACTTCAGCTGCAAACTTTGTTTGCTTACACTTGGATAAAGGATTAAACTAAATTCATTATAGTCTAACCAGGTGGGGGGGAGGGAATTCCAACATCTTTCTCTAATCCAGAGTAATTTGATAATAAGGTGAGACATTTTTTGGCAACTCGTATAGGTAAATATGACTTCTCCATTACTATATATATGACTTCAACCTTAGTATCACAACCTCTGGGTCTGGCTGCCACTGACGAGACCTCAATAAAGGTCGAAACTAGTCTGGGTAGTTCCCAGGTAGTTCTTCCCTTAATGCATAGTGTTATACATGTCCATAAGGAGATGTACTTTGCATTATGGGAGATACTAAGACAAGTGATGAGAGCTTAGTCCACCTTTACCACGAGTTGCCTCAGTCCTGAAGATACTTCAGTTGCTTACACTCGGGTAGAGGATTAAACTAAATTTATTATAGTCTAACCATGTGGGAAAAAACTGACAATAAACTTTGTGTTTCCTATGAAGGACCTCCCATGATGAGTCTCTTGACTTCATGGAGACCTGAATAATGATGATAATGAATCAGAAGGCCTCCTGTCCTGCTAACTTAATCTTGCTATCAATTATCCGACAGTATTATGCCTGGATAAAGCCTGAGTATTGAGATTCTCAGGAGAAACTGTTGAGGCCACACATGACAAGAGACTGAGTTCCATTTGTTCGTAATATGTATGTATGCATGTATTTCCCATTGCAATGCATGAAGTAATGGAGACAATAAGGAATACAATATAAGAACTGCAACATTACACACAAACAACTGTAAACGTAAAATCCTACTGGGATGTGTTCCACGGGCACTGAGGACCTTCACATGTGGGCAGAAGACCTAAGCATTACTGTTTTCCAAAAAATTTCCAAATGTTTTGGAAAATTTGGTTAGTATTTGCTGCAACAAATCATTGTTACAGCAAATACCCCCTCCCCCAGTTTGGTTCTGTGTAAGGTGCCAAAAGGTGTGGTCAGTTGTACCTGAGTAACCATAATTCTGGTGGCAGATATATGCTTATGTTCTTCAAGATGGATGTTGGCAGATCACCCAATTTGACCATAATAGGAAAGTTAGCAAGAAACTATTGTCTGTTGTCAATAACTATTGTCAGAATTTGACAATTTTCTGAAAAACTGTTGTCAGAACTATTGTAGCATGGATCAGATGGTGAGAGATCCGAGGTTTATGCTCGAGGCTGTAGAGTAGAAAACTGTGAGAAGGAAGATAGTGAGCATGTTGCTCAGATATAATAATGCAGAGCTGAAGACAAGAGCATGATAGCAGTATGAGAGGTTTGGATTATGCATGCCTTGAGTGCATTTCAAGATAGAAGAAATGCTGTTTGTGAGAGATTCACTGCATTTGAATAAGAAAGGACATAGACATCCAGAGAGAATGTTGTTCGCTGGGAAGCAAGAATGTTGGTACAGGAAAATTAGTTCTCAGGGTGGATGGTAGCAAGGATATGACCTCTTAGAAGAAGGGGGGATGTAAGATGTAATACAAACTCCAGTGGAGTCTGAGGGAGTAATAATAATAGGTTTAGAAACACTGGCAATATACTAATGCTTCTTTATATAAAGGCCAGGGACATCATGAATAAAGGAGATGAATTGGTAGCCTCGGATGATGGCTTTGATAGCCTCAGCCTGCCTAAAGATTACTGAAATCAGTGAAATATGGTCTATGAAAAACGATATACTGACAGCAATAGAAATATCAGGATGCAGCATATTTTGGTAGGAAAGACAAATGCAGAGTGGGAGATTTGGAGGGAAATCTAGCTACTGGTTTTTAGAGCATGTGATGTGGTGTGAAGGTAGGCAGGATAGGATATTTAGTGGGATGTTGCTAAAGCCAGGTAGCACAGAGAGTGAAGAGCAAGAGATGTTTAGGCAGTTGAGCTTGGCAAGTGCAAAAAGAATGATTGTTATGAAAGATTTTAACAACAACAGTATAAATTGGGAAGGGGAAACATCATCTATTAGTAAGAGAGTTCAATTTCTGGAATTCTTGAGGGACAGATGTCTTGGTAATATGTACTAGAAGCAACATGAGGTGAAGAGTTTTGGATTATGTTTATTACTATTATTACGGGCAACTCCAGGGAGTCATTAGACTCATCGAGAGAGGCCCTAAATCATATTCATCCCAACTATTCGACATTCATACAGTATCTATCATACCTTGCCTTAAACTCATTCACTGTCACAGCATCCACCACAGACTCAGGGAGCGCATTCCACTCATTCACTACTCTAAAAGTAAAGAACCAAGCTCTAACACCTTTACTAACCACACTTTTGCCCAGTTTCCATGGATGTCCCCTAGTCCTCCCACAACCAGCCCTGTTCTCAAAAATATCTTCTGAATTAATTTTATAGAAACCCTTCAGTAATTTGAATGGCTCAATCATATCTCCCCTCCTCTGCCTATCAACCAATTTTTGCAACCCACAAATCCTCAACCTGTTCTCATACGATTCATTCCACAGACCTGCTATCATCTTGGTCACTCGCCTCTGGATCCTCTCCACCTCCTCCCCATCAAGAAGAAACCTAGGTGACCAAATCTGAGCACAGTAGTCTAGATGGGGTCTTATCAAGGCTCGATACAGAGGAACAATAACCTGCTTGTCTCTGCTTGTCAACGTATTCTTCAGCAACCAAGTGATTTGATGAGCTGATTTGACCACTTTTGCAATGTGTCCCCTAAATTTCAATTCCTTATCCACCAACACTCCTAAATCTCGTGCCTCATCAATTTCCTGGAGCACGGTTCCACCAATGCAGTAAACTGCCTCCAATCTTTTCACCCCAAAATGCATAACCTTACATTTTGCCACATTAAATTGACATCCATTCTCCCTACCCCAGACCTGCAATCTATCCAAATCATCCTGCAAAATTTTGACGTCATCTGCATTCACTATTGCCCTACCCAACTTCGCATCATCCACAAACAAATGAACTGTTCCTCTCAGATCCTTTCCTATATCATTTATGAACAAATTAAACAGCAGTGTTCCAAGAACAGATCCTTGTGGCACACCACTAGTCACAGGCCGTCTTGTGGACTCTACTCCTGAGTAAACCCCTCTCTGATATCTCTCCATCAACCACCCTTCTATCCATCTCACCAACCCTATGTCAATTCCCATATGCTGCAATTTACTGATTAGAATTCCATGTGGTATCCTGTCAAAGGCCTTAGCAAGGTCCAGTAGAATCACTGTAAACCCATTACCCTTATCCAGTTCAGCTGTCACTGTGTTATAATACGTGAGCAAGTTACTGAGGCATAACCTACCCTTCACAAAACCATGCTGTCCCCGATACAGTATCCCATTTTCTTCTATCCAATCTTGTATTTTCCTCTTGACTATTTTCTCTAAGACCTTGATAATGATTCCTGTTATGCTGATTGGCTGGTAATGTTCAACAGCAGCCTTGGAACCACCTTTGTGCAGTGGAACTATTTTCCCCTCTTTCCACCCCCTTGGGACTGACCCAGTCCTGAGGCTCAAATTAATTGATGCTAAAACAAAAATTGTTTTAGCATCAACAACGTTAACAATGCGAAACAATGTTATAGCATCAATAGATCTGATTGTAACTGAGATGTCAAGCCTGTGCCAAGTTAGAGATAGGGACCATGTAGTCTTGATTTGGGGAATGAAAAGACATGCAGAAGTATCTTTGAGAAAGGCATTTATGTGGAATTATATGGCAGATGATTATAATAACCTTGGAAATCAGCTCAAGCAATTCGTGGATGGAAGAATTGGAAGAGAGAAATAGAGATATAAGCAGTGCATGGTAACTAGTGAAGAAATATTTATTAGCAGAAATGGTAAGTTGAAAGAGAATATAGTTTGGCATAAAGTGGATGGCAAATGATGTGAAATAGGAACCACAGATGAAAGAGAGGTTTTATATCTAATACTCATAATAAGATATTTTTCAACATTATCAATAACCAGCTCAAAGTGGGAATGAGATACATAATTAAAAGTGCATAGTTGTATGGGGAATGAAAATGGAATTCCACGCTAAGCATCTGTTTCTGCTACGTAATCTAATATGTTTAGTTAATACGAAAAATCAGTGGATGGCAGTGTTCGGTAGACCTTACTCAAGCATTTGTTAATGTTCAGCATCACTTTCTGTTCCACATCCTCCAGCAAATTGGTGTAGGTAAAAAGCTGATAGCTATTATCAAAGGAACATATACCAATTCAACTATCCATCACCTAGTTAATGGGTTCCTGTCAGACCTGATCAAAATTTGAAAAGGAGTCAAGCAAGGTTGCCCTCTCAGTCCACTGCTGTTTGCATTGGTTCTTGAACCTTTCCTACAGGAAGTCGACAACACGCATTCTGTGCAAAGAATAACAGTTCCTTCAACCACAAAAAGGAAAATAAGGTATTAGCATATGCCAATCATGTAGTGGGCACTTTGAAGGAAAATGATTCCATATATATATATATATATATATATATATATCTTTTTTCGGTATTTTGGAAAAATTTAGCAAGATCAGTGGATTAACTCTACTAATGCAGAAGAGATAAAATTAAAAGCTTTTGGAAAGTGAGATCTTGGAGGCATTCCTTTTGGACTAATCCCTAAGAGAGAGAACCTCCTCATTATACTTGGAATTCCCTTCTCCACTTACCCACTATACTGTTCCACTTCACAAAGGTGGTGATAAGGCTAAGACAACAAATTATATGCTGATCTGTATATCACAAGTTATAGTGAAGGTATTATAAGAGTGGTTGGTGAGATATGAGATACAAAAGTGGGTTAATAACAGTGATATTCTTTGTGCTTGTCAGCATGGGTGTGTTAAAGGGAGGTAGTGTTTTACAAACTTGCTTATTTACTGTAATAAGGTGACAAATGTATTGGACAAGGGAGATGTGTATACAGTGGTATACTTAAGATTTTGCAAAGCCTTTTGATAGATTGCTACTCCACAAGTTGGCCACTTAACTGAAGTAGATGGGATTGGATGATAGATTACTGACCTGGAGAGATGTCAGTAAGTTGTGTATGGGGCTGCAATATCCCAGAAGAGGAAAGTCATTAGTGGTGTATGCAGAGTTCAGTTTTGGGAACCATTCTTATTTAATTTGTATATTAATGATATTGGGATAAGTTTAACTGGTGATATATAACTGTTTTCAGATGATGCAAAATCAAGCAGATATTGTTTCCTTACAGGCGAACTTAAATATATTGTATGAGTGGGCAACAGTAAGGAACTGTCCAGTGCTGCAAAGTTGAAAGTCCTGAAATTTGGTAGGCAACAATGAGATGCAAAAGTATACACTTGATGGGGAAATTTTGGAGGATGTTCAGTAGATAAAAGACCTTTGAATGGTGGTCAACAAGGATGTGAAGTTCAGAGGTCACATTACACAACTTGTGAAGACATCACATCAGATTATGGCAATGATGCAGAGGACTTTAACTTGTAGAAATAAACGGGTTCTGCTTCCATTGTATAAGGCCTTGATCAGGGCTTCATACAGATTATTGTGCACAGATTTGGTCCCCTGGTTTTCACAGTGATGAGGATATATTGGGAAGGGTCCAAAAAAGACTGAGTAGTCTTTGGGATATCAGCACAGATTGAGGGGATGCCATTTGAAAAGCTTTGTGAAAAGGAGGAAGAGAGGGGAATACGATTATATTTCTTTTTCCAGATTTCATGCTTAAGCTCCACACTCATTCATTTTACATCTACCTTATTCAGCTTTTTGGTCTTCAGAATACATTCATGTTATGTATTTCTTTGTCAGTTCCCAAGCAGCATTTATTTCCTTACTGCTCAATTCCTCATTCCACGTTTGTGGAGAGAGAGAGAGAATGAATGAGAGACAAGAGAAAGTATGGATTTGTCGGAAGTGCAATATATTGTTGGACCATGATGTGAAGAATGCGAAACTGACTGAAAAGATAGAAGATGGTGTACCTGAAAGAAATGGAAATTGAACGAAAGCTAAAGACACTGAGGGATTGAAAGAATGCAAGGACGTAGAAGTGAAAGTTATTGAAAAAGTTACGAAAGTTACAAAAAACCGAAGAGAAACTGAGGAAGCAAAAGAATGCAAAGATGAAGCAAAAGTTACTGATAAGGGAATGAAAGAAAGTATGACTGAGGAAACAGAAGTAAGGTGTGGCAGAATGAGAGGTAGTGAGATTGTGGGAGTGATAGAGAATGGAATTGTAGGAATGCAAAATTTAATGAAACAGTTATTAAAAATGAAATGATGAATATGTGAAGTGATGTTGTGTAGTGGAAACTAACTAATGAACGTGTGCAAGAGAACAGAATGAAAGAAATAAAAGAGTAAAAGAGGTGATGAGTGATTCAAGGATAGCAGTATATGGAGACTCCATAATTAGAGGACTAATTACTGAGAGAGTCCATAAGGTCTGCTATCCAGTTGGGAGAATGAGTAGGATAATTAAGGTATTGGACATGAAGAAGAAACGAGCAAGAGTGTTAGTCGATTGTGGGGAAGAATGATCTAAGTGGACATAGGAAGAATGTGAGGACAAATATCAGGAGACTATTGAGAAGTGTGAAAGATAACAGTATAGTGGGAAAGGTTGTCAGTGTGTTGCCAAGGTATGACGATGATGAGCTGCGACGGAGTGCCAAAATCATATGGTATGCTAGTGGAGCTGTGTGAGGAGAAGGGAGTGCAATTTGTGGATGTATGGCTTGTGTTTGAGTGAAGAATGAAATTATATAGGCATGATGGGTTGCATTTGAATGGCTTTGGAATGGGTGTGCTGCAGAAAGTGTTGCTGGATGAAAATGCAGTCTGTGGAAGTACAGTGTGATGTGTGCAAGAGATCAGAAGAAAGAGATGAAGGGAAAAATCAGAAGAGTGGTACTGAAGATACAGAAGTGCCTGGCAGTAGAAACAGTAGTAGTAGTGAGAGAAGGAGAGAGAACGGGAATACAAGAGGAACAGGGAAGGGAGGGGCCTCGGATGGACAGGGAGACATGGCATAGGGAGAGAGGATGTTGAAAGTGGCAGCAAATGTGTGTATGAAGTTCTCGGAGTATATTGCGATGTGGGTGGGGAATTTGAGACTGAGCAGATATATATGTGGTAAGTGGATAGGGCTGGTTATAGACCTAAAAATGAACTGTTGTGTTCGTTTACAAATCCCTGACTTATCAGAAATAAGAGGGATGAAATAGTTTCAGTGATTGTGTTTGTTTATCCCAAAATCATTGGAATAAGTGAAATATGGTTGAATGAAGATGACATTGTAATGAGAATAGAAATGGAAGTATACAATATTTTTTGTGAAGATAGAAAGGGCAAGAGGGAAGGGAGTGCTGCTGATGATAGCAAGGTAATTAAGTCCACACAAGGTAGACATGAAAGAGTTAAATAGTGGCAATGGTTATGGAGCGGCCTGGTGTAACGTGGAGGTTGGGAGGGAAAACACATTTAGTTGGATGTTGCTCTAGGACTGGGAATGTGGATGGTGGGTGATGAAGAAATGCATAAACAACTTGGATTAGTGAGCAAAAAAAAGAGTAATTATTATAGGTGATTTTAATTATGGTGGTACAGATTGGAATGAAGAGTTAGCCTTTGGGAATAAGGAAAATGAATTTTTCAAGTGCTTGAAAATTAACTATTTCAGGCAGCATGTAAAGGAGAACACTCAGTTCTCCTTTACATGCTGTGAAGTTTGAGAGTTTTAGATCTGATCATTTTATCAGAGGATGTAATTGTGAGATTTTCCACAGTTGGTGAAAGTGATCATGAAGTATCATCTATATATATATATATATATATATATATATATATATATATATATATATATATATATAAGGCTGGTGAGTACAACAAGCTTTGGAGAGAGCTTGGAGCTATAACATGTGGAACGAGAAGTTGAACGGTAAGGAAATAAATGCTGCATGGCAATTGACAAAGAAATATATAGCATCAATGTGTGAATGTATTCTGAAGGCTGAAATGCTGATTAAGGTAGGTGTAAAATGGATGAATGTGGAGCTTAAGCATGAAATCTAGAAAAAAGAAAGTACTTTGGAAGAAGTACAACATGAATAATGGTAATAATCAGTCACATGAAGAGTATAAAGAATAAGCCAGGAGAGTGACTCATTTAGGAAAACAAGAGTAAAGTATGACATTGGAAAATTGGGCAGAAATTGGAAAATCAGGCAAAGAAAAACCCTAGAGAATGAGTTTTTTTTTAGATATGTGCAAAGTAGAAGGAAGAATGAGCATGGTACGATGAAGTTAATGGATGAAAGTGGTAGAATGGTGACTGGTACAGATGACATTGTTCACGTATTCAGTGATCAATTTATAAGGGTGTTTCATCCTGATCAGGGTGGAATCATAAGCAACATAAGTATAGAGGACATAATAGAACATGGCTTAATTGTGAGTGAGCAGGAGGTATTTGAGGAAATAAATAAACTTGATGTCAATAACGTGATAGGATTCAATAACTTATCACCACACATTAAGTGAATGTTCATGGGAAGTGGCAGTACAATTGGCATGCCTGTTTAATAAAAGTCTTACAACAGCACAGGATCCACGGGAGTGGAAGGAGGGTAAATTATTTTGACTGCATAAAGGTGGTGATAAGACTGTAGCTTCAAATTATAGGCTGGTCTGTATATCTGGAGTTGTGATGAAGTTACTGGAGAGATTAGTGAGAAGTAGGATACAGAAATGGGCTGATTACAGTAGCATTCTCTGTGGTTATCAGCATAGGTGTGTTAAGGGGAGATCATGCTTCACTAAATTACTTATGTACTGTAACAAACTGACAAATACCTTGGACAGGGGAGATGCATATACAGTGGTGTACTTAGATTTTGCAAAGGCTTTTGACAGATTGCCACATGACAAGCTGTTAAATAAATTGAAATAGATGGAATTGGATAACAGTCTTTTGAGTTGGATCAGTGACTGACTGTCAGAAAAGTATCTGAAAGTTGTATATGGGGGTATGATATCCCAAAAGAAAAAGGTCACTAGTGGTGTACTGCAGGGGTCAATTTTGGGGCCATTGTTTTTCAATTTGTATGTTAATGATATTGGGATGGATTTAACTAGTGATATGCAGCTGTTTGCAGATGATGCAAAACTGGGTAAAGCAATTCAGAGTCAAGCAGATGTTATGGCCTTATAAGAGGACTTGAATAGATTGCATGAATGGGCAGGTAAGTGGAACTATCAGTTCAATATTGCAACGCATACAGTTTTGAGATTTGGTAAGCAATGATGAGATGCAAAGAAAAAATAAATACACTTGGTGGGGAAACTTTAAAGGAAATAGAAGAGATGAGAGATCTAGGAGTGATGCTGAACAACGACCTGAAATTCAGGGATGGCCTTGCATAAATTGTGGACGTGTCACATCGGATAATGGCAATGATATGCAGAACCCTGACGTGCAGAAATAAAACAGTTACGATGTCATTGTATAAGGCCTTGATCAGGCCTCATATGGATTATTGTGCACAAATTTGGTCACCAGGTTTTCATGGTGATGAGGATATTTTGGAAAAGGGTCCAATGGAAGATTCACAAAGTTGGTCAGTGGTCTTTGGAATGTGGAGTACGAGGACAGATTGAGAGTATGCAAGTTGCAGAGCCTCGTGAATAGGAGGAAGAGCAGGGGGATATGATTGAGACATAAGCTAGTCAGGGATTGTTATTGGGTCAACATGGAAGAGATTTTTCGTAGAATGGGAGGGGGGGGTAGAACTAGGCCATCGCTGGAAACTGCATAAGGAGGATGTGAGCAGAGGAGTGTGGAGTAGGTTCTTTTGCATGGAGAGTGGTTAGTGAGTGAAATGCATTGCCTGAGTGTGTAGTGGATGAAGACACATTGAATCAGTTTATAGCACTGTTGGATGAGCATTGTGTGCAATAGCGTGTATCTCTCATGATGAGTCTGACTCCATGGAGGTCAAATAATAATAATAATGTTATAGCTCCAAGCTATCTCTTAAGCTTGTCATAATCACTAGCCTTATAATTCCATATATATCCTTTCCTCACAAAAATCTGTATATGAGTAGCCACAATACAGGTGATCACTTTCACCAACTGGAGGAAAGTGTTAAACCCCTCTCACAATTACATTCACTGATGAAATGATGAGATCCTGAACCCTCCTTTATATGCTGCCTGAGATAGTTCTCTCAAGAACTGAAGAAATTCATTTTCCTTATTCCCAAATGCTATCTCTTCATTCCAATGTATACCACCATAATTAAAATCATCCATAATAATTACCCTTTCTTCGTTCACTGATCCAAGATTGTTTATATTTCTTCATCACCACCCTCCACATTCCCAGGCCTATAGCAACATCCATCTTAATACATCTTCCTCTTGTTTGGAAGTGGAGGAAATAAGAGCTCTTGGAGTGATAGTGGTAAGGATCTGAAATTTAGAGGATATATTGTCAAAATTGTAAGGACAACACAACGAATTCTGGCAATGATTTCAAGGAAACTGACTTGTAGAAGTAATGAGATTCTCGTTACATTGTATAAGACTCTGATTAGGCCACATATGGACTATTGTGCACAGCTTTGGTCAACTGGTTTTCAAAAGGATAAAGAGATGTTCAAAACAGCCCATAAGCAATTGATCAAAATAGTTTCTGATTTCTGGAATGTTAAATATGAAGCAAGGTTGAGACGATGCAATTTGTAGAGTCTAGTGGATAGGAGAAAGAGGGTAATATGATAGAGACATACAAATTAGTGAGAGGGTTGTTAGTTATAGGATTAATGTTGAAGAGGTTTTTCATAAAGTGCTGAGAGATTGGGGAACAAGAAGAGGTCATCCCTGGAAACTCTATAAGGAGGGTGTGAGCAAGGGAGTGAGAAGCAAGTTTTTTTTGCATTGAGAGTTATGAATGATTGGAATGTGGTGTCTGCAGAGAATTTGAATGTGTTTAAGGTATGGTATAATGAGCTGTATGTATGACAAAAAGGACCAGATGAGTTTTTGACTCCATGGGGTCTTAGGATAATAATAACTTCTAATGCTTCACAATTATTTCTTATAGGAAAGTTGGCATTCAGATGCTGATGAAGATGAAGAATATCGTGTGCCTATAAGAGTAACTACTACTGAGTCTTTTAGTGTAAGTTATTTCTTCTTTTATCAACACTATTTAATTCAGAAATTCTAGAATGAGTGAGAGAGAGAGATTCATTGTATCTAATCATGTCTGTTATTAAATTAACGAATATCACAGTAAAAAATAAATCTAATTCTGTTGGATAATTATAAATTTCTGCAAATAATTATAACTATTGGGTACTTTATACATGAATAAATATTTCTTACTTATGGATAGGGTGTAATTGATGAGATATTGTTTAAATAATTGATATCTATTATACATTTTAGAGTGAAATAATTTTAACAGGAATAGCAACAAGAATATCCCCCAATTGTTTTGGACAGTATATAATTTAGCGAAATTTATGGTATCCTTATAGCATCATTTGTATATGACTAAAAAAAAATTAATTCAGAGTAGCTATCATTTTATACCTACGAATGCATACTGACATTTGGAACAAAATACTGCTATGATGTCGTGAATTATAAATATATCTGAGTGCATTAGGGGCCCTAAGGTTAAGAAATATATATATATGATTTTATACACATTAATGCAGTATTTTCCAAACTTTCAGTACCCATGTACCCTTTGAAAATTTTAGAAACACTGGTACATACCCCCCCTGTTCATGCAAAGGCAATTTGTCAGAAGTTATAATAATATTTCATTTTTTAATTATTAAATACATTTTTATATATGAATCCAATATGTATATGATAGAAATAAAAATTATGAAATTTAAATTTTCAAAATTGGACATCATCTAGTTGAATGACATGAATGAAATTTAGCAGTTCCAGCCTAGTGGTTTGAATTGAAACTTAATGCAAACACTTCCCAGACCACATGGTTGGAACAAAGTCATACCATAAACCAGAAACTGGGTTAAAAGCAACAGTTAGAATGCCACTTTTAATGTCAGAGTATGTTGTTGGGATCTTCTTCGAGGATCCCAGCAACATATTGACAGTATATTCTGAGATACTTTCATGTAAAGAATGACATTCAACACACTTAGAAATGTAAGTACAAAAAGGTTTATTAATAATGTATAATATACAAATATTTCAATCTGAAATTTACAGTTCATGTTCAACATTCACTGAGGATTTCATAAGTGAAGTAGTAGAGATGCTAAAGATTTTACACTGGTGTCCAAAACCTAAGGATGAATGCTATTTCTGAAGATTACAAGTGCAAATTCAGATGAATCAGCTTGTGGCAATTTGTAAAACTGACTATTTCGACTATAAAGCAGGTACATATTCAAATTTCCAAATCGCATGCAAAAGGGATCACATGGTAGCATTCAACAGGATAAAAGGCAAAAGTCTGTGCTGAGCAAATTGTGTGTGAAGGAAGCTCTTTTCATCAAAGAATAAAGTTGCAAACTTAGATGTCTCATAATGTCTCAAAGACATCATCTAGATGATTTCACACAGGGAAGAATTATTGGAAAGCTTGAAGATTGTAGAATTACTGACATTTCCAGAGAGTTTGGAATCTCACGTAGCATTGTATCTAGTCTCTGGACAGTGTTTCAAACTAATGGAATGTGTCCAGATGTTTGATAAGAGATTGCTCTCACTCTACCATGGAGCATGAAGACAGATATTTGGTTATAACATCAAAACATAATGAACACACACGCCATGGCACATCACCTTGCAAGTCGGCTCCATTTAATCACAGGTGCACAGATATCTCAACAAACTGTGGCAAGACATCTATGACCAGTAGGCATATATGCCAAAGGCCTGTGGTGTGCTGTTAGATATTGAATGGAGAACTTCTTGACAAGTTATTCATTCAGGATCTAACATGTACGCTTTACAAAATAACAAAGAAATTTGCATAATACCTGCTTACCAGCGGAAGGTGAGAAACACCTAAGTTGTTGTATGTGAAAGTGTATATCAGTAAATGTATTGGAATTATTTATTGTCACACGAAAAGCTAAAATCAATAATTGTGTCAGAATTAGCAATTCATGTAAAGGAATAATGGCTTAATTTATGTATTATTAAGCTATCAAAAAAATCTTAAGTCACCAGGTAAGAAATGACTAATAGGATCAACGGTCACATCTAAGCCGCAAGTGCCTGTCGTAATGCCGAAGGCTGCAGCTTACGGGGAAGGCTGACGTAAGCACCTTTCCTCAAAAACAACACCTAATGGCAAGGAGGGAAAGCAAGGGATCAACCTAAGGGCAATGTAAGTTATGGATCATGCAAAAAAAAAAAAAAAACAATACAGAAAAAGAGGGTGCTGAGAAAGAATATTTAAAGCAATACGTGCCAAGCTCTAGGCTTTTTTCTGTTTCTTCTGGGATTTTGGAGATTGAGGACTCTTGACGAGTGATTGGAGATAGGACAAGCCAGGGTACTATGTCGACAGACAGCCGGCCATATTCATGACTTGCACTGAGAGGTATTCTGTGGAGACCTATACGAGAATCAACAGCTCATGCAGAATGGTGCCAAACACTGAATGACCACCCAAGCAAGCAGAGAAGGCTCGTAGTTCCAGCGATTTCCAGATTTGTGTCCAGTAGCAAAGAACAGAACAACTCAGTCACGAGACCTGACCCAGAACCAGCCAAGACGAAGGATGAACCGAGCAACACGTGGCAGCTAATAGACCTTCGGAGGGGCTTGGTAAAGTAAAGATTCTTTTGTTTTATATCTTGAGATTGTTTGAAGGTAGAATTTGTGTCTTGATAAAGCAAGACTGAGGACATTTTAGAGAACTTTGACAGGATAGAGTAATTAATACAGCCAATTCTATTAGACAAAGAATGGTATAGGATAAATCTCTAACTTGTATATGATTGAAGTAGTGAAACCCTCTGTTAATTGAGTAAATTTAATTGAGAGAAATGAGTTGTGAAATATCTATTTAAAATAAATTTGAATGAAGGAACTCGACTTGAGTGTGACATTGTTTAATTATCCATTTGTATTACATGATTTTGCATGTCAGTTTATGTAAGAAGGTTAGATTAGTATTGAACAGTTTGTATAGCTTAGCATAAGACATTCACTTAGCTAGCAATTCAGAGTTTTGATAACACTTAACACAAGAATTAATACCTGTCTTTTAGCATTAATAAACATGTTCTGTTACTTGAACCTGAGTCTTGCCTGAATTCGAGGTATCAAACTACTACTTGTGAAAATAGAACCAAATAGCAGGAAGGAGTTTAGATAATTATACAGTTGAGATTAGATCTTAGGACACGACTGCAAGGTATCGAGATCTATATACTTGCATGTGAATTCTAGATTAACGTACATGCCTAAAACCTAGGAATATTTCCCTGAGCCTGAATTATATTCTTGTTATAGGAAGCTGGTGCAGTTAAAATATAAATTTTCCAGTTTCTGAAGAGGAAATATCCCTAGGAGCCAAACCGGGTTATATATTAAGGTAGAAGGATATAGAGAAGACTGGATCAATTTGAATCATACTTAAATATGTACTCTAATAAGGAAACAGAAATACAGAGATGTAACAGTGCATTCTTTTATTCAAAGCTCATCATAGAGCATGTTTTCAGTGGTGTTGTATCCATAAAAGCTGGAAGATACCAATGGGTTAATGTACTCTTTATAGAGAGTACATTAACCCATTGGTATCTTGTGTCCAAAACTAGATCCTAACAAGTTTAGAATATTGCAAACCTATCTTCATAGGACATTATGTATAATAGAATTCAGCATTCATCTCAAGAAACTGGCATTATCAAAACTATTCAATAGAACACACATTATCTATTCCATTTCTGATAACCTAAAACTGGAACTGATGCCATCAAAATAATTATACAGCAAAATGGTTTCACTCCAAATAGGATCCAACTTACCAACAACACATACATACACAAGCCTATTTCTAGGAAAAGTGAAATTAGAGTTCCAATTTCTTACATTATTACTGGCATCTCAGAACCTCTTATGTAACCCTCTTTCCAGTCAATCAACTATGAAACCAAGGACAGATCTCACATGACTTTGTCAAGCTCCTTAGGATTGCCATCTCTTAACACTTTGGATAAGCAGGATGTTCTGTTGAGAAGAGACTTCAAAAACTTCATTCTTACAGTACTCTCATAGTAAGAAATGCCACAAGTCTAGTCCTACTTAGAACAGAGTAGACACAGTCAATGACAAAGTTTTTTGACCGTCTGCTAATCATCTGGTCAATGATACTGTTTTAAACTTGAGCACTTATTCAAAGTACTGAAATTCTTAATAGAACTTATGTTGCTTGAACTGGAATCTAGAATGGCCATTTCTTTACTGAAAATATGAGCAAGTCATAATAACTGAATAACTATTAATAATAGTTTTCTTCCCAACTACATATCAATTGGAACGTACACTAGTGTCCAAAACTACATTTTTATTTATTGCCAGCATACGAATAAAGGACATTACACAAAAAATCTGCTATAAATTTCAGACAATTAAATTGCAATATGTTTTTGGCAAAAGTTATAAATTTCCTAAGGACATAGTTAAGAAATTAACATATAGTACTTACAGAAAACTGTGTGGAGAGATATCAGTATGGAATATGTCCATCATGAACTACAATGCAGCTTTCACAACATTGTACCATGCTTAACACCAAGTGATACAGGAGTTCTTGAAACAAATTGGTCCACTCCTCTTTCAGAGAAAATATAAGGCCTTGTTTGTTTTCAGCAGAGGAAATCTGAGCAGCAATGCATCCCGAACGTTTTATGGGGTTGAGATCTTGGGAGAATGCTGGCCACTTGATTCAATTAATATCCTCAGTCTCCAGAAGTATCTGTACTACTCATGTACAATGCAGTGTGGCACTGTCATCCATAAAAATGAATTCTTTGCCTATAGCACCACCGAACAATCAAGCATGACATTGAAGAATTTTCTTGCAGTATCGTTTACCATTCATAGTCCCTTTTTCCAGCACTTGTAGCTTGGTGCATCCATTAAGCATACTGTCTTCCCATACCATAACCCAGCACTGCTGGATCTATCTCTTTTGAGAACATTCTCACGATGGTAAGCAGTACCACTTTCACACCAGATCAAATCTGAGAACAGTAGTCTAAGTGTGGTCTGAACAGGGTCTTATACAATAGAATCATAACTCTTTTACTCTGTGCAGGTCAACATCTTTCTCAGTATTGCAGCAATGCTCTGAGTTACCCTCACCACCTTTGCAATATGCTCCCTGAATTTCAGTTTTCTATCAATCATCACCCCCAGATCTCTTGTCTCCCCTACTTCCTCCAATATAACTCGTCCCATAGAGTATGCAGCATCCCATTGATGTTTCCCAAACCTCAAGACCTTACATTCTGCTGCAATAAACTGACACCGCCATTCATTTGCCCATCTGTCTACTTTATTCAAATCCTCTTGCAGGGCTGCCACATCTGCACTATTACTGATAACCCTTCCCAGCTTCACATCATCTGCAAACAACTGAATGTCCCCTTGCAATCCATTGACAATATCATTGATATAAAGGTTGAACAATACAGGTCCCAGTACTGAGCCCTGTGGAATCCCTACTTGTAACCTTCTGCTTCCTTGATATTGCCCCACCATACACAACTCTCTGATACCTATCAGTCAGCCAATCCTGAATCCATTTGACTAACCTGACATTTAAACCGATATGCTGCAACTTAAATATCAGCTTATCATATGGCACCCTGTCAAACATTTTTGCAAAATCCAAAAAATGGCAGTATATGCCTTTCCCTCATCAACTGTTCTTATCACTTTATTATAAAAGGCAACCATATTACTAAAGCAAGAGTGCCCATTAACAAATCCATGTTTGATTCTCACAGATAACATTACCTTCATCTGCCCAACGCTGTATATAGTCCCTCACTAATTTCTCCAAGACCTTAACTACTGATGACACACAAACAGGCCTATAATTAGACACTTCCAGTCTGCTACCACCCTTATGCAATAGCACTATCTTATCTTCTTCCATTCCCTGGGTTTTTTAAAAAGAAGTCCTTTTCCTCAGCTGAACTTTTATTGAAAATCCAGGTCAACGGAGCTGTCAGTTCTTTAGCACATTCTCTCAAAACCAGTGGTGAAATACCATCCAGTTCAACAGCTTTACTGGTTTCCAGAGTACTCAATATTTGGAACACACTATCCTTTTGCACCTCTAAATCCTGAACCTGCCCTATCCCTCTAGTATGAAAACCTCCTCCAGGATGAAATACTTCAATAAAGTGCTCATTGAACAACTCCACTATGTCCTCTGTATCAGTCACTCTATTCCCATTTTTATCCTGCAATGTCATTCTTCCACAATTGTTTCTCCTCCTACTGACCACATAGCTAAAAAATTCCCTAGGATTTTCTTTGGATCTTAGTGCCAATTTCTTCTCATATTCCAGTTTTGCCTTCCTCACTATTCTGGTCACTCTCCTCACCTGTGTCTTATATTCTTTGTGTATCTATCCTCCACTCTTCTCCTTATATCTCTTCCATAATCCCTTTTTCAACTACTGCAGTTCCTGTTTGATATCGTTTGTCATCCACTTTAGACCAAATTGTGTCCGCTTCTTACGTATACGGTATACATAAGAAGCGGACACCACGGGAATACAGTATACGGAAATAGTATACTGTATTCCCGTGGAATACAGTATACTATTGCTGTTAACAAATAACCTTTCACAATTTCCCAAGCACTAATGTTATCGTGGCCTTCCAATTCTGCCCCTAGTTGATACCTAAGACTATTATAATCACCTGCCTTATAATTCCACATACGTTCCCTTTTCTTTGATACACCTGCATGTCTGTTCCTCTTCCAAGTCAAAACCACATGGTTACTTTCTCCAACTGGTGGGAGAGATGTCATCTCACTTATTATCAGCTCTTCTGATGTTATGATCAAATCCAAAACTCTTGAACCTTTTGTTCCCTCTATTACATGCTGCCAAAGACATTTGTCCCTCAAAAATTCCAGAAATTCTATCCCCTTCTTACTACTTGCATTTTCCTCTTCCCAGCTTATACAGCTGTAGTTAAAATCTCCCATAACATCATTATCCTAGCACTTGCCAAGCTCAAAAGAATCAGATAAAAGATTATATACAAGGACTTACAAAATCAAGGCCCACACTGTTTGTAAAGATTAAAAAAAAAAAAAAAAAAAAGTTAATTTCCTCTAAATGGACCAATACTGCTTTAACAAAATTTAAAGATTGGAATATTAAAGATTAAACTAGTGGAGAAATAAGTTATAAGATTACAAAATACCTTAAAAACAAAGTTTTCGACCTACAAGATTAAATGGACCGTTTTTATTTAAGCTATATTACAGAATGAATGAGAATGCATCCTTTGAAGAAAAAGAAAAGAAAAGCTTTATAGTCGACTTGATAAGACCTCATGATGATACCTGGTAAGGGGTAGCATACTTCTTGTGGGTGATTCAATGCTAAAGTTGGTACAAATAATGAGAGGCTAGAGAATGTAATGGCTAAGCATGGTTTGAGAGAGAGAAAAATGTAAATGGTGAATTATTGGTGCAGCTGTATAGCAAATACAATTTAATAATAGATAGCACAGTCTTCTAGTATAAGAAAATATATCAAGTAACTTGGGTGTCACCAGATGGCAAAACACAGAATCAAATCGATCATATAGCCATCAGCCAAAAGTGCAGGAAAATATCAGATGTCCAAAACAAAAGAAGTGCTGATACTGGTTCAGATCATCACCTGATAATTGGATCTATGCAGTTATATATATATATAATATATTTATTTAAAATAATCCCCAGGAAAAAAAAAAAAAAAAAAAAAACAGTTAAAAGATAGAAATTTGATATTGCTAATTACAAAATGCTGAAGTTTGTAAGGAGTTTAAAATAAAGTTAAGGAGAGATATAGATAGTAATTTTAATGGAGAAGAGAATAGGAAGAGAAATGGAAAAAAAAGTAAAAGTCCTTAATGGTACAGCTGCATGTGTTTTAGTATATGCTAAAAGAAAAACACCTCCATAATGCAACTGGAAGAACAACCTAACATTGCACCCATTGATTGGAAAAGAACCTGACTTTGATTCTCGTTGTGATAAGAGCAATCTTTATATGGGAATTTTCAATTGAAGACAAGTTTGCCATTCTCCCACAGAGGTAGCATGGTTTTTTTCTCCTGGAAATTTGGGTTTTTTATCCATTGTATAGACACATCAGAAATGAGAACGCATACAAGTTACAGACAAAAAATACTTGTGATGGTATTGATTGTGGTAGTAGTAGTGTCATTGTGTATATTCAGAGAATTAAGTAGTAGGAAAGACTGCGACATGTGTAGCAGAGTACCCTCCTGCAACAATGAGTCATTGGACTCCTTGGAGGTATCACATAATAATAATGATAAAAGAAAGAAGAATGGTTATCATTGGAAACTTGGAAACTAGTGGATGAAAGGAAAAAAATAAAGTTAAGTTATGTGCAACAAATACTTTCCAAAAATAAAGTGAAAAATATATTTTAAAGAAAAAAAGTTACAAGAAGTGCTAAAAAAGATAAAAGCAACAATAGTTCGAGGAACTAGCACTGACAGCATAAAAAACTGCAGACAGGTATAATAGTAGAGATGCTAAAAGTTTTTTTCACTTGGTTAAATTATAAATTAAAGATTCCAAGAAATTATATTTTTGATTTAATCTTTGATCCAAGTATAAGCAAACAATGCACATGAAATATCTTCACAACTGGGCTACTTGTATATAAATACCAGTAACTTTACAATAATTGCCTTAGTATCCCATAATGCAAAGCACACATCCATTTGGTTGTATAATATTTTGGGAAGGCCCACTATCCAGGTTGGTTTCAACCTTTATTAAATTCTCATCAGTGGGAGCCAGACCCAGGAGTGATACCAAGGTTGAATCACACTTATTATAAATAAATGACACCCTGAGGGAATATATATCGGGAATAAGATGATGAGGTGTAAGATGAAAGAAGATGCCTCTTCTTCTTCTTATTATTATTATTCAGGAACTCCATGGAGTTGCAAGACTCATGGTGGGAGGCCCATTCTACACAACACAGTCTATCATACCACTACTTAAACTCATTCATTGTTCAGGCTTTCACCGTGCTATCAGGCAAAGCATTTCATAGTTCGACTACCCTCCACAAAAAGAAACCACTTCTCACTCTCTTGTTCATGACTTCCTTTACAAGAGGATGGCCTCTTGTTCTTGCTCCCACCCCTAGTTGTATTATGCAAAACTACCCAGTGTCAATTCTGTAACTAATTCTCAACAGTTTAAATGTCTCAATCATATCACCTTTCGTATTTACCAAACTTTGCAGTTGACATTCTCTCATTCTGTTCTCATAACTAAAATTGTACAATCCTGATATCATTTGTGTTATCTGCCTCTATACTCTTGGCAAGGTTAATTTAACCCATTCAAATCCTGGGGTAATAAAGCCCTAATCAGACCAGGTGTGGTCTGATTAGGGCTTTATAAAATGGAATGAATTCTTCTCTCTCTCTGTTGGTCAGCATCCTCAGTATTCACCTTCAACACTTCTGCAATATGTCCCCTGAACTTCAATTTTCTATCAATTATCATCCCAAGGTTCCTTTCCTCCCCCACTTCTCTAACAGAGTATGCAGTCTCCCATTGATGTATCCCAAACTTCAAGACTTTACATTTAGTTGAATTAAACTGTTACCCCAATTCATTTGCTGATCTGTCTGGCTTATACAAATCCTCATGAAGGGCTACCACATTGGCACTATTACTAATAACCCTTCCCAATTTCACACCATCTGCAAACAACTCAATATCCCATTGAAATCCAGTGATAATGTCATTGATATAAAAGTTAAATAACACAGGTCCCTGTGAGACCCCCATTTGTAACCCTCAGCTTCCTTGATACTATTCCCTCATATACAATTCTTTGATATCTATCAGACAGCCAATCCACAATCCATTTTTCCTGACCTGACATCTAAACCTAAGTGCTGTAACTTAAATATCAGCTTATCAAGCAGCACTCTATCAAATGCCTTCGTAAAAAAAATAATAATAAATAAATAAAAATGATACTACAGGCCTTTACCCTCATTAACTACTCTTGCTACTTGATTATAAAAGGCAATCAGATTATTAAAACACAAGGCCCCTTAATAAAGCCATGCTGACTCACAGATAACATTATCCTCATCTGCCCAGTACTACTGATGAAATACAAACTGTGTATAGTCTATGTTGGTCTATACTGACACTTCCATTCTACTACAACTCTTATGCAGTGGATTATCTTACCTTCCTTCCATTCTTTGGCCACCTTTCCTGTAGCTACACTTTCAGTGAAAAGTCAAGTCATTGGAGCTATCAGTTCTTTTGCTCTTTTCCTCAAAAGCCATGGCAAATATCATCTAGTCCCATTGCTTTATTGACATCCAGAGCACTCAATAAAACACATGCTTCTTTTGCACTTCTACACATCGATACCCCTCCCCATCTCTTTAATATTAAAACTCACTTCTCCAACACAAAATAACTTGATAAAGTGATCATTAAACATTCTTCAGTATGTCCACTGCATTGGTCATTCTACTCCCATCTTTGTCTAACAACATCATTCTTCCACAATCATTCCTCTTCTCATATTCAAGTTTTGTCTTGCTTACCATAGTAGTCGCTTTCCCTGCCTGTGTCATCTGCTCTCTACCTCTCTCCTTACATCACTTCTGTAACTTCTTTTTCACTTACAGTGCCCATTTGATATTGTTTGTCATCCACTTTACACCAAATTGTGTTCTCTTTTTGACTTGAGGTATACAACTTGCCATTGCTACTAATAAACATTTCTTCACTCATTCCCATGCACAGCTGATTTCTAAGATTATTGTAATCACTTGCCTTATAATTCCACATAAATTACTTTCTCTTTGAATACTCCTGCATATCTATTTATTCTCCAATTCAAACTTACATGGTCACTCTCTCTCTCTCCAACCAGAGGGCAGGGATGCTATCTCAGTTACAATCAGAACCTCTTATGCTATGACCAAATCCAGACTCTTGAACCTCGTGCTCCTACTATATGTTGCCTAAGAGATTTGTTCGTTGAAAGTTTATTTTTCACTTGGTTAGAATATAATAAATTTAGTTTAATCCTTTATTCAAGTGTGAGCAAACAAAGTTTGCACCTGAAAGTATCTTCAGGACTGGGGTAAGGTGGTACAACACCAGGGCGACTCCTTGCAAAGGTGAAGCAAGCTACCAACACTCCTATCTCAGTATCTCCCATAATGCAAAACACATCTCCTTGCAGATATGTCTAATGTTATGCATTAAGGGAAGGGCCACTACCCAGACTAGTTTCAACCTTTATTGATGTCTCTTCAGTGGGAGCCAGGCCCAAGTGGAGATACCAGTCAGAAACATTAGCAAGTCATCTCTACCTATAGGAGTTGCCAATTGGTGTGCCACCTTTTTTAATAAATTACTCTGGATTTAGAGGAAGATGTTGAAAGTTTATTTTTCACTTGGTTAGAATATAATAAATTTAGTTTAATTCTTTATCCAAGTGTGAGCAAACAAAGTTTGTGCCTGAAAGGTGTTGTATTACCTTACCCAAGTCCTGAAGATACTTTTAGGCACAAACTTTGTTTGCTCACACTTGGATAAAGGATTAAACTAAATTTATTATATTCTAACCAAGTGAAAAATAAATTAGGACTGGGGTAAGGTGGCAGAGAGACCTCAATAAAGGTCAAAACTAGTCTGGGTAGTGGCCCTTCCCTTAATGCATAACATTAGACATATCTGCAAGGAGATGTGTTTTGCATTATGGGAGATACTGAGATAGGAGTGTTGGTAGCTTGCTCCACCTTTGCAAGGAGTCGCCTGGTGTTGTACCACCTTACCCCAGTCCTGAAGATACTTTCAGGCGCAAACTTTGTTTGCTCACACTGGGATAAAGGATTAAACTAAATTTATTATAAAGAGATTTGTTCCTCAAGAATTTCCATTGACATCCAGAGAATGGAATTTCCAGAAATTCCATTCCTTTACTATGACATACAGTTTCATCTTCTCGATTTATACTGTTATAGTTGAAATCTTCTATTACGATCATTCTTTTTACAGCCGTAAATTAAACTGTCTAATCATCTTCTGCTCTTTGCCCTCTGTGCTCTCTGGCATATTCTGACTCATCATTGATATCCCATGATGAGTCTAATGTTTACATGGAAGGCTATTGGTAGCATATAAAAATAGAAATACTCAGCATATTGGAAATTCTTAATTTTTTTTTTTTTACTTCGAAGACCCACTTTATTTTTTCTCCTTTCCCCCCACAGGAAGACAATGTGCTCAATGAAACTGTAACACAAATGGGTTTCTTCAAATTCAAAGCTTGTCAGCCTTCTTTATCATCTTATGATTTATCTGCTTGTTTAGACAAATACACTCATGAATATTTTACAATGTAGCCACACTCTACTAAATATCCTATCCTGTCCACCTCCACCCCGTGCCATATGCTCTCAAAACCATGGGGGTGATGGACAAATTTAAATAAATTCTAAAATGTTTGTGGGAAATTCATGGCACTGTTCAAGAGGAAATTAGAGTTGATGAATATCGACAAGGCGTGTATGCATAATAGAACAGTTTTTCGGTCAAGAAAAATAAGTGGTATGCAACAGGATTCTCGTCTTGCGTAACTTATTTGTTAATGATAACAAGATCAATTTGATAGAAGATAGCAATTAACCATTAGTACAAGGTTTTCTACTTGGAGTGCAGAAGTGCAATACTGTTTTACTGTATTCTAGTATATTGACCCCCCCCCCTTCAGATCACATCCATAAATCAGTGCAGATTTGGCCATCCGTTTCCAAGTTTTGGCTAAGATAATGTTAGAAATTAGTATGAACAGATGGAATGTCTGGAGAGAGGAGAAAAGGCAATATGATGGAGACATTTAAATTGGTATGTGGATCTTATATTAATAAAGCATAGGAAAAAAATTATTTATGAAAGGTAGAAGAGAACAAGGAAATGAACAATGGAGCGAGGAGAAGAATTTTTACATGGAAATTAGTGGGTGAATTAAAAGACAGCAAGTGAGTATAAGATGTTGTATGATAGAGCATGTCAATACTTAAAAGATGGATATTCCATGATGAGTGTAATGTTTACATGGAAGTCTTTGGGTAGCTTATAAAAATAGAAATATTTAGCATATTGGAAATTCTTAATTTTTTTTTTTTTTTACTTGAAGACCTACTTACTTTATTTTTTCTCCTTTCCCCAACAGGAAGGCAATGTACTCAATGAAACTGTAACACAAATGGATTTCTTCAAATTCAAAGCTCGTCAGCCTTCTTTATCATCTTATGACTTATCTGCTTGTTTAGACAAATACACTCATGAATATTTTACAATGCAGCTGGATGGTAAGAATAAATTTAAATCTCAGCATTATTGTTATACAGTAATGACTCAGTTCATCATTTAAGCAGTTATAACTACAACATTGTTTTTGTAGTTATAACTGCTTAAATGATGAACTGCTCAAATTGTCTAAAATTGTTTTTATTCTTATAAGAAGTTTTAAATTAATCTATCTCCATTAACATCTCATGAAAATTGTGATAAAATGCAAACACAAAACATTAGCAGTTCATACTGTTCTTTTCTTGAAAAAACTGTATGCATAAGACTAGGGCTTTAATTTATAAGCCTATCAGTGTGTTTGGAGTTGTGATCAAGGTGCTGAAGAGATTGACAAGAGCTAGAATACAGAATTCAGTTGATAACAGTATGGATTTGTTAAATGGAGGTCATGTTTTACTTGTTTATTTACAAGGGTCATCTGGAAAGTTCTGATAAACACCTAGAACAAAAATTATATTAAAGCAACTGATATAACCACTATATCTTAAAACCATTTAGTCGTCATGTTTCATCAAATTGTAATAATTCGTTCTTTTTCTTTTAGGGTATATAAGAAGACACAAAATTAATTAATTTTTGTTCCAGGTGTTTATCAGAACTTTCCAGACACAGTTTTCCCAGAAAGGAAAGTCACTAGTGGTATACACTAGTAGTTTGTTTTGGGATCATTGCTATTTAATTTGTATATTAACGATATTGGGATGGGTTCAACTGGTGGTATAAAACTGTTTGCAGATTACACAAAACTGAGGAGAGTGATGAGGAATAACTCTCCTCAAGTCCTCCTGTAAAACCATATCAAGCAGATATGGCCTTTCAGGAGGACTTGAACAGATTGTATGAGTGAGTAACAGTGTAGAACTGTCAGTTCAATGTTGCAAAGTGTAACATTCTGAAATTTGATAGGCAACAATGGTATTCGAAGCATACAGTTTATGGGGAAATTTTGGATGAAGTTGAGGAGACAAGAGACCTTGGAGTGGTGGTGGTGGTGGTGGACAAGGATCTGAAGGTCAGAGGTCACATTGCACAAGTTATGAAGTTGTCATCACATCAAATTATGGCAATGATACAGATTACCTTAACATGCACAAATAAAGATATTTTGGTTCTGTTGTATAAAGTCTTCATCAGGCCTCACATAGATTATTGAGCACAGATTTGGTCCCCTGGTTTTCATGTGATGAGAATATGTTGGAGAGGGTTCAGAAAAGACTGTCTAAGGTGGTAACTGGTCTTCGGGATGTGGGGTATGAAGACAGATTAGGGAATGCAGTTTGCAAAGCTTTGTGAATAGAATAAGAGGGAATATGATTGAGACATTTAAGTTAGTAATGGGTTGTTGCTGAGTTGATGTGGAAAAATTTTTGTATAGAATGGGAGAAGGGGTAGAACATAGTGACATCAGCAGAAGTTGTATAAGGAGGGAGTAAGTAGATACATAAGGAGGAGGCTTTGCATGGAGAGTGGTTGGTGAGTAAAATGCATTACTTGACATTGTGGTCAATGCAGATACATTGAATGAGTTAAGCACAGTTTGATGGGCTTTGTGTGTAACAGTGTGTACCTCCCACAATGAATCTTTTGACTCCATGGAGATCTGGTGTTAATAATAATAACAAAGCTGTAGAAATGGTGCAAAGGAGTGCTACAAAGATGGTTATGGAATGTAGACTGCAAACACTGGTCTGCAGTCTAGGAAATCAGTAGATGAAATCGGGTACATCTATGGAACTTAAGTTTATGTGTAGTTAAGAGGTGAGAGCTAGATTTTCCTCTCGATGCTTGGGAAACACATGACAGGATGACCTCCCCTTGGAGTCTCCGATGATATTATTAGTAGTAGTAATAGTACTGCAAGAAAGTGCTGAAGTTAGGGATCTAAAAGTAATAGTTGGATACAAAGTTCAGGGGACTGCAAAGGTGGAAAAGATACTTTGATACTGTGAAAGACATGTTGAAATTGGGCCTTGATATGCTTTCATTTGGACTACTGTGCTCACATTTGGCTGGACAGTGATTATTATTTATATAAAAAAGGCCAAACTGACTTGAACAAAACATTATTTTTTATTCTTAGCATCAGACCTCGATAGAGGCAAAAAACTTTGTTTCCACTCTTACAAAGTTCATCAAATCAATTAAAATCATTCAACATTTCCACAATCACTGTACTCTCTTAGGCAATGCATTCTATGCACCAGCCACACTATATGCAAATAACCTGCTCCTCACCATGCTTATACGGTTTCAAAGGATAGCCTCTTGTTCTGCCTCTCTCCATCTATGAAGAATCTTTCATATTAAACCGATAAAAACCCTTACCAACTTAGTCTCAATCATATCCCTCTCCTTTAGTCAAAAGAAGCCAGATAAAGGTTCTTCACGTCTTGGATGGGAATTGAACCTAGGTCTTTCCGACCAAAGGGCTTTTGTCTATACCAAATGATCTATGGAGACTCTACATGAGTACTGATGAGAGCACAAGTACATATATAGAGGTTACATGCTTTCGTTTCACTATATTGTATGTACAAGTACAATGAAATTTTGATAAATTCTAATGTAATATTACTGTTTCCCAATTTCTGTTCTACTTATGTTGTTTTTTTACATTACATTTACACATATTTATATAAGTAAGATCCCGTTTAATGCCCTGATTCAATATAATGCGTTTTTTTTTTTCCAAACCCTAAAAAAGCGCTAAATATTCCACGATTCAATACAATGCAGTTCTACTCGAAGCCTTAAAAAAAGTGCTAAATGTACACTGATTCGATTTATTGCTGTATTTCCCTTGATTCGTATATAATACAATTATTCTCAAACCAATCAGCAAAGGGTGACGATTCGTCATAGCATGGTAATTCCCCTAAACCTCTGCTTGTCCTGTGCATTTGTTTTCCCTGTTCATTGGCAGTCAGCAAAAGGTGATGATTCGTCATAGCACTGCAATTCCCCTAAACCTCTGCTTGTCTTGTGTATTTGTTTTCCCCTGTTCATTGGCAGTGAAACAGTGTCCATGCTATCAATATGATTTGGAGTGCTGCGTAAAACATTATTTATGCACTGAAATCAACAAAAATTCTATTTGTTCATTAAAAATTAATCATTACTTTCATTTTTTAAATTATTCAAAATTAGTGGATGTAGAGATGATAAAAAAACAAAATTGATATGAACAAGCAGGTGCTGAGGTGATTAGAAAAAGGTGAATGTCACGTTGACATTGGAGCTGCTTTAAATTTGTCTACTTCTACTATATGAACAATTTCAAAAAACAAGGACAAAATTAAGTATTCAGCAATCACATCTTCTGCAACAAATTAATCTGATCCAGAAGCAATGTTTTAGAAGAAGAGAAACGTCTTTCTATTTGAATTGAATCATGAAACTGAATGCACCATGCCATTAAGTCAGGCAATAACCATGGCAAAGGCCAGAAATATTTTTAATCATATTCAAAAACAAAGGGAGGATACAAGCAAAAACTTTGCAGCTAGCAGAGGTTGGTTCAACAGATTTAAAAAAAGAAGCACCCTCTACAATATTCGAATCACTGGAGAAGTGACAAGTGCAGATACTGAAGCTCCTTCAGCCTTTCCATCAACTTTATGAGCCATAATTGAAAGAGGAAATTATCCTCCCGAACTAGTTTTCAATGTTGATGGAATGAGACTTTTCTGGAAGAGAATGCCAAAGCACACATTTATATCACATGAACAAAAGCGAGTGTTAAGATTCAGAGGCACAATTCAACAAGGAATTCATGCAGAACCTGAAAATAGTGATTCTGAAAACGAAGAACCCAAAGGACTTGCTACAGATTTCCTCAGTAAAAGTATGGTGACGATAACCAAAATCATTGATCAATTTGTAGCGAAGTACAAAACAAGACTAGGTGTTTTGGATGTGATCTCTTGCTACCGACAATTGCTTAATGAGAGAAAATGACAAATGACACTAGACGACATCATTACTAAAAAATCAAGAATTTCAGAAGAACCAGAACTTTCGACAGCAAAAAGATAAACTTTGTATTTCTGTGTATGTATGTATATGTGTTATGTATATTTTGCATGAAATGCATTGCCTGAGAAGATGGTGAATGTGCAGACTGTAGATAATTTTAAGGAGTGGTATGATAGACTTTGTGTTCACTAGTGTTGATCTCCCACAATAAGTCTTTAAAATGCTTAAACATAACATAAAAGTAGTCTTCATATCTCCCCAATGCAAAAATCAAGATTTTGGCCTTCACCTTAATCACCTCATCCATCCCTTAAAAAAAAAATGAAGAGAGGGTTTCATAACCTTGTTTGTAAACATATGCTAAGTAAGATAAACGAGTAAGAGAGAGATCCATGTTAGAACACATTCAAGAGATAGAAAAGAACAGAAAACATAAATCTGTCTTTGGATTATTATCCTATACTATGACAGATTTACGTTTTCTGTTCTTTTCCATCTCTTAAATGTGTATAGCAAAAATTAGAAATGCCATATAGAGCTGCTTTGGTAGAAGATTCATGGAAGCTTCAGAATTGCTATACATGCCAACCCACCATAATAAAAACCACGGTATCATCTGTCATCAAGTTTGGTCATCATTCATCAAAACTCTCACACATCTAGACTTTGGATATCATGCACATCATTTCCAGTAATTGTCAGTAATAATTCTTTCCAAGTATATATACACAAGCATATTTTATTGAAGAACACATTAATAAGTAGAGGTAAGGAAGTTGTTATTCTTCTTTATAAGGCCTTGATATGCCCACATCTGGATTACTATGCTCAAGTTTGATCCTCTGGGTTTCTTGGGGATGAGGAAGCAGTGGAGAGGATTTAGCGCTGAGTGACCAAGATGGCCTATGGAATGTTCCCTCTGGAGATAGATTGAGGGTGTGTGGATTTCAGAAGTTAGTTGATAGAAGAAAAAGAAGGGATATGATATAAAGTTTTAAGTTGCTTAAAGGGTTTTATAGGATTGATGCAGAGGAAATGTTTCAGTACTTAGCTAGTGGGACCAGAACAAGAGGTCATCCCTGGAAGTTGACTAAAGGTGTGATTAATAGGGGTGTGAGGACTAGATTTTTTGCTGGGAGAGTTGTGAATGAGTTGCCAGAGTCGGTTGTTAGTACTTTGTCTGTTAATGAGTTCTAGAAGAGGTATGATAGATTATTATTGGGTCTCCTGCAATGAGTCTTCGGACTCCATGGAGGTGCCCATATGACAATAATAACATGCCATCACACACATCCGTCGTTACACAACTACTGATTTCATTCCTGGTAGCTTGTATACGGCAAATATTTCTTATGAGAAAATGTGACTAACAAAGCTTTGCGAAAGAAGAAGAGATGATATGATTGACATAAGATGGTAAGGGGTTGTTGCCAGATTAATGTGGAGAAGATATTTCGTAGAGGGAGGTGAGGGTAGAACCAGAGGCATCGATTAAAGCTGTATAAGAAGGGTGTGATCAGGAAAGCGGTTGGTGAGTAGAATGCATTACCTGAAAATGTTGTGGGTGTGGAAACTGTGAATGGGTTCAAGGGCGTGGCTCGGTGATTTTTTGGCATGAAAGTATAGACCTTCCACAATGGGTTCTTTGGCTCCATGGAGGTCAGATATTAAAAATAATAAGTTATATTTAAACTCTTCAAAAGAAGGGTACAAAACAGTATATGAAATTGGGAATTAATATTATTATTACTCATCTCCTCTGCTTCCTTTAAAGTTTCCCCACCAAGTGTGCATTTTGCATCCCATCATTGCTTACCAAATCTCAAACCTTACACTTTGCAATATTGAACTGATAGTTCCACTTACCTGCCCATTCATGCAATCTATCAGTCTCTCATCTCTTCACACTGATGTTATGGCCTTACATCTGCTTGTAAGGCCATAACATCCACTTGACACTGCATTGCTCCCCCCAATTTTGCATCCTCTGTAAACAGCCGCATATCACTAGTTAAACCCATCCCAAGATCATTAATATAGAAATTGAACAACAATGGTCCCAAAACTGACCCCTGTGGTACACCACCAGTCACTGATCCAACTCAGTGACTGGTCTGTTATCGAATCCCACATTTGACATTTTGACAGGCTCCTACTGTTATGTGGGAGCTTGTCAAAAGCTTTCGCAAAATCTAAGTAGACCACTGTATATGCATCTTCCCCTGTCCAAGGTATTTGTCACCTTGTTATAGTACACAAGTTAGCAAAATGTAATCTCCCTTTATCAAACCCATGCTGATAACAACAGAAAATACTGCTATTATCAACTCATTTCTGTATACTACTTCTCACCAATCTCTCTAGTATCTTCACAACTCCATATATACAGATTTGCCTATAATTTGAAGCTGCAGCCTTATCACCACCTTTATGCAGTGGAACAGTTTTTACCTTCGTTCCACTCCCTTGGAACCTGTACTGTTGTAAGACTTTTCTTAAACAAGCATGCCAATGCTACTGCCAATTCCCTGGAACATTTCCTTAAGATGCATGGTGATATGTCATCAAATCCTATTGCCTTATTGACATCAAGGTTATTTATTTCATCAAATATCTCCTGCTCACTCACAATTAAGCCATCCTCTCCTATGTCCTCCACACTTAATTTCCTCATTATTCCACTCTGATCAGGATGACACACCCTTATAAATTTGATCACTGAAATATCTCAACAATGTCTTCTGTAGCAGTTACCATTCTACCATTTTCATCCATTAACATCATCTCACTATGATCATTCTTCTTTCTACTTGCCACATATCTAAAAAAAACTCTAGGTTTTTCTTTGTCTGATTTGTCAATTTCTGCTCATAGTCTACTTTTGTTTTCCTTACTGAGTCACTCTCCTGGCTTGTTACGTGTACTTTTCATGTGACTGATTATTACCATTATTCATCTTGTACTTCCTCCAAAGTACTTTCTTTTACCAGACTCCATGCTTAAGCTCCACATTTATCCATTTTACACCTACCTTATTCAGCCTTTTGGCCTTCAGAATACATTTGCACATTGATGCTGTTATGCATTTCTTTGTTAGTTCCCATGCAGCATTTATTTCCTTACATCTCAACTCCTTGTTCCATGTTATAGCTCTAAGCTCTCTCCTAATCCTGTCATAATCACCAGCCTTATAATTCCATATATATTCTTTCCTCACAGAAGTCCACATATGGCTAGCCACAACCCAGGTGATCACTTCATGATCACTCTCATCAACTGGAGGAAAGTGTGAAATCCAACTCGCAATAATTTTTTTTTTTATAAAAGTAAAGTCTTATAAACTCAAGGAGCTATGCAAGCTCATCCAAAGCAGGCTTTACAAACATTAGACAGCAGGTATGCCATGCATTTAGTCAACCAGGCCAGAAATATTAATTTATGAATTAAAATGATGTATTTATGTACAATTTGAATATCACAATTTTTTTTTCAAAAAAGACTCATATAATGAGTGAGAGTGTATGAATCTTTTCTTTTAGACTTACATGGTGATCAGAATACATTTTGGAAAATTATTGAGACAACTATCGTGTTTGAATAAAACTTTAGTTTAATATAAACCAAAATCAACACTTGACGTTTCGACCTTCATATCAAGTGTATGAAGAATGCGTATAAAGTTCTCATACCTTGTGATAGGAAAGGGGAAGGAAAAAATAAATCCTGAAAAAGTTGAAAGCATTTCTGATATACTACTGAAAACTAAATCTCAGCAAAGTTAACAAAGTTATTTGTCTAATTTGAACACCATACTTGACATTGTATCCACTTTTCACAATATTGATATCACATCAGACATTATTGCCAAATAAAGTTTTTTTATGATGATTCATGATTTTGGTTTATTTTACAGTAAATTAAGATGTAGCTTAAACTTATTTTCCTAAAGGAAAATGACCATTTTTATAAAGTCAGTATTTCATTGGTGTGTGCTATATACCTTATTAAAAGATAATGTTCCATTTTAACAGTTTAAGTAACCTTAGATTAATATTATTTGATGATGCAAAGTATAATAAATTTTGTGAAGCTCTTCAGAATATGCATTGTGGTGCTAATGGTTATGAATTATGTTCCACCCTTTATGTTTTATTACAGCTTCTGGAGGAATAAGAACAGTTATGAACAACAGGCAAGCATTTCTTGATTCTGTACAAAAAACTCTTACCGCAACAGGAAATTTGATATCACCTCTTAGAGTTCATAAAGTGACAGTAAGCACAATATCCATTATTATAAATCATTCTTTTAGATGAAACTTATGTTGTTGTGATGCAAAATATACATGAACTGTGATGTTTTTTCTTACAAAATTATACTGTGTATCATTTACTAAATCAGTTTAACTGTCTGCTGCCATCTATAATTAGAAAATGAAAGATTCATGGAGAAAACATTCTCCTCCAAGTTGGTAATGAAACTGGAATGGATAGGGCAGGATTAGCTGCCTGATACCTGATCAGACCACACTTAGACTATTGTTCTCAAATTTGGTCTCCAGGATTTGAAGGGGATAAATTAACTTTGGAGAGGGTGCAGAGGCGAATAACAAAGATGGTTTCAGGACTGTACAATGTTAATTATGAGGATCAGCTGAGGGAATGTGGACCGCAGAGTTTGGCGGATAGAAGAAGGAGAGGTGATATGATCGAGACTTTTAAACTGTTGAGAGGCAGTTACAGGGTGGACACTGGGGAGTTCTTTCACTTGGCGGTTTCTTTGGTTGAACCATGGAATGCATTGCCTGATAGAGTGGTGAGAGCAAGAATGGTCAATGAGTTCAAGGAGTGGTATGATAGACTTTGTGTTTCTTAGGAAGGACCTCCTGCGATGAGTCTCTCGACTCCATGGAGGCCTGAATAATAATAAGTATCAGCACATTGGGTATGGGAAGGGGGAGAAATATCCCAAAAGTGGAAAGTCAGTAGTGGTGGTGTGCTCTGGGTGTCTGGTTAAGGACTGGTGCTGTTTAACTTGTATATCAGTGATATTGGAAGAGAATTGAAAGGGATCATGCAGTTGTTTAAAGATTATGCAAAGTTGAGCAGATGTGGCTTTACAAGAAGGCAAACAGAGTGGGTAAGCACACACAAGTAAGTAGGATTATCAGTTCACTGTTGCAAAGTGTGAATTTTAAAATTTGGAAGCAAGGATGCAGAGTATACAGTTGGTGGGAATACCTTAGAGATAAGGGCCTAAAATTTACAGGAAAGAAGACAATGCTAAAATTGTGAAGACAGCACAACAGATTATGGCAATAATGCAGAAGATAGATATCGATGTGTAGAAGTAAGACCTTGATCAGGCTAAATATGGATAACGATATACAGACTTGGTTTCTGATTTTTCAGAAGGATGAGAAGAAACCGCAAGAGACAACCGAGTATGAGAACAAAATGCAATTTGCAGAGTCTAGTGGATAGGAGAAGATAAGGGAGAATATGAATGAGAAATATAAGTTGATAAGGGATTATTACCAAATTAACGAAAATAAGGGTTTTTAAGAATGGGAGGAGATGGGAAGAACAAGAGAGCATCTGTGACAGCTGGATAAGAAGGGTGTGAGCAAAGAGGTTTTTTCCCCCATGGAATGGATGATTAGGGTGTGTTATTAACTAAGAGTGGAAAATACATAGATAGTGAATGAATTTAAGGCACTTGGCAGTGGGTCCTCCAACAATGAGTCTTGACTTAATAGAAGTCTGATGGTAATAATAAATTATACAGTTACATGTAGAATAATAAAACCAGATGAAGTAGTGGTTATTAGAGATCTGACATCCACAGAAACAGGAAGCAATCACATACTTGACAAGAAATTTTTGGTTTAACAATATATAAATAAAGTGAAAAATAAGGAATAAATATAAAGTGGAATTATTACAAGAAGAGAGTATAAGAATACTGTACTAAAAAAAGGCTAAAATAACAATTTCAAAAAACAGTTATATATCACTTTATTCTGCTCTGTGAATTCCTCTCTCACACAACATTAATCACTAAATGTCCAACATGAAATCCATTCACATGCAGTCCAACTCTTTAAAGCCATTCCAACTTCCCTTTATATTCCCTCCAAAAACTGCACATCTTTTGCTTAGCACATCTCAGTCACTTTATAGAGTTCATCTCTGAACTGACTTTTCATCTTTAAAAGTAGAAAGGATTAAAAATAGTATTTAATTCTTCCAATATTGTATCAGTTATAGATATATCATCAATACAATATGAGACTTGTAACACACACACAAAGACAGCACAAAACTTAAGTGATGCATGTGAACAAACGTGTAAACTAGGATCTTGAAATATTATTGAAAAATTGGAAGAATTAAATATTATTTTTAATCCTTTCCTAGTGCTGTTTCACTCCATTAAAAACTTTTAATGAGTTTCTCCCAGCATTTCAGCCTTAATACACGAACTCATTATTTTTATATTTGGATAAGACCAACTACTTTCACAACAGTACTATTAACCTTTACCTGCTGAAACATCAAATCCCTTTCAGCATAACTTTTCCCACCTTTCAAGTTGTCACCCAGAAGGCTTTGATTGTTATTCTTGTACAAGTACCTCCATGGAGTCCAAAGAATCATTGCAGAACACCCAAACTATCTGCACAATATCTCTCCCACCTCTTTTTGAACCTATTAACAGAGAGAGTGCTTACAGTTGATTCTAGTAATCTATTCCATTCATTCTCCAAGCAAAAATCTAGTACTCATACTTCTACTAACCACACTCCCACTCAACTTCCATGTTTGACCTCTTGTTATGCCCCCTCCAGTCAAGTGATGAAACACTCGCCTCCCCACATCAATGCTATAAAATCATTTAAGTAACTTAAATCTTTTTGTAATATCACTCTCTTTTTCACCTATCAGTCAATTTCTGAAACCCACAAACACTCAATCTATCCTCATAAGGAGCATTCCACAGTCCACTCACCATCTTCATCACTTGCCTCTGGATCCTATACATTACATCCTTATCCCCAAGAAATCCAGGAGACCAGACTTGAGCACAGATATGTGGACATATCAAGGCCTTAGAGAGATGTCAACTTCCTTATCTCCATTTGTTAGTGTGTTCTTCAATAGCTCAAGTAATCTTATGAGCAACCTTAGCAATATGCTCTTTAAACCTCAACTGTCTGTCTACCACTACCCCTAAATCCCTAGCTTTGTCTATTTTCCTGAGTACAGTTCCATCAATGTGGTACACAACTTGTAACCTATTTATCTCAAATTTCATAACTTTACATTTTGCTACATTAAACTGACACCCATTATCTTCTGCCAATACTGTGTCTATTTAAATCATCCTGCAAATTCTCCACATTGTCCTGATTAACTATTACTCTACCTAATTTTGCATCATTAACAAGATGTATGCCCTGCGAAGAGCGGTAGGAGTCTGGTTAGAAAGTGATAGTGGAGTTAATATGTGTAGAAAGTGTAAAGAGAATGAGGACTTCAAGCGTGTTTCGTGTATCGAGACTGATATCGTTAACGGTAGTCAGAATGTAGAAAATGGCGGTGTACTAGAGAATTGCGTGGTAGTGCCAGATATGTGTGAGAGTGTCGCTGAAAGTGTAAATGAAGGTAGAAACACCGAAAGAATGGATGATTTGATCGATAATGAAAATGGTGAGATAAATGCGAGTAGCGAAATTGCCCGTTTAAATGGCGCGATACACAGAGCCAAAAGACAACTGGAGCGTATGCAAAAATGTGTGTTGAACGTACCGACAAATAACCGGCGGAAGTCTGTGATGGCAAATAATAGAATGTTCGTAAACGTCAATAAAATGAAGGAGCGAGTGCTGTATGGGGATTCGCTATTAAGAGGCGTAATAATTGAGAGTTTAACGAAGTCGTACCAGCCGGGTGCGAACATAAAGGACGTCAGCGAATCTATTCGACTGCAAAAACAGAGGGTGAAAGAGATGATAATAGTGGCAGGAACGAATGATTTGAAAGAGGACAAAATGGAAATGATAGAGGATGTGAGGGAGTTGTTTGAGGTAGCAAAAGAGAAGAGTGAGAGAGTTAGGATGGTGAGTATCTTACCGCGGTATGACAGCGAAGTGTTTAGGAGGGCCATAATTGCCAATGACTTTATGCGTGGGTTATGCATGGAGAGTGGTGTGGAATTTGTGGATGTGTGGAATGAGTTCGATGGGCGAAAGGACTTATATAAGATGGATGAGTTACATTTGAATGGAGTTGGTGTACGGAGACTTGAAAGAGTGTTGATGAATGATGTGGAAGTGGATGTACAGACTCAGGGAAACTAGATTTATTAAGAGGGGGGGGGGGGGTAGATATGCAGACTTTAGGGGGGGGCAGTTAAGTGTATGAATGAGTATATTATGCCCGGGCGAGTACGACAGACAACAAATCAGAATGGGATAGTTAGTATAAGGAATCAAAGTAGGGATGGGACAAATGGGCTTCTGCGATTCATGTACACTAATGCCAGGAGTATTAGGAACAAGAAGGAAGAGTTTTTGGCTATGGTTGGCACTTCCAGGCCACAGGTTGTCGGTATTAGTGAAACATGGCTGACAGAAGATGATAAAGCTAGTGGGATTGAATGCGATGGGTATAGCGTGTTCAGGAGTGACAGGGTTAATAAAAAGGGGGGAGGAGTGTTATTGATGATAGCTGATGAGCTTCAGCCAAGGAGTATAGAAGTTGAACTGCAGGATGGGGAAAAAAGCACATTTGAGGCTGTTTGGTGTGAGATACAATCTAGCAGAACAAAATATACAATTGGGTGCTGCTATAGACCGGGTGATGAAGTGGATGGTGGGAATAGTATGCATAAGCAAATAGAAGAAATGAGTGGAAGGAGGGTAATTATTATGGGTGATTTCAATTATGGTAACATTGACTGGAAAGAGGAGAGGGCACATGGGAGGAAGGAATTGGATTTTATGCAGTTATTAAGAGACAACTATCTACGGCAACATGTATTGGAAAATACCAGGGGGCAGAGAGTGCTGGACCTAGTAATTGCAACTGAGAATGTAGCTGTAACGAACATGACCATGTTGCCACCAATTGGTGAGAGTGACCATAAGGTCATGACTTGGGAGGTGGCTAAAGGAGTCGAATTTACAATTAAGACAGGGTACATGTGGAATTACCAGGCTGGTAAGTATGACAAGCTTAGGTGTGTGCTTGGCTCAATGCCATGGCATGTAAAACTGCAAGGGCTGGATGTTGATAGTGCATGGGAGGTGGTTAAGAACTGTTTGCAGGAGGCAATGGTTGACTGTATACCAAGAGTCCGAATAATAAATCAGGTAGGGATTAAATGGATGAATAACACTATTAAGCTTGAGCTGCAAAAAAAGAAACAATTGTGGAGGGAATTTAAGGAGAAGGGTGACCATCAGGTGCATGAACAGTATAAAGCTCAGGCCAGGATGGTAACAAGGGTGGTAAGAAAAGCAAAAGCAGATTACGAAAGGAAATTGGCCATGCAGGCTAAAGAGAACCCCAAACAGTTTTTTCAATATGTTGCAAGTAAAAGGAAAAATGCTCATGGTAGAATGATCTTAAAAAATGCTGAGGGTAGGGAGGTAACTGAATCAGTCGATGTTGTGGAATTACTGAGCGAGCACTTTGCAAGAGTATATCATCCAGGTGGTGACTTTGCGGAAATGGAAGAACCAACAGCTTATACTGGAATTGTGATGAATGAGGTAGAGGTAACTAGTCTATTACAGAACCTCAATGTCAATACATCTGTGGGATTGGATGGTATACCAGCTCGTGTCGTACGTGAAGCGGCCAAAGAATTGTCAGCGTAACAGGAATCATTATCAAGGTCTTAGAGAAAATAGTCAAGAGGAAAATACAAGATTGGATAGAAGAAAATGGGATACTGTATCGGGGACAGCATGGTTTTGTGAAGGGTAGGTCATGCCTCAGTAACTTGCTCACGTATTATAACACAGTGACGGCTGAACTGAATAAGGGTAATGGGTTTACAGTGATTCTGCTGGACCTTGCTAAGGCCTTTGACAGGATACCACATGGAATTCTAATCAGTAAATTGCAGCATATGGGAATGGACATAGGGTTGGTGAGATGGATAGGAGGGTGGTTGACGGAGAGATATCAGAGAGTGGTTTACTCAGGAGTAGAGTCCACAAGACGGCCTGTGACTAGTGGTGTACCACAAGGATCTGTTCTTGGACCACTGCTGTTTAATTTGTTCATAAATGATATAGGAAAGGATCTGAGAGGAACAGTTCATTTGTTTGCGGATGATGCAAAGTTGGGTAGGGCAATAGTGAATGCAGATGACGTCAAAATTTTGCAGGATGATTTGGATAGATTGGAGGTCTGGGCTAGGGAGAATGGATGTCAATTTAATGTGGCAAAATGTAAGGTTATGCATTTTGGGGTGAAAAGATTGGAGGCAGTTTACTGCATTGGTGGAACCGTGCTCCAGGAAATTGATGAGGCACGAGATTTAGGAGTGTTGGTGGATAAGGAATTAAAATTTAGGGGACACATTGCAAAAGTGGCCAAATCAGCTCATCAAATCACTTGGTTGCTGAAGAATACGTTGACAAGCAGAGACAAGCAGGTTATTGTTCCTCTGTATCGAGCCTTGATAAGACCTCATCTCGACTACTGTGCTCAGATTTGGTCACCTAGGTTTCTTCTTGATGGGGAGGAGGTGGAGAGGATCCAGAGGCGAGTGACCAAGATGATAGCAGGTCTGTGGAATGAACCTTATGAGAACAGGTTGAGGATTTGTGGGTTGCAAAAATTGGTTGATAGGCGGAGGAGGGGAGATATGATTGAGCCATTCAAATTACTGAAGGGTTTCTATAAAATTAATTCAGAAGATATTTTTGAGAACAGGGCTGGTTGTGGGAGGACTAGGGGACATCCATGGAAACTGGGCAAAAGTGTGGTTAGTAAAGGTGTTAGAGCTGGGTTCTTTACTTTTAGAGTAGTGAATGAGTGGAATGCGCTCCCTGAGTCTGTGGTGGATGCTGTGACAGTGAATGAGTTTAAGGCAAGGTATGATAGATACTGTATGAATGTCGAATAGTTGTGATGAAAATGATTTGGGGCCTCCCTCGATGAGTCTAATGACTCCCTGGAGTTGCCCGTAATAATAATAATAATAATTAACAAACAACTCAGTATTTCCTTTCAGATTATTTCCTATATCATTTATGTACAAATTAAACAGTTTTGGTCCTAGCACAGAGCCTTGTGGCACAATACTAGTCATCTGCTTTCTCCTGGATTCTGCTCCTCCATATATCACTTTTTGATATCTGTCCAGCAGCCACTCTCTTATCTACATCCAGCAGAATCATTGTGTAGCTATTTCCTTTATCCAACTCAGCTTTGCCCTATTATAAAAAGCCATGTTGCCCCTCAAAGAGCATCATATTCTTATTCATCCATTCCTGAATTCTCTTTTTGACAAAATTTTCCAGCACCACCACTCCTGAGATACTGATTTTGTTCAAAGTTTTTCCACTTGGTTATATTATAAATTAAAGATGCCAAGAAATTATATTCTTGGTTTCATCCATTGCCCAAGTGTAAGCAAACAAAGTTTTCATAGGAAGTAAACTTCATGACAGGGCAACTTGTATATAGAGGCTAATGACTTCTCATCAGTTGCCTTAGTATTCCATAATGTAATGCACATATCCTTAAAGACATGCATAATGGAAGGGCACTTTCAAAGTTTGTGGTTTCATCAGTGGGACCCAGACCCAGGAGTGATACCAATGTTGAAGTAATGCAGAAGTCATATTTTCATATACAAGTACCCAAAAGGTGTCATGCCTTATTACAAAGATACTCTGGATTGTTGAAAGTTTTTCTACTTGGTTATATTATGAATTAAAGATGACAAGATGAAAAAATACTAAAGGCAACTGATGTGAAATCACTAGCCTCTATATATGAGTTGCCCTGTCATGAAGTTACTTCGTGTGCAAATTTTATTTGCTTACACTTGGATAAAGAATGAAACGAAGAATATAATTTCTTGGTTAAATAAATTGGTTCTCTTATATAAAATCCCATTATATGGGATTTTATTATTATTATTATTATTATTCAGGCCTCCATGGAGTCAAAAGACTCATCGAGGGAGGTCCTTCCTAAGACAAAGTCTGTCAAGACTCATCGAGGGGAGGTCCCCCACTGAGAAGCACAGTCTATCATACCACTCTTTAAACTCATTGACCGTTCTCGCTCCCACCACTCCATCAGGCAATGCATTCCACGGCTCAACCACCCGCCACACAAAGAAACCACTCCTTACCCTCTTGCTCACAGTTTCCTTTCGTAACTTCCAGGGATGGCCTCTTGTCATCACTCCTTCCTGCTGTTCAACCAAGCGAAAGAACTCCCCAGTGTCAACCCTGTAACCACCTCTCAACAGTTTAAAAGTCTCAATCATATCACCTCTCCTTCTATCCACCAAACTCTGCAGTCCACATTCTCTCAGCCGATCCTCATAACTATCCTTGTACAGTCCTGAAACTGTCTTTGTCATCCGTCTTTGTATCCTTTCCACAGTCGATTTATCCCCTTCAAATCCTGGGGACCAAATCTGAGAACAATAGTCCAAGTGTGGTCTGATCAGAGACTTATACAACGGCATGATAACCCTCTTATCTCTGCAGGTCAGTGTCCTTCTCATAATAGCAGCAATCCTCTGTGTTACCTTCACCACCTTTGCAATATGTCCTTAAACTTCAGGTTTCTATCAATCATCAACCCCAGATCTCTTGTCTCCCCTACTTCCTCCAGTATAACTCCTCCCATAGAGTATGCAGCATCCCATCGATGTTTCCCAAACCTCAAGACCTTACATTTTGCTGCATTAAACTGATGCCCCCATTCATTTGCCCATCTATCTAGCTTATTTAAATCCACTTGCAGGGCTACCGCATCTGCACTATTACTAATAATCCTTCCCAGCTTCGCATCATCTGCAAACAACTGAATATCCCCCTGAAATCCACTGGCTATGTCATTGATATAAAGGTTAAACAATATAGGTCCTAGTACTGACCCCTGTGGGACTCCACTTGTAACCCTCTGCCTCCTGGAAACTGCTCCACCATACACAACTCTTTGATACCTATCAGACAGCCAATCCTGAATCCAGTTGACCAATCTGACATCCAGACCCATGTGCTGCAACTTAAATATCAGCTTATCATGTGGCACCCTGTCAAATGCCTTCGCCAAGTCTAAGAAAATTGCAGTATATGCCTTTCCCTCATCTAATGTTCTTGTAACTTTATTATAAAAGGCTAGCATATTGCTAAAACAAGAGCATCCTTTCACAAATCCATGTTGACTCTCACAGATAACATTACCCTCATCTGCCCAATGCTTTATATGGTTCTTCACTACTTTCTCCAAGATCTTAACAACTACTGATTACACACAGACTGGCCTATAATTAGACACTTCCAGTCTGTTACCACCCTTATGCAATGGCACTATCTTACCTTCCTTCCATTCCCTGGGCACCTTTGCCGAAGCCAGACTTTCACTGAAAAGCCACGTTAAAGGCACTGTCAATTCCCTAGCACATTCTCTCAAAACTCGTGGTGAAATACCATCCGGTCCCACAGCTTTACTGGCATCCAGAGTACTCAGTATCTGAAACACACTCGCCTCCTGTACCTCCAGACCTCGAACCAGCCTTATCCCTCTAGCATTAAAACTGACTCCTCTAGGATGAAATACTCCAATAAAGCATTCATTGAACAATTCCACTATGTCCTCTGCACTCTATTCCCATTTTTATCCCACAATATCATTCTTCCACAGTCATTTCTCCTCCTACTGGCCACATAGCTAAAAAATTCCCTAGGATTTTCTTTGGATCTTAGGGCCAATCACCTCTCATATTCCAGTTTCGCTTTCTTTACCACACTAGTCACTCTTCTGACCTGTGTCTTATATTCCTCATGCATCTTCTCTTCACCTGTCTCTTTATATCTTTTTCATAGCCTCTTTTTCGCATGCAATTCCTGTTTAATATTGTTTGTCATCCACTTTACTCCAAATTGCATCCTCTTCTTCACTCGTGGTATACAACTTACCATTGCTGATAACAAATATTCTTTCACAATTTCCCACACACTAATGATATCCTGGCCTTCCAATTCCTCCCTCCATGAAACTTCACGAAGTTGACGTCTAAGACTATTATAATCACCTGCCTTATAATTCCACATAAGTTCCCGTCTCTTTGATACTCCTGCATGTCTATTCATTTTCCAAGTCAAAACCATATGGTCACTCTCTCCAACTGGTGGGAGAGATGTCAACTCAGTTATTATCAACTGTTCTGATGCTATAACCAAATCCAAAACTTTTGAACCTCTTGTTCCCTCTGTTACATGTTGCCTAAGACATTTGTCCCTCAAGAATTCTAGAAATTCCATTCCCCTATTGCTACACGCATCTTCCTCTCTCCAATCTATACTACTGTAGTTAAAATCTCCCATAACAATCATTCTTCTTGTACTTGCCAAACTTAGCTGTCTAATCATCTCCTGGTCACCATCCTCTGTGCTCCTGGGTCTGTAGCAACACCCCACTAAATATCCTGTCTTGCCTACCTCTACCTCACACCATACACTCTCTAATTCATTTGTCTCACTTCCTTCCAAATTCTCCACTCTTAGAGGACATAGGTCATCACTTATCATAAGCAGTACCACGCTTTCCCCTCCTATCCTGACGAAAAATGCTATACCCAGCGACTTCTATTTCTGTTGTTATATCCCCTTCTGTCAACCTTCTGTAAATGCCTTAGTGATACCAAGAGCAAACTACTTGAGATTCCCCAAACTATTCTATACCATTCTGGCAAAAGGTGGAGACATAAGCAAGAAGATTCCATCATTCAACAGTGGCAAAATCCATTCTGGCAAATGTCTATTAGTTGAAGGTTTTGCAAGTAGTAGAATAGTTTCCTCTATTACTTCTGAAAAAACTTGAAGTGAGAGAAACTGGATGACAATGCAATGGTTAAGGATTTATTGCCTTTCTTAAGAATGTGAATATGACCTCATTTTCAGGTTAACTCTATTCTACAGAATAGATAACAGTGAATATGAGAGAAAATACAATATAAATCAGGCATCAACATGAAGTGTAGATTTTTTTTTTTTAACAAATGAACGAAATGCTTTCAGGACCAGGATACACTTTTCACATCCAAAATTTTGGACAAAATGCATCTGATGTCTTTCCAAGAAAAGAAGATCAGTCTGCACTAAAGGTTGCATGTTTTGAATGGCAGTAAGAAATTTACTAAGATCATCAATGCAAGAATTAAAGGAAGAGGCCTAGAAAAATGGCTTTTTCTGCAAATATTGATGTAACAAACCATTTGAGTGCAAAAGAGGTGAGGTAAAAGAAGTAGGATTGGACCAAATATAACAGAATTTTCAAAAAAAAACATTAAATGGAATAAATATGTTTAAAACATTTGATTCAGTGTTAATTGCACATAATGAAAATTACTTCCAAAGGCATTTATTTATATTACAGCATATGTACAATAACTTGAATATGTAAATATCAATAAGGAAAAAAAATGATGGTAAACTAAACCGCAGAAGCCATTGTCATCATCAAATTCCTGATATTTACTCAAGGGATACAACAGTACTACATGATTCACGTTAGCATTATTACTCGCTTTCTTTCAATAATTTTCTTCTAAATCAATCTTATTTATCATGACTCCATTATAGTCAATCTATATTTCCAAGGGATTGGAAGAAGAGTAAACAGGTTACACTGCATAAAAGTGGTGATAAGGCTGCAACTTCGAATTATAGGCCCATCTCTATATCTGGAGTTGTGGTGAAGGTACTGGAGAGAAGTAAGATACAGAAATGGGTTAATAACAGTGATATTCTCTGTGGTTATCAGCATGGATTTCTTAAAGGGAGATCATGTTTTACAAAATTATGTACTATAAGAAGGTGACAAATATGGTGAGATGAAGCAGAGAGCAAGGATTATGAATGATATGCTGGATGAAATGTGTGAGGAGACAGGAGTACAGTTTGTTAATGTGTGGAATGAATTTGAAGGAAGAAGTGAACTGTATGGGAGCAATGGACTGCATTTGAGTGGTTATGGTGTCAGAGACATGAGTAGAGTGAGAGAGAATGAATCAGATCAAGCAGGAAGTGATGTGGAAGAGCAGGAGAGATTGAAGAGGTGGTTATGAATGAGGAAGTGAGTGGTATGAGTATATAAAATGAGAGAATGGGTGTTCAAGAGGAGCAGGGAAACAGGGAGGCTCAGAGTGGACAGGGGTACACAGCATGAGAAAGGTGGATGCTCTGAGAGGAGGTGAGAGAATTTGTAGACAGGAAAGAAATGGGATGACCTGAGATCAAGAGGAAACGGTTGGAATTGAAAAGGGTTTTAAAATGAATAAGAAGAAAGGGAAATGGCCCCAGTCGAGCATGGAGAGATCACATCGAGTGAGTGGTATCAGTGGAACTAGCTGTAGATCCAGAAATGAGCTGTTGTGTTTGTATACAAATACTAGAAGCATAAAAAACAAGGCAGATTAAATGGTTGCATTAATTGCATCTGTTCACCCAAAGATTGTTGGAATAAGTGAGACATGGTTGGAAGAGGACGACATCCTGACAGGAAGAGATGGGAGGGTATGATGTCTTTTGTGAGGATAGAAGGGGCAAAAAGACAGGGGAAGTGCTATTGATGATAGTGAAGGAGTTCCAGTGGTTTTGAGGCAGTATGGTGTGAGATAGAGGTGAATGGAATCAAATAATTGGTTGGATGTTGTTATAGACCAGGTAATGTGGATGGTGGTAATAATGAAATGTGTAATTAAATTAGCCAGGCAAATAAGAAAAGGGTGATCATTATGGCCGATTTTAATTATGGCAATATAGACTACAATCATGAGATAGCAACTGGAAGTAAAGAAAATGAGTTTGAGTTTTTGAGGGATAACTACCTCAAACAGTATGTAACAGAGGGCATGCAAGGATTGAGGGTCTTGGATTTGGTCATCTCATCAGAGGATGTAATTATAAATGAGGTGTCAAATCACCACCAATTGGTGAGAGTGATCATAAAGTGATTACCTGGGTGGTTGCCAGCAGTTGAGGACCTCTGTGAGAAAAGAGTATATGTGGAACTACAAGGAGAGTGATTATGAAGAGCTCAGGAAACAGCTTGCAGGTGTAGCATGGAATGAGGAGTTAGCTGGAAAAGAGATCAATACAGCTTGGGGAATTTTCAAAAACTATCTAGTAGATGCAATGTCTAAGTGTATTCCAAGAGTGAGAAGGTTAAATAAGGTAGGTGTGAGATGGATGAATAAAGAGATTAAGCATGCTATACAGAGAAAGAGGGCATTGTGGAGGAAGCATAAGAGAAGTGGAAATAACCAATTCCATGATGTCTACAAAGACCAGCCAAGGAGGGTGACTTGGTTGGTGAGGGTAGCTAGAGAGAGGTGTGAACAGCAGTTAGCTAATGAAGCCAAAAAGAATCCTTAGGAGTTCTTTTGATATGTAGCCAGCAAAAGAAAGAATGATTATGGAAGGATGACAATGATCGGAGAAAATGGTATAAAGACAGCAGCTGTAGAATGTGTGGTGGAGATACTTAATGAGCAGTTCATAAAGGTCTTTCAATCTTGTGAATGTGACTACATGGAGAGATTGAGAGCAGTAGATGATGGGGAGGAGAGACTGACTGTAAGTGAGCAAGAGGTGTATGGGCAGTTGAGAAAACTAGATGTTAATAAGGCTGTGGGACTTGATAATATATCACCACGTATTCTGAAGGAATGTGCCATGGAGTCGACACCTGTCTTGACATATTTTTTTAATATGAGTCTTGCACTCGGTAAAGTCCCTAAGGAGTGGAAGGAGGTTAAGACTGTGACACTTCATAAAGGAGGTGATCGAACTCGAGCATCAAACTATAGGGCTATCTGTGTGTCAGGTGTTGTGGTTAAGTTGTTGGAGAAGCTTATGAGAACTAGGATCCAGAGTTGGGTTGACAACAATGGTATTATCTTTGATGGACAGCATGGATTTGCTAAAGGGAGGTCATGTTTTAGTAATCTACTTACTTATTACAATAAAGTGACTGTTTCCTTGGATAGAGAAGAAGGATACACAGTAATATACTTAGATTTCACAACGGCTTTTGATAGAGTACCTGATGATAAATTGATAGTCAAACTAGAGCAGATGGGTTGGATATTACATTAGTGCATTAGATTGGAGACTGGCTATCTGATAGGTATCAACAAGTTGTGTATGGGGGGAGGAGCGATATCCAGAAAAAGGAATGTCACTAGTAGAGTGTCTCAGGGGTCTGTTTTGGGTCCATTACTGTTTAACTTGTATAATAATGATATAGGCGAAGATTTGGATGGAGATAGTCAATTGTTTGCAGATGATGCAAAGTTGGGACGAACCATGAAGAGTAGTGAAGATGTTGTGGCCTAACAAGAAGACTTGAATAAATTGAGTGATTGGGCATGGAAATGGGGATGCGAGTTCAATGTTGCAAAATGTAAGGTTTTAAAATTTGGAAAACAAAGATGGGATGCAGAATATAAGCTTGGTGAGGATATATTGTTGGAGGTGGAAGAAATAACAGATCTGAGGTGAGGACAAGGATCTGAAATTTAGGGGACACACAGCCAAAACTGTGAACACAACACAAAGGCTTCTGAGAATAATGTGAAGGACACTGACGTGTAGAAGTAGGGAGATTCTTATTCCATTGTATACTTTGATTAAGCCACACATGGAATATTGTGCCCAGATTTGTTCACTTGGTTTTCAGTAGGATGAAGAGATGTTTCTGACCTATTGAATGTCGAGTATGAGGAAAGATTGAGAAGATGTAATTTGCAGAGTCTGGTGAACAGGCGGAAGAGGGGAGATATGTCAGAGATATAACAACACCTTACCAACCTACAAGTGTAAGGAGTTGTTATAGGATCAATGCTGAAGAAGTTCTACAGAAAACGATGGGAGATCGGGGGAGAACCAGAAGTCATCCCTGGAAACAGTATAAAGAGGGTGTGAGTAGGGGAGTGAGAGGCAGGTTTTTTTCGTGCAGAGTTGTAAATGATTGGAATGCCTTGCCTGAGAGTGTGGCGTCTGCAAGGAGTTTGAATGTGTTCAAGGCACAGTATGATGAGCTGTGTGTGTGTGAGATAAAAGGACCTCCCAGATGAGTCTTTGACTCCATGAAGTCTTGGGGTAAAAATAATATCTTGGACAGGGGAGATACATATGCAATGGTGTACCTGGATTTTGCAAAAGCTTTTGATAGACTGCCACACAACAAGCTCTTAAATGAATTGAAAAAGATGGGATTGGATAACAGACTTCTGAGTTGGAGCAGTGACTGGCTATCAGATAGGTATCAGAAATTGTATATGGGGTTGCAATATTCTAAAAGAGGAAGGTTACTAGTGATGTACTGCAGAAGTCAGTTTTCAGACCATTGTTGTTCAATTTGTATGTTACTGATATTGGGATGGATTTAACTAGCGATATGCAACAGATGATGCAAAACTGGGGAGAGAAATTCAAGTAGATGTTATTTCATTGCAGGAGGACTTGAATAGATTGCATCAATGGGCAGGTAAGTGGAACTGTCAATTCAATGTTGCAAAATGTAAGGTTTTGTAATTTGGTAAGCAATGATGGGATGCAAAGTATACACTTGGTTGGGAAACTTTAATGGAAGTAGAGAAGATGCGAAATCTAGGAGTGATGGTGGACAAGTACCTGAAATTCACGGGCCACATTGCACAACTGACAAAGATGTCACATAGGATAATGGCAATGATATGCAGGACCCTGATGTGCAGAAATAAAGAGGTTATGATGCCATTGTATAAGGCCTTGATCAGGCCTCATGGATTATTGTGCACAGATCTAGTTGCCGGGTTTTCATAGTGATGAGGATATGTTTGAAAGGATCCAGAGAGGATTAACAAAGGTTATTGGCAGTGGTCTTCTTTGGAATGTGGAGTATGAGGATAGATTGAGATAATGTCAATTGCAAAGGAGGAAGAGGAGAGAAGGTTGAGACATATAAGCTAGTCAGGGATTATTATCAGGTTGACATGGAAAAGATAAAATGGGAGGGCCGGGCAGAACAAGAAGCCATTGTTAAAAACACCGTAAAGAGGGTGTGAGGAGCAGGTTCTTTGCACGGAGAGTAGTTGGTGAGTGTAATGCATTGTTTGAGTGTGTTGTGAATGTAGACACATTGAATCATTTTAAGGTATGGTTGGATGAGCATTGTGTGCAATAGTGTGTTCCTCCCACGATGAGTCTGACCATCGAGGTCGGATTCTAACAATAATTATAATATCTTGATGATGTGGCTAAAGTGAAACTGATTTGTAATGCAATTCTAACTGAAACTTAAGTATAGGCTATATATTTGCATAATGTTCAATTTACACCATATAATTGTAGTTTTAGAATTTAAGCACCTTGTCATATGCCTTTTCCGGTATACAAAATCTCATAATTGTGATTATCAGAAGCTAAGGAGTAAGGAAATAAATGCTGCATGGTAGCTGACAAAAAAAATACATAACAGCATAAATCCCACATTGTGTGAATGTATTCTGAAGGCCAAAATGCTGAATAAGGTAGGTTAAAAAGGATGAATGTGGAGCTTAAGCATGAAATCTGGAAAAAGAAAGTACGAGGAAGTACATGAAGATTATAAAGAACAAGACTTAATCTACTTTTGTTTTCCTCAGTAAGGAAAACAAAAGTAGACTATGAGCAGAAATTGACAAATCAGGCAAAGAAAAAATCCTAGACAGTTTCAAATTAAGGGGATATTAAATCCCACATTGTTTTAAAACCGAATAAGAAACTCAAAGATTTGAATCAGAGTTTCATGCCGAATACAGTAAACTATAAAAGTACTGGCGGTTACTAGTGTGAGCTAATGCAAGTAGTTCTAGTACATAGTACAATCTCAGGCAACTCGTTGCAAAGGTGGGGAAAGTTCTGATCACTAATCTTGGTATTTTCCATAATGTAAAAACACATTTCATAGGAAATGTATGCTGTTATTACATTATGGTGGGAGGTCACTACCCAGACCGGTTTCAGCCTTTTTTGAGGCTTTATCAGTGAGTAGCTAGACCAAATAGTATAGTGAAAAGAACTTATATACTCTGCTATACGAGTTGTCAAACAGGTGCAACCATTAAGTTACTTAAATATAAAGAGCCAATAGGCTTCATTTCAGTGATATAAACATTATTCAAATTAAGGGGATATTAAATCCCACATTGTTTTAAAACCAAATAAGAAACTCAAAGATTGGAATTCAGAGAGTTTCATGCTGAATATAGTAAACTATAAAAGTATCGGCGGTTACTAGCGTGAGCTAATGCAAGTAGTCCTAGTACGTAGTACAATCTCAGGCAACTACTTGCATTGGCATGAAACTCTCTGATTCCAATCTTTGAGTTTCTTATTCGGTTTTAAAACAATGTGGGATTCAATATCCCCTTAATTTGAATAATGTTTATATCACCGAAATGAAGCCTATTGGCTCTTTATATTTAAGTAACCTAGACAGTTTGTTTTAGATATGTGGCAAGTAGAAGGAAGAATAATCATGGTAAGATGATGTTAATGGATGAAACTGGTAGAATGGTAACTGCTGCAGAAGAAATTGTTGAGGTATATCAGTGATCAATTTATAAGGATGTTTCATCCTGATCGGAGTGGAATAATGAGGAAATTAAGTGTAGAGGACATAATAGAACAAGGCTTAATTGTGAGTGAGCAGGAGGTATTTGAGGAAATAAATAACATTGATGTCAATAAGGCAACAGGATTTGATGACATATCACCGTGCATCTTAATGGAATGTTCCAGGCAATTGGCAGTACCATTGGAATGCCTGTTTAAAAGTCTTACAACAGTAAGACTTTTACTAAAAGGTTCCAAGAGAGTGGAAGAAGGGTAAAATTGTTCAATTGCATAAAAGTAGTGATAAGGCTGAGGCATCAAATTATAGGATGGTCTGTCTAGGTGATATACAAACTGGCCTATAATTTGAAGGTACTTGAGAGATTGGCGAGAAGTAGGATACAGAAATGGGTTGATAACAGCAGTTTCCTCTGTGGTTATCAGCATGGCTGTGTTAAGGCAAGATCATGTTTCACTAACTGATGTACTATAACAAGATGACAAATACCTTGGATAGGGAGAGATGCATATACAGTGGTGTACTTAGATTTTGCAAAGGTTTTTGATAGACTGCCACACAATAAGCTCTTAAATTGGAACAGATGGGATTGGATAACAGACTTCTGAGTTGGAGCAGTGATTGGCTGTCAGATAAGTATCAGAAATTGTATATGGGGGGTGTCATTAGTGATGTACTGCAGAGGTCAGTTTTGGGACCATTATTGTTCAATTTTTATGTTAATGATATTGGTGGGATGGGTTTAACTAGTGATTTGCAGCTCTTTGCAGATGATGCAAAACTGGGAAGAGCAATGCAGAGTCAAGCAGATATTGTGGCTTTACAGGAGGACTTGAATAGATTGCATGAATGGGCAGATAAGTGGTTTAGTTCAATGTTGCAAAGTGTAGGGTTTCAGATTTGGTAAGCAACCATGGGATGCAAAGAATACACTTGGTGGGGAAATCTACCAAGTGTATTCTTGGAGATGAAAGATCTAGGAGTGATGGTCGACAAGGACCTGAAATTCAGGGGCCACATTGCACAAGTTGTGATGACGTCAGATTGGATAATGACAATGATGCAAAGGATCCTGGCATGCAGAAATAGAGAGGTTATGATGTCATTGTATAAGGCCTTGATCAGGCCTCATATGGATTATTGTGCACAGATATGGTCACTGGGTTTCAATGGTGACCAGGATATGTTGGAAAGGGTCCAAAGAAGATTTACAAAGGTGGTCTTTGGAATGTGGACAAATTGAGAGAACGTAAGTTGCAGTGCCTCATGAATAGGAGGAAGAGGGAGGATATGATTGAGACATATAAGCTAGTCAGCGGTTGTTATCTGGTCGACGTGGAAGAGATTTTTCATAGAATCGGAGATGGGGGTAGAACAAGAGGCCATTGCTTGAAACTGTATAAGGAGGGTGTGAGCAGGAGTGTGGAGCAGGTTCTTTGCATGGAGAGTGGTTGGTGAGTGGAATGCATTGCTTAAGGTGTGTTGTGAGTGTAAACACATTGGATGAGCATTGTGTGCAATAGTGTGTACCTCCCACGATGACTCTCCCTTGACTCTCTGGAGATCAAATGTTAATAGTAATTAGAAATACTATAATCGTTACTGTAATCATCTGGAATTCAACCTTCTGAACAAGGCTTTCTGATTTTTATGGTGTGTCTACTGTACAATGTATATAATTCTAGGTTCCCTTCCATGTTTCTGATGGCTTTTTCTACTTCAAGTATTAACATGTACTCCTGATTGCATTTCTATTGCATATTTTTACCAATGTTCTGTCATTGCTGGTTTCATTTAAATCTCAAAATAATTACTCCAGACATCAAAAATATCTGTCTTCAATTCTTATGTCGTCTTTATCGTATGGTTCCATTTACTGTACTCTTCCCTCCATTTCTGAGCTTTCTGAATAGACTCCGGAACACTTTACCACATTCTTGATATTTTTCTTATATATTTTTCCCACGGTCTTTTATGACTTGTTTACCCACTTCTACACATCTTACATACATGTTTCACTATTTTTTTTTTTTGATACATGTTGATTCACTTGCTAGGAAATTCCAAGATGTTTTTTTCTTTTCAAGGGTGTCACTTGTCTTTGCATGTACATGTAGATTTTTTCATGTATTTTCACAATTCAAAAACTTTTTTCAACAAAATATAAAAGTTATGTCCTAGAGTTTAATCTTTCTGTGATATTACACCTGGTTCTTGACATTAGTGAGTACTTTCTACAAAAAAAATGCAATATCATTTGAAACAAATGATAATCAGGTGGCACTATTTCAGTAGTATATGCTAGTTGATTAAGAAGCTTCATCCTGGAGCCACCAGTACTACAGTTAAATAATACAGTATACGCCTTTGCATCTTCCTTAATAATATACATCAGTATATCATCTATCCTTAATGTTATTAACATAACACCTGCACTTCCATTTCATTCCCTTCTCTGTGGTATTCCTCCTTCCTCTGGGATTTGCACAAAATCACTTTAACCATATGTAATACTCTCACAAAAAAGGCTCATTAAATAACTACCACATAAAATAAAATGTTGGGATCACTGTCTCCATCAAAAGTGCAGCTTTTCATAATCATTATTATACGGGTATTTCCATGAAGTCAGAAGACTCATCGTGAAAGACCCACACTAACCATTATTCATACAGTATCTATCATACCTCTCCTTATTGACTGTCAAGGCACTTGCAACTACCTCTGGCAATCCATTCAAGTCATTCATCACTCTCCAAGGGAAAAAAAAATCTAGTCCACACGTTACACTAACCATTCTTACAAGGCTTTCAGGGATGAACCCCTAGTTCTCTCAACTTGTCGTGTCCTCTCTTTTCTTCATGTTAACTAAACTTTGCAATTCCACACACACATATCCTCATAAGAAGCATTCCACAGGAACTGGCACTAGTTTGGCTACTCATCTCTGAATCCTCTCCACCACCTCCTCATTCCCAAGAAATCCAGGGATAATAACATCCCTAATCTCTTGTATGTTCTTCAACATTCATTCAAATAATCCTGTGAGCCATTTTGCCAACCTTTGCAACATGATTGATCTCTGAATTTTAACTCTTCCACCATTTTCGATTCTGTCCACCACTTTACCGAAGGCCTTAGCCTCGTCATCTTTCTGCAATCTAATACCATCGATATGATACAAAGTATGTAATCTTTACAACCCCAAGTACATAACCTTACCATCTGTAACATTAAATTGGTAACCATTATATTTTGTCAATGCAACCAATTTATTTAAATCACTCTGCAGGATGTCTATATCACCTTTATCAACTATTGCCCTCTCTCATTTTACATCATTAACAAACAATTGAATATTCCCCTTAAAATTCCTCTTTGAAAAGTCCATTGTATCATGACAGCAGAATTATCTAATTCTGCTGTCATTCTATTATAAAGTGTGAATTATTTCTGTATACTATATAATTTCTTCATAAAAATGAGAATAAATAACTAATATTTTTTTTTTATCAACAGTTATAACATTTTATGTTCAGGATTAAAATAAATAAAAATATGTTTATGCTAAAAATAATAATTCAATAATATTTAACTATTCATTAAATTTTAGGTTAATCCAATCAATGGCTATTTAATCTTGCACTTTGTCTTATTGGAGCGTATGCATATCGACAGTTCACTTCCAACACCTGAAATAGGGGATAAGCTGAGTGAAGCTGTAAAAAAAATTGCAACATCAGTAAATGCTGGCAACTTTTATGTTTCTGTATCTACAAAATCATCCGAGGTAAGATAGTACTATGAAAAATTTAAATATATTATTATTGTTCAAAAGTTTCATATAGTCATGAGACTCATTACAGAAGGTTTAGTTAGAAAGTGTCTACTCTTTTACCACACTCTCAGACAATACACATTCTATGGGTCTACCACTCCCCATACAAAAACACTTCTCACTTTCTTGTGAAAGTGAGAAGTGTTTTTGTCTTTTTTAAAAGATGTAAAAAAAAAATCTCCCACTGCCTTATTGGCAACACCTCGAATATTAAATTGCAGATGTTACATCTTCTTCATTCAGTTCTAATTCTTCAATCCTCCTTGGAATGGAATGATTTCCTTTCATCCAGGGGCAGCTATGCTACCATACTAGGGAAGTGACTATGAATAAGGTGGTTTCCTGTTGCCTTCCTTGCCATGCTATGTCTGTATCCTGTGTGTTCACATGTCTGGTTTGCCTGTTTGCAGGATGAAAAAAAAAACCCAGGATAAACTGGGGGAAAAAACCCTACTGTCCACACCCAAGGCCGGCTAACTTGGCTATGGCTGATGAAGATCCTTAAGCTCCTCACATCTCCGATGGGAATCGAAGCGCACAGCCACTAGGCTAACCGCGCAGACCCAATCCTCCTTATCCCTCTAAAAATAAAACTTGCTTTCCAAGGATGAAATACCCTAATGAAGTTAGGGTATTTTCACAGATGACACAGCTTTGGTTTGTTATCTGTATTGGTTGGCTACCCTATCCATTTCCATTTAGCTACAGCAGTGTTTCTCAACCTCCTTTCATGTGTGCCCCATTTTTTAATATTAGTTTTTGTGGTGCCCCCCCCCACCTTCTCCCCTTGCAATTCTTGTGTTGTGATACTGACAAAACCCATAAAAGTTAGCAAAACAAAAAAAACTAGGAATTAATTAAAATTTTTAAATATTCATATAAATTTAAATACATCATCAAATCTTCCGAAAATTATATAGATCTGGCATGACTACACAAACAGTTGAATCTTATCGGCCTTTCAAAAACATTAATGATTTCATCACAAGAAGTCTCGAATTTTCTGGAAATGTTTCTGTGAGTATAAATAGGGCTTGAAACAGCAAGACAACAGTGAGAAGTCGATTGGTGGCATTATTTTTTTCGAGACTTCTTGTAATGAAATCTTGAATGTTTTTGATAGGCCGATAAGATTCAACAATTTGTGCAGTAAATGAAGACATTTTTATTTATTTTTTTTTTAAATTTTTTATTTTTAAAAATTTGTTTGGAAATCTGGCAGCTGGTAGCATCAAACTGAATAAGCTTAAAAGACATTTGGAAACTTTATAAGTAGTATATTAACAAACCTCAAGAAGTGTTCGCTGCCAAACTGAAATGTTTTAAAAAAGCTTTACTAGATTCTTACAAAGTTGCATATAAAATAGTTAGGTGCAAAAAGCCCCACACTAAATTAGAATGCTAGTTTCTTAGCATTCTAATTTTTTTTTTCTCTCTCTATCTCTCTCTCTATACTTTTTTTCATGACCTCTATCATCTGCAATTCCTGTTGAAACACCTTTTGCAGTGAAGATATACAATTTTCCATTTGCTGCTAATAGTAGCAAATTACATTTGACCCTTGTTTAGCATCACTAAAAGGTTTAGAAATGTTTATATGCATATAATTAACATGCATTAAACATGTATCTTGATCTTTTACATGGCAAGCTTGAGGTGATGGTGAGGAGAGAAGGATTAGTGTTCGGAAGGAGTCTCTCCCACAAAAGTGTAAGGAAGTTCAACTTACTGTACCCCTTCTGCAGAAGAGTCAAGGAAACTAGATCATCAAGGGAGGATAGTAAAAATGTGTGTGAAAATTTAGCTACGGTATGTAAACGTGATAAAGATATGAATGTCTTTGAACATTGTTACATATGTGGCAAAGGGATGAAAAAATATGCTTTGGATTCGGACCTTTCAAGTATGTCAGGGGAGGGAAAGGAGAAAATTCTAGAACAAGACCAAATAGATTGCATATCTAATTATAAGAATAGAATAGGTGATAATTTATTATTTCTCTACACATGCCAGAAGCATTAGAAACAAAGAGGTTGAGTTCATTGCTTTATTGAATACGACATGGCTTAAGATTGTTGGCATTAGTGAAACCTGGCTATCTTACCATATCTGATTAAGTCGGATCAAGTGTAATGGGGATATGACAGAAGAGATGATAGGAGAGGAGGAGTGCTACTAATGATATCAGATAACTTAAGTCCAATTAGGATAGAAACACAAGAAAACAATGATGGTCACAATGTCCATGTAACAGTGAGTTTGAGTCTCTCTGGTATGAAGTGGAGGTTAACAGAATGAAATATGTGGTGGGGACGTTGCTACAGACCTGGGCGGCTCAGTTGCAGGGGACAAAGAAATGAATTGCCAATTTAGCCTTATGGGTACCAAATGAATGATCATCATGACTTTAATTTTCCAAATATTGATTGGGTAGAAGATAAATCTCATGATAAGAAAGAAGAGGGATTTATTGAATTGTTTCAAGACAGCTTTCTCAAGCAGCATGTGAAAGACAGAACTTTAGGTCAAAGAGTGTTGGATTTGCTCATCGCATCAGAAGGCGTCTCTGTCAAGAATATGGCTATTTTACTACTAATTGGTGACAGTGATCATGTTGTATTTTCTTGGGCAGTATCTAACTACATTGATGCTCCGACTAAAACAGGTTACATGCTGAACTACAAAGCTGGAAATTATGATCAACTTGGGAGAATACTGAATACTATCTTTGGTCCCATGGTATCAGTTTCTGAAAGGGAAAAATGTCAGCAATGCATGGGAATCTTTGAAAAAGTGCTCAAATAAAGCAGTATCCTTAGTGTTTGAAGAATAAATAGGTTGGGAGTGAAAATAAACTACAACCTTATTAAGCAATAGATCTACAAGAAGAAGATGATGTGGAAAGAATATCATGAGAATAAGAGTATGAGGAGTTATGATATATATATATAAGCTCAGGCCAGAAAAGTAACAAGTATAGTGAGGAAAGTTAAATTGGAGTATGAAAAGAAGTTGGCCATGCAAGCTAAAGGCAATTCAAAAGAATTTTATCATTATGTCGCAAGCAACAGAAAAAATGAATGTGGAAGAATAACTATTGAATGCAGATAGTACTCAAGTGTCTGAAGCTAATGCGATTGTTCAGTTAATGAATGCTCACTTTGCCAAGATATATCAACCAGGTGTATATAACATGGTGCACAGTGCTACTGCTACAGTGAATGAAGAGTTAAGAGTTTCATGAAAATGAGGTTGAAGAGCCATTGCATAACCTGGATAAGAATTTGTCTATAGGGACAGATGGAATATCAGCCTGTTTGCTAAAGGAATGTTCAGCTGAATGGGCTATGCCTTTCATATGTTTGTATAACTTGAGTCAGCTTAGAAATAATACCACAGGAATGTATGTAGTTCCATTGTATAAGGGTGGTGTGAAAACTGATGTGTCTAACTACCAACCTATCAGCATCTCTGGTGTGGTAATGAAGATTTTAGAGAAGTTGGTAAGAACTCGCATACAGAAATGGGTAAACAAACATGTTATACTCTGCAAGGAACAGCATGGGTTTACTAAAAGAAGATCATGTTTTAGCAATTTGATCATATTTTATAACAATGTTATGGTCAAGTTGGATAAAAGGAATGGATACACTATGATAATGTTGGATTTTTCTAAGGTATTTGATAGGGTACAATACGAAAGGCTGTTGCATAAACTGGAGAATATGGGATTGGAATATGAACTCTTGACTTGGATCAGGGGATAGTTGACAGGCAGATATCAAAAAGTAGTATATAGTGGGTATGAATCTGCCAGATTTAAGGTGATCGGTGGTTCAGTCCTTGGGCCATTATTGTTCAATCAATACATTGACATCAAGCAGGATCTAACATCAGATGTGCAATTGCTTGCCAATGATGCAAAGATAGGCAGGGCAATCATGGATGCTACTGATATTCAGCAATTACAAAATAATTTGAATAGACTGGAAATTTAGGCAAACGAAAATGGCTGTCAGTTTAATGTTAGTAAGTATAAAATTATGCACTTTGGCATAAGTAGAGCTCCAGCAGCATATTATATTAGGGGGTTGCTACGAGAAACTGAAGAGGCAAGGGATCTTGGCTTAATGGTGGATAGGAATTTAAAGTACAAAGGTCACATAGCAAAACTTGCAAATACAACTCAGAGGATAATTGTGATGTTGAAGCGAACCCTGACACGTAAGGATAAGGAAGTCATTTTGCTTCTTTATAAGGCTTTGCTAAGACCACACCTGGATTATTGTGCACAGATTTGGTCTCCTGGGTTCCAAGGGGATAAAGAAGCTGTGGAAAGGGTGCAAAGAACAGTTACAATTATATCCAGATTATGAGGACGGACTGATTATGTGGATTGCAGAGTCTGGTTAACAGGAGATAGAGGGATGATATGATAGTCTATAAACTTTTGAATGGGTGTTATAGGATATCAACTGATGAAAATTTTTGTTACATGGAAGGTGGTGAGAGAACACAGGGACATACATGAAGTTAAGTTTGTTCACAGTCCAGAAAGGGGTAATAGCATTGTTTCTCTCCCAGAGAGCAGTGAATGAGTGGAATAATTTGCCCTTAGGGGTAGTGAGTGCATCTAGTGTGAATGAATTTAAGGGAAGGTATGATAGCTGGGTTGGATGATTTATAGCCTCCCTTGATGAGTCCTTGACTCCATGGAGGGCTCAGATAATAATAATTTGCATACAAACGTAACAATCCCTTTGTCTTTGAGGCTATTCTACTGCACCAACATTCTCTATTCGATACTATACCACAACTCTCTTTGTTTGGTCTGACCAACCCATTTCCCTGATTCTGACTCTGATTATCATTCATACCCATTTCATCACCTTGTGCTGCTACAGCCACATCTTGAACCTTGTATCCATCTTTCTCCTGTCATACAATCCGTTTATATGTGCTATCTTGTTTTACGTGTACCCCATAGATCATTATCTACATTAACCTCTTGATTCTGTACCTTCTCAAGCAAACAATAGCCTTTCTAAATGCCCAACACCAAACCCATTCAAATGCAATCCATCAACTTTAAACCATTCCAACTTTCCTTCAAATTCACTCCACAGATTCACAAACTGAACCCCCCCCCCCCCCTTTTGCTTCACACAACTTTCCCATCTTGCTATTCATTATCTCTGCTCTCCTTCTAAATTCACTATTGTCATATATGGGGAACACGTTAACAACTTTTCCAACAACAGTATGTTATCCTTTATCTTCTGCAATAACTTCAAGTCTCTATCAACATTTTTTTTCACCAACTAAATCATTTGTGCCCACAACTACCACTAATTATGATGCCCATTCTTTCCTTCTTTGCAAAGCATCAGTTGTTTGTTTCATTGTTCCACCAGGAAAATATGTTTTGTGTACTTCATTATTCACAACACCTCTAATGATCAAGTTCCCATTTAATGATATACAATTAACCTTTGCTGATGTGAATGATCAGGAAAGAGTCAATCTCTTTAGGTGTTTAAGTCTCATCTGCTTGATGTTTCATTTCACTTTTCATTAACTCTTGCCTAAGCTCTTCTACTACAGTCCTTACTCTAGCACCCATTTCTAATTGCTCTAACCTATAATACACTTTTCACATACAGTAGCAAATGAATTAATCCAAACACTCACATTTTAAAGAAAAATTTTAATTATTATTATTATGTGGCACCTCCAGGGAGTCCAAAGACTCATCTGTCTTCACCACTCAATCCACCAAACTATAATGAATCACAACTATACCAATGCCATCTATCACCTGCCACCATTACTAGTATTTCCATAGACAATCACAAACATCCATGCCCACATCGGGATTCGAACCTGCAGCCTTTTGGCTGGAGAGCAGATACTCTAACCGCTCGGCCAACCAGACCAGCAAATTTTGCAATACAATAAGTACAAAAATTAAACTCAAACTCTACCTAATAAATTATTGGTGCTTCTCTGTTCCTAATAAGTTCATTAATTCTTAGGCATGGATTCTACCAACATAGAACACACTTTTCTTATTTCTGCATCTCAAAACCACACTTTTATAATGAATTATATTATCCATTGTATCTCAATTTAATTTTTCAAGTCTCTTTTCATTATGGCCCACAAATTTTCTATTGGGTTAATGTCAATAGAGTTACCTGTCCACTGAAGCAATTGGATGTTGTGATTTTTGAGGAACTCTTTCACTTTTTTTGAAGTGTGGCATGGAATGAGATCCCATTGGAAGATGAGTTCTTTGTCTTTCTGGATCTATGGGACCACTCTTTTCTCCAATTATTTTTATGTATTGGTCACTTTTCATCATACTGTCAACATTCACAAATGATCCCGGATCATCATATGTATCGACCCCAGAACACCTTTTTAGCTCAGTGTTTATGAGCTTGTTGAAATTGTGGGCAGGAGGTCTTCTCATCCACTGAGAAGACTTTTCCACTCTCCTTGGACAAAGAAATGGCTTCATCTAAGAATAGGACCTTCCACTTCTCATTAATCCAATCTTTGTACACTTTTGCCCACTGGAGCATCTTTTTCTGCATAGTCTTCATCAAATGTTTCTTTTTTGGTCCATGGGAAGTACTCTTTGTTTCCAACAATCTTTGATGGGCTGTCATGTTGAAACATTAATTCCACTAGCTTCCAAGTCTCTATTTTAGTCTACAGCAGACAATCTTGTATTCATTTTGCTTTTCTTAACTAGTAAATGATCTTGAGTAAGTGTATTTTTCTTTTTTTGCCAGGAGAAAAAAAAAGGTACCTGTCTCCCCAAACCTATTTAAAATCACATTAACAGTACCCAAACCAACATCACATGCATTGCCAATTTGTCTTTCAACAGCAGACATTTTCACTAACCTAACCCACCTTTGGACCCAAGGCATTTTATCATGTCTGTCTTCAAGGTCCTTTCAAAAAGCTACCATCATCCTATGTCATCCCTCCTGCCCTTAGTGATAGGATTGAGTCCCCCCCACACACACACCTTTCTGGTCATTCACTGTGTGTCACAGGGATGGTACCTCAGGGCACACAGAGTGGAGTATGCCATTGTTCTGTACTCAAGACTACATTCATCCTCTTAAACATCAATAATGTTTTCTCTAATTTCAAATCCTATTCATAATTTTGCTTATGACAGTACTCTATATCCATCTTCATCACTTCATCATTCAAAAAACCTTGTGGTATTCAAATAATTCAAGCTTCAACATATTTCGTAATTAGTATCTTAAACACTGGGCTCTAGATAATCCACTTTATTTCAAGTTATCAACACAGCTGCTCTCTTATTTCCCAGAATCAAGATCCTACTTCACTTCCTCTCACTTTGATAATGTTCTGATTTCCAGTCAAGATCTGTTTTCCCTCCTTGGACTTACTTTCACATGTAGCATCCATATCTGGGCATAAATATTACATCCATAGCCTCCAAAAAACTTATTCTTTTTTACTCAAAACACATCATGTCTTTGCTCAACTCATAACACTTTATAAATCTCAAATCCAAGTTACTTTAGAATACTTAGAATAATAAGGTAAGTTGGAATTTTACACAAAAAAAAAGGTGAAGCTGCCTAATAAGTTGACATCTCTTTCTACATGCTCCCTCCAGCCACTTTCTCACAGGGGCTTTTGTTGCATTATCATTTTCATGATGCTGCTCACCCAATATGGCCATTACTATTCCCCTGCTTTTCTCTAATTGTGTAAGAGCACACACATAGCAGTTAGTCATCATCCATGTATAAGTATAGTTCAACTTAAAGTATATGAAATCAACATATCTTCATTTATCCAATTCTGTTCTTTAGAACAGCCTTCCCATGCTGTTTTTTTTTATGAATATAATCCAGCTTTTTTTTTTCAAGAAAGCTGTTAATAGATTTCTTCATTAACAGGTTGTTCCTACATGGCACTATTGATCCTACAATGAGAGGTCTCTTGTGATTTCTCTTGTAGGATCAATATCAACAAAATAGAAATCATAAATCTGTATAATAACCGGGGTTCTTAAGGGTCAAAGCTGTATAACTGAGAGGAGACCTCAGCATAGCCTTCAAAGGAATGCGGAGAACCGACCAGGGCTTCTGACCTAATGTCGAATCCTCACCTTCACGTGATGCACCTATCTGGATACTGAACGGACGAGGATGGGCTGGCAATTTGGGATTTAGCCAACCAAATTATATTCTTATTGGCTTAAACCAAAATTTCAAATGATGGTACAACACGACAGAATTTCATGCTGGCTGGGGTATCGCTCAGATAAACAAGGCCCCCATTGTTTTTGCCAGGGAACCAGTGAATGGTTTTGCCAATGATGTTTTCCCTCTGGTGCAGGACACCAGCATGCACAGAGGATTTCAAATTGGAAATGATCACCATTTAGTCTTGAGCAGGATAAAATTGAATTTCATATTGAAAAGAAGAACATGCAAGAAAGTTTTAAAGAGAATAAAAGTTGAGCAGCTCTCAGATGTAAACTGTAGACTTAAATACACAAATATTATTCAAGAAAAAATGAATGAGTTTGAGACCAGGAACCAAACTTTGAAGTATAATAAATTTAGTTTAATTCTTTATCCAAGTATAAGTAAACAAAGTTTGCACCTGAAAATATCTTCAGGACTGAGGTAAGGTAGTGCAACACCAGGCAACCCTGAGCAAATGTAGACCAAGCTCTCATCACTCCTTGTCTCAGTATCTCCCATAATGCAAAGCACATCTCCTTGCAGTATACATGTATTAAGGGAAGGGCCATTACCCAGACCGGTTTCAACCTTTATTGAGGTCTTGTCAGTGGGAGCAGACCCAAACGTGGAGATACTAAGGCAGAAGCAATAGGTGAGGTCATATTTACCTATAGGAGTTGCCAACAGGTGTACCACCTTATTATTGAATTACTCTGGATTTAGAGAAATATGTTGGAAGTTTATTTTTCACTTGGTTAGACTATAATAAATTTAGTTTAATCCTTTATCCAAGTGTAAGCAAACAAAGTTTGCACCTGAAAATATCTTCAGGACTGAGGTAAGGTAGTGCAACACCAGGCAACTCCGAGCAAAGGTGGAGCGAGCTCTCATCACTCCTTGTCTCAGTATCTCCCATAATGAAAAGCATATCTCCTTGCAGACATGTATACTGCTATGTATTAAAGGAAGGGCCACTATCCAGACCGGCTTCAACCTTTATTGAGGTAGAATGGAAGTTCATGTCTTTCATCATCGGCCTTTGGATTATAAAGATTGCCGAGAGTCGGCAAACAGTAAGAGGGGAAGAGAATGAAAGGTAGAGTATGATTGTAGGAGGTAGTAAAGAGGCCTAAGTCAATCTGTTTAGCTGTATAACCCAGAGGTTGTGGCTAAAAAGTCCGTGACCATCTCCTTGCACTTGTTCTTTAAAAAAAAAAACTAAAAAATAAACTTATCTTATTTGCGCTCGTAAAATAATTTTAAATTAACAATTTAACTAACCAGGTGTCTGTGGAGGTCATCTCCTAACACCTGTTTTAGTATAAAACTCGAGCTTTTTTTTTTTTTTTCCTCCAGAAAAAAGAAAAAAAAGAACACTTTACTACAGGAGTCAAAAGGTAAAATTACTGCAGGAATGAAAGTATTACTGTGTGAATTAGAGCATGAAAGTTATGAGCAGTTTTTTTTTTTAAAGAAGGAGTAAAGAATTGGCCAACCTTACACTACGGGGAAAAACAAGATTTGGGGAAAGAATCTGGCCCGAGAGATGCCGCTCCCAAGGAGCAGCACCGCCTCACTGTAAGCCTTCGCAGCCCGGGTTCTCAGATCTGTCCCCTCCTATATGAACTGTAAGAACCCGTGAAGAAAGAAGAAGAAAAGCAAATGTTACTTTTTAAAGGAAGAGACACGGTTTGATTAGGCCCTGTCTCAGGACACAGAGGATAGGAGATTTGCGCCATTTATTTAACAAACCTCCCATTCCCTAGTATATGCCTTTCTTGTATGAAAAACCTAGGAAGGTAGAAATAGATCCCGCTGAAGATTCTGGCTTGTATTCCGTTTTCATCGCTGATTTGGGACTTTTTCTGCAATTTCCAGATGTGATACTTGATTACATTGATGAGGAAAATTGTAAATTTCTGAATTTTCTTGACTGGTGGGGGAAATTACAGGTACAAGACCTCCTCTAGCGTAAGCAGCTGGATTCCCAGTACTGTGCTTAGTCGCTGCTGGATACGTCGGACGGGGGAGCACAAGTAAAAAAAATGTCCCACCGTTTCAACACTCTGGCAGACATCGCAGAAGATGTGGAAAGTTTATTTTTCATTTGGTTAGACTATAATAAATTTAGTTTAATCCTTTATCCAAGTGTAAGCAAACAAAGTTTGAACCTGAAAATATCTTCAGGACTGAGGTAAGGTAGTACAACACCAGGAAACTCCGAGCAAAGGTGGACCGAGCTCTCATCACTCCTTGTCTCAGTATCTCCCAAACACCTGTTTCCCAAAATGAGAGCTTGGTCCACCTTTGCTCAGAGTTGCCTGGTGTTGCACTGAGGTAATGTAGTGGAGTTGAACTACATTACCTCCGTCCTGAAGATATTTTCAGGCGCAAACTTTGTTTGCTTACACTTGGATAAAGGATTAAACTAAATTTATTATAGTCTAACCAAGTGAAACATACAACATCTTTCTCTAAATCCAGAGTAATTCAATAATAAGGTGGTACACCTGTTGGCAACTCCTATAGGTAAATATGACCTCTCCTATTGCTTCTCCCTTAGTAACTCCAAGTTTGGGTCTGCCTCCAACTGACGAGACCTCAATAAAGGTTGAAACCGGTCTGGGTAGTGGACCTTCCCTTAATACATAGCAGTATACATGTCCGCAGGGAGATGTGCTTTGCATTATGGGAGATACTGAGACAAGGAGTGATGAGATCTTGGTCCACCTTTGCTCGGAGTTGCACTAACTTACCTCAGTCCTGAAGATATTTTCAGGAGCAAACTTTATTTGTTTACACTTGGATAAAGGATTAAACTAAATTTATTATAATCTAACTAAGTGAAAAATAAACTTCCAACAGACTTTGGAGATTCAGTGGCAAGCCCTTAAGAAAACACTCACTGTTTCAGCCAGAGAGGCATGTGGTGAGGTTGTGTGCAACCTCACCACATGCATAGAAAAATCAGAATTCCATGGTGGACACAGGAAGTTAAAGAGGCAGTGAATGAAAAGAAGAAAGCATATCAAAAGTTCCTGGCAAATAAGTCAGCTTGTGCTCTTAGAGAATACAGAGACAAATGTAAGAAAGCTAAACACTGTAAAACTGGCTAAATAAAAGTCATGGGAGGACTTTGGCAAGAACATAGAAAATAAATATCAAGAAGGTAGCAAGATATTCTGGAGGTTGTTGAAGAAGCTCAGAAATGGAGGAAAGAGTTCTCTAAAAGGAATTAGAGATGATAAAGGTGACATAAAAACAGAGAAAAAGATATCCTTGAAGTATGGAGTAACTACTTCGAAAAACTGCTGAATGAAACAAGCAGTGATAACAGCACAGTGGTAAAAAACATTGTCCAGGCATGCAGTCAGGAATACATATCCATACTTGAGGTAGAAAAAGCCATCAAAAGCCTGAAATGCAGAAAGGCAGCACGAGTAGATGATATTCAACCAGAAATGCTCAAGTATGGAGGTATAAAAGTTGTACAGCGCTGCATAGTCCAGAAGGCCTGGACAGAGGGACGAATTCCAGATGATTGGAGCAGTGCTCTCATAGTATCCATATTTACAAAGAGAAATAAAACTGAATGTGAGAATTACAGAGGCATTTCATTACTGAGTGTTCCTGGTAAGATATATGCAAGTATACTTGAAAAACAGTTGAGGAGGCTTGGTGAATAACAAGCTGGATTCAGGCAAAATAGAGGGATCAGATTTTCACTTTACAACAGATAGTTGAGAAATCATGGGAATATAACAAAAGATCTGTATTTATGTTTTGTAGATCTGAAAAAGGCATATGACAAGGTGCCAAGAGAGAAGCTATTCCAAACGCTACATTTATATGGTAAAAAGCCAAACGGCTATTTTTTCTGGTGAAGTTGATTAAATTAAGGGGATAAAAATCCCTTATATCAAGGATAGTGAAGGATCTTGCTCCACCTTTGCTTCGAGTTGCCTTGGTGTTGTACTACCAGGTGTTCACTTACACTTGGATTCGCCGATAGTTCTTTGGCATGAAACTCTGAGATCGTAGTTTTCGATCTCAGAGTTTCACATACTGGCTGTAAAAAAAAAAAAAAAAAATAAGGGATTTTTATCCCCTTAATTTAAACAATTATATGGTGTTAATGGGGCATTATATCAAGCAATACTTAGTTTTTATTTGAGTTGTAAGTCAGCAGTTAGAATTGAAGGAAGCAGGAAGATGGTTTAATGTTACATCTCGTGTGAGACAAGGATGTACATTATCCCCTCTGTTATTTATTATCTATATGGATCACATTATGAAGGAAAGTGGTATTAACCTGATATCAAAATTGGAGATGTTAATCTCAGCTCTTTGCTTTTGCTAATGATGTTATACTTCTAAATAAATCCGCTCATGTCTGCAAGTTTCTATGACTAAATTGAATAACTGCTGTAATAGATATGGCATGAATGTCAGCATTAAAAAGACAATGAAAATATCAACTGCATTGTGAATGGAGAATTTATGGAACAAGTAAAAATTTCAGCTACTTAGATACGATTTTTAGTTAAGATGGCAAGTTAAATATGGAAATAGACAACAGAATCAACAAAGCTGGTATGGTAGGAAGTCAACTGAATTAATTTATATGGAATAAGAGAGAAATTAGCCAAAACACTAAATTAGCTGTATACAAGACAGTGTTTAAACCAATTTTAACTTATGGATCTGAGAGCTGGGTTAGAAGTAATACACTTGACTAGAGACTGCAGATATGAGAGTCCTGAGAAAGATTAGGGGCATGAATAGATGGCATCAATGGCAATATCATATTAAAAACAAAGATATTAGGAAAGAACTTGATATTGTCAGCATACAGGAATGCATTAGTAGAGCTTATCTCAGGTGGTATGGTCACTTAAACAGTGTTAAATTGTAGTTATTTTAAATATTTTATCAAATCTTCAAATATATCTCATCTTCTGTGCCTTTGTAAAAACTATAGTTATCTTGTTTAAACCTTTCTTCTTGACCTTTACTATATTTCTGACTTATGGCCGCAAATAATATAAAGCTCGTGTGTAAAACTTACAGAACAAAGAAATCACCTCAGACTAGAGACAATCTCTTTGTCTGACCCACTGGTGTTTATTCTTAACTGAATTTGGAAAATTTATTTAGTTTCTAGCTGTGACACCAAATTCGTGGGTGGGAGTTGAATCTCCCTCCGAAAAATAACACACAGTAAACCACACGGAACGTTTCTCTCTTAATTCTAAGTAAATCTAGCAACTTAAATTTTCTGTTATGCAGTCATGACAACATCTACCTTAAGGCTCACAGATTCGAATTAATGAGTAGTGCATTGGAAATAGAAATCAGGCAAGTTATTTAAACAAGAAAACAATTTATTTAGCATGTTAAATAAATTGTCAATTTTAAGTACTAAGTAAATTAGCTTCTATGCTTCAAATCACAACTAATGACTACGTTTACAATTTAGTTGCTTATCATAATCAATTCTAGTAAGACCACATGTCTAATTTTCTCTCATTAAACTTGGTTACTCAGATCAATTTTTACATAGAATTCTGCAGGTTCAGGCAATAGCTATAACATTAAATACATGTTTCACCTTCAATTTTAGCCAGACCTTCTCTCACATATAACAAAATACTTCAAATATCAGCATAAGGCCTAAAGTCCTCAAGTATCACTATAAAACAAGTCCCTTAATTAAATCACCGTCACGATCTTCTTATTTCTAGCTAAACAAAGGAAAGATCTTACTTTGAACAGATGTCTGGTCTCTTCTGAATGATCCCCGAAATCACTTCCTTCCATTACCATCTGACTTTAGCACTGCACTCAGGTACCTTCACTGGGATTTGTGAGATCTCCTCTGAACATCAGGAATTTGGTGGCATGAAAATACTATCTAATTTCTTCTAAGACAACTTAACTTAGTTATGTCTCTCTTCTGGCATCTGCTGTCTGGATTACAAATCATTTCCCAAGATGTTATCAAAGCTCTGCTGCCGTAACATATGTTGTATCATCGTACCTCTCGACTCCAGGACCTCGTCAACTTCTGTAACCCGTAAGTTTAGGTCGGAACCCCATGTGACCTCGAAACTTCTCGCTGACCCGGGAACGGGACGAGATGAACTCAAACTCCACGAACTGCTCTGCCAGGAACCAAACTGAATCGGCGCACTGAACCCCCTTCTTGCCATCGCAATCCTCTATTTATCTGGCTCCGATGACCTTGTGGTTCGCTTATGTCATCGCCCCTTGGTACTTCGGTGGTCTGCACCCGCCACCCTCGGTTGTTGCGTTCAGACGGGAAACCCCCGTGCACTGTTGCCTCTCGAGGTTGCAGTTTCCCTAGGTCATTTGTTAATACCTTAATCTGTCTGAAATTACTGGTGACTAAGAGGATTCTTTAGACAATTTATCTTATACTTATTTTCCTTTGTTCTTTTACAAAACCTTTTGAGGTGACAATATTCAGTAATATACAGAAAATATTATTTCTAAATAAAAAAATGAAAATTTCTCTATTTACCCACAAGTATTTTTATTGAATTTTGATTACTAGTAAAATCTGTATACAAGAGGTTTTTGAATAAAGTTCCTTGAATACATGATTTTACAACAGAATGGGAGAGAAAAGATTAGCAAATGAAGTGTTTTCTAGCAGGTTGGCAGGAAAAAGACCCAGAGTTAGACCAAGATATAGGTGGATTAAATCAGTAAAAAGTGCCTTAGAAGACAGAAATATAAGACCTGATAATAGTGGAGTCTTGACATTTAACAGACTGATTTGGAGGAAAATTGTAGATAGGAAGTTAGTAATGATGTAAATTTTTCATGTAGTACTATCATATCCTGTACACCCTTTGAGGGTATATATCAGGAATTTGATGATGATGATCTGTATAACCACAATACTGTTCTCACATTTGGAGTAAGCTCCTAAGAGTTTCCTAGAAATACACAACTCAATCAGAAGAGATCAATTAGGCTAATTACCAATTAGCCTAATTAACAATCTTTCACTAATTCAGTCTTTTCTCACATATGTTCCATTTTTGCTTTTGCATTTTCTCTTCCATACTACTCACCAGATGTTACTCCAACCATTCTTATTGGCAAACAACTTGAAATGATAATCCTAATTCCATTCTCAATGGATGAAACATAATGAAGTTTGGTATAAAAGAGTTTCTGTTGAACTACTAATTATAAAGTTAAGATAAACAGTTATGTCTAGAGGATGATTATTTTGATAATGAATGGTGTTACTATACAAGAATGTTACTAAGAAACTCAACATTTTATGTTTGTCTGTTATGATTTTGTAACTTGGTTAGTGTGATAACAATAATGTGCATTTTTCTCCCCAGCCCTTTCAGATTACTGCAGTACCATACAGTTTCGTTAGTTTAAGGAAAATAGTTAAAGACGCCCCTTCCTATTTTGCAGATACACAAAAGTCAGAACCTCTTCGCCATTCACCAGGTAAGACAATCAGACTTCAACTGTATTTACTTGAAATTCAGAGCATATTAATAAGGCCATTATAACACTTGAGAGGTTGCATAATAAGGGAGATTATTGAATAAATTTAAATGGACTAAGAGAAAAATTCATTAAAATGTTAAAGTAGCTGTATACACAACAGTGCTAAATAATTTTTAATTTATGAATCAGTGAATTTGATTAGAAATAAAACATAACTAGATACCACAGATATGAAAGTTCTGAGAAAATTGGGAGTGAACAGATAGCATCATTAGCCAAACATATAAAAAATGCAAATAGCAGGGAGGAACTTGACACTGTTACTATTCAGGAACATGTGAGTAGAGCTGATCTCAGTTAGTTTGGTTATTTAAACAGAATGGAAGAGGAAAAATTAGAAAAACAGGCGTCTAATACTAGGATGGTAGCAAAAAGTAAGGTTGCAAAAGGCAGCAAGCCGCCGTAGCGCAATTGAAAGAACAGCGGAACATTGCACCCTTCAATTGGAAAAGACCCGGGTTTGATTCTCATCGTGATGAGCGGAATCCTTATGAGCTTTTTCAATTGAAGGCGAGTTAGCCGATCTCATATGGTGGTAGCAGGTTTTTCATCCTGCATACAGACAAATCGGCCTTCAGAACACATGCAATTTACAGGCAAAAAAATATTGGTGATGATGGGTGATAGGTGGCATCGATTGTCACAGTTGGAGAATTAAATAGTAGTGGAGAGGATGAGATGTAGTTAGTGAAGTAGAGTAGTGTGCCCTCCCACAATGAGTCCTTGGACCCCCTGAAGGTGTAACGTAATAATAATAATAATGGTAGCAAAAAAAGACCTAGAGGAAGACAAGTATAAGATCTAGGGGGGGGGGGGGGCTGATGAAGTTAGAAGTGTTTTAGAAAACCAAACTATAAGATTTAAGTCTTGGATAAAAATTGTTGATAAGAAATTAGTAATCATGTAAACTTTTCATCTCTTATCATTAATGATAAGGAGATGATCGCAGTATTTGCTGAAGACCTTTGTGTGTCAGGGAATTGAGAGAGAGTGAGAAGATGTTGTTAAGGTATATTTGAAAGCCAAGAAGAAAAGTTTTATTATTGAATATGTTTAAAGGAAGAATGTGCAGGAAGTATGCACTTGAAATAAGCAAACTATGTTAGAGATTAATATATTAATAAATGCAAGTTTCCATACTTAAAAAAAAAAAATTTATTATTATTATCCTAAGATCCCATGAATCACAGAATCATCTAGAAGGCCCCTTTTGTCATACACACAGCTCATCACACTATGCCTTAAACACATTCAGATTCTTTGCAGACACCACTCTCTCAGGCAATGCATTCCAGTTATTCACAACTCTCCATGCAAAAAAAAAAAAACCTGCTTCTCACTCCCCTGCTCACATCCTCCTTATACAGCTTCCAGGGAAGACCACATATTCTCCCCAGTCTCCCACCATTTTATGAACAACCTCTTCAATGTTAATCCTATAACAGTCTCCTTACCAACTTGTAAGTCTATCATATCAACTCCTCTTCCTCGTATTCACTAAACTCTGAAAATTGCATTGTCTCAACCTTTCTTCATATTCAGCATTTCTGAGATCAGAAATGATTTTGGTTAATTGCTCCTAGATCCTCCTCTCCAACATTTCTCCTCTTTCTTCCTGCAATGCAATGAAAATAGTCATCACTATCAATCCTATAAAACTCCTTTAATAACATATTCTTCTCTCATGTCTCCTCTTATTCATCTATTAGCTAGTTTTTAAAGACTGCAGCAGACCTTTAATCTATTCTCATCCTGCCACGTACTGAAAATAGTCTTCCCTGTCAATCCTATAAAAACCCTTTTAAATAACATTCTATCATGTCTCCTCTTATTCACCTTTCAGTTTTTAAAGGCTGCAGACCTTTAATCTATTCTCATAAGAAGCATTCCATAGGTGTTGCAGTCAAGGTGTTGGAGAGATTAATAACAATTGGTCCTATAACAATCCCTTATTAACTTGTAGGGCTATCATATCACCCTGCTTCCTCCTATCCACTAGACTCTGTAGATTGCCTCTTCTCAACCTTTCCTCATATTTGACATTCCAGAGATCAGAAACTACATTAGTCAGTTGCCTCTGGACCCTTTCCAACATCTCTTCCTCCTTTTGAAAACTAGGTGACCAAATCTGTGCACAGTAGTCCATGTGCAGCCTAATCAGACAAGAATCTCCTTACTTCTACAAGTCAGTTTCCTCTGCATTATTCTCAGAATTCGTTGTGTTGCCCTCTAAATTTTAGTTCTTTATTTATTATCACTCCAAGATCTCTTATTTCCTCCACCTCCAACAATATATCCCCACCAAGCGTAAATTCTGCATTCCATGTTTGTTTCCCAAATTTTAAAACCTTACATTTTGCAACATTGAACTGTCATCCTTACTATGTGCCCATTCACTTTATCTATTCAATATTTAATTGTATATGAATATAAAATATATCACACACACACACACACACACACACACACACACACCTATATATAAAGATTGGAACTTTATGTTAATCTGACATAAGATGCAAAACTTCAGGATAAAAATTCATTCACAATCATATAATTTGTGACTAGAGAAGAAGCTGGCAACCTAGTGGAGAAGTTAGAAGACAGAGCAGATTAAGAGCAACCACCTGATATTTCTTACTTTTTTCCTGCTATTTTCCTATGGATAGCAGTTTGCATGGAAAAAATCATACTGCAATCATTTATGAATTGCGGTTGCAAGGTAGCATAGAAGTTGACTGTTAGCACCTTTTTTTCTATTATTTTAGAAAGAATGAGAGCGAGAGAGAAATTGAAAAGTAATTTGAATATGGGCTAATCAAATACAAACTGTCAGCATATTTATTTTCCAACCACCACATTGTGGGTTCAAATCCAACCATAGGTAAGAATGTTTGAATGACTGCAGGTGAGAACTTAATTTTATCAGCTGGTGTGAAACCATTGCCGCACTTAATGGAGGCATGAAGTGGATTAAGGATTCATGTTTGGTCTCTAGAGCAGAGTTTCCGAATTATGTAAAAAAATAAACAAAAATCTTAGCCTACTGCAGTTACTGTAACCATTGAAACCTTCCAATTTTTTGTGAATTGGAGTCATTAAAAAATAATAAATAAAATCCTAAGCTTTTCTTCCAGTTTCCAACATATCAGAAAAGGTGAAATACAACAGGATTCATCTATGGGAGAACAACCTTCAGAACCATCAGATAACTTTAACTTTCTGTTGATGATGGGCCTGATAAAAAACTAAAAATGAGCAACTAGTAATTCTCTTTGATATTTCATAATGGAAGGCAAAATATGCTTACCATAGCATGCATTTCATTGTAATAGACATTCAGGGCAACTTAAGATTAAGTCAGCTGTTTTTATTATATGAAAAAGCATAAATAATTAAATGACTTCATGAAGAAACTATTATGTGCATATGGGCTAAATTAATTTCTTGTTGAATTATTATTAGAGTTTAAAAAGATTTAATAAACTATATTATTTAGTTTTTATAAAACAATTGGAAAATACTCAAAATCAAATCCTTGAAAGATCCAACTGAAAATATGAAAAGCAGGTTGACATATCTAGGCAATTCTTTCCACTAGTTTTTGACATCAGGCACCTGGCTATTGCACCACAACAATGTTTAGCAAACAGTTTAGAATGTGTTTTGGAATAGTCAAAAAATATCTGTTATCTTAATTAAAAAAAAGAAAAAAAAAAAGAAAAAAAAAGTGTGTACCAAGAGAAAGCATCATATCTCTAAAGCGACAAAAACATGCTGGGTAAGGTGGAAATCTTTCCAAGGTATTCCATGAGAAATTTCCAGAACGACTACTGGGGGAAATCTCACTCCTTTTTTTAATTTTCTTTAAATAAGAAGGTTTGAAAATTACACAATTTAGAAATTTTATGATTAAATGTAATACGATGTAAATATTCATTTTTTGGATAAATTTTAAATATTTGTGTTTAATTTGTTTTTTTTTTCTTAAACAGGCATTATGGCACTCGTAGCCATTATCATGTTGTTTGTTGGTATTGGTATTGGAATTGGATTGATGTATTTTTATATACGTCGTTTTCAAGCTGGAAAAGATTCATCAAACAGTTTTCCCCTAAAATGATAGGACCTACGCTAATGAAATGTTATTATAAATCTAGTTTGTTTCTAAATTATAAGTTGTTACATTTTTTTTGTATTTTATATCAAAAAGTGCTTGAACAACCTATTATTTCATTATATTTCATGGTAAAATATATCATTATATTTTACCATGTAATACATTTTCAATAAATTATATTTTAATACCTTGGTTTTTAATAGTCTGAAAGGCAGATATTTCCTTTTGCTACAGTATCCTAACTGCATCATAACCAATAAACACCATGGGCTTTTTTTTTTTTTTAATATGAAGTAAAGATACTCCACACTGCTATCACAAAATGGAATTGATGAATAATGTTAGCATACATCAGGTACACTACCAAATTTTCTGGCACCCTTGGTTCCAGAGCTTTGTTGGTGTGGCAAAACAGCTAATCTGACAAAGGTCACAAAATAATTAATCAGTATACCTCTGATTCACTAATTAAACATTTCTCATGTCTTTTAAGTGCCATTCACTGCTAACAACTTAAATTAACCAAATATCAAATGTGAATTAAATGAAATACATTAGTATAAATGTTATATAAAAGTTTATTAATATTGATGGAACAGGATTATTTATAAAAACAGGTATTAAATGCAAATTTAATACCTGTTTTTATAAATAATCCTGGTGAAAACAAGTTTATTAATTGCTGTACTTAATGTTGCAATAGTACTATTCCCAAAAATGGTGAAAATTTTGAATTTTACTTAGATTGTACAGCTAATCAGAAAGACCTAGAAATTGGGGACAGTCAGAATTACTGTCTTTATCATGGATATCTGCAATGTTGCAGGCAAAACCATCCACAGTATTTGAAGTCGAAGACACAAAATAATCCGTTATTGGCCTACTGCTCTTTGACATACATTTTTCTTGGTTATATTTTTAAACACTTCATCCAAGTGAAATTGTTTGATGTGTTTTGATCACTCCCTGTACATCAAATGAAAATTCATTATTAACATTTGATCTCCATGGAGTCAGAGACTCATCATGGGAGTACAGTAAATACACACTACTGCACACAATGCTCATTCAACTGTGCTTTAAACTGATTCAATATGTCTACACAACACTCAAGCAATGCCCACTCACCAATCACTCTCCATGCAAAGAACCTACTCCGCACTCCTCTGTTCACACCCTCCTTATACAGTTTCCAGCAATAGCCTCTTGTTCTACTCCCCTCTCCCATTTTATGAAAAAATCTCTTCCATGTCGACTAATAACAACCCCTGACTAGCTTATATGTCTCAATCATATTCACAAGGCTCTGCAACTTACATTCTCTCAATTTTTTCCACATACTCCACATTCCAAAGACCACTGACCAGCGTTGTAAATCTTCTTTGGTCCCTTTCCAGCATATCCTGGTGACCATATCTATTGACAATAATCAATATGAGGCCTGATCAAGGCCTTATACAATGACATCATAACCTCTCTATTTCTGCATGCCAGGGTCCTTTGCATCATTGCCATTATCCAATGTGATGTCTTCACAACTTGTACAATGTGGCCTGTGAATTTTAGGTCCTTGTCCACCATCACTCCTAGATCTCTCATCTCCTCTACTTCATTAGTTTCCCCACAAAGTGTATACTTTGCATCCCATTGTTGCTTACCAAATATCAAAACCTTACACTTTGCAGCATTGAATTGACAGTTTCACTTACCTGCCTATTCATGCACTCTATCATTCTCCTCGCACTGGATGTTATGGCCTTACATCTGCTTGTAAGGCCATAACATCTGCTTCACTCTGCATTGCTCGACCCAACTTTGCATCATCTGCAAACAGCTGGATATCACTAGTTAAACCCAACAAAGTATCATTAGCATACAAATTGAACGACAATGAACCCAAAACTGACCCTAGCGGTACACTGCTAGTGACCTTTCTCTTTCAGGATACCACACCCCCATACACAACTTTCTGATATCTATCTGACAGCCAGTCACTGCTCCAACTCAGAAGTCTGTTATCCAATCCCATCTGTTTCAATTTATTTAAGAGCTTGATGTGTGGCAATCTATCAAAAGCCTTTGCAAAATCTAAGTACACAACTGTATATGCATCTCCTCTGTCTAAGGCATTTATCACCTTGTTATAGTACATAAGTCAGTTAGAGCAACATGATCTCCTATTAACAAACCCATGCTGATAACTGCAGAAAATACTACTGTTATCAACCCATTTCTGTACCCTACTTCTCACCAATCTCTCCAGTACCATCACCACAACTCTAAATATACAGATCGGCCTATAATTTGAAGCTGCAGTCTTAACACCACCTTTATGCAGTGAAAATAATTTACCCTCCTTCCACTCCCTTGGATCCTGTGCTGTTGTAAGACTCTTATTAAACAGGCATGCCAATTCCCTGGAACATCCCCTTAAGATGCAAGGTGATATGTCATTAAATCATGTTGCCTTATTGACATCAAGGTTCTGCTTACTCGCAATTAAGCCAACCCCTCCTTTGTCCTCTACACTTAGTTTCCTCATTATTCCACTTATGTTTTCCTTACTGAGTCACTCTCCTGGCTTGTTCTTTATACTCTTCATGTGACTGATTATTACCATTATTTATCTTGTACTTCCTCCAAAGTACTTCGTTTTTCCAGATTTCATGCTTAAGCTTTTATCCACATTTATCCATTTTACACCTATCTTATTCGGCATTTTGGCCTTCGGAATACATTTGCACATTGATGCTGTTATGTATTTCTTTGCGAGTTCCTATGGAGCATTTATTTCTTTACTGCTCAACTCCTTGTTCCATGTTATAGTTCCAAACTGTCTCCTAAGCTTGTCATAATCACCAGCCTTAATTTTCCACATATATCCTTTCCTCACAAAAGTCTGCATATAACTAGCCACACACAGTTGATTACTTCATGATCACTTTCACCAACTGGAGGAAAGTGTGAACCCTCCCCCAACAATTACATCCTCTGATGAAACGATGAGATCTAGAACTCCTGATCCTCGCATGCCCTTCTTTACGTGCTGTCTGATATAGTTATCTCTCGAGAACTCGAGAAATTCATTTTGCTTATTCCCAAATAATATCTCTTCATTCCAGTCTATACCACCATAATTAAAATCACCCATAATAATTACCCTTCCTTTGTTCACTAATCCAAGTTGTTTATACATTTCTTCATCACCACCTTCCACATTCCCAGGCCTATAGCAACATCCAACTAAATATGTCTTTCTGTCAACCTCCACATTACACCACACTACCTCATAATCATTGCCACCCTATCCCCCCTTTCATGTCTACCTTATGTGGACTTAATTCCCGTGCTGTCATCAGCAGCACTCTACATCTCAAAAGTGCATTGCTCTAGTCTTTTTATAAAATCACCCTTCAACTCAATTATCTTGTCAATGGCAAGTTTCATATACATCTATTTCATTTTCAAGATTCATAACAATATCCATTTCAAGCTCTGTATAGTGATGAACAACAGGCTTTTCTTTGTCAGTGTTCATCATTCAACCAGATTTTCTTCAAAATGGCAAAACTGAAGGTTGCAAAGCTGTTCATTGTGAAGAATTTTGTATGCTTTGGGAAAGCCTTCAGATGCATTGTATGCTCAGAGTGATGAGAGCTTGGTCTACCTTTACCATGAGTTGCCTCAGTCCTGTAGATACTTCAGGTGCAAACTTTGTTTGCTTACACTTGGATAAAGGATTAAACTAAATTTATTATAGTCTAACCAAGTAGAAAAAAACTTCCAACAGTTTTAGCAAGAATTCAGGATGTGACAGACAGCAAACAATGTAAGAACTTGGAGAGAGAGTATAGATTTATTACAGGGAGATCTTAGTAATCTAGTTACATTTTACAAGGTAACATCTGAGCAAGAGCATTATATTACTAAGCTAAATACCTCTCAAGTGCCCAAGATGTTGTCAGGTCTGTGAAATGCTTCCTAAGAACAGATTGACAAAAATTTAAGTCATCAAATGGATTCTATAAGACTAACACAAAAGAAATTTTTCAATACATGATTAAAGGGAGAATTAGGGATCATGCCTGAAAGTTGTGTAAGAATGTGATTAGAAGGGTGTGTGCAGACTAGATTCTTTTGCTTAGAATGGAGAATGACTAGTTGGAAGTTTTTCCACTTGGTTATGCTGTAAATTTAGGATACCAAGAAATTATATACTTGGTTTAATCCTTTATCCAAGTGTAAGCAAACAAAGTTTGGACCTGAAGTATTTTCAGGACTGGGGCAACTCATTTATGGAAGCTAGAATTAGAATAGGCCTCCTACAATGAGTTCAATTCTCTAGAGATGACTGAAAAAATATTTTTCCATGAAAAAGAATCTACTCCTTATCCCATCTTCACCACACATTTGTACAACTTTCACAGTGACACCTTGATCTCAAACTCTCTTCCCCTCAACCACACCATATAACCTGTGCTTGTCTCTTCAGAACATTCTGAGAAATGTACGATAAACTGTCCACATTCTGTTCTCTTACTAAAGACCATCCAAAACTTTCATATCTTTGCATAAGCAATGTTATTCTGAAAACTGTTTGTACCATGAATAAATAGGTCTAGCAGTAATGACAATACTCATTTCAAAACCTCTCCAAAGAATGATGATATATGGATTCATGATACCCTGAAACAAAATATGCTTTTTGCTGCTGAATCGCCATACTGACATCACATCTATAACCAACAGCTATAACTGGAGTCATGCAAATCTCCCAGAAGCTTCTTGCACAATAAAATGTTCAAGTTTTACTTCCATAAGTTTTTTTTTTTAAAATATTAGTTTAAAGTATAAATATCATTTGTATTAACTGCTGTATTAAAATAATTTCTCCTAGTCATTACTTTTGAAAAATTCACATACCAAGCAATAGTTTTATTTCAAAATATTACAATGAAAATGATTTCATCTCATAGCTCATGTGGATGAGAATTCACATGTTTGTATTCATACATCAGTAGATATTGCCCAAGTAATTTGCAGCATATCAAGCATACATTAGCATTGTTATATAAGTAAAGTGGATATTAGATCCAGCATTATTTCAAAGCTGAATGTAGAAACTATGAAAGTTTCATAAAAATAAGTTGACCAGAGAGCTTATGGGAATACACTCACGGCATTCACGAGTTGCCTTAGCGCGGACTACTTAGAAAACATAGGCGCCGCCCAGGCTGGATCTAATATCCATTTTACTTATATAATCTTGTATTGCCAAGCTGAAGCCTTTTGGCTCTTTATTTTAGTAAATACTTTTACACACTGACTGACCGAGAGTTTGCTTACGAAAAACACACCTCTCCAACATTTCAAGTTCCTTAGGTTCTGAACGAGAGTTTCTGCCTGGTCTCTGAGGAGAACCAGTTCAAAACAGCTGTCAGGCGAGTGAAAGCTTATTAAAATTGACTAATAGAAAGCGAATATATAGACGCTTGGGCAGTGTGTATGTTTTCAAAGTAGTCCATGCTAAGGCAACAATTGAATGCTGGGATTGTAATCCTGTAAACTCTCTCTCTCTCTCAACTTATTTTTTTATGAAACTTTCATAGTTTCTACATACAGCTTTGAAATAATGCTGGATCTAATATCCACTTATATAATTTTGCATTGCCGAACTGAAGCCCTTTGGCTCTTTATTTTAATAAATGTAGTAGCATATTTGTGGTGGATTTTCCTTTTATTTAGTCAGTCTTGGAATCATGACAGATAAGGCTAATTTGAAGGAGCATTCTTGACAGAAAGTTAATAATAATAGGTAAAAACTTTTTATATAGTATCATCATCAGTAGCACACTCAGATTTAATCTGGGGGGGGGGGTGAGTTGATTAGACAATTTGAGAATACACATTATGCACATACGACCGATGACTGAGCATCTGCAATGATCACTAATTCATAAGTAATATAGAATAGAAGACATGATACAGCATAAATTTTAAAAAAAGGAATTTTATTAATTAGGAAAAGATTTTTGGAAAATTTTCTAGTGTTTTTTTTCTTTGCCCCCCTCTGGGTGTGCCACTGATCATCATAGCCTGTATACATGCCTTGAAAGTACATATATTAAGGGGGGGCATGTACAGAATATTATTATTATTATGTGACACCTCCAGGGAGTTCCAAAGACTCATCGAGGGAGAGTGTGCCAACAGCATCGAACGATTGCTTTCATTACTGATAACTTTAATCATGGCAGCCAGACTTTAAAGATTTTTTTTTTTTTTTTTTTTTTTTTTTTTTTCAGTGAAGGAGTCGAAAGATCTATGGGTAAAAATTTGAAGTTAGGGCAAAACACATAGGACTGGTTCAAAGAATGGGAATAGGACTGCTTTCTAAAATATGGCCATTTTTATTGCATAAATATCATTGAAAGAGTGAAAGTGATCAAGCTATGCCAACTTGACTATTGCTTTTTAACATCAGGTGTTTTTATGTTGTCAAGTTGATTGAAGATCTTCTAGATATGACTGTGGATCTGTAGAACTGCTTTGGCAATCTGTTGAACTTTGATGGAGTAGAGCTTTTCTGTAGAGCAGCAGTAATTGCTGGACAAGAACAAATATGGACAGGTGTTAGTTCAACTCCTGGACAGTTTTTGCATGTTTCATAGCTTACTACCATCTGGCTGAATTTTCATGCCTTTAAAATGTTCCGTCCTTAGTCTAGTGATGATTGTGGTTATTTCTCTATTTTCATAAACTTCACTGATTTCATTCCTCTTCTTGATAGTTTGTTTTACCAATCTTATTTTGACGACAGAGTTAGCATCAGTTAGTGATACTGGGTGTAATTTTTGAGTTAAGTATCTTGCTTCTTTCGCTAGTCTGTCTGCTCTTTCATTGCTTTTAATATTTAAATGGGCTGGTATCAGTTGCAGTTCTTATTTTTCAAATTTAAGGTTGCTAGTAATTCATGAATTTCCTGTGCGAGTTTTGTTTTTCCATTTTTTAATGTCTCAAGTGCAGATTTTGAGTTGCTGTAGATAGTTATTCCTTCTGTAATGTTTATTACTGGATTTGAAAGAGAGAATTTGAGAGCTGTTTGTATGGTTAATTCACAAGTGACGTTTGAAGCTATTATGCCAGCTGTGGTTTTGATTTGCATTTCCTCGCCTCCAGGTAGAGTTAGAAAGACCTCTGAACCTCCTTGATTGAATGCTTCATCATATGATCCATCAGTGTAGGCAATGACATTGTTTGGATTATTTAAGTGATGTATAGTGTCAAGTCCTTTTCTTTTATTTTCTTGCTGTGAATCTTTTTTTGAACAAGGTTCAAAGAGAGTTTATCATGTTTTTTGGTAGAATAGTGGAAAAGAATGACTCTTTGCTTATTTCAATGGATAGAGGCTTTAATTCAATCTTTTCTAATTTCTTGATTATATTGTAATAACATAGATGATCTCTTTAGTCTAGATTTTCTTGTCTAGGCATCGAAAGTCTCGAGTGAGATGTGATCCTGTTGGTGGCTCCCGATTCTCTTAGTGAATTTAACTGTGGAGTTTTCTTCTGTCTTCTAGTATGGGAAGCCCACACTCTTGTTGAGCTTTTAAATTATTTGTGGACGAGACTGCACCTACGATAATTTTTGCTGCTCTCGATTGTACTCTGTCAAGTTTTTCTTTTGAGCTAGTGCTGGAGCCCAGATTGATGAGGCATATTCCATAGTGGGTCATATGAGTGTCGTATATGTAGTTTTGAGTGTCTTTGGTTTTGCACCCCACTTTGTTCCACAAAGCCTTTTGTGATATTAAGCTTTTTAAGAGCTTTATTAGATGACTGGTAATTAGTTTACGGAATTAACAACATATATAAAGTATATTAATTAAAGGTAACTTTAATAAATAACTTCTATATTTCGGCAACGTCACGTTGCCATCTTCAGGAACATAAAGATATGGTATGTGCACGCAGGCACTAACAAAAGCAAATGAGGAAGAAAGCAAGAAACTAATACTGTTCCTAAAGTCCTAATGGTGCCCTCTGGTGGGCTAATTTGGTTGACTTGGCAGTTGGGCTGAAGTTCTTTCTTAGTGCCTGTGTGCACATACCATATCTTTATGTTCCTGAAGATGGCAACGTGACGTTGCTGAAATATAGAAGTTATTTATTAAAGTTACCTTTAATTAATATACTTTATATGCATTGTTAATTCCATAAACTAATTACCAGTTACGTATGACCAACGTATAAGCCTTGCTACTAGAAAAGCTTTATTAGATATATTTGTAATACGAGTCTAGGGTTAGGCCTAAGTATTTTGGAGACTGTTTTTTTCTATTTTGGTATTATATATTTTGATTTGAGGGTTGTAATTGTGTCTATTTTTTCTATCAGTGGAGAAGATGCTCAGCTTTTTTTTTTTTTTTCTGGATTTATCTGTAGTTTAAGTTCCTTTGCCCATATTTCTAAGCCTTTTAGTGAATTATTTAGGACTTTTTCAGATTGTTGAGGATTTCTGCTTGTGTACCAGATTGCTATATCATCTGCATAGCATGCTATTTTTGTGTCATTTATTATGTGAGGATGGATATTGTTCATATAGGAATGGGCTTAAAACAGAACCTTGTAGGACTCCAGCTGAAGTTGATGCATGTTGGAATAAATTCCATTAACTTTTACTTTCATTTTTCTTCCTTTCATGAAATCTGAAATTCAAATTAATGCATTTCCCCTTATTCCAGTATCGTATGCAATTTTTATCAACTTTTGTCTCCAGAAGCGATCGTAGGCAGCTGTGAGATCCAAGAATATTGCTGTTGTCTTCTTTGGTGGATTTTCTTGAAAGCCATCTATGACTGATTGGCAAATATAAAATAATTGATCTTCTGTATTGTGTTCAGACTTGTAGGCGGTTTAGTAGAAGTTGATCTTGTAATTTTCTAAAAGCCAGTTCATAAGTCTGGTATGTATTATTCTTTCGTTTAGTTTAAAGATAGTGCTAGTCAAAGCTATTGGGCTGTAGCTGTTACAGTCACTAAGGTTTTTGTTAGTAGTAAGGGTATAATGACCGATGTTTTCAACCTGCTTTCCAAGAGGTGTTAAATATCTTCTGGCTATTTTCCCCATGTTTTTAATCATATGTCCAAAAGATCTATTCCGTGTGATTTGTCAGGGTCAATTTGACTAATTGCCGTTTCTAATTCTGTCATTGTGAGGTCCTGAGAGCAATAGGTTCTGGACTGTATTGCAGCCAGCTTGCATTAGAATAATGTTTGGCTAATAAATTTGCCATCTGTTTGTTTGTTACTGCTGTATTGATCCTGAGGAGACTGTGTTTGAAGAGTGATTAGTATCCAGAAATGTTGCATTGTTTAATAATCTGATGATGTTTCAGTGTTGCGAGTATTTTCTTGGATCTAGTCTATTGCAGAATTCTTCCCACTTTTTTTTGTTTGCAGTTAGAAATTTCATCATCTATATTTTGAGTTAATTCTATCAACTTCTTTCTGTTGTCTTCTGTATTATTTTGTTTTAACTGTTAATTGATAATATCTCTTTCAATGATCATAGCACTGATATCGTGATCTTTCCAAAATGGAACCCAATTGTTTTTCCTGAGACCTCTGGGAATTGAATTTTTCCCACTTTCTGTATGATGTTAGTTAGTTGTAGTAGTTGCTGATCAAGTTCTTTACTAGTGGGTTTGCCAGTGCAATATGTTTCTAATTGTTGTGTGTATTTAGGCCAATTTGCTTTTCTGAAGTTCCAAGATCGCTTTGTCTGTGGTTTGTGGCCTAGCTGCAAATTAATGGTTGTGATAATAGGTTTATGATCACTGATGGCATTCTTTAGTATTTTCCACTGGGTAAGACTCGCGGTTTCATAATCTACTGCTGTGATGTCTAATACTGATTGTGTGCCTATTGTTTATGATCTCAAGGTTTAGATCATCAATTATGTCTTCTATTTGTGCTCCTTTCTGATCTAGCTGTAGGGAGCACCAAGTTGGGCTTTTGGCATTTAGATCTCCTAAAAAGATTTTTGTGTCCAACTTTGTTTGACTTAGTTGTTGAAGTAATTCTGTATTTATATCAATGTTATCTGGGTGATAGCATTGACTATTGTAATAATGCATTTCGGTAGAAATATCTTGACTGCTTGAGCCTCTGTGTTACTATTTATACTGCTATTTGTAGTTGATACGATTTCTTTATATTTGATGCATTTGGTCCGTAAGAATATAGCCAGAACGATCCAATTTATCTTTCCTTAATGTTGAATAGCCTCTGATTTGAAGCTGCAGATTTTGATTTAGTTTCGTTTCTTGTAAGCATGCAATGTGCATGTTATTTTTATAACAAACGTTCTTAAGTTCTTCCATCTTTTTTTGAGTACCGTTGATGTTTAGCTGAAGTATGTTGAGTCCTTGTAGCATATTTCTCATCGAGATCCCGGGCTGCAGTTCTCGACACGTCGGCTACCTAGACGCAGTAGTAAGTTTGTGATCAGAACAGATGCTCTTCATGGAAATTGGTTTGCCAGAGCCCCGTTAGCCAGCAATTTTCTGGGTTCTATGCAGAGTTTGATGTAACAATCCAAGTGAAAAAAAAAAAGCAGTAACAGGATTAGACCAAAGAAAACTTTGGCAAGATACTAAAAAGTTTTCTTGGTTTGATGTAACCATCCAACTCTTTAAAAAAAAAAAGCAGAGGCAGGATTGAGCAAAAAAAAAAATTTCATGCTACCACACTGGCGCTTCAAACCCCTACTTTTTGCCACTTCCACCTTGCACGTGGACAGTTGCCTCGAACGTGGGGTTGGACTTCTGCAAGGCAGGTGTTTTAATGTATTAATTGAATATTTCAGTTATCTGCATTGCTTTGTAAAAACTTTATAACAAACAGCTCGTAAAGATTTCATTCTAGCCTTTTTCCTTGGGTGCAGGCAAGAATTTTCTCAAACATGCAATTTAATTCATATAAGTGAAAAAAAGTATGAAAATAAACTGATGAAATTCAGCAAAAAAAAACCGAATCATTCATCATCATCATACATATCAAGGATTCAGGCCTAGCATGGCCTGTTCCAGCCTTAGAAGTCATCGTTGAATCGTTTAAGAGGAGATGTCCTGGTTTTCTTTTTCCTAATGGCTTGTACTTCAGGGCTTGTTTTGGTAATCTTTCTGTTTTCATTCTTTGAACGTTTTCCATCCATTTATGTTTATATATTTTAATTTTTCTATTACTGGTTCTTGGTTTAATTCTTTCATAAGATCTTCATTTTTTTGTGATCAAATAGGATATACTTTGCAGTTTTTCTCATGAACTTCATTTCTGCTGTTGTTAATCTTTGTTTGTCTTTGTTTTATTGTCCAGATTTTGCTTCCATACATTAAGACCGGTAGGGCTAATGTATTGTATACTTTTAGTCTGGTTTGTTTTTGAACTAGGTTTGGTTTAAATATAGAGTTAATTACACCTTTTATTTTTAAATATTTTGCAATTTTTACATTTATATCTTTTCATATGTGATCATACATCCTGGGTAGTTAAATGAATTCACCTGTTCTAACATCTTGTTATCTATTACTATTTTAGTTCTTGCTGGATCTTGTCCTTTAAAGACCATAGTTTTTGATTTTTCTGTTGATATTATCATACCATAATCTTTGGATATCTCATTTAGATCTAAAATAGCTTTCCGTAAGTTATCTTCAGAATTTGTAATTATTATTTGATCGTCGGCAAAGAGAGTGTTTAAGTTAACTGTAGGAGAAAGTTTAATTCCTTGATGTAAATTTTTTTTTCATTTTATTATTATTATTTCATTTAAGTAGGTATTAAAAAGAGTTGCTGAGAGGGGACATCCCTGATCATTTTAAAATTACTAATCATTTTAAAAGCAAATTAAATCATAGAATACTGTAGTTTCAGTTATATTTCCATATTATTTATTTATTGTGACATTCAATGTCACAAGAGGATATCGAACAACACCCATATAAGAAAAAATTGTGCTGTGTCAAATCTGAACTTCCACAGCACTAATATTGCGACAGGCCTTAATCGTTTTCTGTACCTGTATATGTTTTAAAAATTATACATATAACAGTATACACAAAGCGAAAAAAGTTTTTCAGCATTCCACACATTGGTCAAGAAAGAATTATGCCACAAACCAAAGATGTTTCCTGTGATATGCCCCATATTTTAGAGTGAGACAAATGAAACACCATCCTCTCAGGAGAAAACGAAACAGACGATGCATTTTCATGTCTACCGTTTCTTTTCTCCCAGCTAACGAAACTGCATTATTATTAATGGTTTTGATGTTCCTAGACATGAGCGGTTGCCAAACAGCTAGATGGAGAAAGCCACTGACCATGATCTACGTATAATATATACTATTTATAATGAGGAACACGAGATGGCAACAGTTGTCTGGCATTCTAGTATCGCTTGCCTTTTTCGGCGATGACGAAGTTCGAAAATTGCAATCAATTCCCTTTTGGGGAATGAAAAGCATAAACGTTTATTATAGGTATTATTTCTTGGAAAATTACCATGTTACTCCTCTAAGTAAATATTATTTTTATGGCTGTTTAGCCTATTTTAGGAGGGGCACTCATAAACAAAATAGGCTATATAGCCATAAAAATAAGAGTTAAAGTTATTTTTTTCACAAACCTACCCTGTAAAATCATAACGAATTTTATGCATAATAGTCGCAACTATGCCATGCGACTCACTTCGTACTAAGATTAAAACTGCTAGTACAGTCAAATGTAAGGTGACTAACCGTCCGGATTCTAACACATTGGCCTGCATTAGTAACTGTCCCGGAAAATATCCCGTTTATAAAAATACTAGTTACTACTTATTTTTTTTAAATCTCTCGCGAAACTGCAACACTGTTCATACGCTGAAAGCAGTCTTAATGATTACAGCAGCATTTTCAGTCTTAAACAGATGACCCCGTTTTTGTTTAAAAAAAAAAAAAGACAAAAATAAAGGGGTGCAAAGGATGAAAGCTGTATAACTGGGAGGAGACCTCCAAGTAGCCATTTTAAGGAATGCGAAAAACCGACTGGGGCTTCTGCCCTAATGTCCAATGCTCACCTTCTCGTGGTGCACCCCGTTAGGTATCTACCTGAATACTGAACGAACAAAGATGGGCTGACAATCTGAGATTTAACCAACCAAACTGTATTCTTATTGGCTTAAACCCACAATGTAAAGTGATGGTATAACATGAGAGAATTTCATGCAGGCTGGGGAGTAGCCTGGTTCAACAAGGCCCCGGTTGTTTTCGTCAGGAAAACAGAGCGAACAGCGAAAATTCAGCTACTGAATATAAATCCCAGAATGTCCTAACTTGACATCAGAGTTCAAGATTGGTACTAACAACATAAGAAGCCTCTGGAAAACAAATCAACCTAGACAAAAACAGGTGAGATCTTATTAAGCGACAAATACAAAATGTTATATTCAGGCAATGACAATCAGGGGAAAAGAGGGAGCAGCTACAATATTCAGAACTAAATATGAAGATAATTTTGAATGGCAGGCAATATCAAGTAGAGAAATGTGGGGCTAATATCAGAATGAAGAACTAGACAGTGCGACTTTTTTTTGTGTGCTTATGGGATCATAAGCACAAAAAACAGTCAAATTGTCCAGTTCTCCATTCTGATATTAGCACAGAATCACAGAAAGTTCTAACAAGGAAGAAATGGAGGAATTTTTTGAAGCATTAGAAAGGGCAGCTGGCTCAATGAAAAAGGAAGAGTTGTTCCTTATTGGAGATCTAAACAGCAGAGTAAGAAATGATTACCAGGCAGAAATGCTTTGGAAAAATTGTAGAAATAAATGGTAAAAATCTGCTGGTTTTATGTTCCAACATAGAATTGTGCACAAATTCACATAGAGAGGATGCATGAAATAAAAGTCTCATTGTCTACTTCATAGTTGATAGCGGTGTTTTCCCACTTGTTAAGGACACAAGAGTATACAGAGGATTTAAAATATGAAGTGATCACCATTTAGTTTTGAGCAGGATAAAATTGAATTTCATATTGAAGAGAAGAATGTGTGTAAGAAAGTTTTAAAATGAATCAAAGTTAAGCAGCTTTCAGAGGTGAACTGTAGATTAAGAAACAAATATCATTCAAGAAAAAATGAGTTTCAAAACAAGAACCAAACCTTTTGGAAATTTAATGGCAAACGCTGAAGGAAACATTGATTTAGCCAGGTAAGTATGTGGCGAGGTTGTATGTAAGGATTGAAAAAATCAGAACCCCATGGTGAGCTCGGGAAGTTAATAAAGCAGTAAAGGAAAAGAAGAAAGAATATCGAAAGTTTGCGGCAAGTAAGTGAGTTTGTGCTATTAGAGAATACAGAGAAATGTTAGAAAGCAAAGCACTGTGTAAAACTAGTTAAAAAGTCAGAGGATGACTTTAGTAAGAACATGAAAAATAAATATCAGGAAGGCAGCAAGATATTCTGGAGAACTATTGAAAAAACTTGGAAATTTATTATTATTATTTTCGGGCTACTCGAGGGAGGCCCTAAACATCATGTACACACACCTATACGACATTCTCACAGTATCTATCATACCTTGCCTTGAACTCGCTCACTATCATAGCACCCACAACAGATTCTGGCAGCTTATTCCACTCATTTACCACTCTAAAAGTAAAGAACCCAGCTCTAACACCACTGCTAACCACACTCTTGCCCAGCTTCCATAGGTGTCCCCTAGTTCTCCCACCATCAGTCCTGATCTCAAAAATATCCTCTGAATTAATCTTATAGAATCCTTTTAGCAATTTGAATGTCTCAATCATATCTCCCCTCCTCCGCCTATCAACTAGTTTCTGTAACCCACAAATCTTCAACCTGTTCTCATATGGTTCATTCCATAGACCTGTTATCATCTTAGTCACTCGCCTCTGGATCCTCTCCACCTCCTCCCCATCAAGAAGGAACCGAGGTGACCAAATCTGGGCACAGTAGTCGAGATGAGGTCTTATCAAGGCTCGGTACAGAGGTACAATAACTTGCTTGTCTCTGCTCGTCAAGGTATTTTTCAACAACCACGTGAGTTGATAATCTGATTTAGCTACTTTTGCAATGTGCCCCCCTAAACTTCATCTCCCTATCCACCAACACTCCCAAGTCCCTGGCCTCATCAATCTCTTGGAGTACAGTTCCACCAATGTGGTATACTGCTGCTAATCTTTTCACCCCAAAATGCATAACCTTACATTTTGTCACATTAAATTGACATCCATTCTCCTTAGCCCAGAACGCCAATCTATCAAAGTCATCCTGCAAGAGTTTGACATCTTCTGCATTCACTATTACCCTCCCCCACTTTGCATCATCAGCGAACAAATGAACTGTTCCTCTTAGATCCTTCCCTATATCGTTAATGAACAGATTAAACAGCAGTGGTCCAAGAACAGAACCTTGCAGACCCCACTAATCACAGGCCGTCTTTTGTACTCCACTCTTGAATAACCCACTCTTTGATATCTCTCCATCAACCACCCATCCTATATCCATTCCCATATGTTGTAGTTTACGGATTAGAATTCTATGTGGTATCCTGTCAAACGCCTTTGCCGGGTCCAGCAGTATCACTATAAACCCATTTCCCTTATCCAGTTCAGCCGTCACCTTGTTATAAAACTTGAGCAAGTTACTCAGGCATGATCTACCCTTCACAAACCCATGCTGTCCTCTGTACAGTATCTCATTTTCATCAATCCATTCCTGTATTTTTCTCTTGACTACTTTCTCCAAGACCTTGACAACAACTCCTGATATGCTGATTGGTCGGTAATTTGCAACCATAATCTTGGATCCTCCTTTATGCAGTGAAATTATTTTCCCCTCTTTCCACGCCTTCGGGACTAAACCAGAGCCGAGACTCAGATTAAACAACATGGTCAAGGGCACTGATAATTCCTTAGCCGCTTCACGCAAGACCCGTGCTGGTATACCATCCAATCCCACAGATGTATTCACATTAAGGTTCTGTAATAGACTATTCACCTCCACTTAATCACAATTCCCGTATAAACTAATGGCTCCTTCATTTTTTCAATGTCACTACCTGGATGATATACTTTTGCAAAGTGCGCGCTCAGTAACTCCACTACATCGACTAGTTCAGTGACCTCCTTACCATCGTCATTCCTTAAAATCATTTGCCATGTACAGTTTTTTTTCTTGCTTGCAGCATATTAAAAGAACTGTTTGGGATTCTCTTTTGCTTGCAAAGCTAGTTTCCTTTCATAATCGGCTTTTGCTGTTTTTACCACACTCGTTACCCTTCTGGCCTGCACTTTATACCGTTCGTGTGCCTGCAGGTCACCCCTTTCTTTAAATTACCTCCACAGTTGTTTCTTTTTTTGCAGCTCAAGCTTAGTGGTGTTATTCATCCATTTAACCCCTACTTGTTTTACTATTCAGACCCTAGGTATACAATCCGCCATAACCTCCTGTAAATGCTCCTTGACCACTTCCCATGCTCTATCGACGTCCAGCCCTTGCAGTTGTACATGCCATGGCACTGATCCAAGCAATCTCCTAAGCTTGTCATACTTGCCAGCACAATAATTCCACATATACCCTGTCTTAATCAAAAATTCCACACCTTTAGCCACCTCCCAGGTCAAGACCTTATGATCACTCTCACCAATAGGTGACAACATGGTCATATTCATTACAGTCAAATTATGAGATGCTATTACCAAGTCAAGCACTCTCACACCCCTAGTATTTTCAGTTACATGCTGTCTCAGATAGTTATCCCTTAATAATTGAATAAAATCCATTTCCTTCCTCACATGTGTCCTCTCCTCCTTCCACTCAATGTTACCATAATTAAAATCCCCCATAATAATTACCCTCCTTCCACTCATTTCATCAATTTGTTTATGCATACTGTCTCCATCTATTCCATCACCTGGTCTATAGTAGCACCCAACTGTATATTTTATTCTGCCAATCTCAATCTCACACCAAATAGCCTCAAATGAGCTCCTTTCACAATCCTGCAATACAACTTCAATTCTCCTTTGCTGCAGTTCATCAGCTATCATCAATAACACCCCTCCCCATTTATTCTCTCTGTCCCTCCTAAACACTATAACCTACACATTCTATCCCACTAACTATATCATCTTTCGTCAGCCATGTTTCGCTAATGTCAATAACCTGTGGCCAGGAAGAGCCAATCAAGGCCAAAAATTCTTCCTTCTTGTTCCTAATACTCCTGGCATTAGTATACATGAAATGCAGTCATCCCTTAGTCCCACCCCTATATTGATGCGTTATTCTAAATGACCAATTTCCATTTTTTGTCCTTAGTGCTGGCTCGGGTACATTATATACATTTTTACACTCAACTGTCTCACTGATGTCTGCATATCCACTCCCCCCCCCCCATCCTTGGTAGTTCTAGTTTCCCTGGTTCTGCACATCCATTTTCGCTTCATTCAGCAACACTTTTTCCAGTCTTCACACACCAAGTCCATTCAAATACAATCCATCCATCTTGTATAAGTCCTTTCGCCCATCAAACTCATTCCACACCACACCGTCTGCATAACCTGCGCATAATGTCATTTGCGATTATGGCCCTCCTTCTAAACTCCTCTCTGTCATACCGCGGCAACAGACTCACCATTCTAACTCTGTCACTCTTTTCTTTCGCTACCTTTAACAATACTTTCAAGTCCTCTCTCATGAAAAATTTATCACCTTTCAATTCATTCGTACCCGCCACAATTATTAATTCTTTCACCCTCTGTTTTTGCACTCTAATACTCTCACTTACATCCTTAAATTTCGCACCCGGTAAGAACGATTTAGTTACGCTCCCATCTATCACTCCTCTTAATAACGCGTCACCATACAACGCTCTTTCCTTCATTTCAGAAACTCGCCCACTCTTACGCTGGTTATTTACGTTAGTCGAATCACTCTGGAAAGAGTTTTGCAGGTGCTCTAATTGCCGCTGCGCATTTTGTATCACCACGCGCAACCTAGAGATCTCACTTCCTACAAATAATTCCTCATTTTTTTTATCATTCAAACCATTTTCTCTCTCTGTATAGTTGCTCTCACTCTTTCTTAGATCACCGCTCTCATTGCCATCTTGTACATCGCAATTCCCTATCAAGCCACTATTTTCACTCACATTCTGGCTTTCTTCAGCCATAGCTATCTCACAACCTGACACATAATTCAACTCCTCACTTTGCTTACACTTTCTGCACATTCTCCCACCACTATCACTTTCAATCCAAACTCCAGCCTCATTCGGGAATGCATACATTCCACACACATCACATTGGACAAATTCTCTCATATTATAGTTTTTGAACAATGGCGTCGTATTTTTGGACGCCATTATCTTACGTCGCATTGGCGCCATATTCAAATCTATGAAACGTATCGTTAAATACTAAATTAAATAACGGAATTTACACCAAAATCACACAGACACCACAAGCTACCAAAATTAGACAATATTACGTTATGATTTTAACCTATATTCTGAAAAATTATAAAAAAATACTGAAGGAATCAGAAGATAAAAGTGACATGAAAACTGCAGATAAAGATATTCTAAATATCTGGAGTAATTACTTTGAAAGGCTACTAAATGAAACAAGCAGTGTCAGCATAATGGTAGAAAACTCCCAACCGGAATACATATTCATACTCGAAGTAGAAACAGTCGTCAAAAAGCCTGAAGTGTATAAAGGCAGCTGAGTAGATGAAACATTCTGCCAGAAATGCTCAAATATGGAGGTGTATAAGTTTTTCTTTGGCTGCATTGCATAATTCAGACGGTTGAATTCCAGATGACTGGATCAGAGTTCTCATAGTATCCTATCTATAAAAAGGGAACGAAAAACTGAATGGAAGAATTTCACTACTAACTGTTCCTGGTAAGATTTATGCACGTATACTTGAGAAACGGCTAAGAAAAATTGTGGAAGGGAAGCTTGATGAACAAGAATTCAGGCCAAATAGAGGTTATTAGGATTCAATTTTCACTTTAAGACAGATAGTTGAGAAATCTTGGGAATATTACAAGGATTTGTATTTAAGTTTTGTTGATCTGGAAAAGGAATGCGACAAGGTGCCAAGAGCAAAGCTTTTCAAAACGCTACAGTTATATATAGTGTAAATGGGACATTATATCAAGCTCTACATGGTCTTTATTTAAGCTGTATATCAACTGTTAGACTTGAATAGTGGCGGCCCGTGAAGTTTTAATTGGGGGTGCTGACTATACAAAATAATTCTTAAAAAATTCTTTTCCTAATTAGGAAAAAGAATTTTTTAAATTATTTTGTATCGGCAGCATCCTCACTGAACTTGAAGGAGGTATAGGAAGATGATTCGATGTTAAATCAGGTGTAAGACCAAGGAATACATTATCTCCACTGTTATTCGTTTCCTATATGGATCACATTATGAAGGAAAGTGGTATTATATCAAAAGTGATGTTAATCTAAACTTCTTACTTTATGAAGGATGAGGTTATACTTCCGAATAAATCCAGTACAATTCTGCAAGTTTCCCTGACTAAACTGAACAACTGTGTAATAAATTTGGTATGAAATCAGCAATAAAAAGATGAAGACAATGAAAATAGGCAGAATCGTTGAAAACAACTGTATCCTGAATCTATAGAAATAATAAATAAAACATTTCAGCTATTTAGACACAATTTTCAGGGAAGATAGTAAATTTCATAGGTAGTAAATTATATGGTAGGAAATCAACTAAATAAATTTATATCGAATAAGAGAGAAATTGGTCAAAACACTAAATTAGCTGTATACAAAACAGTGTTCAAATAAATTTTTACTTATGAACTGACATGAGAGCTGGGTTAGAAATAAAACACTTGACCAAAGACTGGACACCTCTGAGAAAAATTATTGGAGTGAGCAGATTGCATCTATGGCAATATCATATTAAAAACGAGGATATTAGGAAATAACTTGATATTGTCAGCATCCAGGAATGCGTTAGCAGAGCTAATCTCTCGGGTGGTATGGTCACTTGAACAGAATGGGAGATGAGAGATTAGCAAAACAAGTATTCTCCGCCGGCTGGCAGGAAAAGATCCAGACGAAGAGACAAAGATACAGGTGGATTGAAATAGTAAAAATTCCCTTAGAAGTCAGAAATATAAGATCTGATACAAGATGTTAGATTCTTGACAGATAACAGAATTAATTTGGAGGAAACACTAACACTATCATGATTATCCTGTTCACTTCCTGCAGGTACATATCAGGAATTTGATGATGATAAACAATAATCTTCCAACCCATTACGTTTTTCATAAAACAAAGTTGCCCTAAGCACGTATTATTAGGATGTATTCTATTTTAGTAAAACTAAGATATTCTTACAGTTTTTGGATAGTACACAATTATACTTCACAACCAAAGTAAAATAGATGAGATTTATTTTAAAAATTACAAAGGGTCGAATTTATAACTTACTATATTAATGCCATTAAACATGTTTAATGAGAAAGCTGGGTTTGTTCTTAAGCACATCATTTTTCAAAACGTGAAGTGTTTTAATGCCACATTGTATTGAAATAGGTGATGGAATATCGAGTACATACGGGAATTGTGCTTGAAAATAATACGATTGACCATTGTTTCGCGGCCCTCTATTGAGACATGCTCCACAGTCTGACAACCACTGGATTACGGTGTTTGAGCCTCTTGAATTAGGTCGTCATCACCTATTGGCAGAAATATTTCCAAAGGCAAATAGTATTATCAGTAGTGTTATTTAATGTTTTACATTCACGTTGTCAATAGAACAGTTAACGATTTAATCTTTAAATATATAAGGAAAGAATTTCTTGCGATCTTCTCTAAATAAAACTGTAAACAACTGCGACACAAAAGGAATAGTTTCTTGAACGATTAGTGAACTTCCACACCAACTGTCTGTCATAATTGGAACTCTGGAGCACATCAAATGGGTTTCATTAAAAGGCTTGGTTGACTGGAAAGATGTAGATGAGATGTTAATTTTGTTTTAAAAAAATATTTTGATTAAAGAGTTGTTACACAACGAATTATTTGAGGAATCCCCCCTCCCCCGAAAATACTGAACTCATCATCACATTCTAACCCAGTAACTATATCATCTGTTATTATCTGTCTCACTAATGCCTATAACATTTGGCGAGGCTGCACTTACGAATGCCAAAAACTCCTCCTCCTTATTCCTGATACTTCTAGAGTTAGTATATAGAATATGAAGTGACTACCCGTTTCGATAATGTTGCTTGAGAGACTAAATTCCACATTTTTTTTTTTGTTCATTCATACACTCATTCATCTCATTAGCGCTTTCGCACACACTTGACTATATTCGCCCTGATTTCTTTAGTTTCTGCCTTTGCACCTTCTATACTCTCAGTGAACAAAGCTCTCTAGACACCTAGCTCTGAATCCACTGAAGCACAGTCTATCAGACGACAAACTACATGATTTCTTCTGCACAACCTCCATATCGATTGAATTCTATCATCGTTCTCCTTATCAGTTCACCTCTTTGAACTGTTATTTTAGGGGTACTCACAGCTCCGTTCAGTTGAAAGTGAGCATCATCTCCCCACAAAACCATCCATAGCCATGCAGCGTCCAACTCCACTCAAGCAAGGAATGTTAAAGCGAATGTCAGTCGACTTTCAAAGTCCTGCTGGAGTAACTCCTGTGCTACAGTTATATCTTCAATGGGTAGAAATGCAAAATCTACCGTAGAATTTTCTATTAGTCGTGTAAGACACGTTCGTCTTGATACAGCACGTGCACCGGAGGAATCAACGCTGTTATCCATAGCCTGCTTCACAACGGCAGTAGAGTTAATTCATTTGTTGTGAACTGATTGCGACCTCTGTCAGCAGTGCCGAAACTAGGCAATTGCAATGGGTGCACAGGCACAGGACGATGGGGCCTGAAATGGAGTATCAAAAAAAAATAATCAGTATTATATTTTCATTTTCAGATTTTAAATTTTGCCTCCATGGTGGACAATTATGCAACGTTTTCGGTTATAGTTAAAAATTAACCTATTTCTATTTATCTCTATTTTATTTCTATCGTTTTTTTTTTCGAAAAAGGGAGGACAAAAATAAAATCTTGTTATGGCACTGTCTACCAGGGCTAACTCCCAGCGATCTCGTTTCTTCAAAGCGACTTCGTCGACATGTGTTCAGGCGACAAATGTCGCGGAGTGCAGCAACAGCATTGCAATTGTTTAGGTAGTACAGCTTCACGAGCAAAGCACGTTGAGGCGATGTTAGTGCCATCACTGTGGACGGTATTAACAACCAGAATGAAGGGGAATTGACATTTATGTCTTTTGGGATGAAGCAAGATGCTTTTCATATTCCCTGCTATCTGTTGTGGTTATAGTGAGAGTAAAATTTATGAGCAGTTTGCTCGCCCTGAATGGGCATGGAGATTATGCATCACTAAAGGAGGCTAATATAGCTTTTGGTCTTCTATATTTGAATATGGCCGTTGCCTCGTATGCTGCAGCTTGCTGAACCAAATCATTCGGGTGTGTGTGTGGATGTCTTTAGGAAAAACTTGGATGCTAAGGATTGTAGAAAAGAGAAAATATAAGGAACATTTGTGTCTCTATGAAGTTGATTGTTTCTAACATACCACGGGGCGTTCAGAATCATTCTCAAGCATTTATTCTGCACTTGTATCTTGATAATGTTGGTATTAGAGGTGTGGCCCCAGGCTGGAGAGGAATAGGACGAATCGTCATCTGGTATAGCTGTAATTTGATTCTGTTGCTGAGCTTGCTATTTCTATTAATTAGCGGATAGATCTGAGCTATGGCTTTAGATGCCTTTGCGCACGTAGACTTGATGTGTTGGTTGAAAGATAGCTTTTTGTCGAGAATTACACCCAGGTAATTTGCTTCTGTCTGCCAGGGAATTTTAGTATTGAATAGCAACACATCTCCTGCAGGAGACATTGGCCTTTTTGAGAAAAGAACGGCTGAGCTTTTCTATGGGTTGACTTCCAATCTCCGTTTGGATAACCAACCCTCCAACTTTAGGTTTTCTTGAAGCTTTCTGGTAACGAAACGGAGAGAACTGGTTAGTATTGCTGTATCGTCCGCAGACAAGGCCAAAATGGAAGACATCGGATTGTGCGGGATGTCCGACATGTATACAGAAAACAGCAATGGAGCCAGTAGGAATCCCTGCGGCACTACAGCAAGGATATGGCGCTGGGACGATGGAGAACCGTTGATTTTTACTTGCATTGATCTATTCTGAAGATGTGAATGGATTAGATGAACCATTTGTAGTGAGGTACCGGCTGAGATAAGTTTGTGCAGGAGTCCAAAATGCCAGATTTTGTCAAATGCTTTGGATAGGTCTAGGAAAACAGCTCCTGTGTACTGGCACCAGTTATAGCTGGTGGTGATGTATTCCACAATTCCGTGGATTTGTTGGGTAGTACTATGGTGTTGCCGAAAACCAAACTGTTCTTTAGGGAGTGATGTGGGCGCAATATGGTCAGCGCTGGTATCTGGGAGATTTAAAGCGTGTCTGACCTCTCTGTGGATTTTGTACAAGTGATTAAAATCTAAGTTGTTATAAGAGGGTTTGCACTGCTCCTCTAGATTCTTTAGTATGGCTTCTGCCTTATCTACATCTGTGTGAACTAAGCCCTGGTTTGAGATTATGGGGAGGGAACTGTTTTTATTTCTGATGTTTCTCAGTAACCCCAGATAGAGTGATCAATAGGTGAGACAGAGGCTAACTTTTTATTCCAAACTTGGTTTATGAAGGGGAAAATCCCGTATCCATCTTTTTAAACCCTACCGAGTTGCGTGATATGCAAATTCCATGCATTTGGTGTATACAATGCCCCTGACGGTGAATTTAGGAACTTTTTCCCCTCGGGTATTGTTTCGGCATGACGCACGATATATTACTGCCAAGTTTCGCAGCATTTGGATCAGTGGGGCCTTTAAACAGGGATCTTTAATTTTCATCATCTGTGCATTTAGGACACTGCTGGTTATTCGCCATTTCCATTTCTACAGTAGTACAGTGTTTTCAGATTATTAAGCATTCATCAATGAATCAGTGAAACGGGTGTGAGAACATGCTAATTTGTTAAAATAAACAGAATTCCGATTTGATTTGGCAAAGAAAAAAAAAGCCATTGCTTATGTCACAATAACAATTTAAAAAAAAAAACCGATTCATCTAACAACGCGATCTTATTTTTATTTTATTTTTTAAACAATGCAAACCCCAACAATGGGAGTTTGACAGTGTTGCTTTATGCAAATAGCAAAAAAAAAGATGCACTGAAACATCTTTTAAGGGCTTGTGTTTTTATACTAGCAGTTATGACGTCTTCGAGAGTCGCCCAAAGCGACCAAAATAATACATTAGAAGACTATGAGTACACTTTTATAAGCAATACAGTAAGTACAAGGCAAGAATTACTGCTGTTATACAACATTTTAATGTTACTCATCAAATGATAAAATTCAAAACTTTATTACCAAAGACAGTTAACTTATTAAATTTCTATCCACTTCATGCTCTCCACATGCTATCTTCTCATTGTATTCAGAGTTTTGTTAATGTTACCCAGTACAGTAACGAGGGTATGACGCGCCTGTGGCAAGTGTCTAACTTGCGCATCCCCTAATCCAAAAATGACAAAAAGTGTGAAAAATTTAAATGTAACAAGTTAAATTTTTACTAAATGTAATATGTTAAATACTTACTATTAACCCCATCAAAATCAGTTGCAGAATTTGTGTCTGAAGCGGCGTATAGCCGAAATTTAAAAATACAATATAAAATATCGGACTTTTATATCTATTTTTAACGTTTTGCGCCCCCACACCTAGTTTCGCCAGTCACGCCCATCAGTGGCGTGGCGGGCGCCTCTTTCGCCACGCTACTGATGTTACTCCATTCTGCTGTACTATCATTAGAAAAACGAGAGTACTGTACATTAGAAAATTTATTAAGCCGAAGTGTGCAATGTAGCCCTTCCACCATAATTTCATTCGCTGCGTTTTAAAGAGAATTTCCTCAATAAATGCAAATCGCCACAGAATATATACAGTACAATTAACGTAATACACTTCCTCGTAGCCTTTGGTTACTTCGGCCATAATTATTAATGTTCTGTTAGTTTCACAACCGCTCGTGTATGGGATCTATATAGTAAAAATAAAATAATACGTAGTCTTGTTAGTAAGGAAGAACGGTTGGTGCGAAAATGTCATCGCCTTATATTGCTATTGAAAGACGAGGTTACATTCGTCTCAGTCTAAAATATTAATACTATTATTACGTGATTATATCCACTATTATTACCTGACACTCCTCCCCCCCCCCCCAAGGACTCATCATGGGAGGCACACCACTCTTTTATAACTCGCTGTCTTCCACCCATGACCACAAGCATCATTGGTATGTCTAACACGAAACATCATCTTTTGCCATTATCCTTTGCCGACCTATGCGCAATGGAATGTTGAAACCTCATTTGTGTGTTCGAGGCCATACCATTGTTTGTAGCCTTTTTTTTTTTTTGTTAAAGCATACACAGTTAACTTACCCAGAAAAGGATTAAGACCTGTTGCAACACTAATACTGGGGAAATCGAGGTTATATGCACCAACAATTTATTGAACGCCATTTTGGCGATATGTGGTAAGCTTGTCACGAGTTTTTGTTGATAATTTCGGTCACAAACAACTACTCAGCTAACAGCAAATGGTGTAGTGCATAAACTCAGCAGAATTCCAATCAACATCTATTCATGTCCTTAAGTTCGAGATGAATTATCTGCAGTATAATCCTTTATTTCATAACGTGTGTCAGACTAGCATGAGTAGAACTTGGGAAGAAGAACATTCTTAGTAAACTACTAAATCTGCTACTAATTCTTAGTAGCAGATTCCATTTGTCTTACTGGATGTTCATAAGTCAAGTGAACGCTCGGAAACAAGTCGCTTATTATTATTATTACATGACACCTCCAGGGAGTCCAAGGACCCTTCGCGGGAGGGCACTTTACTCTGCCTCGCTAAATACACCTCACCCTCTCTACTACTAAATTCTCTTACGAGCCTCCATAGCTCAGTCGGTATAGACGAAGCCTTTGGGCGGAAAGACCTGGGTGGATACCTGTCCAAGACGTGAGGAACCTTTATCTGCTCTCTTTCGGCTAAAAGTGAGTAAGCCGGTCCCCCGGAAACTCGGGTTTTTCGTTCAACCACCTTATCCTCGAAGCGGTAGCGGTTTCAAATCGTAATAGGCCATGCCTAATAAGAACGTAACGGGCCACTAGGCCTAATACTTCAAAAGAGGAAGACGACACTCTTACTACCATCAATGCCATCTGCCGCCCATCATCACTAGCAACTGTATTTTTTGTCTGTAAATTCGTAACTATCAGCGAGTAACTGAAACCCACGTACAAAGCCCTTACGAAATAGCTCAGTTATCTTTATAATATAAATGGTGGATGTGTGAAAATAATGGCATTTGACTGCATTGTTTTGATAGCGAAATGCTACTACAGTTAATTAAAAAAATCATTTTTGTTAAGTTCTAACAGACGCTGAAACTGTTTTAAATTGTCGTATGCTTTATTCCTGTCCTGTCAGGTTCCTTCTCCCTCCAGGAGATTGACTACTATGTGTCTCCACCATGTCCTATTCTGTGCCTCTCTGCTGCATTCCTCATATGAGAGATAGGTCCAGTCTCCTATATTTTTCGTCCACTTCAGTCTTTGTCTTCCTCTTTTCCGCAACGGTTCCTTCGAAAAGTGTCCTTTGTAAGCAGTTATGTCTCAGAATATGTCCAAAATAGCTGACTTTTCTCTTTTTAATTTCTTTCATCAGGCTCATGTTTACGCCTACCATCTCTAGTCTTTTGTCTTTTTCCAAGAAATAGTAAATGAGGATATCCATGATATCTTCAATTCTTCGCAGCATCCACATTTCAAAGGCCTCCAGTTTTTTCACACTCAGATTGGAGAGTGTCCATGTCTCTACTCCATATAATAATGTAGACTATATGTATCATTTGGAGATTCTTAGTCTTGTTTTCAGTTTCAATTCTCTAGATGTTGGTAGATTTTTCATACTGTTGAAAGTTGACCTTGCAATTGCAATCATTTTTCTAATTTCATCTTCTGTCCTGCCATTCTCTGTGATCAAGTGTCCGAAGTATATGTAGGTTTGCACCTGTTCTAATTTATTTCCTTTTATATTGATGTATATTTTTGGTATTTCCTTTCCTCTTGAAATTATCATGATTTATCTTTTTAAAGTTGAAACTGAGGCCGCACTGTTCGCTGTACTTTATTAATGCTTGGTTAATTTAATTTCCTAACGGTCGATGTGTTTCACCAATTTTATATTATGGCATCATTAACACAGACACAGGAGAATCCAGCTATCAACGTACAGCTAAGTGGTCCAGATCTGCACACGTTGTATCTGTTTCAAGATAGAAACCGAACTAGACAATTACACAAAATTACCATGAATAACTCACAAAAAACAGTGCGCTTTGTTAACTTTTTTCCCTGTTATGTTGTGTTATTCTCTTTCGCTATGTATTGACAATGACTGTGATACACGGATGAAATTTTTAGTAATAATTAATTTCATATAAGTTAATCCGTAGTAATTTTTTAATGATCGTATAGTTAACAGCTCAGATTCATAATATTATCTCGTCTAATCAGGAACTTCGAAAATGCACGATTTCAAGCCTAAGTTGCTGTTAAGTGTGGAATGCGAACTAATAATGGCATCTGAGAATTCTTGCATAAAAGTAGTTGCTAACACGTGCTAATGTTGTTCCGAGACGTCATTTATAGACGTATTGACTATCAAATATATCCGATTTTCGAGAGCCATCCATTTACTATTTCATGAAAAGCAAAAGGTCAAGTTCTAGTCAAAAGAATTATTTCCTTCATAAATACGAGTGGAATTTCTAACCAGAATAACGTTAAAACCAACCCATTAAAAATAACTTAATATTCCAAAACAATTAATTCCAAAAAAAAAAAAAAGCGAAAATCCTATGGAATTTTCGGAATTCTTCCCATGCCATTGATTTCTGCCAATAACTACGCAGATATTCCTAAAGATGTGTACAAACTTTTCCATCAATACTACGGTACAAATCCTATGCCTTTGCAATCTGAAGCATAACACTTAGCACCCAATAACATTAAGAGTTCAACCCACTCATTTGTCCAAGCTAAGTATCGACATCTTACTGAAGGGGGTTAAGATCTTATAACTCTCCCAGTTGTGCATCATAAGCAAACAACGGAAAATCTATCAATCTAGTTACTATTTTTGTAGCATATATTTTATTCATATTTTCAAAACAAGTTTACCACACGGTTTTTTAAAACGAATTCGACCAATCGTAGCAGATCCCAAATTTCAATGAATTCTTTCCAGTCAGAGAAGACAGTACGGTAAAATGAATCGAAGAGAATTTGCGCATTTTAACAACGCAGATTTGTACGCACACGAAAAGACAACATGAAAGAATTCTAACTTTCGAGAAAAGAGAAAAAAATGAATAAAATATGTGAACAGCAATAATTATAATTACATAATTTTATTAGATAGATCAACGAGAAATTGCAGAGCACGTGTTTCGGACAATATATATTTATTGCAAAACCTGACCATAATAAAAACAAACGTCTTAGTTAAATATACCTTGAACATATTTTTGCTGAAAAATACTTCAGAAGCATAATCTTATTATTTGGGTTTAATTACAAATACCTATCTTATCCCTTTTATGAACTACAGGGCTTGGTGAAGCAGCTTCGGCAACATTTGAAGATTTACTCGGTATGTATTGCAAACACTCGCGAGGCCCTGAATAATATTGGAACAGACGTCATACACATGTATGAAAGTGATTGGCCGAATTCTGAGATCCTTCTTCTAACTCTTCAGGTAAGATAGATAAAGTAACCAGATATTTGTTTATTATTATGTAACACCTCAATGGAGTTCAAGAATTCATCACCTACGCTCTACACCACCTAAACTACTTAATCCTCCTTCCACTATTCACCACTGCACTACATAATCCACCGTCACCCATTATACAATCTACTGTCCACCAATAGAATTTTCAGTCTGATAAAGGCAACGTGGTGGCTGCGAAATGCATTGTTATAGTACGCCCACAGATACGAGACCCTTAGACACTTCTGCGAATGGAGAATCCATTCCGATTATAGGGTAATCAATCCGTATTGTGGAATGAGTGTTTATTATTACACGTTGGAAAATTAAGTTCTCTTTTATGATCATTGTAGTTTTTAAAGTGGTAACTATTTTGCTTGTATAACAGTTGGAAAATTTTTACGTGTAAAGCACGTGATTTCGCGTGTTGGTGGCCAATTCGTACATCGCCTTATTTCTTTCTCCCCTTGAACATGAATTGACTCTTCTTGGCACAGAGCCCACGCCAGCTCTCTAAAGTGTGGGCGTACTATATTATCCATCCTCGAAAAAACACAGATTTTTACACTAGGAATAGTGTAAAGATTCTTTTACACTATTCCTAGTGTAAAAGAATAGTTTCTGAAGTTTATTATAGACAGACTGGCAGATCTGTCAAAAGTAGGATAAACCACGAGAGCAAGTCTAATCAACCTACAACTTACTTTGATTGATCGATTGATTGTTCTCATCCATCCCTTTAGGAGGGGTAGAGTCCCCTAATGAGGAGGTTCACGACTAAATTAATGCGGCCGGTTCGTCACTCTTTGCTGCATCCCCTTAGGGTAGCGTTCATGACTGTAATCCGTGTGTTCACGGAGCCAGTTTGCCTGCTTGCGGGATGGAAAAAACCCCAGACAAACTGAGGAAAAACCTGCTGTCCACGCCCAAGACTGGACAACTTGGCTATGGCTGAGGAAGATCCTTAAGCTCCTCACGTCGGCGACAGGAATCGAACCTAGGACACTCCTTCCCCGGCATACCACGAACCATTGAGGTTCTTTAGCTGTGGACTTCACGACCGTCTCGAGGATAAGGTGATTGGCCCTATTCCTTCCGGTGTGTCCTGTGTTCATGGGGCCGGTTTGCCTGTTCTGGGGGGACGAAAAGCCCGAGTTTCCGGGTGAAAAGACCCCTACCTCCTACGGAGGTGGGGTTTTTCACCAGCTAACTCACCTTTAGTCGAAAGAGACCAGATAAAGGTTCTTCACGTCTTGGACGGGAATCGAACCCAGGTCTTTCAGACCAAAGGGCTTCGTCTATACTGACTGAGCTATGAAGGCTCCCCATTTATAATGACTTTTTCATAACAATGATAATAAAACATTCCAGTTTTCAGTGCGATAAGAAGCTATTAAGTTTGTTTTTCCTCTATCAGTTCGCACGCAAGTTATTCCGAGACTGTTGAAATTATTTCAATCGGTATTTGGATTTCTTACAAAACTTTCCAGTCATTTTAATTGTTTCAGTTGGACAATTTTCAGGAGTACAAAGTAGCGAAAATTATGTAAATAAAATAAATACTCTAACGTCGTTTATTCTAAAATGGAGTTGGCGATACTCATTTGGCCCTAACTTACTACACAACTTCTCATCTCTGGCTGATAATGAAGGGAAATTTGGCATCTAGGATGTATGGAGAACAATGTCGTTGGTCACTTCCGGTTTCAACGGGCAGTTTTCATTAACAAGATATTTCGAAGAGATATTAATAATTTCGCACCAGTGTAATGGAATCGTTGCAATTTCGGCTTTAAGCTTGAACCATTTATAGTAAAAAATAACGCAAAACAATTGTGTACCAGCACGTGACAGAGGAGCTCTAGGTTTAATTGTTGTGATCATGAATGTTTTAACTATAGAAATTGGAAATGTCTATATAGTTAAAATAATGGTCAACTCAACGTTCATTTTTTTTTACTTGTTTTGCTTCTGAAAGGCGAGCGTTAGGAATAATTGTTGAAAAGTAGAAGTCTAAAAGGGGGAGGGGGAATCTCAGCTCATTTTGATGAGCTATTAATCAAACTCTGAAGTCCGCGTTCGTGATGGATAACATTAAGTTCAAGGCCTAATCAGAAAAAAAGTTTGAATAAACAAGAAAATCAAAATGTCACGAACATATGTAGTAACGCTAATGGCACTAGCTACGAATTTGAACCAAAAGCTTAACCACGCTTTTGGTCCCGATACTTAACTCTTCTTTGATACTAAATTTGTACCCAAAATTTTAACAGAAAATCTGTCAAGATTTTCTCTAAAGAAGCTTTCAGGCCAGAATATGAAAAAAAAAAAAAAAAAAAAAAAAAAAAAAAAAAAAAAAAAACTTGAACAATTTTATTTGAAAATTGTAGTTTTAATACAACTATTAGTTCTGCTGTGGAAAACCTATATAGTTTTGCATATAATATAAACTCCACTTAAACGTTATGCTGTTTAATTGCAGGACCAAGAAACATTGTGTAAGTTGCATGAACAACATGTTAACAATGCGATCGTAACCCTACAAGCTTATCTTAACCAGCTTCTTAAAATTCAGGTAAATAAATCTGAGACAATTAAATATTTTACTTATATCAATTCTTAATTTGCTTAAGAAAATTTAGTTTTCTTTAGCATGTACTCATAATTGATCACAAGTTGTATTATCAGGCACAGTGTCCTGATATGCAAGCTAGTTTGCTCTCGCGGTCTGAAGACGCATTCCATTGAGGTGTCCAGCCGACGGTTGAACAGAACTATGTTGGAATATCGTTAATTTTTTTTCTGGACTATAAAAATGGGGAGAAAATTCATTTTTCTACAATTTTATACTAATACTTGGTAAGATTTCAGTCAGAAGGGAGAAACTGGTGATGGCTAGCATTACAGCCAAAGCAACTAATGCTATAAGACTAATATATTATGTCTGTGGTGTGCCTTCTACGGCGCTTTGTTTACCGGAAGAAAAAAAAAAAAGCTGACTATTCGTCCTAGGCCAGTGTATTATCTGTGTTCTTCTAGCCGGTTTGCCTACTTTTTTTGCGGGATGAAAAATCCGACTTTTCGGAGAGAAACCATGTCACCTTTGAATGAGAGTGGCTTATAAAAGGTTCATCGCATCCGACTGGATTTGGATGCAGTTCTTTCCAACCAAAGCGCAGCGTCGAAGTCGAATGAGCTGTGGAGGCTGTCAACAGATGAGAGAGAGAAAAAAAAATGTAATTAAAACGCTGTTTTTAAAATCCACAACTAGGTATCCATATACTTTTGTCAACATAGTGTATTTCCCATGTAGATAAAAATTACATTTCTAGTACCGAGTGGGATCATCTTTAACCTGAATAACAGTAACTACCCTTCTGGGCATGCTTGCAACCAAATTTCTGATACGTGGCAACAAGAATATTCTTCCATTCCTTCCGCAAAGCTACATTGCTGACGGCAGCTGTCGTCTGTACTGAATTCGGCGTTCTAATTCGTCCCAAAGATGTTCGATGGGGTTGAGCTCTGAACTATGAGCCGGCAGTCCAACACATCAACGTTGTTTTGTGGAAACCAGTATCGGACACGCAGTGCAATATGGCATGAAACATTTTCGTGCTGCACGCTAGAAGGGTCACTGACGAAATACTTCCACAGTGTCGGAAGCATTGCTGTCAGGTAGCCATCAGACGTCATGGTTTTAGGGACGGCCACCAAACGACCAAGCCTCGCCCAACTGAAACCCTTCCATACCATTACCGAGCATCCACCAAACTTAACAGATGGAACGATGTAGTTCTGCTGGAACGGTTCCCCTGGGTAATCTCCAGATCCAAACACGATCATCAGAGAAACATTTGGAAGCGTGATTCGTCGCTCCACAGAACCCGTTTCCAATCATCTACTGTTCAGGAACGGTGTAAAAAAAAAAAATATATATATATACACATACATACATACACACACATATATACACCAGTCCAACGTCGTTTTGCATTGAGATGGTGATGTGTGGCTTGTTCGCAGTACCTCTGCCGTGGTAACCTAAGGTATGCAACTCTGTGTTGAGAGGGTGTCCCTGTAGCCTTTTCCAGGTTGACTGCGAAGCCCGCCGCCGATGATGTATGGGATATTCAAATATTCTAAGACAGAACTCGTCGATCTCGGTCCGTGAGTGTCGGTGGCCTCCCAGGGCATTTTTCCGCTGTGAGAATACCCTCAACTTTCCATCTACGAATGACATAAGCAACAGTGAATTTCGGTATATAGACACGGATAGCAATGACAGAAAGACCACTGATCCGACGCCCAACTACCATCCCACTTTGGAAGTCTGTCAGTCCAGCTGAACATGGCATCTTGACATCGAGTATAAAACATGTAGCACATCTCACCTTTCATTACGCGGTGTCTGCGTACGCGTAAGCAGACGCTGCCTGAATATCTGCATGTGGTAGGATCCAAAATTTGCATGGCACGTAACGTGTCCAAATTCTTTTATCAACATAGTGTATATAAAAATAGTATATTTGGGTCAAGTTTTGTAATTATTAATGAAACGTATATATTCATTTGCAGCGCCGCACAGATGAATTACGCATGATGCAAGCCAAGTGCGAAAAAGCCCAACTTCTGTCAAAGGTAAAACAATCTTTGGAGTTTTAATACAGTACTTCTCTGCTACTGATTTATTTACTCGATGACGAAACAGTAATTGTTGATACCACATGACGCCATACCGCGAAACCCCGCAATACTCGAAGGGCGTTTCCGAAGAGCCTACAGAAAGTTTGAAGGGCATTAAAAAATATATATATTAATAAGATTCAGAGGCCCTAATGAGTTCTTCGTGGTGAAGAGCTCATTGTCAGAGTTTTTCGTGGCGGAAAGCTCGTTACAATCGCAGATCCAGTGCCACGAGAGTTTTTATTATACCTGTTAATTTAAAATGTCGGCGTTCTCACTTTTTTTTGGGGGGGGGGTTTCGCAGTAAATTAGTTCCGCTATTGATTTATATTCGCTAATGGTATTTTTAAATTGAGATGCATGGTTTTAATGTGAACTCTTGGTTTTAAATACAAAGAAAACAAAGTAAATTGAATAACAAATTTATATGGCGGGCTCTCCGAGAAGTGGAAGAATTTTTTTTACTGATAGAAGGTAATTTCGGTCCAATTCGGTAATTAAAAGTAATTGTTTTAGTTTACTTAAATGTGGGATTACGCTTCGTAATCTAATCGGCGAAATCACGGGGAAAATGTACTTTTGATTTTCATGAAAGGTTGCTAGTTATTGTCGAATTTTAACAAAAATTAAAAAACCGATCATTTCCCGAATTTTGATGTTAAAACTCTATCAAAATCTGTTCATTCGTTCTCGAGTTGTTTCACAGAGGAGGTACTTAAGCTAAATAGCAACGCAAATGCTTTCGCTTGTGAACGTGTTAATGTTCATTTTGTCTTTTAAAAAAGAAATATTAAAAAAAAAAAAATTCAGTAGTAGTTAGGGGAAGTTATTTGGAAAATTAAAGCTCAATTCCATTTCTTCTAGTTCGGTAAACAGCTGTTTACCGAACTAGGTACAACTATTGTAGTTTTAAATGGTCCCAGTCAGGGCTATTAATATCACAAAACTATCCCCCACCCAACCACATACACACTTAACGGATTTCTCAGTTCTGCAGCATGCACACCAAGTCTTATAAAACTCAAGAAACACTACACCAACTTGTCCATACGTAGGCTTTCGCAAATATCCACGCATTATGCTGGATTGCAGTCAGCATTCTTGTAATAAACAAGGAATTGGTTTTATCCACTACGCACCCCTAAAAGTGTTAAACTTCGTTTGACATTATAAAAAAAAAAAAAAAAAAAAAAATGTCAAACGAAACCGGCTCAGGTGCCTCACTGGAGAGCATCCTCTGTTGCTGTGAATTCGAATCTCACTATGCCATGGACATTTGTATATATTATTAGTTGTTAACTTTCATCTCCTACTATGAGACCACTATCTCGCTTAATGGAAGTCTGATCAGAAGCTCTCTAGATAGAACAAGGTTCCTTGATTATCCAATCCTTAGCACCCAAGAAACTACGGAGCTCTGGAGTTTCAGAACTTTCGTGGATGGGATAAGCCATAAAAAGGCTTTGACACTTGTCTCTACTCCAAAATATTCGCCATATTCCACATCTTTAATTTGCATCAATTACAGCGTAGATTAGGACCACTAGACGTTAAGTTTATTTACAAACAATTGCAAAAAAAAAAACACGCATAATTACTAACATGTGGTAAATGCATGTCTATATTCTTACTGACAAATGTTTAAATATGTCAGTAACCTAATGCAAAAAACGCACGACACGAATAAAATCAAAAAAACAGCGCTAACCACTGTCTACCAGATTTCTTCCATTACGTTCTACATCCTGGACAATCAGCATTATCCGACGCCCGTGAAGAAATCATTGTCATTAATGTTAATATGAATTATCGATCATCTAAAGACGCTCCAGTTCGCTGGATCACATCATCACAAACAGCGTCATGCGATTATGCATCTTGGAAAAAAAAATCCCCTTAACCAATAAAAGTTTTTCCTTCCGAAACTTAAGTATTCATCGGCAAAACAGACAAACTGGTTTGAGAAAACATCACTTGGCAGTCCATGTACAAGTAACCCTCATATAACGCGGATGTTAGGTTCCACAGAAATGCCGCGTTATATAAATCGCGTTATGCGAGACTCAGATCACATGGAAAAAGTAGGGTTATGTTCAGAAATCGTTTTTTTTTTTAAATTATATAAACAATGACATATCCAACAAAAAAAAATATTTTTTATTTAATTCAGGTAATTCATGTAAGTTAAGAAAGCATATAACCAATGAAACAAATACATAGTATGAACTTATAAAAATACAAATTGTACGCAAACTTCATTGCACATAATGCATAAATGTTTTAGGCAAAATAAAATAAAGCGCATATTTTCATCGTCATCACTATCTTCAAAACGAACATTTTGTAGATGTTCTTTATTTACGAGTGGCCGGACTTCATCATCACTTGAAATCTCATGGACATCATTTGTATAATTCTCATTGCATACTTTGGCTGGTTTAGTTATCAAGAAGTCAGTAATAAGATGCTGCTTACCACTATGCTGCAATTTTTTATTAAGTTCATAATATGGAGCTAAACAAATATCCAATTGTCTCTTGAATTTTCAGGAGTGCTCCATTGAGCGATCATTATCCGTAAAATACCTTCCTAACTTTCTTGCCAACTCCAATCCTTCTGCTAATTTCTTTAAACTAAATTCTTTAACGGATTCATCACAATCAGAATATTCGACAGAACTTTTCCCGCCATTTGTTTCCACGTCATCTATTAAATTGTACCAGTTCCTCTTAATTTAAATCTCTTTTCCCATCAATTCAGTAATTTCGTTTTCAACCATATCGCAAAAATCCTCTAAGTAGCCATTACTATAAAAATAATTTTTTTCCATAAAAAAAACATTACATATTGTATGTAACTCACCAGAAAATAAAGTGCTCAGCTTGAGATTAACACACTTATGATTTTTAATGCGCTTTCCTAGCAGAAAACGTAGAAAACTTTCAATAATAAGCACTTTATACGGTAAACAAGTGACGCACATGCGTGCTAAAGGGTTTACCTTAAGCAATATATATATTATATTAGAATTTATATTAGTTCCCCTAATATAAATTCGCTACTTATAACTACATGCGCGATACGGGCAGACGCAAATTTAACGAAGATAAAATTTGATTTTTAAGTCGCGCGGTTAAAAATATATGAAAAGATATAGGGTTACTACAATTTGTAGACATTGTTTTTATCGGAACCGCGTTGTATAAGTACCGCGTTATACGAGGTATAACCTGTACTTACCTATACTAACACAGTGGTTCTTAACCTGGGCGGTAGCGCCCCCTGGGAGCGCTGGGAATGCTGATGGCAGGAGGTAAGCGTTATAATACTAATATAATAAAAGCAAAAAAATTCCGTGTTTAATCTAGCATCCCTATTTATATTGTTTCTTTGGCAATACTTCAAATTTATTCGCTACTTATTTTTTACAATTTTTATATTTATTGAAAGTTTAGTAATTGGGCTACTTTTGGGTCTGAATTTTCTACATTGAAAATAATTAATTTGGCCTATTTTTTTTTTTTTTTTTTTAGCAGAATCCACTACTTTTATAAGCTTTATCTGCTTCTTTTCCTAACGTCCATCTAATAAACCTGGTTTGCAGTTTACATCTAGCCCGTGCTATAGTGTGGCGCACTTCGTTGATATTGTGTGGCACTGTAGCTCATTAAAATGTGTGAAAAAAGAAAGTGTCGTCAATATTCGAGTGAATATTTAAAATATGGAGTTATTCCGTCTATAAATAATGAGAAGTTACCAATGTGCTTAATATGTGAAAAAAAAACCTTTCTCAAACGATGAAATGAAGCCTTCAAGAGTGATTGACCATCTAAGAACAAAGCATCCAAATAAAGCAAAAAAGAATGTGGAGTACGTTCGCGAATTAAAGACTAAATTTAAAAATCGTCCTGGACTTAATTGCAGGACGAGATTTTCTGCAGTTGCCAAGTCTACAAATAACAGATGATAATTTAATATTAGATAAAGATTTGGATTGTTATTGTTTCCATCTTCTGATACTTGAAAAAAGACTTGATGATCAAATTCAAAGACTTTGCTGAGCACCCCATTGGGTATTTCAAGCTCAAAAGGCATTAAGTTCATCAATTTGATCCATTTCTTTCTGATGCCACTTCTGTTCATCCAAATTTGTGTGAAGAATTTATTGACTTAAGAAATGATTTTGAAGCTCAAATAGAATTTCAGCAGCGTGAGTATGAAAGATTCTGGCCAAACATGCAATGCAAATATCCTCAGCTTTGGCAAGAAATAAAATTACTGCTCATTGCTTTTCCTTCTTCATACTTGGTCGAGAAGCAGCGAAATAGATTGCAAATAAGTGAAAGAGGAGGCTTGACACTTCGTATGTCGAACATTGAACCTAATATTGAAAAATTAGCAGGATCTCATCAGGCTCAGGGTAGCCATTGATGATTGGCTTATAAAATACAGTAAGTTTACATCTTTTTTGAATAAAAATTAATTTGTATCAAAGTCATAAATTTTTTAATTAACTATCAGTTCAAATATGTTGATGGTACTCGTAAGTTAGGTTTGCCTAATAATATAATAATCTTATTGCGTCATTAAACTTAGTGTAAAATGGAGTAGGGGGAAGCCAGGCAAAAAAAAAAAAAAAAAGGTTAAGAACCACTGTACTAGCATATGCCTCTATCTTGCCGATGTTCTGGACATTAATCGAATCATGTAATTGTTGAAATGTTAGCCATAAAAATACAACAAATTAACAAACTTCGTTATAAGAAAACATTTATTTACAATTTATCTTTGAAAGAGTATAAAAGTATTCCATGAAAGTATGTTTTTTTTAGTTTATATTTTATATAAACTAAGAAATAAAAAAGTTCAAATAGAAAATCTAAGACTTATAACCCTTATGTAATTTATTTATATAAATAAATTGCACAAGGGTTATACGATTGGTATTCAATTTAGTTGTCAGTATAATTCTGAACAATATTTTTAAAATATAATATATTAATCTCTAATACCAGGTGTACAGTATTAGCTGATTATTTATTTATGATAGTCTTAATAAGTTTTTTTAATCTCTAGCCACAGAAGGATGCGAAACTTTATGAGGATAAATATAATTCCTTCCATGCAAGTCTTATGGGCGATTTACGTTTAGCAATTCTGAGGTAAGGAAGAAACTCTTGTTCATGATGATCATCAAAAGTTGTGTTAAAAATCTTCAAGCATTGCGATTAATTTACTATTCCTTTAATGAATTATCCGCACAATATACCACCATTAATATTTTAGATCAACAAAATGAACGTCACAGTCAGATAGACATCTGTTGGTTATTATTTACAAACACCTCGTGGAGCAGACTCAGAGGGAGCTAACACTAAAAAGCGCGCTCGGATATAGATAATATCTGTCATCTCACCTTAAATCGATTTAAATCTGTGCACTTAATCATCGGCAACGCACTCCACTCAACTGCTCTTCACAAAAATCATACCTCACTTTGTATCAAACTTTTACACAATTTCCAACAATAATCTATTGTCCCTATTCTTTTCTCTTTCTCTAAACCCTTTGAAAATATGTAAAGGTGTGATACCAAACTCCGCAATTTATCATCATTGCCAATATTCCACAAATCCGACACCAATTTTGTTATCCGCTCTGAAACTTTTTCCAGAGTTTACTCCTCTCTCCTCGGAATCTAAGCGACTAAATCTGTGCACAGGAGTCAAATGGTACAGCGAAATAGCTACGTCATCTTTGCTTGTTAATGTTCCTATTATAATAATAGCATTTCTTTGGGTTGTTTTTTTATCGTTTTTGTGTTATATCCTTTAAACTTAAATTATGTCCACCCGTATCCCTCGTTTATTCCACTACTGGTAATACAATTCTACCAATGTAATGCGCAGTATTACATTTCCGTGTTTCAGAGTGCAAAACCTTATATTGACTGCTGGTGAACATGAATTCCCCACTTGTGTATCAAATTAGCCAGTCTATTCAAATCGCTCTGAAGCACTAATACACCAGCATCAATTCTTTTAAGTGAGGACCGTTTTTGATTGAAAAATCGCTATTTAAATCGTACTATAAATACACATTACATCGAACGTAATACTGTTAACTTTCTCTATATACAAAACAATGAGTGTGTCTACCGTACAATCCTACGGTATCCTAGTCTGTTCCGACACACACACACACACACACACACACACTTATTCCTCCTCGTATATCAGGAAATTTCATTCGAGAATTTAATTTTTGTGACACGAGATGGAGTGCAAGCAAGCAAAGGTGAATTGAAAGCATACGTACCGTTACATAATCATATATTGGAATATAATCAAAAGGTAATGAAGAAATGAACAACCATTCGAGAATAAGCAGTTTCGTTGGATGTGAAATTTCATTTGTTTTTTTTTAAATTCTATGCGGGTGTAAACCTAAAAAAGGGGTTTACTGGAGAGAAAACCCTGCTATTTTATAATACTTATGAAACCAATCTAACTTGCCTTCCTTGAAAATAATTCCTTATATTTTTTCGTGCATAAACAATGAGATGTAAAACTTTAAAAAAAAATTACATGTCATGTATGCATATTTGCGTATACGATTTTTAAATAAATATTGCAATGTTTCTGAGACCATAAGCTATAGTTTGATCTAAACTTTACAATTGTAATTTCAAACTATTTTTGCTCTGTCTTTCTACCATATTTTCAGATTTCGTTATGAGTACTATGAAATACGAACAGTGTTATGCATTCGTTTATAAATTAGTTTTCCAAATAATTTAGCATTTTTTAATGCTAAAAATTCCAGGATACAATTATTCTATTGAACTGCATTACTTCTGGTCATCGGCTCAAATTTTGCGTGAAATCATGGAAACATTTTCATCGCATTCCTTTTTAAATTTTGTTTCCAAATAATAATTATAAATAAATCAATGTATTTTGGGACTAAGTATTATGATATACAAAGAGGACTGATGCATAAAAATGAATACATCACCTCGAATAATATAATGATGCAGAACTAACTGCATTTATCATTTAAAAATAATATTATTTCGGCTCATTCAACGCAGTTTTGTAAATAGCGATGTTCTATGTAGTAGTGTCCAAAACTTTAAGTAGTAGTATTGCGTGGAAGAACGTAGTTGACATTTATAAAACAGTAACTTGCGTTAAATCTTGTTACATGGGTCCACAGTAATGTGCTTACAGCTCGCAACAGTTAATTTACACATGTATGAAATCAAGCTTTCGGATTTCTGTTTACATTATTCTCTGGCAAAAGTGGAATTTTAACTTGTCGTTTAAGTTGAATCATATTCACGAATAAATATATTTTTTGCTGTGGCAAACTGTTACACTTCAGATTATGAGATTGAAGTTCTTTGGATATTACTTGGTTGCTCTTTAAAAAATAGAAGTGCAGTATTCGAACAGAAATGGAATAAATAAAATATTTAAATCAGTAGCTTTAAAAAAAATGAATCACTAGTGTCACATACAAAACAGTTCCAAAACAATACGACGTTGTTTAAAATAACCCAGCATAAATACGGACAGACAGCCTTTCATGCTAGTCCAAATATGGGAATTAAACATTCTCTCGGCCGTAAAGCAACCTTTCAATATCTGTAAATATTGTACGATCTATTTCCGCTAAAATTCGCCAAGGCTCGAATAAGGAATGGAACGCTGTCAAAACGTTTTCCCCATTCGTGACAAATGCTGACAGTAATGCGAAAAAATTTCATACTATTCTGCAGCTTTCTATACCGAATTTTTCCTACTTTGATCTAAAATTTAAACTTTTCGTTTTTAATGAAAATGCTTGTTTTAACGCGGTAATTTACATTTCCATAAAAAAGCCTATATTCCGATTTGATGTCTGTTAGATTAATAGTAGTCTGCGACTTTGTTCCAATTCAGACACGAATCCGATCTTCTTCATCAACGTGAGGCAACTAGTTCGGTATACATTTTATAATTACAATATACATACAAAATGCCATTAAAACAAAGAATACTGTTAGGTTGTACCTACATGAACATGCAAATACAACCTAACAGTACAGGAGCCTCTTTGGCACTACATCCCCATGTAGGGTCTTGGCCTCCCATCTGTGGGTTTCATAACTCCCTACGAGGCGGGGTCGTTACCTCCACGATCAATCATGTGTAATTGTCTGTGAAGCGTCGTGTTCTTAAGACCGGTTTGCCTGTTTGCGGGAGGAAATCCCCCAGATAAACTGGGGAGAAAACCCTGCAGTCCACACCTAAGACGGGCTAACATGGCTATGTCTGAGAAAGATCTTTAGCTCCTCACGTCAACGACGAGAATCGAACGCAGGATACTCCTTTCCCAGGCATATGGTTGCGGAACGCGTAACCACTCAGCTAACCGCGCGTACAGTAGCTTACCGTTATCAAAAAATTTTACTTTATAAAGAAGGGGAAAAAAGGTAATAAGTGCCAGTTATCTTCGCGTTATTAATTAACTGCCAGAAAGAATGGTCTTCATGTGAAGTGGTAATTAATATTCTCCGAATTTTTTTAAATTAAAATTCCTCGATTTCCTCCACCTCAAATATTAATTTCATCAAGATTAATTCATTCTCGAATTGTTTCATTTGGATTAACGGTCGGTAGAAAAACATGATGTTAACAGATGATACTTGCTTGAAAATAAGTCTTAAAATAATAATAAAAACACTGATAGCAAAAATAATTAGGCGTGCTTGTCACTATAGTAATTCCACTGTTGCATATAATGAGCCGCATTTCTCTTGAGATTAGTAAGGTCAGATTAGTATGTTTCTAGTAGTAGGTGGAATAATCTGCAACTTAGACAACGGGTTTAAAGAGGAATGGCTACGAGTATTCGACTTAATTAAAAGTACGAAGGTTTTCTTCAACCTTTACTCTCGTGAAAAACACAACACATGCAATTTACAGACAAAAATTATATTACAACCAACAGTATAATATTGGTTTCATAAGATAGTACAGAAGTTATCCTCTAGAATAGACGTTTGCATCCATAGCGCTAGGCCGTCCGAAGAAAACCGCTTTATGTTCGATTCTAGTCTCCGCCTAGAGAAAATTTTTCTAAACTTTTTTTCGACTGTTCCTCAGTCGATATCTGGCACGACAAGCAGATTTCTCTTTCTCTCCTCGGAAACATAGGTTTTTCATCCTGTAAGCTTAAGAAAAATTGACGTAGAGCTCACTATTTCAGACAATATAGCGTTACGGGAAATGGCAGTTGTATACCGTATTCTCTTCCCCGGATGCCAATTAAAATCTTAATCTTTTGACCAACTATTCTCTGATTGGCTAAGAGTAAGAGCTAACTGCCCACTGGTCTGCTTCAAAAATTAGGGATAAATGGTTTCGTCTACTTCATTTGGGGAATAAAAAGGCGTTAGCGGATTTTAAGATGCTGTCGTACTAGTCCGTTTCTCACAGCCGTTGTATTATTATTCGGTAAATAGATAAAAGAATTACCTAGCTGTTCGACTTAAGCAACGAGTTTGATTTAAACATGTGCTGAATTTTATTTTATTTTATTTTATTTTTTCCCCTAAGGACAGAAATCTCGAAACCAAAGTGTCGAGGTATTGCGCTACTTTGCAAGTATACTACAATCCTAGTGTAAGAGATGTAGACTGAGTAGTTAAAAACATCACAACAGTTCTTGATATTGATATTTAAGGTATTTAAGGAAGCAATCGTCCTGTGAAGAATTCAGATCTGAAAGGTCGGGCATGTTGATAAGGGGGACAAATCAAGAACTGATAATTTACTCTAAACTGATATCAAATGATCAATCCATAGGCAGGTTTTAGAAATCCCATCGGTTCCATTTATCTACTCTATAATATAAAATGATAAGCTTTTTTTTTTTGTAACGTTTTCGTGTCACGTTTTTTGTCAAGTTATTTGAAACTCAGGGGCTAGCCTGAGTGTCGAGTCTTCAAAATTCGAGTCATCAGAATTCAAGGAGAACCAACCTACCAGTCCGGAACTCGGGGGATGGGCGCCGTAGGCGTCAGGGGAGGAGCTAGTTATTACATAAACTTTATGAAGTCCAAGAAACTCAAAACTCACTGCATGAGATCTACTTTAGTTACTATCTAGGTCAGTGGTGTCCAACCTTTTTTACTATGCGAGCTACTTTTCTATACTAAGTTATTCGGCGATCTACTCTCTTATATAGATCAAGTTCTCCCAATCTGATATCTGATTACGCACAACTATGCAGTTAAATGAGCTCACTCACTTCGGAGGACCCAATCTCCCAGCCCTAAAAACTTTAAAGAAACTAAAAACTTTGTGTATTTAAAAATTTATTTATCACTTTTAATTATTTTAATACAACAAATAAAACAAATATATTGGAATAAAATATTTCTCTATTTTGGAAAACCAAAGTTAGAAAAAACAACAGATTGATTACAAACTCACAAGTTACAGGAAATGCTGGTTGATTAAAAAAAAAAAGTTACTGTGAAATTTGGCATTGTTTGGACCTCGCAATATTTTCATAGTCAAGTTGATATGAAGAAGTGGCCAATCGCAGACAATCGTCCAAATTATCATTTGTAATTTGGTTTCTTAATTGATTTTTTATGACGGTCATATTTGAAAAAGCGAATTCTGACAAATATGTCGATCCGAAACACGACAGATTTTTCACGCAATATCAGTTAATACTGGAAAATTTTCATGTATATACTTCCAAATGACTTCATTGTTTATTGATTTTAAATGTAAAGTATTCTGAATGTTTATTATCTCAAGTTCTACTTCAGCTTGGTTTATATCAAAGTCTACTAATTTTACTTGAAATTTCTGTGATGTTCAAGTTTTCTTGAAATGGATTATTGATAAGGGATACAATCATTTCAGTTTTATTAAAATCTTTAAATCTTGGATTTATTTCTTCCTTAACTAATTCTATTTCACGAATAAATTCTTTTAAATCTCAGCGAAGCATTTCTTGATTCTGTTCCAAAAATTTTAATAAATATAGGAGATGTCTAAATTCGCGGTCACTTATGTTTTTCTTTAATAAAAGTAAGTATTGTTGGAAAGTTTTTATTGAGCTTAACGTGTCAATTAAATTTTTATCTCTACCTTTTAACTCTAAATTTAAATTGCTCAATTTCGTACAGAAATCTACTAAAAATAAGTGTAACAACCATCTTTTATCACTCAATTGTGGATAAATATCTCCTTTTTCATCAAGAAAATTTTTTTATATCGTTAATTAATACAAGAAATCTTTCTAAAAATTGACTTCTGCTGAGCCAGCGAACATTATTGTAAATTTAAATAACCGCCGTTGAAGGGCTTTTCCTCGAACAGAATTTACAATTTTTAATGTAATATCCAAAACATCTTTTGTGTTTAATCTTTTACTACACAGTACTTGTCGGTGAATAATACAGTGGTACGTTAAAAATCTGGATATTTGTCATCGTTTTTACATAATGAAATGAAGCCTGATTTATTACCTATCATTGCAGGAGAACCATCAGTAGTAATAGACAAGTTTAAAAAGCGGAAGTTTGTGTTGTTTCATAAATTCAAATACCGAAAAAATGTATTCTCCCCTAGTCCTTCCTAATAATGGTACAATTTTCAAAAGTTCTTCTTTACTTGAATAATCTTGAAATACCATGCGAATAAATACCATTAACTGAGCAATATCAGTGAAGTCGTTTGATTCATCAAATTGTAATGAAAATGCAGCATATTGGTGAACGTCTGACATTAACTGAGTATTCAGATGGGCACTTAAAATTTCAACTCTTCTCATAACCGTTGTTCTGGAAAGTTGTAAATCTTTAATATTCGAAATGATTTCATTTTTAAAATCAGAAAATAAAGATTCTGCTGCTGCAAGAAACGATTCTTTTATTAACTCTCCATCAGTAAAAGGCTTTTTTGCTTTAATAAATTGCTAATAAATTACACACTTTCAAAGATGCAATAGTTGCTGATATTGGGTTATTTATTACCTGCCTTCAAATTTATAATTTTTGATTCACGTATTTCGGAATTTTTGGGAAAATCTTCATCATATTTTGCATGTAACGATCGAAAATGTCTCTCAATATTACCTTTTTTTTGGAATTGCTACAGATGAATTACAAATCAAACAACACTTTCCATTTACCATTCCCCATTCCTTGTGAAAACGATAAGTCTTCGATTTCTTTGATGCACTCATGATTATCCTCAAATTAAAAAAAATTTAAATATTTTATTAAAATAAAAAACGTTTATAACTTATCAGCTAGGGAACAAAATAATAGTAAATCCAACGATAAATTTAGAGCAACGGAAACTCTAACAGTGGATATTCCACTGATCCAAATAAATTCATTTACCCGGACTTATAAGAAAATTACTGATTTGACAATTTTAACGAAAAATAAATAAACAATAGCAATACACTTAAAGAGAATTAAAAAATAATAATACAAAATAATGATAAATAAAATATGTTTTCAGTTTTAATTAAATTTGTAAGGAGGAATAAACAAGAGATCGATCAAAAATCGCTTCGCGATTGACTGATTTAGGCTATTACTTGAATTCATTTACTCATTCAAGGACTGAATGTCTCATTCCGTCATTATTAAATATACATTATATATTGTGTTGTCTTATATGAATTAAATTTATTGAAACTATTTTTAAAGTAAAGGAATATTTACTTATATTTTGCAGCCGCCTTGAACTGGTAGTCCAGAACATATGCACATTCTTTACTCTCACCCGCGATTTCCACCAGCAGATAATGGAAGTAAGTATGCAATACAATTTTTAATGAAATAAGTTATTGATAAAATACCGTAAAGATGCATGCTGCTCTCTCTCTCTCTCTCTCTCACACACACACACACACAGCGCCCGAGAGAAAAATTAAACATTTCCCCATTTCCAGAAAATAAGTTTTATGATTCCCGATGTAAATGTCGATTTAATTTTTTTTCTAAACAAATATGTACAATTATTAATGCTCTAGGAAAGAAGCTGTTAAAAGTGGTAGTAATGTTCTAATGGTAACATACTGGGACAATTGTAAACGTAGTCCCCACGTCTACAATTGTCACCAAATATTTTCGTTTTGCTCTCCAGTGGTGAGTCTCGTAGGTGCACCACTGGAGCAAAATTCCATTGGTTTCTCTCCCCCCCCCCCCGCCTCTCCAGCGAATTCCAGAATTAGAAGATCTTTAGCGTAGTTAAGCAGGGATTTTTCTGCTAGAAGAATTCTTGTGTTCCTACTCCTAACGAGGATGATTATTATTATGCATAGGGCGAGGTCTATCGATTTTTTTTTATTAGTTGCAGGGTTAACAATTAAAATTTATCTAAATAATGCCAAAAGAAAAACAGTCGAGAAGCCCGAGTCTAAACTCTAAAAGTTAGGACTTAAACAGTACCACTTATTCCTTTAGAGAATAAAGGACTACTTTACAAGTGGTTACTGCACATCTGCATTCCAGAAATCATCGATGAGTAATATTAGGATTACTCATTGATGTAGACTTCATTAATGCTGGGATGATTCAAAAGTGTAAAAATACACACCTTATTTGTATGATGGATAGGGCAGTTACAGTATCACTACTGATTACCAAAATTCCCGATGTGTAATGAAATAGCATTAAAATGTGTTTGAGGAAAAGCGAAAAATTAAAACCGCAGAGCTAGAGGAACTCAGTGATGGAGAAGCTTAAAAAAATAGTCGAGGTAAACAATGCACTAACACAATTGTGGTCCTTCGAAAGATACATCAAAAAATTCACCCGAATCCTTCTCCCCTCAACCTCGAATACGTTGACTTTTGCTTATCTGCATTCAAACTATTACTGCTTTGTTAAAAAAAACTACTTTATCTCACAGAGAAGGCAAATCGAGAGAGCACGCAATTAATAGACAAAAACACCGTTGTGGGTGGTAAATGATGGATGGACAGCGTAGATAAACGATAAATAGCATAGTATAGTGTCCTCTTGCAAGTCCTTTGACTCCGTGGAGAAGGCATCGTGACAATATTTTTCGAATAATATAAAAAAAAAAAACCACCAAGAATGCTGATTACCTATCATGTAGTGAATCTCTTAGCATCATTATTACGTGACACTTAAATAGAGTTTAAGGCTCATCGCCGGAGGGCAACTTGACACCGTTGTCTACACCAGCGCTTCCCAAACTGTGGGCCGCGGCCCCCTTTGGGGCCGTAGGTTTTGTTGAGGGGGGCCGTGAAATAATGAAAAATTTTAAATGTTTTAAGACTAAGTAGATTTTTATTTTAAAAGAAACGTATTTAACTTTTATTATTTATTATTATTTTTTTGTTATTTTTTATATTTTAATGCAAAAATTCACACATTGGTGTTGGTTCACAAACTTTGCTTCCTGCGTATTTCGGCGCTTAATGAATATTAGTAAATATTGTTTATTCATATGTTTAATTTCAAAGCAGTGGTTAATTGTATTTACTTAGAATGCTCTCCAGGGAAGCTCCAAATCTTCCTGTCCTTTTCATCACGCGTTCGTAATCAGGGACTGTTGATATTGACTTTATATACATATCAAAACTCGTTTTATATTATCACTGTCATCCGAGCTAGTTTTCTGTTACCAATAAAAGTTTCGCATATACTTCACACATGAAAAAAGCTTAAACAAGTTCATGTGGGGAGATAGTAACTCGCTTGCAGTGGTAAACAACAGCCCTCCCTAACAGCCACTATACTGCAGAGGCAATAAAAACAAGTACTTTTATTATGCCAGTGAATAAGGTATGAGAAGTCTGTGTGATATATTTCTCAACAAATAGTGCAATCAGAGACAACTGGGATAAAAGCACACTAATTAATGAATCACATGTCCCCCTCATACAGAAACTATGCTGTATAGACTGAAAAAAACCATATGTTGCATGGGCAAACACAGTATCTAACTAAAAACTATTGTTATTAATTAGATGTGTGTGAGTTCGATTTCCCAAGGCAGCAATAAAATTCAACCGAACGTGTTAAAATTCGTAAAAGTGTTACAACTAAGTAATATACTGTATATATATATAAAATGAATGTTATGGCAGTTTCACATATGGAATTCGGTTGAAGAGAGTTAGCATTTCAACTCAATGGTCAGCTATGCTTTTATCTTTCGGTTGCGCGATCTTTTGTTAATACCGCACCAATCATATGCACGTTTTAATAACTTGCCTTTGCTGTCTGTTTCGCGTTAGGATTAATTCCTTAAAGGGAGAAAAGTCACAAAAGAGAAAAATGTTCCTGGTCCTGGGATTCCCTTATTCAGGTAATATTCACTAATTTCATGTTATCAGTCTGTGGTGTGCCGGTATCGGTAAGTGGTGATATTATTTGATCTATTCTAAGTTAAAAAAATTAACCCTGAGATGGAGAAATGGCTGATAAAAAATAAAAAAAAATTCCCGCGAACAATCAGAAGAAGCAGAAACAGACTGAAAAAAAAAAAGGACAGTATTTCATATTTTACCAGAACAGCCCGCATCGTCTTCAGAACCAAACGGTAAGAGGCAAAAAATGTAATACATGCATTTGAGTTTTGCAATATTCGCTGTGTATGTTTTGTATTGAATATAAATACATTAAATATTATAATAATATATCTCTCTATTACGATTTTTTTTCGAGGGGGGCCGTGAAATATTTTAATTTTTGCAAAGGGGGCCCTGACATCCAGAAGTTTGGGAAGCACTGGTCTACACTACTTAATCCATCTATATACAGTACGGCATCTATCTCTCACTGATAGTATTTTTGTCTGTCAATCGCACTCGTCTTTCTGGCCAATTTACTTTTTTTCCCCCAAGGGGAGATGAAAAACCTGATTTTCCTGGAGAAAAAAAACATCCCATCTCCGTATGAATGAGATGAGTTAAGTCACCTAAAATAGAGAAAGTCCATATAAAGAATTCCTATAGTTATAATAAGAATGAAAATTAAGGTATTTTGCAATCGAAGGGCGCAATGAGCCGCAGTTCTTCCAACTGCGCTACGGAGGCGTATGATTTATTATATCAAACGTAAAATGAAGCAGAAAAATAAACAATAACACCAATACCCAAATGTGAACAATGCTGTGCAGCTAAAATTACCAATAATTCAAATACCATACTAACTGCTTACCACATAAGTTACACTCCTCACTCCCACTTTATAGTAATCTGATGACAACAAATTCTACTAATCAACAGTATGTCAAATGATACTCTTCAGCTTATCCCCGCAACCATAGCATTCATCTAATTTATTCGTACAATCACCAAAAACTGAACACATTCATAGTCAAAAGGATGATAGTGTAGAAGCGGCGTAAATTAGACCGTAACTAGATAATATGCCAGAGAACTAAATGTAGCTTATTTCCGCAGATTTATCGAAATACCGACTTCAGTATTGACCATGAATTAAAGTGGTCTCGAATTATCCCCACGTCGATGTTTTAATTAGAAAAAAAAAAAAAAAAAAATTATATATATATATATATATATATATATAACAAACCCACGCACCCACCCTTAAATGAAGTTGTCTGCTATCTTCCAATTTATAACTTAACCCTATTTTTAAAATCTGGCAAACATACTAAAATTAACTTAAATTATGCATTTGCTACACAAACATTTCAATCAGTGACAAAAACACTTGGGGAGAGGGATTTTGAAACATATCCTATTGCCATTCAAGTCAAAAGGGAAGTTTGTCAAGTAGCAATATTCTGAAAAATTTGCACTATAAACCATTTGTGTTTTTACTTACACTTTAAAATGCAATTTCTTAAACCAACACATTCAACATTCCACAAATTAGGAGACTGCAAAGAATTTTAATACTTAAAAAAAAAAAAAAAAAAATAACTAGTCAACATTTGGAAGAAATATGTGCTTGTTGTCGTACGTCTCTACGAAAACTCGACCTTTAAAATAAAAACAAACATTTACATATAGTAAATGTTTGTTTTTATTTTAAAGGTCCATTACTCTTAAATCAGCATTTAGTAACGACTGTTGTCAAGGGATGTCGTTTCTTTCGAAGAATGATTATAATCACTTTGGAGTACTTGCAAATATTTTATAAGGAATTTCCGCTTCTTTCCATTTTAATCGGCTGGAAAGCATTGTGTCACTATGTTTATTCAAATTGCTATATTTTCGCAAAATTATTTTCCTTACTCGCAACAACGAGATGAAAGATAAAAGAGGCCTTGTCTGTCGTCTGCTTCGCTATTATGGAATTCTTCGGTGCGTGCTAAAACACGCTGATGCTTGCCGACTATTTTTAGCGAAGGACGGCATTACGAATAGAGGCTGTAGTGTCTGAGTCTGTTGTCTGAAAATTTTAATAGAATGGCCATGCGATTTGTTTTCAGTCTTGACTATATATATATATATATATATATATATATATTATAAAAACCATTAACTAGCCAATAAAATGACCAAATATACAAGCCAACTCTTTTGGTACACTTACAAATAAAAGTGAATACTACCATTCATTTACATGCTTATTCTTTAAAGTAACAGCTTATCGATCGAAACATTCGGGCCGGAATAGTTGCAACAGATGTCCTTTTCTTTCATTTAAAGTAATAAATCAAATCGAAACACGAATGTTTTTTAATTTATGGACTTCATTACTGTATTCGGATTTCTTCATAGGAAGTAATAAGTAACGCCACTTAATTGGTCAAATTATATTTGAATGAAACGAGACGTCGTCATTTTATGCATGGAGTTTTAGTAAATTCTGTATTTGATTTTTCTTTTTTTCTCTCTCCACGTCTGCTGAATCATTTGGTTCGATGTTATCCACCCTTATGTGACTTGCGAAAGGAAATCTTTTAAACAACATGTGCTCTTGTTTTTCATTTTAACATGGTCTATACAGATATTTAATCAACAACAAATGAATGTACAGTATAAATATTGTTCACAAACAGTTCCCGGATTTAAAAAAAAAATGCATTTCAGAAACTGCTATACCATTTTAAATTAAAGCAAACAGTTTTTCACTGGCGTAAGCTTACCAGCTATTCCAACTTACTTTCAACAAACCAATTAAAATTGGAATCAAAGTGAGGAACGTAGTCTAATCCATGGATTCTTTCAATGGCTTTTTGCTGACGTACGAAATATAACTACATTAAATTCTAGTCACGTAAATTATTGAGCAGTTTATTGATACATTTTCCTGTGACTCAGTAATCGTTAAAAGAGGAGAAAACTACATTAAATTCGGATCGGATCATGTAAAATATCATTAAGAAGTTAATTAACATTCTAATGCTATTTAGATTATTACTCTTGAAATTCTATATCTTCTACAGTAATATTGGGTTGTGTTTGTAGGAGTAAATAGCATATTAATAACTTTTCCTATAACTTAGTAATCGTGACAGTAAAATATAAACACAAAATATAGCGATTAGTGTGGTCTAGCGTAATGAAGGTCACCAAGAGTCAACATCTTCGACATCTGTCAACTAATTTAGATCTACAGATCTCCCCGCCTACATCACTCGTCTCTAGATAGCTGCCATAAAAAACACCTGAGCCGTTGCACTTGACATTTCCAAGGCATCTGATAGTCTAGCATCAAGGGCTTCTCGGAAAATTGCCTTCTTACGGTCTACCTTCTTCCCTTTGCAATTGGATTGCTAGTTTACTCCCGGATCGTTCACTGGAGTAATGGTGGAGGCGTTCTCTCTTCAAATTTTCCGACTAATACAGGTTTTCTGAGGACTGTTATTTCACCCACCCTCTTTCTCATAAACGAATGTCCCATCAGCAAATGCCTGATGTCCCATCGGCAAAACATATGACCAACCTTGCAGTGTTCAAGCATCAAGATCATCTACAATAAGTACCATAAATCTCTATCGATTCTTCAATGGCGCGATAACAACTTAGTCATCGTCGCTGCTTCCCAGTTTTTAATCTTTTTTTTACTCGCAAAAAAAATCTGTGATTCTCCTTCTCCTACATTTATTAACTGTTCAACTTAACAAACAAGACCAGATTTCTATTCTTGGACTGATCCTTTTGGAAGTCGAGGATACCAAAAACTTGGCATCTTTTCTCTCTCTCTCTCTCTCTCAGTTACCTTTCATCTATCCGGGCTAATTATTTGGCTCGGTTGATTGACAGCCCCTCTGAGGCTGCTGTCCCATAGACCGATACTTTCTCATTTTTATCTATTCTGCAGATTGCCATGAGATTTTCAGAAGAACCGATATCCATTGTCCCCCCCCCCTAATTCTACTAAATCTATAATAAATAAAACCAGTAATAGTTAGCTAACATCCCTTTACAGTTGAACTGCTAACTCACCGAAAATCTGCTACTCCCGTATATCTTTCATTCCATCTACCTCGTTCCGTGGATCATCTTTTCGTCATAAAGTACAGGGTGTTCGGGATAAATTTGACATATTTATAATTAATTATATTTTTCCGTAAGTTACATGTATTAACACACACTTCTCTTCATTTAAAAGTTTGGACCCTTCTTCATTCATATACAAGATGTCAGAAAGGATGGATAGCTGGAACCCACCTGAATCATGGAAGAGAATAACTTGTATCATGATGATTCGTGCCCGCCATCAAAATAAGGATATTACGACTGCTGCCCAATGCTTCCTGAATACAGTAAAAACAATCAGGCATGAACTAGAGACTTGCAATGGTGACTACGAGGATGTAGCAAGAAGAAAGATTCCTAGCAGACGATCTGATTGCGTTCGTACAGCAGAATTCCTCGCAAATCTGCAGGAACTGGTGTTGAAGAACCCTGGCATTGGAATTCGGGCTTTGTTCGTGGAGTTGCTAACTGTAGTCAAGCCCTGGATAACAAGGGTAGCCAATGGTAGGCCGTATGTATGGCAGCAGGATTCGGCCCCTTGCCACACCTCTGGGAAAAGTCAAAAATGGTTGTCTGAAAATTTCTACGACTTCACCAGTCCAAATGTTTGGCCTCCAAACTCCCCAGACCTTAACCCCATGGATTATTTTGTATGGGGCGCAGTTGAAAAAGACACCAATCGCACTTCCAGTAATACAAAAGCCCAGTTAATGGATAAAATTAAAACAGTTTTTGCGGCCCTTCCCAGGGAGACTGTAGCATCAGCTTGTTCGAGGTTCCGAAGCAGAATTGAAGCTGTGATCGATGCTAATGGTGGTTATTTTGAGTAAATCTTGTTGATAGTATTGTAATTAACTCTGCCTGTAATGTTTTTTTGTCAATTCATTAAATTTAATAGATACAAAGAAGATTTTCTTTTTCCTTACGAAACTGTCAAATTTATCCCGAACACCCTGTATTTCTCAAAGACCATACTCTCCTGCTCTTCAGAAAGAATTTTAACATTATTATTTTTCCTGACACCTCCAAGGAGTCCGAAGACTCTTCGCGGGAGGACACCTATTGTACAACTCTCCGTCTCCACCACTACACCAATCCTCTACATCAGCGCCATCCACCACAGCTAGTATTTTTTGTCTGTAAATTGCGTGGATTCTGAAGGGCCGATTTGGCTGTATGCGGGAAAACCCTGCTACCTCCGTATGAGATCGGCTAACTCACCTTCGATTGAAAAAGTCCATATAAAGATTCCTCCCGTCATGACGAGAATCGAACTTTATTACTTTGTCTCTTGATTCTAGTTCAAATACGTCATCTCTCGTGTGTGGGAGTTTATATATAAGTCATTTAAATTAGCATGCTATGCTGCATGCAGTTTATTTGAGAAGCGACAAAAAAAAATTTCTGGTTTAGCAATAAACATTTCAATATTCACTGTCTATTATTTATGCACCTCGCATCATTAATTCATTTGATTGCCTAATTTTCTCTTCATCAAGTCTCTCCACGAAATTGAGATGTGGCCCTTGCATATAAAATAAAGATAGCAGCAAATCCAAACGTTCAACAGAAATATGAATAAATGCACTTTATGGTGGCTTTAGGTTTACTTTATTTGAACTAGAGACCTGTATCTTATGTCCGTTGATTGTGTTTGTCTTCCAAGCTAGGCTGCCTTTTTTTTTTTTTTCTTTGGGTGGGGAAGTGGAGATTCCGCCTCCATGTGAGCTTTATGCGGGTGAACGTGTTATAAGAGCGAACTTTCAACTTCAAACTGCAATCGGGTCTCGATCTGCCGTTTCTTCAATATAAATTTGCAAGTAACAGACATTCTGTTAATTTAAAGTAAGCTCTTCATTTAAAAAAAAAAAAAAGTGAGTGTATTTATCTTACAAGACATATCTATAAAAGATACTTTTAATCTTGATAAGTGCGATAAGATTTAGGTTTTGCGAAAGGTATGACCAATTCACTATTAATGAAAGAAGCAATCTAGCGGTTTGGTTACCCAAATGGTTAACATACCCGTTCTACCAAGAAGCTGCGGGGGTCACATCCTGCCATGGACGTTTGTCAGGTCTTTAATTGGATTGATACCGGTGTGATACCTCTCCGCTTATTGGAAGCTTGAAGTATTCTCGCCTTAGTAAAAATAAAGTAAAAAAAAAAAAAAACATTCTAATAACCCACACTACTATATATAGGTTTCGAACCCTTGGCGAATGGCAGTCACGTTAAAAAAAAGTTATGTATTTCCCTAAAAGTTCTTAGACCACATCTTATTGAGATCGCTTATGGTAGATTTAAATTGCAATTTAATCTACGCCTCAAGTCATTAAGAAGATATGCAAAGATCAGTTAGGAAATGAAAAATCACACAAACTAAGTAAATAATAAAATAAATTTAATAATTTATTAATAAAAGCAGTCATTTGAAGAAGTTAATAACTATTCTTACTGAAAAATTATCAAGGATCTAAAGATTTACTATTTTCCAAACTGACTTGCTTTTAAAAGCAGTTGAATGCACGAAACAGTAAAATAAAATATATAAAACAATTTATACAAAATTACCGAATATTTAAAACTGAGCAGTTAGAGTAAAAAAAAAAAAAAAAAAAAAAAAAAAAAAAAAAAAAAAAAAAAGCTTTCTGGTACTTAGAATAAAATATAGAAGGTATTTACAAAATGGAGAAACTATTTGCACTAAAAAAGTTACCAATATTAGACAAATATGATGACAATATTCTTTTATTGTGATACTTCTGTATTGACCATGGAGGGGAAAAATCTTACGGTGAGCTGCTGAGATTATCTTGAAATAGAGATGGTAGATTAATTAAACATTTAAAAAAAAGTCGTCATTTGAAAGTAAATCAAGTATTTCTTTCTGAATCAATGATTTTTGTGCTTTTAAAATTTTGATACTAAAAGAAATAAGACTCCTAGTCGTTTTTCTGAATGGAGTTTGCTTTGAATGTCGTGTTCATAAATGAAATAATGTTCTACGCTTGGTAACCTTGCCTGATAATATCCTCTGTCAAGGACAATTTGATTACGTTATGCGGATATGCCTGAGTGAACGTTTTTCCCATCGGAAATGTTTGAGATTAAAAAAAACAACAACTTATTTAACTTATTTACACTTTCCGTCTTCTTTCTCATGAAATAGTGGAAGTTCCACTAAATATCGTCGACAAATGGATGCAAAATGATATTTTTATCTTTCATCATTGAATATGCAGTTTTAATATTAATGTGCTCTGTCTCCTTTAATATCTTATCTTCGTTTCAAAGATAAGCTTTTTCCTCCGCTAAAATAGGCAAACCGGCCCGAAATCAGATGCAGTGAGGCATAATACACATAACAGTTGCTTTGGCTGAAATGCTCTTCAACAGGTCAATAACAGCCTAGTGTAGATTATGAAAACTTTGAAACGTTTTCATAATCTATACTAGATTAGACCCGCAAAGGTTATGTTTTTATTCTTACTGTTTTTGCATTAAAAAACTAATGCAATGGTTAAAGTTATCTTGAAATAACTTAGTTCATCTCCATTACCTGCTTATTAGATCTTATGATTGCAATATTTTTTCATTTCGTTCTCTCTGGGTCTCCTGGCATGGATTTGTATTTGAAGTCACTTGGCACACACCTTTAATCCCGGAAGTATGCCGTATTAAAATGAGCAGTCTCGCAACATTAAATAGTTAATCAGGCTACTGTGTATGTGTACCATTATTATTTTTTTCATTTGTTACTCGATATGACGCACTGTACCTCTCCTCCTCACGCCAACATCACGAGCTTGTAATATTCAAAATAGTTTACTTAAGTATAAATATATAAACACTTCATTATTAACAGCCTACTAAGATTATATTTTAAGTAGTTTGATCCTCTGTCCACACATTCACTAGCTTACCCAGTTAATCTAGTACTCTTTCAACTAAAATGTTGATTATTATTATTAAAAAAAAAGCGACATGCTTTTCTCTCGTACCTTTGTACGAGAGAAAAGCCTGATGAAAAATCAAAATCCAGATTAACTAGGATTAGTCATTCTCAGCTGCATTAGGCAGCTGTATTTTTTTTCTCTATAAGAATAAAAGAAAATACTGTCTTAAAATTCATTTATGCATAAGATTTACAGGTTACCGATTATATAACTTAGCCACCCAAGATGATAAAATGTAAGATAGCTTTTCGTGAAGTGTTATGAAGTATCGTGAAGAGGATTGGCATAGAAAAAAAAGTACATTCAAATACCATGCTCCGTAAATTCAAATTTTCAAAAATTGTCATTTTGTTGCATGAATCTTAAAATATACTTAACTTTACAAAAATCTAGTAGAAAACTTTTTTTTTTTATTTTTATTTTTTTTTTTTACGGACACGTCAAATTTCTACTTTTTTTTTTTTTATTAGTTGGCGATCCTCAGTCGACAGCCAGTGAAGTACAAAATTTGTTGCACACGCCGGATTCCCGGTGAATGATGGGGATTTTATTGCATTTTCTTAAAGAAGTTTGGTTTAGGTTCTTATTTTTGTTTATTGTTTGTTTTATATTCCCGAATATTATATTACACGAAATTAATTTCAGTTGCAGACAAGACTAGTTGAAGTTCTGGAGACTCTACCAGACTGTTCTCTCAAGGTATACGTTGGAAGAGGAAAGACAAAGTACATCAAGTTAAAACCACGTACTAAAACTACTCAAGGAGGTCAAGTTTTAAATCCATGTTCAACAACAAGAAAATAAGATGTATGTGACAAAAACTTTGCTTTAATGAAACGCTTTAATAAAATCTTTCGAAATTCTAGAAGGATCTAAAATAAGCTTTCTAAGTTATTCTTACAGTTTACATGTTCTAAATGAAATAAACATTAAAACACTGCTTCAACGAAAAACAGAACATTACAGCACTTCCTGGAAGCCTAAAGCGGTTTGTAAAAAAATGTACATGTTTGCTTTATAGAGCAAAGTTTCCGTATTACGTAAATATATAAAAAAGTTAATTTTTTTAATTGTTTAACTCCTCGAACATTTGGAGGTCTGCAAGCTGGATTCAGCTTGCAAGATACCACTATTGTTTTTAGACAACTTGAATAATATTAACAAACTGAAAGGAAGTTCATCACAGCAATCAGATTGTATATCTAGGCAGCGATTATATTATAGCAAGAGGGCTCCAAAATGCCCAATCATAAGTGCCTTTTCCCTAACATTCTGGACTGACTAATTAAAATAGGATTTTAATTAGTCAGTCCAGATTTATAATCGCTGTGATTATAAACGGTTTATAACTATTTTATTTTATTGTTATTAATAATGGCAGATAAAATTCAAAGTAAGACTGCTGTTGATCCATTGAAAAGAAAAATACGAGTAAATATATTACATACTAAGATTAAAATTTAGTGACGATGGTGTATCGAACACAGAGAAGCTGAAGGGTCAACTTACCTCGTACTACTGTTGTTAAAAACAAAGTTCTAAGTGAAGTGAAAAGTGCTAAACTACATAATACTACAGTTATTCGTAAACGTGACCATCTTATTGCCGAAAAACTTTATTTAGATTGATACCCAAATGTTCCTTTGTTATTCAAAGTCCAGCTATTCAAAATAACTTTTCGTTTGCGTATCTGACGTAAATAAATGCCTTATTTACATAATTTACGCACATATGACATATACTTATAAGACTGCTTAAAAACGTTATTAAACCATTATATGCATGAGTGAAAAAGTGATTTGCTATACCATGGTGGCTGAAACCTAAACGTGTAGATGACCAGAATATGCATACATTATATGGTTTCGCTTTGAAATTTTCCATTTAACTTTACCCAAGTTTCATATTTGGTGCATAGAACAAGGTTTCCTTATTATTTAGCACTTAGTTTGACTAAATAAATTATATTGTTATTTTAATCCTTTACCCAAGTGTAAGCAAACCAAGTTAGCACATTGAGTATTCTCACGACTGATCTATTTCTATAAGGAGGCCGATGATTCACATCAGCCTTAATATCTTATAATGCAAGAGTCACAACGCAGACCGATTTCTACTTTATTGAGATCTTATTACTGATGAGATCTCACTGGAGGCTAGACCCAGAAAGATACGATGGGATAAAAGAAGTAAAAATATAATTTGTCTATTCGTAATTCTTTTGTAACCAATGATTTCTACAACTGTTATGTCTCTAATCCACAGGTATTTTAATAATATGGGAGTACTTATTTTAGTACTTATATGTGGAAAACATGACTTTCGCATTGATTTAACTTCAATACCTTAGTGAGTCTCGTTCCCACTGATGATACCTCAAATAAGTCGAAACCGGTATGGATAGTGACTTTTCCCATAATGCATGGCAATAGAAGTGTTCTTTGTATGACTAAGACATTTGATATGAAGCCAACAATCTTAACATACAAGTGGCCTACCCAAGAAGATACTTAATGCACAAACTTTGATTATGCTTGGGTAAAGGATTATAAAACAAGAATTTAATTACCTGTCTAGTATAATTTAATTAGTTAACTAAACGAAATAAACTTTCTTCAATTTAGTCCAACTATAGTACGGTTGCACCCTAGGTTAACATTTCTTGGGTAGGACTGTATATATATAGGACATTATGTTAAGTAGCAGTCACTGAAAAAAAAATGCAAGCTTTATGAATGAATACTAGAGGTTAAAGAAATTAAGCGTTACCCCAATACAGGGTTTCACAAAACTTCAAATAAGCCCGTTATTACTTAGTTGAACAACTGAAGTTATGGAAATCTTACAGCATCTTGAGCTCATTTGAACTATATCCCCCCCCCCCCACCCCTATCTCAGATAGAAGTACAGTTCCTACTCGTTCCAAAGTTAAAATCAATTTCCATATACAGTACATCGAAATGTATATCAGCTAAATATATTTTAATTCAAATTTGTAATCGTTCACAACTACGATTTTTTAAGCACGAAAGAGAAGAGCAACTGTATACTCGAGTTAGCAGAGACAAAAGTTGAATATGCTAACCAGGTTCGTTAAGCCTATTCAAAAATTAAGCAAGTGTCTTCATTCATGCAAAAATGAGTCTGGGCTAAAGAATCATCCAGTGCTATTCATTTCATCTGTTATACAATTAATCAATAGGCTGTAAACTTAGACGCAGCAGCTGCAAACCAGTGTTATTCATCACAACTGTCACGTTGAACAGCTGCCGACAACGTTATTCACCATTATTTCGAAATCTGTTAAGTAGCTGAAGAAATATTACATGCAGTTTTCTCTCTTCGTTTTGTGGTTAGCTTTGTATGCCGAAAGTTTTAAAGTTTAGGTTGGGAATCCATAACTCCGAGGAAAGCAACAACGAAGAAAATGGTTTGCTATGCAACTCCGAACAGTTTTCATAGATAGGGTAGAATTGTGACATTAAGTAACAGCAAAAAAAAAAAAAAAAAAAAAATCTGTGCACAAAGCAAGCTGCATGAAATGTACTGGGAAGGGGGGGGGGTTAAGGCCAACTTACAAAAATAGTTGGCTTGGTAGGAGAGATGAACAGGAATAACGAATGCAAAATATCTTTCGCTTTTTTTTTCCAAGTGGTTCCAAATTAAGCATGGCCCAAGCTGAACCTCTGAAGTCGGCTCCACGAGAAGGCGATCTTTTGTAAGTCATGGAGATAAGTTATCGTAACTTATCTCCTCACCTCCTAAAAAATTCTGAAAATTCATGTTTACTCCCATGAGTTCACACCTAAAACCAGAGTAAACATAGCCATTACATGTTTATATGTAAACATGTAATGGATGCAATATGTTTTATCCCCCCCCCCCCATCTGTATTCATAATCAACAAAATTAAATGGGAAAAAGGACCATATTCTGTTGCATATTCTAGATCGAACAAAGCCTGATTATTTCAACAGATGACATATGTGTTGACTTACCTGGTAAGTGTATCAGGAGACAAGAAATCGGGTATGTAAAGATCAACTCATATAGAATTTTATTTGAAAATATAATGGAAGTAACTAAGTTGACTCAAATTCTTCTAAAAGTGGGTTTGGGGGAAAAAAGACGCCTTTGGGAGCTACCTTAAATAATACCAAACATTTTTAGGGATCCGAAAAACTCCTGTTTCACAAATAACACAGAATTTCTCCCACTTCGTGTCAATTCAAAAAATAAATAATAATAAAAGGGTTAACTTGTACTATTTCTCCAAATTTGGGTGGAAATTATATTTGTAAATTTATTAAATCTGTGCAGTACTCACTACCAGGTTTAGAAGTTATAAAATTAAATAAATAATCGATTTACGTTTGAATTCAAGCAATTTTTTTAAGATTCTGAATTTACCTTGTTTTAAACCTAAAGCGGTTTTCTTCACCATGATGCCAATGGTGTGATATGATTGATTTAAGGATAATTATTCTTGTACCGCCTTATAGAATACTAGTTTTTAGCTAAACAAGTTGTACACGCTGATATTTATTCAATATTTCCAAATGTACGAGGGGAAGTCAGTCAAGTACCATGTTATTTTAGAATGCAAATTTTGCCATTCCCTGATATATTGCCTTTATGTATCAGAGAATGGCATTGCTAAAATGTATCAGGAAATCTTTATATATCAGAGAATTTATGTATACATTGCCATCACTGTATGATGCTATTTTTGACCGTGATTTTCATTACAGGAAAATATGATGCCACCATTTTAGCAAGATAACAAACAAACACGGCGATCCAGAGAGGATCACAACATTGGCTTCTTGGAGTGGGCTATTTTAAGCCTTCCTTGAAAGTGATCAAATACTAACGATAGCGTTGTTGTCATGAGTCATATAATACCTACCATATGCAGAATATAATGCAGCTGTGGATCATTCTCCCCCCCCCCCCCAGGAAAAAAAGCTGAAAAAATTAAGTGCAGGAATGTTTAAATAGGAATATTTGAACATTATGTTCAAATATTCCTTTATGGTATTTTTGAATCTGAGTTCTGCGAATGAATTATCACCCTCAGTTACCACTCACGAAGAACCTTTTAGGAACGGGGGCAAAATAAGATGTAACAGCTAACAGAAGATGTAAATGACAATATTCTAGACGCAGAAATCAGTGAATTAAAATCGAAACTAATAAAAGTAAAAGCACAAATAAAAGCCCACATTGATGACTTAAATTAATTAATGATTGTAAAATTATCAATAACTTTCAAATTACCGGTATTTCTAAAAATTTTACAAGTAAATACCACACACACATCGGCATGTTGAGGTGATCAAGCGGTCCCCATGAAGAATTTCTATAACAAATTAAGAATTTAATACGAAGACGAAACAATATACACAGCACAATCTGAGAAGTGAACTTTTTGTAATTTTCTCTCTTACTAATCATAAGGTACATTACAGAGAAATCTTAAATAGCAGCAGCCAAGTTCATTATGTGGCGAAAGAGTTTAAAAATTAACATGAGGTTTATAAAACTATGCTACGATCACCGAAGTCACCTAATCGATTAAATAAACCAAGGAAGAATGAAATCCATTTTGTCAACTATTTTTCTTTATCATATCCTTTTTTAAATAAATGAAATGCTTACCTGAGAAGTATTTTGTGTAGAACTGCCACCATTTTAGAAATTTTTTGCCACAATTTGGTGCAGACAGAAGTGCATTCCGTGAGCGTAGATTTAATATTAGAAATGTTTATTCCCATCTTGTTCAATTCTTTCAAGATTCTTACTTGAGGGACTGCATCACAGGTTTGTATATTATTGTCATCATCATTATTTTTCTGCTAATACAAGTACTTCCGGAAATCAAGTTTTCTAAATACTTGAAAACCCTATCCTTCCTGTCTGTATAACGTGAACATTTGTCGCAGAGAGTATGAAATAAAAATTAAATTGTGAAATAACCGAAACAGATACCATTGGGCTTAATGATTTCTGAAAATCAGGATCACAAATAAATCAACTCGTGATATGGAAATAACTTTTGAGAAAATGTTGAGTGAACTCATGCATACTATATCACTGCAAACGTTTATGGAACGAAGATAATTTTCCATCCTTTCCTTATTTGAAAGTACCTTAAAGTAGTGATGTAACTACGACTTCGAGTCCCTACAACGGACCTGCCTTCCCCCTTGAGAATTATTGTTGCGTTGCTCTGTGAGCTCTAGTACTACCCTACCTGTACGGAGTGCTACGATCTGATGTTACACCTCAGCTAAAGCAGAATTGTTGAAAAGTTGATCATGCTCAACAAAACATACTAATAAGATTTCGAGGTAGATATTTACAAAATACAGCAATTATTTCTTAATTACTAAAGGAATTTTTTTTTAATTTTAAAGTGCTTGTTGTCCTAAATCCACCTGCCAGGAAGAGCTAGTTTTGCTATCTCAAAATAAGTGCAGAACTTTGTTAGGATCAGTATAACTGATCTTAACAGAAAGAGAGGTTTTTTTTATCCAAATTTGACCCATACAGGACTCTTATTTTATCATAGGGAGATAAAGCTGGCACCTGAAAAAATTCAAAGACGAAAGGAACGGGTTTGTTTCTATATAAAATTAACATTTAGCACAACTTAGTCTTCTTTCTTTCTCTCTCCTTGAATAAGAAGCCCTCTGCACTATTTCCTTCTAAAGAATGTAGTTAAATTAAATACAATTAACTCTCCGTTTTTCGGAGTATAACAGGCAAAAAATTGTTTATTTGATCGAAGAGAATCTTAGGAACAATACGACTTCTCAAAATTCGTAATAATAGTTTAACTGTGAATGTCGCTTAAAGGGAAACGAAAACTAATAACTGGGCAAAAAAAAAAAACGCATGTAATAACTTGTGGACCTGATTGATCAGGTGCATAGCGCATCCGTTCTCCTCCAACAGACTGTGGGATTCATATCCCACAGAAGGCATGCACATTTTTTAATGTGTATAGGTGGTAGACGATTTGCATCATCTGGTGTGCAACTACTTCCCTGTTTGGAATGACTTGAAAAAAATACCATGTTTGATCCTTAGAGCAGGGGGGTTCACGCTTATTTAATCCTTTTTCTGCACGGTTCTATACACTTTCAGCCTTTCGTTGGTGCATTCACATAAAATTGTCTAATAAATGGCTCTCCATTCATTTTATCATTAATAATATAGACCTAATTTTGAATATTTATTGGTCATATTTACAGGCTTTGAAAACAAGTGTTTAAGGACAATACATAAAACATTGGACTGAAATGAAAACCAATCTGCAGATAAGAGAATTACACACTACAATATTTCTATTTATTTATTCTTATGGGGTCCCCCCCTTTCGTATGGGGGTTGAGTCCTCCTAATGAAGGATTAGGTGTGTATATATATACATATGTATATATATTATGACTGTAGATTTGTGTGTGTGTGTTCACGGGGCCGGTTTTCCTGTTATGAGGGACGGAAAACCCGAGTTTCCGGGTGAAAAAAACCCTCTAGTTCCGTATGAGACCGGTCGAAAGAGGTCAGATAAAAGTTCCTCACGTCAGAGACAGGAATCGAACCCCGGTCTTTCCGACTAAAGGGCTTCGTCTATACCGACTGAGCTAAGAAGGCTCTAATACTGAGTCTAGAAAAACTAATAACTGATATGAGACCTAACACACAGAGTCAGGGAAACTAAATTATAAAGGGAGGAATGGTGTGAATGTGCGTGTAAGAGCGACAATGTTATATAACTGTGTTAATGACGGAAATGGGCTTTGTCATGGAAATGTTGACGAGGAGAGAGAACGATTTCGTCCGGTTCGGACCCATCATATGTGTGCAAAGATGTCTACATGTGTAAGGCATAAGAGAATAATAGAGATCTGAAAGTTGTCCAACTGTGTCAGGGAGACTGCAGATAAGACAATACAAAAGAACAAACAGGTAGATTATTATGTCTGTATACGAATGCTAGGAGTATCAGAAACAAAGGGTAGAGTTTGTTGCCTTAGTCAATATGCTGCGACCTCAGATTGTAGGTATTAGTGAGACCTGGCTATCAGAACCAGATCTACTAACTGGTATCGAGTGTCAAGGGTACAGTATTTTTAGGGAGGATAGGAGAGGAGGGTCCGCGTGGTTAGCCGAGTGGCTTTGCGCTTCGCAACCATATGCCTGGGGAAGGAGTGTCCTAGGTTCGATTCCCGTCGACGACGTGAGGAGCTTAAGGATCTTCATGATCTTCGTGGACAGCAGGATTTTTTCCGCCAGTTACTCTGGGGTTTTTCATCCCGCAGGCAGGCAAACCGAACCCGTGAACCACACAGGCTACAGTCACAAAAATACGGCAAGGAAGGCAACGGGAAACCACCTTGCGTCACTATCTGCCTAGTAATTAGCTGCAACCTTCTCAAAGAGAGGAAGCCACAGGATCAGATCAGATCAGGAGAGGAGGAGGCTGCTGCTAATGATATCGGATGATATGACTTGAACCCAGTTAGAGTTGAGACCTATGACTGTAGTAATACTACTAACAATATTTCATGTGGCAGTGAGTTTGAAGGCATCTGGTGTGAGGTGGAATCTAACAAGATCAATTACATAGTGGATCGGTTGCTAGTGGTGAAGAAATGCATCACCAAATTGAAAAGATGAGCGAGAAACGAGTAATGATAATAGGATAATTTAATTATCCAAATATAGATTGGGTAGCAGTAGAATCTCATGAGAAGAATGAAAATGCATTTATTGAGCTGTTGCGGGACAACTTCCTCAAGCAACATGTGACAGAAGGAACTCGAGGGTAAAGAGTGTTAGATGTTAGATTTGATTATACTGTCAGAGGGCGTTTCAGTTAAAGACTTAACTATTCTTCCTCCAGTTGGTGACAGTGATCATGCAGTACTCACTTGGGAAGTGACTAAGTTTATGAATGTTCCATTCAGAAAAGGTTACATACTGAACTACAAAGCAGGAAATTATGACCAACTGAGGAGTATACTGAGTTCAGTGGAATGGGATCAGTTGCTGGATGGGAAGAATATCGACAGTGCATGGGAAGCATTTAAACAATACTTAAATGATGCGATATCAGAATGTGTCACGAGAGTTCGAAGAATAAATAGGGTAGGAGTCAAATGGATGTTTAATCCAATTAAGCAAGAGATTCGTAAGAAAGGGAGAATGCGGAAGGAATACCGTGTGCATAAGGATGACGTCCGTTATGAACGTTATAAGCAGCAGGCTAGAATTGTCACAACTGTTGTACGGAAAGCAAAGTCTGAGTATGAAAAGAAACTGGCTCTGCGTACTAAAGACAACCCACAACAATTCTGTCGATATGCTGCAAGTAAAAGAAAGAAATAATGAATATGAAAGAATAACTCTTCTAAATCCTGATGGCGAGAGGGTTACAGACGCAGAAGAGGTTGTTCAACTAACGAGTGCCCATTTTGTTAAACGCAACATTGAGCTCACTGTTACCTCTTCACTAGAAGAAGAAACGCAAGTGTATGAGGACGAGGTATTAGAGCTGTTGCACAAACTGAATAAGAATTCAGCAGTAGGGACTGATGGGATATCAGCATGTGTGCTAAAAGTGTTCAGCTGAACTGGCCATTCCTTTGAACAGGCTATTTAATATGAGTCTCAAAACAGGGAAGATTCCGCAAGAATGGAAGGAATGTATGGTAATTCCATTGCATAAGGGTGGTGCAAAGACCGATGTATCCAACTAGCGACCGATTAGTATCTCAGGAGTGGTGGTGAAGATTTTGGAAAAATTAGTTAGGGCTCGCAAAAATTAGTTAGGAATCTCTACTTTGCAATGAACAACATGGGTTTACTAAGGAAGGTCATGTTTTCGCAACTTGCTCACATTACAAACCATGTAACCATTGTACTAGACAAAGGGAATGGATACACCATGAAATGGACACACTACGGCTTTTGACAGAATACAGCATGGCATACTGCTGCATAAATTGGAGAAAATGGGGTCTGGGTTATAGAATATTAGCGTGGATAAGAGGATGGCTGACTGACAGATATCAAAAAGTGGTGATGCGAGTCTGCAAGGTTTAAAGTAACTATAGGTGTATCACAAGGATCAGTGCTTGGTCCAGTTATTCAATCTATACGTTAATGATATTGGGAAGGACTTGACAAGCGACGTACAGCTATTTGCTGATGATGCAAAGATAGGTAGGGTAATCAGGAATGCTTCTGATATGCAGTACTTGCAGAATGATTTGAATAGGCTGGAGTTGTGGGCATGGGAAAATGGGTATCTGTTCAATGTCAGTAAATGTAAGGTCATTCACCTCGGCATGATTAGATATCCAATGGCGTATTATATTGGTGGGATTAGGCTAGAAGAAACTGATGAGGCTACGGATTTTGGGGTGTTAATAGATAGGAAGTTGAAGCTCAGGAGTCATGTGGCAAAGATTGCAAATGCAACTCAAAAGATAATTCCAATGCTAAAACGAACGTTCACATGTAAAGATAAGGATGTTATTTTGCCTCTTTACAAGGCCTCAATAAGACCTCACTTGGACTATTGTGCGCAGGTCTGGTCTCCTGGTTTCCGTTGTGATTCTGATATATTTGAGAAAGTATAAAGGAGTGTACTAAAAATGATATCAGGATTGTGGAATACTGAGTATGAAGACAGATTGAGAATTTGTAGACTGCAGACACTAGCAAACAGGAGAAAGAGGGGTAATATGATTGAGACTTACAAACTTCTGAAAGGGTCACACAGGATTTCAATTGTTTTTTTCAATTTATGGAGGGTGGGGAAAGGACGAGAGGGCATCCTTGGAAGCTGAGAATGAAAGCCGCCAGAAGGGTGTGAGGACTAGATTTTTCTCTCAGAGGGCGGTGCGTAATTGCAATGGATTGTTGCCTTTGGATGTTGTGAGTGCAAGCAGCGTGAATGAATTCAAGAATAAGTATGATAGCTGGAATGTGTAGTATGTGGACTTCCTGGATGAGTCTCTGACTCTCTGGAAGTCTCTCTTAATAATAATAATAATATTTCAATAATAACAAGAATCAGAGATAAATAGTTACATTGGTATGGACATGTATACAAAATGCCTATTAAAAGATTTTTTCAAATTCTCCGAAATGGAACAGTAGAAGATACTGACAGAAAAGCTTAGAAAGAAACAGATAGAAAATATCAAGAGTATAAGTAATTTGAACTCTTACAAAAGTTTAAATAACTTGGCTGCACATAAATTGTAACGGGAAGCTATTGTTCATAGTAGGCCTCAACCCGCCTTGGGCGGATGGGAATGAAGATGATTTACAGATAAAATATGGTCTGTATTTCCTATATCGCTAATATTACAGACACATTAGAGTATATATGCATTAATTAAAGTGCCAATAATGTACGCTGAGATTCAAATAGATCTATATAGCTTCATATTAAGGAAGTATATAAATTTGTGCTGAAATCTGAGTAAAATCAATTTTTCATCTAGTAGTTCTGAGCAATTCTATGAACCTATTTAAAAGCGTTTTAATAAGATAAAAATTACTATTTTAATATATTTTTATTAATAGTTTTAATAAAATCTGCAAGTGAATTATGTTTATCCAATACAGTAAGTGTCATTATATTAATTGCATTTCTCTGAGTTTTTAGTTAACTCTTTGTGCCTTTCGATGTCAAGTAGCTACTCTGAAAACAGTACTTGTTTTCCAATGCGTTGCGAATGTGTGACATTCGTTAAATGTAAAAGCTATCACCCATCATGGAAAATTTAAGATTTTCAATATTCTCATCAGAATATCTATCCCAATAGCACTACGCACTCTTATGTTGATTGTTATTAGTAAGTATCCTGCATTACAGATAAATTTTATGCCAAATATCAAAATAATAATAACTAGCAATTTAAGTTGATAAAATGTACTTGAAATAAAAATTGTAAATGGAAAAATTAAAAAATGTACGATACAAACCGCTTTAGCAGTGATTTTGAAGCGTGTTTCCATTAAGGTTCTAAATAAAATCACTCTTCATTTGATCAACGATTGAAGAAATTTTAAAAATTCCATCAGGAAACCAAGACATATGTTTGTCAATTATTCTCTAAAAAGGGAAATATATTCCATTTGTCTTTTTCAAAAGAGAAAGACGAAAACTGTGTTAAGCTAAACCATGTTATGTTACGGATGCCGAACATAGGGCACACATATGTATAGAATATAAAAAATAATAAAAATCGTTGCTTTTAAATATGTACTTAAATAAAAATAATAAATTCAGAATTTTAAAAGAATAGTATGATTTTTAAATATAATTTTAAGTAGTAATTTTGACAACTATTTAATGATGTTCAGCGTGGTTAAAATAGATTAAAAAAGTAAAGAAAGGAAAAAGAGCCAGCAATTGCCCGTTTCAGTTCAGTATTTTCCAAATCGTGGGGATGTCTCTCCTCGATGGAAGCCACTTTGTGATAAGAGGACACGAGATATGTCCTAATAGCGACTACACTCATAATACTTGCAACTCAGTACAGGTGGCAAAGCTCCATGTAGGAATTTAAACGTTAAGAGCACTGCGAGAAAAAAAAACTGAGCTAATAAACAAGTCCAGTCATTGCACAATAAGGTTCGTATATTTTTTTTAAATGCTGTAAATCGCAAATGTCATTAATCTCGATGTTATTATATTATTTCAAATATACGTAACGGAAATTTTATTAATTTTAGACATTAATTTTGTCTTATTTTTACATATTTAAAACTACCTTAAGTTATTTGGGGAAAAATTCTTTAATGAGATGACAATGCTTGTCAGACACTCAGCGAAAAGTTTAGTTGGATTTCCTTTGTATTCTTTTGTGATACATCGGTGCAAATCGTTCTGGCATCCTTTATTATTAGTAGTTGAAGAGTAGAAAGTGGTCCAAAAATACGTCTCAATGACATGTCGATTGCAATCGTTTAAATGCTTGCATATTTTTGCTTGATATAAACTATGCAGTCAACTGTAACGATTAAGCGTAAAAAAAGAGAATTTAACATTTTATAGTCAAGCGTTAAGTTCGCTTTTTTACGGTTAATTCTCCCATCCCCTTAAAGAAAGTCCTGGGTTCATTATTAATGTACATGATCTCGAATGAAGAGTTGGAGACCGTAACAGAGCGAGGAATGGGGTAGGCTTGAGTTTGCATTTTCACTATAGTGATAGGGTGCAATCACTTTTGTTCTTTTAAGTGCAATAGTTATATACAAAATGTGTTTAAAGTTGATTTCATGGCGATTAAGGCAGAAGTTAAAAACCTGATGTGTCAGTAACGATGGCGAGAGAGAAAGTCATTCAATTTATCTAAAAATACGAGAAATTCAACGACCAATGACTTGAACTGAAGGATATCAAGAAGTCGCGGACTTTTTGATTCATCCAAAAATAAAATTAAATCCCGTTTCACTACGTCGAAAACAACATATTATCCACATAGCTGTCCAAATCTAAGCTTCTTACTGTGAAGATAATCAGGTTTTTCTAAGGGACTTTTGGCTTTTAAAATAATACTAAGCAGTCGTTGAACATTAGGATGAAGATAACGTAACTCTAGGTGGTGGTGGTGGTGGGGGGGGGGAACAAGGCATTGGAAAGTTCTTAAAAATATCAGCACTGCCGTTGATAGAGCCGATCCTGCTAGTATCATATCCTAAGGTATAATCATGGTATTCAGAAAAAAATAGGAACAAATGATTTTGTCTAATTTTATTTTTGATTCAAACTTTAAATATTAAATCACATGACCAAAATGAATTTCGAATAAATAACTTAAACTAAATAGGTATTCCTCTGCAGTTGATCAAACCCGTATCTCCGCGTTCTGTTGTGATCTCCTAAATAATATACACTAAAGACCGAATGGTCAATTAAAAAAATATATATAATAGGGCCAGTATATGGCGTTAAATATTAAGAAAAGAATTGGATACATGATGCGACAAACTCGGTCCAAGTTGCTTTTTTTTGAATCCTGCTTTGTTTGCTTTGAAACGGATTTCGATATATCTTCCACTTTGTTTTCGGGAGGCGAAATTTTCTGGAAAAAACGAAGTGTAAATATATTAGGTCCAAAATGAAACGTGATTAAAATTTAATCTAAAATTAACACTAAATTTGATGTTGAAAGAAAAGAAACTCGTTATGCATTAGTGATTCGTGTCACGAAGAGATTATTTCTTGACTTTATTCAGTTATAATTTAATAATTTAAGTTACTAATTTAAAGGCCTTCCAAATGATATTTAATAATTATTAACAAAATTATTTTTAAATCGTTCCTTTGTCATTAAAACGCTAATACTTTTTAAATCACTAATAAATAAGTCGCAAGGTTTAGGATAAAGAAAAATGACCAAATTAAATAAGCACCAAATTATATCGCTGAAGAATTCTTTGTTGCCACTGCGAATCTTTAGTCTGATTTCCCCACTCTGTGATAAAATGCGCAAAATGGATTTAGTTGTTTCACCTAATTGCAAAATTTATTGTGCGCAATTATTATTCAATTCATTTCATTATTCATTTCAATTCAATTCATTATTCATTTCATAAAATTTAATGTTCGTGGTCACCATTAACAGAAAGGAAAATGTTGTGCCATTTCTTCCTCAAAGGATCAGCAAGATCGTTCGGCAAGCAAAGTCAACTCAGCAATGTCCCAAGAACTATTAAGTTCAAGTAGCATGATAACAAATGTTATGCTGAGAATACAAGTTAATTCCTACAAAGAATCAACCAACAGACAACGTATAACTGTCTGAATCACAGGTCTCCGCAAACGTATTAGTCACTTTCCTTTATGCTATTAGTAGTTTTATTCTCCTTTCCTTCCGTGCCACTACGTAGATCTGTAATATAATTCAACCCAACCGAAATTTTGGCTTTGTTCATATGAAAAAAAGAAGCATTCAACTCGTGTAAAAAATAATTTTAAAAGAAAGTAAAAAAAAAAATCAAAACATTTTAAAAAATAAAGTCAAACCTTTATTATTTGATAGACAGGATAAATGTGAATGTGCCTACAAAGAGAGTCATGCATTTAAAAAAATTAAGGGCCCGATTAATAAGCTAGATTATTTATTATTTTGCCTTATTTGAAGTCAGAATGTTTAGCAAGTAAGAGAGTTTATGGTTATATCCACAATTTTATACTTATATATATTCGTAGACCTTATATAGAGATGACCAAATCTTGGTGATGACCACATTAAGTAGTGAGTTGTAATTCTATTGTCATAATGGCATTGGCTCATCAAAAGATGACAGAATTTGAAATTATCATAAGTAATATGAATGTAACTGATTTCCTGCAATTTACAAAATGAATCTAAAATTCGACACTCGAAGTGATCGCCAAATCACTTCGACTTGCTCACACTATGTTTTTCCTGTAACTCCCTCCTCTGGTATAGTTCTATACTTAGGCTGCCGATAAACAAATTGCTAAACCGTGAGATTATATAAATAAATAAACGGCAGTTTTCGCCTTCATATGTCTTGGAATGATAAATATCTTTTATACAACTAGTAATGTAAGAAATATTTTAAAAAGCCTGTTTTATTTTCTCCAGGTCAACCATACGGATTGGTTCATATGGAATGATGCGTCTTTTGGTAATAACAGCATCCCTATTATTTGAACGATAGCTTTAAAATTGATCTGCGAATGCCATGGGTATGTATGTAAGAACATGAGACTCCTGAAGGGGAAAAACTTTTATACCTCCGTATAGATCGTTTCTCGAGTATTTTATTTCTCGGTTCCTTTGGTTCAAAGCTGTTTCATAAATTACAGCAAAAAAGTACTAATTATGATTATGTAAAACTAAACCCAAAATAAAATAGAACGCATAGTTCTCTACTAAAAGTCTTCTATAAGAACCGCCTCGCTTTTAAATTCATAGCCAAGATGCCATGAATCTTGTGTATGCGAATGATTATTGACAAGTACCACACTTGACGTCTTGGTCTAAAGAATATTACAAGAGCTAATAACATGTCTGCCATCGTAAGCGTGTAAATGGAGTAGGCAGCCCTCTTACGCCGCAGCTCCGTTCTTGAAAGAACGGGCGTAAACTGAATCGGCGTAAAACAAACCCAATTTTAATGGGAGGTACGAAGTTATGTTCCGCGCAGTAAAAAAATATGCACATGAAGTATGTGTAACATTATTATATTTAAAGCTTTGATAATACATACATATATATTTGTTAAAATAAAATTATTAATAACGAAAACAAAACAAAATTATATACAAAAAATATGAAACTTCGAAAAGAGATTACATATTTCTATGTTGAAGTTCCTGGTTTCGGATCACCTGCATTTTTCTTTTTTTTTTTTAAAGTGTCCAGTGTTAACTGCCTAGATTTTCTTTTTCTTTCTTTAAGGAGTTCAGTGTAAGGTCGAATAGATGCGATTACACTCCTTTTTTACGTTCGCACTCCGTTCCCAATCGTGGTCCATTTCGCAGAGTTCATCAGTCAATGTCTCTATGCTTGCAAGGATACGCTGTAAATCGGCCGTTTTCATATCTGTCAGAGAACCTTCTTCGTTTTATTTCTCTTCCTTTGGATGTTGACTTAATTGTTCGGCTAATTCTTTTAAGTCTTCTTCATTGGAAAGCGGTTTATCATGGCTCTCTAAGCCTTCTGTCACATCTTCAGCTGTAATATCGTCCAATCCCACCTCTCGCGCAAGCTTGATAACATCTTTAATAACATTCTCCTCTTGCTCTAATTCCTCGAAGTCGTGCATAAATGCTGGAAGAAGGTTTCGCCATGCTCCATTTAAACACTTTGCTGACACGTCGTTTCAAGCTGCCTCGATGTTGTTAATGCCCTTCAAAGTATCGAATGACCGCCAATGGTCTTTAAGTTTTTCCTGAAGTGTCCAAGACTTACCATTTCCATAAATGTTATACGGAGGTAATAGGCTTTGAAGATTGATATAATCCCCTGATCCATCGGTTGCAAAAGCGATGTTGTGTTTGGGGGCATGTAAACAACCTTGACATCCAATGGTGTTCTTACTTCAGCAAGGTTTTCAGGATGTCCAGGGCATTATCCAAGAGAAGCAATGCCTTGACTGGCAAATCATTTTCTTTACAGAAGCGAAGCACGGTAGGACAAAAATAATTTGTGCCAATCTATAAAAACGTCTTGTGTAACCCAAGCTTTCTTGTTCCATTTCCAATAGACTGGCAGCATGGTTTTCAGACCCTTGAAGGTACGTGGTGTCTGTGAATGGTACACCAACGTTGGTTTAAGCTTCAAAGTTCCGAAGACATTTGCACCCAACAAAAGCGTAAGTCTATCTTTTGCAGCTTTAAAACCTGGAGCGGAATGTTCTTCACAGGAAATGAAGGTGCGTGATGGCAATTTTTTCCAGTAGGCGCAGTCTCATCAACATTAAAAATGAGATCAGGAGGATAACTTCCTTGTTCTACACAGTCTTGAAATTCTTTAGCAAAAGCAGCCGCTGCCGCAACATCTGCACTTGCCGCCTCACCACATAATTTGACACTGGGGCACTTACTTCGAGACTTAAATCTTATGAACCAACTTTTGCTTCCTAAAATCTTCGCCTCCATCTGTCTTTTTAAGATCCTCAAAAATTGTTTTTGTTTTCTCAGTTATAACAGCCTGCGTCAGAGGAATGTTTTTCTGATTCAAGTCATCCACCCATAACGATAATAATTTTTCCATTTTTTCATGAAGTTTACCTCTGCTATAACGTACATGTTTTGCATTTAGTGCTGCCGTAGATTGTTATAACTGAGAAAACAAAAACAATTTTTGAGGATCATAAAAAGACAGATCTTAAAAAGGATCTTAAAAAGTCTATCAAATGGAGGTAAGTTCATACTTTCTACAGACATTAGCACATGTCTGCCCATCTTCCATTCTTCGAATCACCTCCATCTTCTTTTCAAGTGTGATTTATTTCCGCGCCTTCTTAACACCAAGTTCTGCTAATTTTTCTGCACTTCTATTATCAGACATGGTATGTAATTACGTACCTTACCAATATAAATACGTATGTATGTAAAAAAAATTAAATAGAACAATTAGGTAGATTCAACATTAAAACACTAGGTTTGATACATATTGTATACGTCGTAGTAGCTCGGTAAACACTCAAACACTAGAGTGCCTGCTAGCGTCGTTTCTCAGTCAACCACACTACAGTAAGAAAGCACGCGCAGGCAACCGGTGTTATTGTGAATCGCCGTAAACCGAGGCAGTAAATCTCCGTTTGTTGGAAATACTGCCTGTATTTCCAACAAACGGAGAGTAGTTTGCCGAATTACAAACACCTGAATATTAGTATCCAGCAGTGTTTTCCATTCCCGAGTCCAGAACGATACTGATACTGCTTGTCGCTTCCCTAATTGTTTCTAATATATCTAAGAGTCTCTTCCGAAGTTTTTATAGAATAGTTTACTATCGTAAACTATTTTATAACACTGACTTAAGAAACTTGAAAGTACACTCTGTTCCTAATATAACGTATTTGAATAAATAATATTAATATTGCAACTTTTCAACAATTAAATAATATATAGGAGTATATACAATTTTTTTTTCTCTTTTGTTACCTGTACAAGTATAATTTTCCGCTGTCCACCTTTTGCAACAAAACTGGCAAATGGATATTCCAGAAGCGCTGTAAAAACAAAGAAAGAACAAAAGAACACCCAAACGTCAATAGCTGTGATGTAGGTCACGGGAGGAAGATACGACCGCACTTGGCCCGCTGTTGTGGTGAGAGTCAAGAGTGTCGTAACTCCTATGGTCACTCTGGCAGGAACTGCGTTCACGTCGATCCAAAACGATACCCAAGACACGATAACGATAAACGTGGTTACCATGTAAGAATTGAAGAGATAAAAACTAGCTTGGCGTTGGAGTACGAAGGTAGCATTGATGCAAGCAAAATATCCGGAGACATCTGAAAATGAAAGGAACTATTTTTTAATTTTAAAAACGTATTAGATTATCTTGAATGCTAATTTTAAATTAAGAACATATTTTTCTCGTATATTACACTGGATGACAGTAGAACTTTTGTTCTTTATCGTATAGAAAAATGTGTAGATCTTAGAGATTTTCAAAGTTCAAAACTGATTACAAAATGTGTTTATTACTCACTAGTTTTAAATAGAAAGTAAGACTGGAACAAACTAGACACTTCATAATAATATCAAACAAGGGTGAATTCTCCATGCTCGCTGCGCAAGCTCATTAATTGAGAAAGAAGTAATATTTATTTGTTAATATTTATAAGCATTCCATTTAGGCTTTTATTTTTGTAGACAGAAGACGTCTTATGCTTGCGCGGCAATAATTGAGCTTTACGTTGTGTATTGAAGGCCAATGCTTGCTAGTCAAAGCTACCTTGGCTTGCTCGGTTGTAGGAGCTTCCAGGTCCTCGCAGCAGCACTGTGATTTCATGTGCGCGCATAGCCATTTCACGTCGTCTCACTCTGTTGCTTAAACACAGGCCATACGCAGTCAACGTAGCTCTAGCCAGCGAGCTTCAGCCAGCCTTTACAAATGTGCGTGTTGCTTGGGAAAATTAAATTACAGCCAACTTTTTATGACGATGTTATTGACCAGTTCATAAAGAAGAACCGTAGGGTAGAATGTGTATTCAAGTAGCTAAATTGAAAAAGATAGAATACCATTTGTAAAATAAATATTGTATTTGTATCATTAAATGTACATAAATTTCTAAATATGTAGTTCTAAATGGTCAGTAATTAATTATTCCGCTAATCAGACTTCAATCACACCTCTCACTCCTTGAATGTTAACAAGAGCAAGCGTGAATTTCAAGACCAGAATTCGGCCCTGATATCAAAGTAGATATTGCATAATAAACTCAAGAAAAGTTAGCTACCGATCGCTTCCACTCACATCTAGCATCCCTATCAATGTTCAACATGCTAAGCTTCACATGCCCTGAGATCGCCTTCCTAGATATTTCTTGAAAAAAGGGTTCTCATCACTACCAGTGCTCATATTTATCAGAAAAAGAAGAGATGTGAGATCAGAAAATCGATTTTCAATATTTGTGCATTTCATAATTGTTCAGGCATTGGAAAATTCTATGAGCGATTGGTAATTTTCTGCTTTACAGTTTCCGAAGATATTTGTGATTACTGTTTTAAATTATCTCCGAGTAAATTCTTTAACTTCGCTTAAAGATAGTATCAAGTTTTCCCTCGCTGAGAAAGAACACGAAATCCGTGACAAGAAATAATAAAAAAATAATAATAGCCATCTGTATACAGAGCGATTGACTTCACATCAGATTGCTCTCCTATCCCATAATGCACAGCATATTCTCTTCTCTAGCGTGTATAATGTCATATACATTATGGCCACTACCTAAACACTATCCAGAGTAGTATGTAAATAATTTGTTCAAAAACTTGCCACCAGGGTTTAAATATTATTCGAGTTCAATAGCACTCTATTAGTACTCATTAATGATCCGAAAAGATATTTCATTGCTCTTAAGCGGATTATTTCAGGATAATCAGCTGTTTCAAATTTTGGTTGTGTTGAGTAGTAGATAAAAAAACTGCTCTTTTCCAGAGTAAGCCCCCTCTGAATGACCTTTAATGCAATCTCATCAGATGGGAGCCAGACCCCGAAAATACTGCTGAGAACTAACGTAATAACTTTATATACAAATAGCAAAAGAGAATATTATCATATTACAAAACTCCAGAATAAGAACAACTGCAGCAAGTTTTTCCCACGCTGGTAAGGAAAATTATACTGGCCAAGAAATTAAATTCCTGTTTTCATCCTATTTTATTGAAGCGTGAGAAAACAAAAGTCGGAACGTGAAATATCTTCACGATTCTCAATATATCCGGGTTTAGCTCCCACTGACAAGATCTTGATAAGAAGGTCGGCTGAGTAGTGACTCATGACTCTCTCAAGACTACATGGTATTATACACCTTGAGAAAGGAGTGTGCTATGCATTATGGGATGCATAAGGAAACTTCATATGAAGTCAGCTGCTTCTATTTATATACAAAAAAGCCTAATCGTGAAGATATTTCACGCTCAAACTTTTGTTAGCTCAAGCATGGAAAAATAAGAATGAAAACAAGAATATAATTCTCAAGTATTAAGTTTAGTTAAACTTGAGTTTAACTTCACTTAAAGTTTGATAAATATGATATCCCTTATGATTTTCCTAATTTTCAGGTCAATATACATTTCTTCCTGAATTTTAGCTTCACAGATCCTGATATTTCTATTTCAAAATTAGATAATCTATTATTCTTTCAAAAATAATAATCTATTAAATGATATTTCTGTGCTCTACAATCATCAAAACAGTAAACAACATTTGATGGGACCGATTCCGCCAGCCTCTAAGAATCATTAAATAGTACAAAAGAGATGATAAATTCCTCTTTTGGTATTTTAAGAGTATATGCATAATCTGATCACATTCGTCATTTTAGTACGAAATTATACGTGCATAAAAATGAAGCATCTGAAATTTTTCTAGCAATAACAAACTACAAGTTTGCTGGAGAGTAACTGATAAATGAAAGTCGATACAAATTGTTTTTGATACTGGTCCTAAACAATGAATATGTAAATCTGGCGTACTAAACCTTCACGTAGAACAGAAACAAGTAACTCGTACGTCTTCTGATAAATTAGTCAAGAAAAAAACAAATTAAAATTCATGCATTTAAGGGAAAATATTCCTTTATTTCTGTGTAAAATATACATATACACGAACTAAAATATCTGTGGATATAAATCTTTGGTCCCTAAGTATATCAGAAATCCTATTGAACAATTAATTCGACGTGACAATTTCTTGTGGGTTATTATTTGACTACATAGTACCTTATCGCACAAATAGTGTCCTGCTGAAATTTCTCCCGACAGTAAAGCCATCTATTACGAGACGGGAATTTTTGGTATAAATACATGTATCAAAAACTACCCATTTCCAACTAACTGTGAAAACTTCTTCTGGTTTGACCAAAAAAAGAATTTCTAACATTAGTAAAATTTTCTCAAAGTGTAACCATATTTTGGGGGGGGAAATGGGCACCGATATTTTTTATATTAAGGACAATTATTCAGTCTATTTTTAAATTTTGTTACACGAATATTTTCAAGCATTAATAATGCATGGGATACCATATGGGAAACAGGGTAATGAGCTCATTTGATGTAAAAAGTTATTTAAAATAATTAAATGTTAGCAGACACCTCTATGACGATCATGAGTTGAAATCAGAACGTCATAAGCAGTACATTAATGTCCTGAGAACTAACACGATAAACTATCTGAAAGGGTTTTTTCTAGTTCTACCAAGGAACGCACGAAAACAGTAAGCAATTTAACTTGTGTACTCAGACCCTCAACATTCAGGAAGTGTGTTCTGGCTGACAATAGCTTGGCATAGGTAAGCAATAAAACACGTCCAACTAAAATTAAGCGAATACACATTCTAGATCCGATTCAGCACAAACTTGATTTCGTTATTTGGATTAATGCCGAGATAAAGACACGAGATGTCACTGTGCTATATCAACTTCAGATGACTTATCTGTTTACGGAAGTGAAAGCGGGATTCCCCCCCCCCCACACACACACCCCCCAGAGAGAAAGAAACTTTGCCACATCAGTTTCACAGATAAGAATGCAGCAAGATTTCACTTATATCCAATAGGTGGCACTTGAGAGGTAACGATTAGGCACCAGATTGGTGGTATGAAAAAAAGGGGGGCGGAAATAAGATTTAAACTGATTTTGTTAAGACGAAAGCCCCATGCTAAAATTAAAAATAAATAAATAAATAAAATAAACTTATGAAATATAAACTATTACATAAGATTTTTATATAATATTTTATTTATTTTGAGTATAAAATATTACAACGAGAAAACATTATTCAGCAAAATATAAACTATTATATTTGTGGTCTTGTTCAATCTTTCTGCAAGTTTGATCGTCCGTGGAAGCGAGAAACTCTCAGCGCCTTCTTTGACCTCCCTTGCGGAAGTCAAAGAACGGGAAGTGAATCATCGATCGGAACAGGTAATAATCAGTATGTAGGGTGAGGGGAAGGTTGAAAAAGCATCTTGATTTTTTTCTTGTGTTTGGACTGGTATAGTCAGCTGGTGTTATCTTAGTGGGGAAGTACATGATTTCGACCGCCTTGGCAGAGAACAGCTAACTCTGTGAAACTTTCTGCCCATGCATGGCACTATTGTGTTGTACTTTTGCAACCATTCGTGTATGTATCTTTTAAAATCAAAAAATAAGAAAGAATAGAAGTGCCAGCTGATGATGAGCCTTAGTGAACTACGTTCTCGAAATTTTAAATTCATTTAAAAAACGCGGCCTTGTTCTCTAACAGATCTCTTATCAAAAACGAAAGTGCTTCTATCTGTTCCAGTGATTCTTGAATTGCTGATACAGATTTTTCATTGCACCTATTTGATGAATGATATATATTATTATTATTACGGGTATCTCCATATGTTCGTCTGAAGATCAGAAAGAAAGTTTTTAAGGTATTAGTGTAATGACGAGTAATGGTATCAATTCCTACCAAACTTCTTCGACACCTTATGGTGATCTTAGCGCTTGGTTAAAATGGCGTTCTAGTTACAGGCACGGGTTCGACCCGTGCCTGTAACTAGATCGGTATTGTCCAAGCTCGATGCAAGTTGCACTCAATTAGCTACACTGAGTGACCATTTGGAACATGCTAAGTCTTCGAAAGAATATCCTGGCCTTTAACTTTTTTTAATGCAGATAAAAATAATCTGGATTATCCTCAATCCTTCTTCACAGCATTCCAGGCTTTGCTGACTAGTGCAAATATGGTTTTGCCAAAATTCTGAATGACAGATAATATGTGGTAAGAGGTAGGGTTAAATCTTGCATTTCTGTGCATGCGGTGTTTATAATAAAACACCGCATGCACAGAAATGCAAGCACGTACACGTCCGTACACAGACGTGTATGTGCTTTCATTATGCAAGGCTTAACCCAACCTTTGCTGATTTCTTGAAATAAATCACTGGAGAAACGTATGCAGGTTCACTGAAGCACTGATTTGCCTTAGATGAGATATTAGAAGCGATTTTGACAATGGCCTACAGTATGCAAGTTGAAATGTGAGAAAAGTGTGCATCTGTATAAGAAATTTCTAACTGTATTCTTCCCGCTGGTACACTGCCGGACTGTTTTTGATTAGCTGGGCGTTTTTAAAATCATTTCTCAGAAAAACGAAAAAAAAAGTGCTTCTTTGCTATGGTTTCTGCAGTGATATTTTCTTCCTTAACAAAAAAAAAATTACCTGATAGCTTTCTGATCGTTTTTTTTTTCCCTGTCGTTGCCGTATCATGAATGGAAAGAAACAGCATACAGCGGTTTATGTGCATGTCAAAACTTAATCATACCTTTCTCAATTTCTTCTTGTTCTTCTACATACGATGGAGTTCCCAAAGTAATGCCTAATGCGATAGCTCCACCTCCAAAAGAAATATGTCAAGTAAATAAAAACAAGATAGTTTGACGCCTTTACTTTATTTTCATACACTATTTCTCAACATAATCTCCCTCTCTCTCTCTCTCTCTCTCTCTGAACTTAATACATTTTGTTCACAGCGTTAAAGGTTTTCCTAAGCCGTCGCAGTAAAAACTCTTCAAGTTGGTTTCGGAACCATTTTCTCATCCAGTGGCGCACTCAGGATTTAATCTTGGAGGGGGGGGGGTTGAGTAGACGATTTGAGAATACACACTACGCATTGCATACGAGCTATGATTGAGCATCTGCAGTGATTGCCAATACATGATACCCGTGATCTCCTCTTGCTCGGTCAAACGAAGTAGCACCCGAGCACTACTTCGTTCGCCTTGCGTTCACAGCGGCCAGGATTCCCGAGAGCTATAGGGTCATCTTATGTGATCGCTAATTCATAAGTAGCATAGAAATAGAAGACACGACACAACTTAAATTTAAAAAAAATAATAATTTTAATTAGTAAAAGATTTCTGGAAATTTTTCTAGTGTTTTTTCCTTTTTCTTTTTTGGGGGGAACAGGGCCCCTTGGCCCCCTCCCTGGGTGCACCAATGTTCTCACTTTTGCTTTGCACAATCTTCAGTTTTTATCGCTTTAAAAATGAATGTCACTGAAATGTGTCTTCAATTTAGGAAATAACAAAAAAGTCCGATGAGACCAAATTCGGGTTGCGGAGAGAATGTTCCAAAACTTCCAATCCGATCTCGTCGATAGCTATCGAAATGATGGTGACTGTGCGTAGTCATCTGAAAAAAGCAATGGCAGTTTCTCGGCAAAGAACACGATCAGTTCGTTATTTCAACGTTCTCAGACTTCACACAGATATACGAATTTATTGTTCTCCCTAAGGTGATCACACTATCAACCTCACAACTGTCTTTTGCTTCTTTTTCGTCCTGGTGAGATACACCTGAAAAAAAAAAAAATCACATCGCTTCTAATTCACATATAAGTGTTACTACATCTCTTCAAATTCTACGGATATAAACTGTCTTTTTGAAAATTCTCATAAGCAACTGGTCACCAGAAACACTTATGCATTCAGTCTAAGTCTCTTGAATCATCTCCGATCTTCTTATTAAGACACAACAGAAATATGTATAGCAAAACAGACAACGTGATAAAATCATTTCATTGGAAATTCAAAAATCGTTGCCAGTGGTTCTTAATGTGTTGCAGAAGTCAAATTAAAAACTTGTTCATCCTTACAGCAATCCCTTCAGTCAGGATGAACAATTTTTCATCCTTTCCCATTAAACTCGTTAGGGCATTTTAAAAGGGATCTTTTCCCCCCCGCACACACACCTTATTCAGTTTCGCAGTATGGTAATAACGTCACTGAAGCCGCTGGATATTTTCGCACAACCTAGAGCGTCATTTATATTGTACTACTCGTGCAGAATGTATTTATTCTTCAAAAGCTTTGACCTGTTAGTGCAGAATCTAAGGTGTCAATATACACTTCCAAGAGGACAGTATGATGGGAAACATCAAGTGATGCATCAGTAAGCTTAAGAAATGCATGAGATATTAGTAGATCCAAATGTAGTATGAAACCAATTATTTATAGATCACACAACACACTATCTTAATTTAAATAATTATTATGGTACTGCAGTACAAGAAATAAACCCATTAGAAGAGCGCATAGTATTCTGAGATATAAGCTTGTTACAACTCAACCATGTCAGAAAAAATGACAGCTTTATCAAAGGAAAATGATAATATCCAGTCGGATGATTATTTATCTCTCTAACTCAGTCAAGTGCTTTGTGTATAAGAGCCCTTTAAGGTTGAATGTCACTTAAAACAATGCTCGACAAAAGTTCTTATCTTGACTTTTCTAAAAGGTGATTCACTAGTTAACGGTAACTGTTGTTGTAATGAGGTCGTACTGGTCTCTAACAAGTAGATCGTAGTCGCTCATCTGCTGACAGCAGATGTTAGAGGAATATAAAACAGGAAAAGGGGGGTGAAAAGAGTTTTTTTTAACGTCTTAAATGGCGTTCATAACTGGTTGTACGGCCATTGTAACGGAAATGACCTCATTAGATAAATGGTTCTATTATGGTAGTGCACTTCAACTTGTGGGAGAATTCATAAGTAGTCCATGCGGTCGCAGATTTCGGACGGTGAACTGAAGTGGTTTCTGCAAGGGGTAAAAAACTTATAAAAAATAGACATTGTCTATTTATTTATTTACTTTTTGTGAAAAAACAAAGTAAATAAATATGAAAAACCCTAGTGTTTTACTAAATAGTAGCCAGAAGGATAATATCCAAGCTTACTGTATGCAAACAATTGCTTACCAATTTGAAGGCAGGAACTCCACGACTATGAATCTTTTGTACACTCGTATAACAAACTGGTGACAAATTTGCTAACTTGTAGATGGAACAGATATTTTGTGATTTTGAAAATCATAAAAGACAAACATTATTGGTTCATTTAGTATGCAAATTTACTAAATATCTCATTCCTTATAAAAATCACTTTACAAAAAAAACTTTTCAAAAAATTATAATTTACGTTTAACTTTAGTACTTTATATTTTTTTTAATATAATTTTTATCTTGATAATTGTAAAAAGTCTCACTTTTTTCTTTCTGTATTACAACATTTATGGACATCTCAGTGTTTCACAGACACTCGATATACAACGATGATCTCATGTCTGGCATAATGCACATTCTGGATAATGCACAGAGTTCCATTAAATGTTGATAAACGGATATTGGTCTATTCCTTCACCAAAATAGCGGTCAATTCCTGTAATAATGAAGTTAGAACGTGATGGTCTCGCCCTCAACCGACTTTTAGGAATTTCTCAAAACTTGAAAACCGAAGATAACGCTTCTGTGATGGCCAGTTTAACATGCGTAACATCATTTCTTCATATCATACTACTGCCACATGACATGAAGAAATGAACAAGCCACGCTGGCTCAGTCTGTCCTTATACTCAGCAATCCACATTCGTGATGCAATTTTGGATACTCATATCTGAATTCTTTCCAGGTTTACGCGTCCTTCTCAATATGTCCTCTAGATGAATTTCTTCGCAGTTGTTGCATTGCATCTTCTAAACTTAAGCTCGTCATTCGCTATAATTCCAAGATCCCTCGCTTTGATTTGTAGCACATTTCCAACTATATTTTTGACTGCATACTATTTCCTATTCCTATGAACAAAGTGCCAAAACATTACACTTGGAAAAAATAAACCTTCTTCTTCACTATCTACTCACACACCTTATTCAAATCATCTAAAGTGATAGTGCAAATTATCTGCTACTGCTACTACCTACCTCCAATCCAGATTGCAAACAACTAAATACCTCTTCCTCTTTCAAAATCTTGGAGTACATCGTCACCATTTTTATTATACATCAACGACCTTTACCATTTCTCTCTCTCTCTCTCTCTCTCTCTCTCTCTAACCTGAAATCCTATCCACAGCTTTAGTAATGACAGTTCGTACTGTCCATTCCGCTTCTTCATTCGAGAAACCCGGCATTTAGCTTTCGTGCCCCGCTGCCGAGTCGTAACCCACCATTTGGGAAACGCTGTAATACATGATATACACACGCCCACCTATAGCTGGACACCACTGACGTGGAATCGCCATTGCACGATGGCACTATTTTTTCTACTTTCCACCCTTCTGGGAACTGTTCCTGTTGTTAGACGCTTGTTGAACAAAAACGGAAACGGCACCTCAGCTATTTTGCATATCTCCTTAATATAAGTGGTTATATTTCAACTAATCCCACAGCCTTATTAACATCACGGGTACTTAAAATTCTACATACTTCGCAACCTTCTTCTCATTCAACACTACTCTTAACCCATCATACATGATATACATTAACAAAATACTCATTGTACTTTCCACGGCGTCTTCTGAAGATGGAATCTGTTTCTATCTTCAGCAACTAGTCAGTTTTCCATATTTACTCTTTCTTCTACTAACGACATAACTATAGAATTCATGTTGCTGAGGAACACCCTGTTCTTTATATTTACTGCACAACATCAAGTTTTTCAGAAGCTTCTGCACAACTCCATGATTCGTCCATTTCATTCCTACGTTATTTATCCTCCTAACCTTAATAATATAATATAACCTAACATTACTACAGTATAAGTAACTAATTTCGGACTAAGTCCAGGCACTGCTTGTTGCTCACGCCTTTAATGGATCAAGCTACGACGCGTCGCCAATGTTTCCTTATCGTAGTCTTCTGCTTTGTAATTCCAACGCATCTCTCTTTTATGAAGCTTAACCCGTCTAGCCAATTCCTACGTCAAAAACACATGACCACTCTCTCCAAACGCTGGCATCATGGTGACATCTCTATTATCACTGCATGAGACAATTTTGCTAAATTCAACACTCGTGTCACACGTGTTGTTTCAACTACATACCGTGCTGTGTAAGGACGTGAATTCGATCTCCTTATTCACACACGTTATTTCCAACTTCCAATAACAACACCAACTTCCGTTATTATCACCTTCTTGTCGCTCAAAAGACTCATCTGTCTAAACATTTCGGAATCATCTACCCTCTACATTTCCTGCAGCATACTAATTATTTAAATTTAAGGCTCACTTCAACGGTACACCCAAATGGCAAGTCAATATTACTATTTCTTTCTTCAAGTTCCACATGGAGGGATCACAACCTTTCTGAGATCATTGATAATAGCCATCTTTTTTTTTATTCCTTCCGTTTTTTTTTTCGAAAAAGTTTGAACTTTTAAACTATATCTTCATAAACTATAACTCCTTTGTTAGCCATGTCTCAGGGGCATCAATGATTTGCGCACCAACTAACTTTATCAAAGCCACAAACGCTGTACCTTTATTCTAATACTCGTACTGCCTGACTGATTCTTCTCATTCCCGCTCGCACTCAAATGCAGACCATCGACAGCAAACAGCTCTCTTTTGCCTTCAAATTTATGCCATACAACCACATACTCGAGTCATCTCTTTCTGCACATTCAAGCTATCATTCCATTCATAATCGCTGCTCTCTTTCTCAGTTCCCTACTACCATATCTTGGCAAAACACTCAGTGCCCCCTCTCATACTCTCCCGATTCACTCTCTAGTAACACGCAAATCCTGCGCTATCTCATTCACACTTCCTCGGAAATCATTTGTTCTCGCGGCACATTCAACTTCTCTGCACTTTCTCCCTCTCTCTCTCTCTCTCTCCTGAGCGTCTGTCGCTCTTCTTATCGTTGCTTTCCTGAAACATACCTTCGATCCATTTTCGCGTATTTCACCACATACTCCACATACAGCACTAGACACTACTTTCTGCGATCCCACTACAAATACTCGTATTTTTACTTCTCTACTACTACTAGCAGTGGAATGGCAGAAAGTAGTGTAGTCTAGCGCTGTGTGGGGATTCTGTGGTGAAACAACCAATCTATTCTCTAAATATCCTATCTCACTCTGCAACAACTTCAATTCGGTCCTCAACCTTACCAATTCTTTTCCAATATCCGCCTTCGTGTTCATATCTTTCATAATAATTTAATTACTACGCTACCTCTATTTTATGTGGATTCTGTCTTACAGTTCATATAATCTAACGAATACTTGTCACGTAGTTAATTCACTAATACTCAAAGCAGTAGCCATTTTTCATGATTTCCATCAGAATATGTCGCTCTACCTTTAGATACTTTGGAAGAATACTGAAACAACACACACACACACACACACACACACACACAAAGTTCACAACTTCTGCAACATGTATCATAAATAAACATAAAAAAACATAGTTAATTAACGAAAAAATCTTATGTAAAACTGCAGCCTACTAAAGCCAGTTTTGCATTCTAATCAATCAACATCTCTCTCTCTCTCTCCCGTCATTATCAAAACTAAAATACAAACTGGTGGATAGTTTGACATGATTATTTGAATTTTATAACTCTCGTGCAAAGTGTTACTTATTTAGATTGTTGTGAACCAAAATGATAGCATACGTTACCTAGACCAGTATACTGCATTCTCGTAGCGCCAACGTATACCGGTGTTAGAAGCCGAAACATCGTATGCTCTGTGTATTGTCTGGATGGGATCACTACACCTGCTTCATGCCACTGAACCACTAAATTCTTTTCTGTAAGCGAATCTATAACAGAAGGAAACGAAACCGACTTCTATAGATGGGGAAAATGTCAAACCTTTAAGTCCGGTATAAATTCCACACGGAGACTGTTTGTAGGCAATTTTTTTTTTTTGAAATTTTATTGAGTAATCTCAATAAAATTTCAAAACAGTAATCTCATCAGGGGAATATTAAAAAAAAAAGACTAACAATGATGAGTACGAGCGATTCATGTTGCATTATGGTTACCTACTTGATGAGAAGAGTGTCCGGGATATGATGATCTAGGATCATACCTTGTTCCTTGTTGAATTCTTCTGCGTGTACTACAATGTACTCGAAATTAGCAGATCTTTAAACTCAATAAAATTTGCCAACAAGCAGTTCTATGTGCAATTCATACCAGACTTACAAATGGTTTGAAATAAAAGCTAGCAAGGTGTATTATATTTTATGTAAAAGTACAGAATCCAGTTAATAATAAGTTTTTATGGAACTAAAGGAAGTCAACATCACTCAAGAGATGCGTAAAATGAGGAATGCCTTTCCTTTTTCTTCTCTTAACCGTAAGAAACATTTTTAAAGTCATTTCTGCAATTTCCATACAAAATCTTCCCTGTTTAGGTAGAGATCTAACAAGAAACAGTACTGTTTTTATGCAATTTTATTTTATTTTGTAACCTAATCGATATATACAGTCATCATAAGTTTTGTTCATAAAAAAAAAAACTGAAGAATCTTAGCTTATATTTGCAATTAAAACAAAACAAGAATATCTATTCGAAAATTAATTTTTTTATGAATATACGTATACAACATGCATATGTGTGATCCCTTCAAGCGCATGTCAAACACACTATGGAGACACAGCATCTCCACCACTCTAAGGTATAAACGCAATAAAGTAGTTAAACAGACCATACACATTAGGATGCCTTCCTCAACTAGTCTAGCGTAATAATCTCGCTGCCACCTATCCTTTCACGTCATGTAGTGGTAGTTCAGGTAGCAACTAAAGCTAATGATGATATATTACAAAAGCACTTATAAAAGGTTCTTCACATCCTAATCAGGATCCGTAGAGTAGATATATTGCTAATGCATAGCGCTACGCTCACTCTTCTGCTGTATTACAGCACATCCCTACTTTTCAACGTTTTCTCCATATACAGGATGGTTCAAAATTCCAGGTATAAACTTTGAGGGGAGGTAGAGAACATCAAAATCAACCATATTCACATAGGAAAGCATGACCGGAAACGCCACCCCGAAAGTGATAGGTGGCGCTGTTCGTCAGCGCTCCAGGTGAGCAATTGGGGCTTCCTTATTCAAGCTTTCGACGTCGTACGAAGAACATGCATCGTTTTACGAACGATGAGATGGCAGACATGCACCTCGTTTACCATATTATGTATCTAAATTTATTAGGCGTAACTGTTCAGTTACGCCTAATAACGTTTTTTACACTAATTACTGACTCGTGTTATTTCTGTATCTTTGTGTCGCTGTTAGTACCTTCCGGTCATGCCTTCCTATGTGAATATGGTTGATTTTGATGTTCTCTGCCTCCCCTCAAAGTTTGTACGTGGAATTTTGAACAACCACCTTGTGTGTGTGTGTGTGTGTGTATATATATATATATATATATATATATATATATATATAACTTGAATTAAAATTAATAGAATAGAACAGAATAAAATATTGTTTTCTTTCATTCTGAAAGAAGCCTGAAGCATTCTAATCGCTTAAATAATATGTCTTTCGATATACCTTGATAATACATATGAACTGTACGAGTTAGGATTATGAACCCGGAGGTGGCAGCAACTGTCTGACTTATTCTCGTGAACCTTCCTTCTATCCACGCCAGCGAGAAATGTACTCTGGTGGTGAGAAAGGTGAAGATCGCTCACCAACTAATTTGCCAAAAAATATAATTAAATGTCTGTCTGTTCCTTTAGGTGAATAAATAGGCGGTACGTGATTTATTTATTCATTTATGAATCAGTATAATTAAGCTATATTGCAATTTGCAACATGGTCAAGAAAGGAAAAACAATATGTGCGTGTAAGTGTTCTTATCTTTTACACCTTAATATCAAAAATAGCATGTGCTTAACACTGTTACGATTATTAACAGGTTAACGTTTTTGGAGTTATGGGTTGAATCAACAACTACACACCAATGTTTTAAAACTTTTTTTTGCTTTTCGGAAGGCAGTCAAATATGTATATAAAAACAGAATAAAAATAACTGAAAAAACTTTTACTGGATTCAAAAATAACAAAATTATTTTCTCTCGTGTTATCAGCATTTATGGAAATAACCAGAACACATAGAAAGTGTCGTAAGTATTGCGATAAATTTACTTTTCGATCGTTTATTATTAGTGGTAATTTATATAAATATTTTGTTATGTTTTTTTTTCTTTTTCCAACCTGATTTGTCCTGGTGATTATTAAACCAAAAAGAAAAGTATTCTAGAATGAAAACAATTCCAACTGTAGGTTACGCCCATCTGTCTTTAACTTGTCGTTTATCCATCGGATAAACATGGATAAACGACATTTTGGGTACATATGTAGAGGATGCAAACAGAATTTTTTTTTTAATAAAGAGAAATGGAAAATTCAATGCAATATACTTTAAAATTAATTTAAGGAACTACAATATTTAGTATAAGATCAAAAAGAATAATAAGAATACATCTCAATAAATAACAAACAAAACACATTTTACAACCAATAAGAATAAAAATTTCCAAGTGCATATTAATGCACATTTTTCTCTATTAAGAGAAAAAGGGATCAATTTTCCAAATAGAATAAGGACATTCCATCCCGATGGAATTCGTAATAATGCTCATCAATCATCCTGTATCGAATAGAGATAAAATATTATTGAAAAAAGGAACTCGGTATGCATCCAAAATTCTCATACAATATCTGTGCTTGTCGTTTACTCTTTTCAAATTTGTGTTACAAATCCCAAAAGAGTAAAATCGTTATGATGATTTTATGAAATGCCCATCCATGTGAGCCACAAGTATTGTCCATTTTTTCTTATTTTTTCTCTAAGTTCAGAAGTACTGAATTTATTATTCGTATTTGTGACATAAATTAGACGCGAAAACATGTAGGAGTAAGGAGGGGGGAGATTTTCATTGAGCTATAGTTTCGTTCGAATCTATTGTCACTGCGTGGCATCATTGACATTAAGTAATATCAATAAATAAATCTCTCAACGCCTTTGGATCCCTCAAAAGAAGTAGAAGGTGATCTTTTAGCACTAACTCAAACGAGTGAAAAAAAAAAAAAGAAATAGTACCTCGCTAACTCTGAAATTGGCTGAAACCAGGCAAAAAAAAAAAGTCTTCCTCTAGTCCACGGGTCGCCAAACTTCTTAGACCGTCGACCCCTTCAAGAGTTTGTTGACTTTTTATCGACCCCATCTATTTTACTATTAAATATTACTCTATTAAATATTACGTAATACGTAATTTTAATATTACCTAATATGTGTGTTGATGAATTTTAGAACATTAACGCTCACTTGTATGTCGATGCGCAAAAATGAGACTGGGTTCGAATACGTGTAAGTATAAGTAAATAAGCAACCGCGCACGTGTTGCAACGTCGCTCCTGCCGCTCCGGCCGGGCGGGAACCACAACATCCGTTTATTAGTAATTACGTCATTTTGGCCTACTTGATTTGGTCTCCGTAACTATTTTCATGACCTTGCTCCATCTTACAGGTCCTATTCATGTCACTGTTCCCACGATTCACTCTTAATTGCGTTGTCATTCAGGATGGAGGTAATCCAAGTAAACCGAATTAAATATTACCCGTACAATGATGTCTTATATTTTTCTATCGACCCCTAACAAAGTTATACCGACCCCTAGAGGTCGATATCGACCACTTTGGCGACCACTGCTCTAGTCGGAAACTAGAATCAAACCTATAACGCTTTTTCCTCTGCAGGCTTAACATCACAGAAAATTACCTAGATAAGCAGAAGAAACTATTTTATTAGAAATAATGAAGAAAATAAGCAAATTAAATAAAACCGTTTATGATTTCGGAACCAGTAAAAATTTAAATTACAAATTAGGCCAACTCGACGCAGTTTATCGTGGGATTATTCAAGGAGCTACGGCAATGAAAGAGCATTTTTATCAGTAGATAAAATAGTGTCAGGTTAAGGATTCCAAACGTACAATCACATCCATAATTTGAAACTACAAATAATAATAATAATAATAATAATAATAACAACGTTAGAAGTGCTTGTGTATTAAATAGTATATGCTTTGCATACACCAAAAGGAGAAGTTAAACAGTTACCATTCTGCAAAGGTATAAAACATAATGAAAAGTTCAGAGAAAACTCTTCCATGAGTCGTCGTAATATTACATTATTACTGTTGAAACCACTCGATGTCATCGAACAGATCTTCAGAAGACCAGTAAATTTTTGCGAGTGAATGCAAAGTGTAAATTTCGATAAGAAATTCTGCCAAGAGCGGTAACTAAGTTTTCTTACTTAAAGTTTTCCTTTAGCTTGGAAATCATATGCATACGGTTTTCATCCAACCGCTTTACCACTAGCTTTGAATATCTCTTCCTGAATTGCCGGATATTTGCTCATCTTTTAAGGCCTCACTTTGACTAATGAGCAAATAAGCTGGCAGGATGGAAAGCCTGAAACAATTCCAGTTCATTTGCTATTTCGAAAGATATCGCGCGTGGATTTACCTCCTTAGACGCATACAACATCCAAGCTTCAGAGCAACATAAAAATTTAAATAATGATTTAGAAATAAAAACATTTAAAAGATACTAACGGAAAAAATTACGCGCAGCACTGCATTAATCATTTAATGGAAACCAAAAATTACGTACTACTTTCTCCATAACGACCTCATCCCAATGGCAAACATTAATCAAGTAACTTGGTACACAAATAAATGCTACAGTGTAACATTTAGTTACACTGTAGCAGTTTTTATTTTAAGGTTAGGTAAACACTGTGCACTATAGCGCCAACTAGTCATATTCAATAGTATATTTCCGATCCAAATATGAAAAACAAAACAACAAAAGATAACAGTATAATACACTAATTTAATAAGCCGAAAGGCTATTTTACCGGCGAATATGTTAATAGAAAGGAGGTTGTGGTAAATCCCTTTATGTTTTTATAGCCGGGTACGAAACTCGGATCGAAATCCATAGAGTTTCATGCCGAAAAAACTATCGGCGAGTCCAAGTGTAAATGATCACTTGGGTAGTACAACACCAGGGCAACTCCATGCAAAGGTGGCACAAGCTCCGTCACAACTTAAATATTCTCTCATAATGTAAAACCCAGATCCTAAGAGATGTATTGTTTTACATTATTAGAAGAGGTCACTACCCAGACCGGTTTCAATCTTTTTTGAGGTCTCATCAGTGAGTAGGTAGACCTGGAATATCAAGGTTTTAAGTGAACACGAACTTACATACCTCTACTATCGAATTGCCGACGTGGTGTACGCCTTAGGAGCTGGGTTTTACATTATGAGAGAATATTTAAGTTGTGACGGAGCTTGTGCCACCTTTGCATGGAGTTGCCCTGGTGTTGTACTACCCAAGTGATCATTTACACTTGGGCTCGCCGATAGTTTTTCGGCATGAAACTCTATGGATTTCGATCCGAGTTTCGTACCCGGCTATAAAAACATAAAAGGATTTACCATCCCTCTTTCTATTAGTATAATACACTCTTTGGCCATACATTAAATATTTAATGTCACTTCGTTTTCATTTCATCGATTCCCAACAAATGCCAATCTTCAAACGAACGTCTCTCTAAAATGTAAACCAATATAATAAAAAAGGGACTCTTGTACATAAAAATGAAACTATGTATTTATTTTGAAACTAGACTTAAACTAATACTGAAAATATGAAACTGTTTATACTGAAGGACAATTACATAACTCCTAATACCGACAAAAAGCAATGAGACACGTAAGCATAAAATATATATTTAAAGAATTGCAAGAGAACATAGTAATTTGGCGATATGAGCTAGCAGAATAACGCGCCTAATCTGAATCAGGTTTTATTCTTTCCACACACAGCACTGTCGTGTCATAGGTATTGGAACCTCTCGTATGTGTGGGACTCATATATTAAGAAAATTATAATTCTATCTTGTATTCCTTCCTATTACTATCAAGTAATTTGACTTTGTTTATAAATCTAATCTTGATAATAACGGGCTGGTGCAATCATAGTCGACTATGCGTCTGTCTGAGTGTTTACCCGGATACTTTGTCAGTAATGCGCACGAAAAAGCCTACCCCCCCACCTCTGTAGAAACTGGTAATTCATATTCAACTTAAAAGCCCTTGGAAAAGTTCCTAGCATCCTAAAACGGATTCGAACCAAGGTATTTCCAAATGGCACAGTCGATACCCGACTGCGCCAGAGCCGCAGGAAGAACAGTTGCACAACGAACAGAAATGAACTTGCAGTATCGAATGTGAACATTGAGTCCATTCTTAAAGAAAATACATTATTTATATTTTTATTGCGAGCTACATCTGAATTATGCACGCTTTGAAATCTACTAATTCGAACTCCCCTGTAGGAACAAAATTACAATCTCTTCATTTACAAGGAAAAGCAGCTCTCACTCTCTATGTGGAGGAAGGAAGGTATGCCAGAATACAAGAAGAGATAAGTTAATGTCGAACACTTTAACAGCATGACTAGATACCTTTTTCTGATTTGAAATTCAGTGCTCAATTCTGGCAACTCACGGCTAACGAATGTGAAAAACAGCATTAACTTAGTCTCTATAATCTTCAGTGACAAGACAGCTGCCTTGTCTTCCGTTCGGTGTGTACGGTGATAATGAAATGAAGATTACCCCCATCTGGTTTTGAAGGGTAGCTCACAAAAATAGACACGCGCGAACAAAATCTAACAGCAGTATATCTAACGCTCTTCGTGGAACTAGAAATTCCATAGAGGAAAACAACCAGGCACATTCTAAAGCTTCAAATATAGATGGAAAACTGCAGGCGTAAAAAATAAAATAAAATAAAATAAACAAAAACGATTTCCAAAACGGATCAGCAGACAAAACTAGAATCCAGCAATCCAAGCACACAAAGAAAAATTGATCGCCAAATAAACACTTTCCATTTGTCCTCCTTAGGTATCCTTCCTGATATATTTGTATACATTACTTGGTTATAAAATTTGTTTTGTTAATTACAGAGCAATATTAACCAATATTTATCACAGAATATTCTATTGTAATGGAAATAAAAATGGTGCGGATAAAACCAAAACTGAACCACGAAACGCTGCATTCAATTTGTTCTGAATTTCCTGCAAAACTCTGCACAAAAATAGGCGAGTCAATTAAAAATCTCACGTTCTGTAATAAAAGTCGTTATATTCTCTATTTCTAGTTGAGATGAGGCTATCCACATTCGCCGATATTAAACTTCTAGAAGGAATTATCTCTTAGAAACTCTCGGGATTGGCTGAGCCATACTAATGTAGCAATGTTTCTAATACGCTTTCCAAAAATTCGACAACGAAGCGGGTTCACTAGAGAATATATTAAAGTAACTTACATGAACAAATGGCAAGAGGGCAGCCCTGAGTGTCTAGAGGATAATTGCGAACATCCATTGGACATAGCATCGTTATGGTCATCCTAATGAAAAAAAAAGTCATGTATTATCAGTATTTCTATAATATTTTATTTTCAAAAAATAAAGAAATTATGAGAGTTACTCGAAACTGACGATATTGAGCTTTCATTTCATTTACCAAATCCCACAAATAAAATTCAAAAAATTTTAAATTACTGTTGTTCTTTAAATTGCTGTTGTTCTGGTTATAATATTGTGTACTTATCGGAGAATTGTATTTTCAGTAAATTTAGGATGATTTTTAACGTCCACAGAAAAGTCCTGCATGAAGGGAGGTACTATTTAAATCGAGTACCTCCAGTTACACGCTACTCGAATTGCATTATTTAGATTTCGTGCGGTCAAAGAAATGCTACAACTTTTCGTTTTGCCCACACTATTTCGGTTTTTAACATCGTTTAGGAATAATAAAAATGTGTATTGTATTAAAAAGCTATGCAAGTGACTTATACCCATTGTCATGAGTTTTGTATCCATCGGTAGCGTACAGCTATTGAGTATATTATGGTATACTGAGGTAGCAGTCTGCCAGACATATGCGTGCAGTTTTTAGCTGTAAATCATTAATTCTATCCAATGTGGATTTAAATGACTATTATTATAAGCATATAACCAATCCACTAGCAAATGTAAGTACTACTATATTATTTATTAACGTAAATTGCTTGAAAACAATATAAGGAGAACAACTGTTCAAACATTGCTATATGAATCCTTAATTATATTCTGTATAATCTGTATACAATAATCTGTATCTTTAATTATAAATTGTGTAAATAAAGGTATTTGTTTTGTTTTATAGCGCGTTTTAAAAATATACGTAAATATTTAATCAAGTGATTTTGAAACTATCTCCTCATTCGCTATACAAACGTTAGTCTCGATTTATGTCATTTTTATTTACACTGTACGTTTTCAGAACCAATCTACTGCAATTCGAGGGTTAGGGGTACAGCGAATAGTAAAATGCGCCATTCCTATATTTCACATATAATACGGCAAACCATTTCCTATTAATAAATAATTTAATTTATTTATATTTATTTATTTATTTATTATAGATATAGTGGTAATCACCAGATACATAATTGAAAACGAATTAATTGGTATATTTAATTGAACGACTGCAATGAAATCATTGATACATAATGCAAAAATGTACGAAAGTAATTATGCTTTCCAAAATATAAACAAAAAAGTGCCTTAGTGAATTAAAATAATAAAAAAATATGATGAGTATGTTAGCTGATACAGAACAACTAGTTCTATCTTAGGAAAATCAGTATAGTGTTTCTCTGAAGGTGTCTGTGTAACCCTGTGAAATTGCTTACATAGCACTACATCACCAGAAGAAAAAAACCGTTCTAAGTTGGGTTTTTAATGGCATTATGCTGCATATATCTCAGTAGACAGACGTTTTTCTAGGACTTTTCTTTTTTCAGCAAGTTCCCGAGTTAGTCATCTTTGGCACAGGCAAATAGTTTTTTCCTACCAGAAACTGATTTTTATTTCAGCTACTCAAAAAATCGACTACAGATTCCAGACACATATAATTATAAATATGTATTCCAGACACATATAATTGTCTGGAATATATATTTCGTGATCACTAATGTAATATAGATCAGAAACCATGAGCTGGCAGCAGTCGTCTGCCATAGTCTCCTCTCCAGATGCCTATGAAAATCACTGATAGCCTTGGACCAGCCATCCGTTACAACTGAGGTTGGAGATTCGGCTTAGCCCTAGTCTTCAAAAGTAGTAGGACTAAATGGCTTCCCCACTCCCTTTTGGGAGTGGGGAAGCCATTTAAGGAATAAAAATGTTAGCAGATTTGTTTTCATTTTCTGTTGTGTTGTTCAATAGGTGGTATTGTTTTTTTATAAATATTATAGTTTACTGTATTTTGAACTTCAGTTAGGAGAAAAAACAGTTAATTGATAATTTAATTAGTACGGGACGTGTTATGGATGTTGCTGTTATAATTGAAAATTTGGAATGATATATGATTACAGTTATGGACATTTAAGAAAATTGTGATATGATAAAGCATTTGGTGAGATAATACTCGTACATTTGATGACATTACACTATTAGCATTGTTGAAATTTTAATAGTTTTTTTTTGTTATATATGTGTGTCAAAATAATAAAAGGATGGGAAGGTATGTTAGGAAGCGCAAGCCATTCTATTCAAGAATGAGAATCTAGGAAGACAATTGCATGTTTCAGTTTTGCTACAATGGTATTCACCAGCATACGCTTCAATGGTTGATATTTATTGGTTTTTCTCCGAATGCTCCAGTTTCCCATCAAAACCATGATTATGAGTTAGCACATTTTAAAACAAGTTAATGCTGTAGCCACTCTTTTATTAACTTATCTCTCCTAGCGAAAGATGAATATAACAATAATAATAATATAAAAGACCAGCTATATTCCTCATCTGTATATCTATATCCGAACGGGAAGGGGTTATTTACCCACGAGGAGCCCCAGTTATTGCATGACGGTACCTCAATTTACTGCATGTGAAGACAATTTTTTTTTTTCGCTGTACAACTTGACGAGCTGACAAATGCAGTACGGAACGATCGTTTTTCGCTTTGGAATAAGTTATTTACAATCAGACGTAAACATAATTTCTCTTGTTAAAAATAATATTATTTTTAATATCATTGCCGCCTTCGGGAGCCAACTCCGGTTGGTAAGTGGGTATACTCAGGGCAGGCGAAAGCGGACATGCGATGCATGCGGGCGCCGCTACGATGAGGGCGCCGCCGCCAGGGAACGGTTCATAAGTTAATTTTTAAGAAACAAAATTTTTATCATAAAAACAAAAAAATTCTTAGAATGATCAATATTAAACTAAATGATGCCGTATACACTGAATAAAAATTTTTAAAAAAAAATGTATATTGCCGCCTCTTTGATCAGCTGGCTGTTTACAATTTTGCAAGCTAGAGCAGGCTAAATGCTTGCCTGCAGAATGTCGTGTCTACTGCAGTCTATCTAAAGTGAAACGGTGAACAGTTTTTATGCGCAGAAACGAATTTTCGTACAAAACATTTCTAGTTAACCAGTCATATGGTACGCATATCAGTAGGCTACTGACAGTAGCGCAGTGCGGACTATTATTTCGTCTCTGTGTCGTGTTGTGTAATAATTTCTTGTGGGTATAAAATAGAAATGGAATCAAAAATTTTAAAAAAAGTTATCCGGTGCACAAAATCATAAGCGTCATGCTGCGAAACAAGCAGATATTAAGAAACAAACTGGGGCTCTTAATAAATTTGTTAAAATATTAAAATATTCTGATGCGGATTGTAACCAACTCGATACATCAGAAATCAGAGTTGAAGAACCGTGCACATCATCCAGTTTGCATGAAGGTACTATTGCAACTATTGAACAAGATAATTGAACATGATTTAAGTGAAAAATAGTTAGGATTTAGTCAACTACAACAATATTTAGTTGTAGTTGACCACGAAACTAACACATTGTTAGTCTCTGTGAATTTAGAAGATCCAGGTGAACGGGGAAATATTGATGAAAAATTACAAGTTGTTTTAATTGAAATGGGGCCTGTTCAAAATAAAAATATAATATATCCCAGAGATACATAGGGTCGTAAATTTGGCGACACGTATTATAATAGAAAAATGGAAAACGGGAGCTCGTGCCAAGAACATGGCTCATTTATTCCGAAACTTTAAATTCTGTTTTTTTGCTTTTGTTGCAAACTTGTCGCACCTACTGAATCAACTGAATCACTCACTGAGTCTTGTAGAAGGTTATAACGATTGGAGAAATGTAAGTACAACCTCACATAGACATGAGACTAGTTTAACTCACATGAAAAATTTCTTAAAATGGAACTTGATAAAATTAAAAAAAAAAAAACTACTATTGATTTCCAGACTCAAAGCATGTATGAAATGGAAAAGAAACATTGGACGAATGTTTTAGAACGCTTGATTGAAATTATAAAATTCCTTGGTAGCCAAAATTTAGCTTTTCGTGGATCATCTGATAAATTATATGAAAGAAATAACGGCAATTTCTTAAAATTAGTCGAACTGTTTGGGGAGTTTGATCGCGTTATGGAAAATCATGTTGAAAGAGCCCTACAGCGAAACAATAGAGTACACTATTTGAGTAAAGACAGTCAAAATGAAATATTGGAAACTTTAAGTAACGCAATCAGGGATACAATTTTATTATAAATTCGAAAATCTAAATATTATTCCATAATTTTAGACTGCACACCTGATGCAAGTAAAACAGAACAAATTACCATTATTATTCGCTTTGTTTCCTGTGACAATGGAATTGTCAAGATCAGGGAAAACGTTTTAAGTTTTGCAGATATATCAGATTCCACAGGACGTGGTTTATGTGCAACAATAGTGGAACAACTGGAAAAATGGAACATTCCCATTGAAGACATGCGAGGTCAAGGGTATGAAAATGGGGCAAATATGGGTTCCAAAATTTGCTTTTGAACAAAAATCCTCTAGCTTTTTATGTGCCATGTGCTGCTCATACTCTAAATTTAATCATTAACGATGCAGCCAAAGTGAATTCAGATGCAATTAGTTTCTTTGCAATTATTCAAGAAATATACAATTCTTTTCATTCTCTTACAAACGTTGAGCAATCCTTTTAAAGTTCGTAAAAAAAATTAACATTGAAACAGCCATCAGAAACGTGATGTGATAGTAAAATTAATGCAATCCGCCCTCTACGATATCAGTTAGGAGAAATTTATGATGCACTCTTTGAAATTTTAAATAATGAAAATTTTAATAAAGAAACTCAGCATGAAGCACAAACATTATGTGCTAAAATAAATGACTACAAATTTATTTGCTCTCTTATAACATGGTATGATTTACTTAACAGAATAAACCCTGTGAGTAAAATGCTTCAAGACAAAAATATGAACATTACACTTGCTTTAGAATCTATCGAAAACTTAAAAATATTCTTACAAGAGTATCGATGAGAGACAAATTTTAAAGAAGTTCTAAAAACGGCAAAATAACTGAGTGAAGAGGTGGATGGAGAACAAGAATTTAAAACTGGTACGGAAGTTCGACGACGAAAGAAGACACGACAATTTGACTACGAGCTTCATGACGAAACGCCACAATCGCCAGAAGATAAATTTAGAGTGAATGTGTTTTATACACTTCTAGACGTTGCAATGTATTCGTTAATAGAACGTTTTGAACAACTAAAAGATATAATTTCAATTTCTTGTATAGATTACTACAAATTAATAACGAAGATTTACGAAAAATTTGTGACGATTTAGAGATTCCTTGAAGGACTGTGACAATAAAAACTTAAATGCAATAGAACTATATGACGAGTTATGTGCTTTCCGGGATATTTTTCGGATGGATAATTTAAATATTCAAAAGCCCTTTCGATATTCTTAATTTTATTGTGTCCAATAATTTATCTTTCCCTAACTTTTCAATTGCTTTAAGAATACTATTAACCTTACCTATTAGTGTAGCGAGCGGTGAACGTTCCTTTTCCAAGTTGAAATTGATTGAAACCTACTTAAGAACAAGTATGCCACAAAAAAGGCTTGTTAGTTTGGCGTTAATAGCTACTGAAAATGATATATGTGCGGAATTAGACGTTAAAAAAAAAAAAATCAGCTAACGCCTTTTTATTCCCGTATATACGGGAGTAGGCGAGGCCATTTAGCCCTATCTAACTTTTGGAGACTGAGTGGGCAGTTCAATCTCCACTGGTACCCAATCAGAGACAGATGGCCCAAGGCTATCACTAATTAAGCGGTACGCAGTGAAGAGAGACGGCTCAAATGTGCCGCCATCTCGTGGTCTCTAACCCTAACACAATATATTTAATGTCTGAAATAATGTGGGTTCTACGGTCGATTTTCTTGAGTTTACAGGACGAAAAACCCGAGTTTCCGGGAGGAAAAACCTGCTTGCCCGTGCCAGAGATCGACTAACTCGGGAACCGGTCGAAATAAGGCTTAGAAAAATTTCCTCTAGTCGCCGACTAGACTCGAAACCAAGACTTCCTTCGTGCGGCCTAGCGCGGTGGTGTGCAAACGCCACATCCACTGAGCTACACAGGCTCCGGAATTTCAATAGACGTTGAAGGAATTAGACGTTAAAGACCATTATTTCTAAGTTTGTGAATATGAAATTAAAAACCTTAAAATTTTAATTTAAAAAATTTCAAGTATATTTATGTAATTTAATTTATTTTCTGTTATTCTGTAAAGATATTATTTTTTGAATACTTATATTAAATGTTCTAATTATTTCTGAATTCTTTTATTATTTTCTCATCTATCTTGAGTTTCTTTTAATTTCCTAAAAGATAGTTCCACTTATAAAAATTATTACAAGTTACTAAGAATTTAGTAACTTGTAAAATGCAAGAATTTTTTAAACTTTAGTTCAAATAAATTTTAACTTTAATTAAAATTCATTTTAATTTTGTTAGCGATTCGGGTCGGTGAGAAGGCTATAATCCCTGTATCATTATATTCAACGATTAAAGTGAAGTGGCTTTATCAAATTTTGCTTTAACTTTTGAGAATTTTTTGAATATACGGGTTTTTAACGATTATCCAGCCTAGCCAACACCCCCGGTTCGTTACATTTAGCGAACCAATGTGGCTGTTCTGTCAAAATTTATTTAAGAAATTTCAAATAATTTAAATTTTTATTATCGTAAAAGAACCACACACTCCCGGATCGTTACAGGGGCGCTTAGATAGAAATTGCATGCAGGCGTCAAAGACCCTAGCGCCGGCTCTGGGTGTACTCCCCATTAAGAGCTTGTACACATGTACACCAAGAAGCAAATAGTTAAAAAATAACAGAGAAAAACGAACTATGTACTGGAAGCGCTTTGCAACGGTTGAGTAATGCATTTAACTCGAATTCCCCCAGTTCCACTTATTCATTATAAATATTTGTATTCCCTTTGTTCAGTAAAGAATGCGGACCGACATTTTTATGCGTGAACTTTTAATAGGAGATTCCACAGAGAATATTCACCAAAAACAATTTTTTTTCCTTTTCGGATTAAATGTACAAGGTGTTAGGACTAGATTTTTTGCTTGGAGGATGGTGAATGTGTGGAATGCGTTGCTAGAGGTAGTTGTGAGTGCTTTGTTTGTGAATGAATTAAAGGAGAAGTATGATAGGTATTGTGTGTATAATAGTTAGTGTGTCAATGTTGGATCTCCCGCGATGAGTCTTCTAACTCCATGGAGACACCGTTATAATAATAATAATAAATATTCTCGAAAACTACGAAAGATAGAGAGAATAGTATAAAACAGTTATATCAATTCCACAGACTAGAGATCGCAAAACCTATAACGCACGGTACTGTTGAGAGGGGAAAGGTAGTGATTGAGTAGACAAAAAAGGAAACTAATACGTTTCTTGACAGCTGGAGGGGGGGGGGAGATCATAGTCCCTGGGAAAACTATGAGAGTATTGCTATTTAAAAGAACTGTGTAAGATGGAATAAAAAGAAACGAAGGAAAGTTGGTTCAGTATGTCTAGGCTGGACTGTGTATGAACGTTGACCAGGAGATGTTTGCGTGCTTTTACAACGAACAAGTACCAACAAAAGATCACATGGACTGTGTATGAACGTTGACCAGGAGATGTTTGCGTGCTTTTACAACGAACAAGTACCAACAAAAAATCACATGGCTAACAAAGGTCAGCACATAATTATGTAAACATTAAAATTGATTTCGCATAAAAGCCTGTTTAATCAATCGATAGCAAAATCTAATCCATGACACCAATGCTTATTTCGGCAGTAAACTTAGAAGTTAATGAAAGTAAAATGCCATGTTTTGTTGCAAACCAATACCACATCAGTGCCGTGTATCGGAAAGTGGTTAAGACACGTGAAAGAAGGAAAAAGTGATAGTTTTAATGGTCTTTGAATGGATGTTAAGTGGCAAATGCCCACTTTTAAGCAAGCTAAGGGGGAAAAAGCAAGGGGGGGGGGAATGTACGCCAGTTCGGCAGACTTATTGCCCATACAATCTGATGTCTGCCAATGTTAAAATAATTACATGGTTTACATGTATTTCGTTTGCCAGTGAGATTTATTTTATTCACAAAAAAATACTTGTAAAACATAACTTTAAAACAATGGAGCAAATTATTGGCGTTAAATGTGTTTATAGGTATCTAAAGTTGCTGTATTTTTGTATTTTATTTCGATCTTTAATATACTTTTTGTAGAATAACATGTCGAATACAATTACAAAATAAAAGCATAAATGAATGCACTGGCATTTTTAAGTCGTAATAGAAGTGAAAATTATTGTCATTGAGTGAAGATTATGGCCAAAGTGCAGGCATTTACTACCCATCATGTTCACACATCACTTTTAAAAATACGAAAAAAATATGCTATAAATGGAGTAGTTTCTTCGCAAATGTTAACATTTTCGAAGAAACTTGGCTTGGTTTTTTTATCATTCGAATATTTTTAAAAGATATGTCTTCAACAAAAAGTAATTTTTCAGTACTACTGTCGGTTATTTTGTGTTCGTAGCTTCTTAAAAATTAATAACTGAATATATTTCATTTTTAAGACCGTTTTTATTTTATTTTATTTTTGGTTTTTAAGAAAAACATTATTTTATTAACAGCTTAAAATATTTAAATTATGTTGTATTTCAAATGTACAATATCAGCAATTAAGTCGTTCGTAGGAAATATAGTTAAGGTCACTTTATGGAAGACGGCGGGAAAAATGAATATTTTAAGTTGGGGTATGAATTTCATTGCCCTGTATGAGACTACGTGATAGTTTTTCAGTGGCTAGAACAATATAATGTTTGATCTCCGGAATTCTAAACTTTTTAGCGGGATTATCATAATAATAATAAAGTACTAAAGCATTCGAAACTATATTGTTTTCAAAGTCAAAAGGGTTAGAAGAATGTGGTCAGTCCTAAAAACATTCTCGATGTTACTAACGAAAAAAAATCCTCTGAAACAGAAAAATCTTTTACTTGTATTCCTGGCCCTGTTCAGAAATGTGAGAGCAATACAGATATAAAGCATGCAGATTTAATATAATGCTTACACTGATAAGCATAATGTTAAGTTTTCTATTATTACATAAATTCTTGAGATGGTGCATATCAGGTGAGTGCAAAAACAAGAACAAAAACAGAACACCTTTTACTGATAATCATGAAACCGTCTCCACGAAGCGTAATGAGCTCGTTTGGCATTGGCTCATTATGGAAGTAGACACGTCTAGCATTGACGAAATATAAATCTGGCTTCCATATCAATTGACGTTTTGCTTTCAGATCTATCTGGTCTTGGCAACTATCTTTGTTTCCATCACGACAAGCCTCATTCATCAAACGAGAGTCTGTCCATGAAATTGATAGCCTGCTGTCAATTACATATTCCTGAAAAATATCAAAGATTACTCAGATTAGTAATACCTCTTCTAGGTTTCGGAAAAACCTAATGAATCAACTTGAAATTATTTGAGGTTGGAGTTTCCTGTCTTTAATGACGTAGTGCAGATTTTATAAAATCTTTCACAGGCAGCATCAAACAACAAACTATTTTTGAGAACCAAGACGCATGCACTTTACAAATTACTTTCCTATATATGTTGTGCGCTTAGACATAAATTTAGTAAATTCAACTTCCTGCATAATATAAACATTTATATAGCATAAAATTTATTCTCATTATGAAGTTAAGATGGCAATAATTTTGGAAATAAAAAAGACTAAGAGAAATGGTGATTCACTATTTGGCGTTTTAGGAAGCCGTAAATTAATAATTTTAACGGTGAAAACGAAATCAGATAAGTAAATTTGAGCATGTATTTGTAATTCTGATGACTTTAGAACACAGCTGGAACTGGGAGATGAAAAACACTCAAGTTTCCTGAACGGAAAAAAACAGTCACTTCCGTATGAAACGGACTAACTCACTTCAGTGGAAACCATCATAAACATGCTCCATGTTCTAGATGGATTCATGTTTCCAAATGAAGAGCAGATGCTGAGTTAGGTTCAGATCGGTACTCTATGCAGGCAAGTTGTCTAAATCATTTTTTTTCTCAAACCATGTCACAATATGACACGATGCATTGTACTGTATTTCAGGTAAGCAGTAGTATACTAAATTGAACTCTCACACACCCGTTTGACTCCTTGTCGCTTCCACAAAAAAGTTATGACATTTCCATACTACCCTCCCGAGCATCCTTTGGTCTTTTTAGTGTTGGTCTTTTCTTGGCTAAGCTGTCGTCGGTAGATTCTTATCGACTGATAATGATAAGAACAGACAACTTCTCAAGTCCCACCTATTGCGTCAACGTGAGGAGGGGGCAGATGGATATGGGTTAAGCATATTGAGAGTATATTTTCCTAGAAGGGACCACCGAAAGCATAAAAGTCATACTATTATATCCAGCTACTACAGACAAATAAAGTCCCAACCGCCTGGTCAGCGTGAGAATGAACTAGAAAACTCTCCCAAATCTGCAATCATATGTATCATACAAAGCATAAAGGCCGAATAATTCATAGCCATAATGACATTGTAATTACCCAAAGAGACAACCCTATCTCGTCAAAATGATTTGGACTTTAACCTTTCTAGGAGGTCCGCATCGGATAAGAAAGATGAGAACACACACACACGCGCGCAAAGAACAAACAACATGGAAGTAGAATAGTCGGCACTTAAAACTGTAGAGCCTCCGTAACTTAGTCGGTTTCAACCGTGGATTGTATATCACTTCAGGATGAAACTAACTTGAAAGAGCTATTGAGAGAAATTGAAAAAAAAAAGTTAAATGGGGTGTGTCTACACTAAAGCACTATCGACCAGAACAGCAGAAATAGACACCACTTAATCTAAAAGTGGTGATATATAAAAGTGGGGGATATAAAATTTATATCCCCACTTAAGATCACTGAACTAAGGAAGTCGAGAAAGTTTATGGCAAACTAGAAGAATCTTTTAGCTGCAATAAAGAATTTTATATAATCATCATGGGAGACGTAAATGTAAAAATAAGTGAAAATAATAACCTAAATTTAATGGGAAGGTAAGAGAAATGAAAGAAGAGAGAGATTGCTGGAATTACTCATGACTCTTTATTATGAGCATATTCCTTAATAAAAAAAACATCGCAAATGGACATGGAGAAGTCCTAATGATCAGACCTTTAATGAAATAGATTTTATAATAACAAGAGAAGTATATTCAAAACGATGTTATCGTCATTTTCAGCAACAATTGTTCCGACAGAAACTGTCAAGTCAGGCGGATCAAATCTCTCCATTTCTTTCTATCCTTCCAAATTCTCTTTTTCATGAACATTATGACGATATCTAAAGTTATAATTCATAAAAAATTAAAATAAACGGTTAAACAAAGTGCAATGTAAAAAATATTTAAAAAATTATTTAAACGTGCAAATCACATATATATGAAGTTGCTTTGAAAGAGAACATGCAAATAATAAAATCAGAGAGCAAAGAGAAAGCTGTAAATTAAATTAATCAAAATCTAAGGAATACAATCATTTGAGTGGAATTCTTGAAATTTAGAGAAAAATTAGTAGCTGATTATCTAGCGAAGTTCTTCATACTTTGCTTAAAATAAAAAAAAATTCCAGAAACATGAAACAATATATTAATAATAATTATTTACAAAAAAAAATGAAAAGTAAATATCATAAATTATAAGCCCATTAGTTTATTATCGGCAGTATACAAAACATTTACAAATGTAATAAATAACAGAATATGCATATACACTAAGGAGCAGGCAGGATTTAGATGTAATTACAGTACCACTGATCATATTTATACTTTCAGGCAATTTATAGAAAAACACAAACGAATATAATAAATGTCTCTGTTTGGCCTTCGTAGACTGAAAGAGACTTTCACTTCGTTAAAACCTGTTATGCTTGAATCATTGTTAAAACAAGATGTAAGAAACACATAGAGAAACTTGAAATAAATATACGCTCATGTCATCTCTGTCACTGACTTACATAAGAAACATTTCCGATAAATAAGTGAATAAAAGAGGAGATACAAGATCCTCGAAAACTCTTTGTCTGCCTTAAGAGACAGTTTTTCATGCACTGAACCGGAAGAACGGAGGTTTAAAAATTTTGACTTATCTGTGTTGAGCTGATGCTGCAGTTCTCTTGGTAGATGATCTAAAAATCAAATTAAGGGAATTAGCTCTTATATGCAGTCCAATTGCAAATAAATATAAAAAAAAACGAAATTAATGAAGAATTTAACACCGAAATAAATTATACTGAAAGATGAAGAAGTGGTAAGAGTAGTTAGATTCATGTGTTCATCTGGGATAAATCATAAAAATCAAAGTCGGACAAAAAAGAAGAAATAAAAAAAGGCATACATCTAGATTGGATGGCTTTTGGGAAGATGAGAGGTCTTTCAAAGGTGATATTCAAAGTCTTTTGAAGGAAAGCTTTCAACCACTGTCTTACATGTAATTAAACATGACACAGCGAAACTAAAGTTTCGCAAATTGAAAATTCCAGAGAAAGGAATGTGATAGGTGTGACGCTGAAAGACAGGATATCCTCCCATTTGATAAGATCAAGAACGGATGTAGAGGACATTATCAAATACATCATGCATTCAAAATGGAGATGGACCGGGCACATAGCAAGATCTAACAACACAGGATGCCTAAATTATTAACAAACCGGAGATCTATGGGTGCAAAAGGGATGGCAAGATGCAAGATAGAACTGTCAGGATTTTTGGAAAGATGGATGAGAAAAGCTGAAAAGAGAATGGAATAAATAAAATTCGGAGAGATCTTTTCCAGCAGTGAACTGGTCCGGATAAAAAGAAGAAAATAATGTTGCTTGCCCACAGTTGATTTTGGGATGCAGAAGTCTGTCACTGTCGCAAAATGGATAGGCTACCGATATGGATCCTATAATAACACTTCTTTAGATATCCTAGTATACTTCTTTCGATACCCATATATATATATATATATATATATATATATATATATATATATATATATATATATATATATATATATATGGGTATCCTATTAGCCTCACAACAAAATCAGAATCGTGAAAACAATGGTGTTCCCTGTGGTACTGTATGGATGTGAAAGTTTATAACGCGTAATAAATCAGTGATAGAAAGAATAAAGCCAGATTGCTCCCTCGAAGCTATGATACTCAAGCAAAAATTGTCATACTTCGGACATATTATGCGAGCAAATGGCAGTCTGGAGAAGATGATGATGCTTGCTAAAGTTGATGGAAGCAGAAGAGGAAGACCAAGAATTAGATGGGTGGATGGAGTTAAAGAAGCAACTGGAGTGCGCTTGGAGGTTCTGAAGGACATGGTCAGAGACAGATCGGAATGGAGAGTGCATGTTCGTGGAATCGCCAGGAGTCGGAAACGACTCGATGGAACATAACACACATCCTAGTGGCTGTGGAGGTGATACAGACGTTGAAGTTGTTTCGTCTGGCCTGGGGAAACAATTAATCGGACACGATGACATAAATATAATTATTTAATATTTATAATTAAAAATTAATAAGAAGCCTTGAATTTAAAATACGCCAATACTAGAGACCTGATACATAACAGATTAACTCTGGAGAAAATTACTGATAGAAAACTAGTAATAATGTAGCACTATCACGGCATCTTGTATGCTCATTGATGGTACATATTAGGAATAGATGATTAATTCGAGGAATGCTGCGAGTGCGACATCTTGTAAAAAAAAAGATTAGTGTCTAGCAACGCCTCTTTTCCCTTTAAAAACAAAAATAAAACAATGAGTAAACAACAGGTAGGAACGCGAGGTGTCGTAACAATTATGATCAAATACACTGAATCACTATCAATGTTTTTCTTATTATTTTTTACAATTTTCTAACTCGAAATGTATGCAGACCTATGTAATTCAGATATAAGCTGAAGCGGAAATCCTATTCTCAAAATCGTTCAGTTTTGGAAACTGAAACTACATGGAATAGCAATAAAATAAAAATCAAAGACTTAATTTCATAAGACTTAATTAGTAATATTTAAATATAAAGTTGTATGATGAATGCTCATAAAGTTTAGTTATTGATGATATGCTTGTACTCCGTCAACATATGGGAGTCTACATGCCGTGTACGCCCACTTCTACATCGCGAATATCGCTTGACAGAGGCACTCCTCAATGTTTATTTCCAACAATGTTCATGTACGTTAAGAAAAAGTCAGTATACCAAAATTCAGAAACTGAATTTTTCGATATTTATTATCCTTCCTTGAAAGAAGATTTCAATGGCAATTTATTCTTTTCTTCTTTAAATTTAATTTTAGCAGCGACTGGAAGTTCATTTCTTAATGTATGTATGTATATTCTGTATGTATTCTGAGTTTCTGTCTGGTCTTTAATAAGATCCCAAAACGTTTAAGACAACCAGATCAGTTAAACTTTATGATAAAAATGCGAATATACAGAATCTTTAAATACGAGGGTGTGCTGAAAAGTTGTGATAGTCACCATGAAGGAATTGAGGTACGTAACTTACCCATTATTCTACATATTCCTCATGAAAAAAGTCTTTCCATTGTTGCACAAACTAGTCATTTTTGTTCTAGGTGTTTATCAAAACCTTTCAGCGCTCCCCCTCGTATTACGTTGTATTATAAGTAATTCAGTACGAAGATTATGAAACCTTGCACAATTTGGATCACTTTTGAAATTAAAGTTTCGGAACTAAAACACTGTTTGCCTACTTGGTATAAATAATAATGGATACTTATTATTCCCTTGCGAATAACACCAATGCTAAATGAAAACTTTTTTGGCTAATTTCTTTATTAATTATTTCATCTATCATTACATTACTTAACTTTTGGTTTTGTTTTCATTTTCGCTTTGCTCCCCCCCCCACTTCCAAAAAACATGGCAAGGAGTGACATTAATATCAATACTGTATAATAATATAATATGTAGCCATCCCATTTTAGTTTCATAGCATGTAATCATTTCAATTACGTTTTTAAAACGTGTAATTACTTCAATTACCTTTTGTAACGCGTAATAACTTGAACTGTCTTTCTTTGACTGAAAGAGAGGCCGTTTGTTTGTACAATAATAACGACACCAGAGTTCACCAATTTATAACAATAACCTTCACGGATTATTCTTCTTTGTTCCCGTTTAAGGGGATGGTGTGTGTGTGTGTGTGAGGGGACACTTTACTTCCTTTCCTTCTCCACATTTGTCTTCGCACGTTCAACGTGGGGTTAGGTTGATGGCCCGTAAGTCTTTGTCATCACAAATAATGTACGTGAGAGTTCTTATAATACCACATTGCTGTTTACACAAGCAGAACTGTGCAGGCTATTGTTTGGTTAATAGCATGCACTAAAAGAAGGGCGGGTGATTTCTGTTATAGCTTCCAATGGTAAGGTCACATTCACAAAGAGAAGCTATTTGTTGCTGAACTACAAACATACCATTCATAATCTGATGGCGTTCTCTCTTCTCACATGTATTTAAATACACTCCCCCACCTCTCTCGTGACTGCCATTTCAGAAATATTATACAAAGTACAAAAATACTGGGACATTATTTTATACATATATAGGTTAATTCCTGCTTACATGACTAAAGTTGGTGTAACTAATTGAAAAAAAAAGAGATACTGTTATTTGACTTAATGCATTAACTGTTTAGGACAGACCGCAATGACCTATATTAAAAGAAGATGAACACTTAACACTGTTCAAATATCAGAATTAACAGATGTTGCTCGAACCAACAATATATGTAGGACGTGGCCTCAAAATGGGAAACGATCAGATTATAATATCTTCCAAGAGTCTATTAATGATTCCATGCTGACGGCTACTTTGGTGTTGAAGAACGTAGGACTGATTTCACTTCCAAAATCATTTGTATGTATTGTGCATTACGGAGGATTAATTCAGACTGATTATATATTTCTTATTTTTGATATCCATTATATCTTATACAGTTATAATATCTGTCTAGGTGCGTTTATTTTATAGATTTTTTTGTTCGAAACACTTTTTTCTATTTTGAGATAACTCTACACAGCATTATCTAACTGCGATATATCGCATTACAGTGTATGTACTGAAATTTAGACTTTCTGACTTCATACGTATTTTTAATGTTGAACTTCATGTCAAAAGTATAGATCCATCATCTTACATACAATATCTGCAAGATACATTTTCTACTAATTCATGACGTTTTATGGGAAATACTCTACCACTCCTTACACGAAAACATTTTTAATATAGCCAATAAATATGGCTACCGTGTATAATTTTTCACACACTGTTCCACTGTTTAATGATCTGTCGAAGTCAATGAATCCATCTTTGGTGTAAAGAGCAGAAGGGTTTTCTTGTCCCCCCCCCCCCCCTTCTTACGTGTAGTACAGTGAGCAATATCTTTTAAGAGTATGCCAGAAATACAATAAAAACCGGGCACCTACCCACTCCACTTTAGCAGTAAAGGAGTTTCGAATACGAAAACTGACTATTAGATAGTCCACGTGCGGACTTCAAGTAGCTTCGAGATCAGCACATCGCTCTTCTGTTATCAACAGAAGGGCGATGGATGGAAACTGGTTAATATGTGGTGTAACTATTGAGGCCATGCTAGGGCCAAAGGCTGGTGTGTTCTATGGTATGGTATAAGCTTATTACCTCACGAAGCAAATCTGTATTCTCCATTTACACGGATAATACAGATTTGTAGGATTTGCAGGATTTACAGGAGAATAAATTTTATTCCCTGTAAAGGGAACAAAAAGCGATGACAGAAAATACTTTCTAGAAAAACAAAAACTCAATAACAACAAAAACCTTCTTCCTTCATTTCACAAACATACTTCATTTAACAACATGAATGACGTGCCTGATCACTTTCAGTTATTTAAATCTAAGTGATGAACTAATGAAACTTCTATTAACTAGCGCCAGGGGCGCGCCGGCTATATGTGCAATGTGTGCGACGCACACAGGTGCCAGGATAGTAAAGGCGCCAAAGAGGAGGAAATACTTTTAAAAAAAACGTTTTTTTAAGTGATTTTTTATTGGAAGGGGGGGGGGGGAATAGGGGCACCAACTAAAGTTTTGCACACAGGCGCGCCAGACACTACTGGCGCGCCCCTGGCTAGCGTGACTACTTGAATTGCTCGTTATATGTATGGATACTTTTTCCGCCACAAAGGTCATATCTAAGCACTAACGATTAATTTGCTTGGAGAAAATCGAATTGTCTTGCTTCCATCCAGGCAGATTATTACCTTCCTTGGCAAGTTTAAAGCAATAACTCTTTTTAACACCAATAATAATTGGAATCCCTCTATTTTTAGACTCCAATCAGGACGAGATGCTGAAGAGTTTGGTGGGTGCAATAGTTTAATTCAAACTGTTGGCATAACAAAAAAACAAGATACTTCTTCTTATTATTATTATTAACAGAGACCTCCAGGAAGTCAGAGACTCGTCGAGGGAGGCCACATACTACACTCACCAGCTATCATACTTATTCTTCAATTCATTCACACTGCTTGTACTCACAACATCAAATGGCAATCCATTATAATCACGAACCACCCTATGAGAGAAAAATCCCCCCCATTTCTTACTGGCATTCATTCTCAGCTTCCAAGGATATTGAAAAATTTCATCAATTGAAATCCTCTTTGTACCCTTTCAGAAGTTTGTAAATCTCAATCATATCTCCCCTCTATCTTCTGTTTGCTAGTGTCTGCATTCTACAAATTCTCAATCTGTATTCATACTCAGTATTCCACAATCCTGATATCATTTTTAACACTGTCCTTTGTACGCTCTCCAATATATCAGAATCACAACGGAAACCAGGAGGCCAGACCTGTGCACAGTAGTCCAAATGATGTCTTATCAAGGCCTTCTAAAGAGGCAAAATAACATCCTCATTTTTACATGTGAACGTTCGTTTCAGCATTGCAATTATCTTTTGAGTTGTATTTGCAATCTTTGTCACATGGCTCCTGAGCTTCAACTTCCTATCTATTAACGCTCCAAGATCCCTACCCTCATCAGTTTCTTCTAGCCTAATCCCACCAATATAATAAGACATTGGATATCTCATTTATTCATTTCATTTCGTATGGTGATTCAATGGCAGTAAGCCCCTTTTACGGGGAGGTACGGCACCAACTCAATACCCCTATTTTTATCCGTGCTGGGGACGGGCATTGCTGAGATTTCATACCTATGGCTGGAGGAATTGTCTTAAGTATTCCTGACTGTATCCGTGTGTGTTCACGGGACCGGATTGCCTGCTTGCGGGATGAAAAACCCCAGATAAACTGAAGGAAAAACCCTGCTGTCCACGTCCAAGGCCGGCTAACTTGGCTATGGCGGAGGAAGATCCTTAAGCCCTCACGTCGTGGACGGAAATCGAACTTAGGACACTCCTTCCCCAGGCATATGGTTGCGAAGCGCATAGCCAGTAGGCTAACTCTGCGCGGGCATTAAATATCTAATCACACAGAAGTGAATGACTTTACATTTACTCACACTGAACTAACACTCATTTTCCCATGCTCACAATTCCAGCCTATTCAAAGCATTCTACAAGTACTGCATAACAGAGGCATTCCTGATTACCCTACCTATCTTTGCATCATCAGCAAATAGCTGTAGGTCGCTTGTCAAATCCTTCCCAATATCGTTAATGTACAGATTAGATTGAATAACAGTGGACCAAGCACTGATCCTTGTGGTACACCAGTACACCACTGGTTACCTTAAATCTTGCAGACTCACATCTCCCATACCACTTTTTGATATCTGTCAGTCAATCATTCTCTTATCCATGCTAATATTCTATAACCTGGACCCATTTTCTCCAATTTATGCAGCAGTCTGCCATGTTGTATTCTGTAAAAGCCTTAGCAAAATCCAAAAGTAGCATGATGTATCCATTCCCCTTGTCTAGTTCAATGGTAACATTGTTATAGAATGTGAGCAAGTTGCTAAAACATGACCTTCCCTTAGTATACCCATGTTGTTCATTGCAAAGTAGTGATTCACTGTCAACCCATTTCTGAATACGAGCCCTAACCAATTTTTCCAAAATCTTCACCACCACTCATGAGATACTAATTGGTCGATAGTTGGCTACATCGGTCTTTGCACCACTCTTGTGCAATGGAATTACCACACATTTCTTCCATTCCTATGGAATCTTCTCTGTTCTGAGACTCAAATTAAACAGCCTGGTCAAAGTAATGGCTAGTTCAGCTGAACACTCTTTTAGCACATGTGCTGATATCCCATTAGTCCCTACTGCTGAATTCTTATTCAATTTGTGCAACAGCTTTAATACCTCGTCCTCATACACCTGCGCTTCTTCTTCTTCAAGTGAAGAGGTAACAGTGAGCTGAATGTTGCTTACACCAGGTTGACAGCTTTTAACAAAATGGACATTCATTAGTTGAATAACCTCTTTTGCATCTGTAACCCTTACGCCATCTGTATTTAGAAGAGTTATTCTTTCATATTCATTCTTTCTTTTACTTGCAGCATATCGATAGTCTTGTGGGTTGTCTTTAGCACGTAGAGCCAGTTTCTTTTCATACTCAGACTTTGCTTTCCATACAACAGTTGTGACGATTCTAGCCAGCTGCTTATAACGTTCATAACGGACGTCATCCTTATGCTCAGGGTATTCCTTCCACATCGTCCATTTCTTATGAATCTTTGCTTAATAAGATTACACATCCATTTGACTCCCACTCTATTTATTTTTCTAACTCTCGGGACACATTCTGATATCGCATCATTCAAATATTGTTTAAATGCTTCCAATGAACTGTCGATATTTTTTCCATCCAGCAACCGATCCCATTCCACTGAACTCAGTATACTCCTCAATTAGTCATGATTTCCTGCTTTGTAGTTTAGCATGTAACATTTTCTGGATGGAACATTCATAAATTTAGTCACTTCCCAAGTGAGTACCGCACGATCTCACCAACTGGAGGCAGAATAGTTAAGATTTTAACTGAAACGCCCTCTGACACTATAATCAAATCTAACACTATTTGCCCTCGAGTTCCTCCTGTCACATGCTGCTTGAGGAAGTTGTCTCGCAACAGCTCAATAAATGCATTTTCATTCTTCTCATGAGATTCTACTGCTACCCAATCAATATTTAAATAATAATTAAATTCTCCCATTATGATTACTCTTTTCGCGCTCATCTTTTCTATTAATCTTTCTCTTAAACTAAAAATATTAATTTCTATGAATACCTTGTTAACACATAATTTATTCCTACTCAGCAGTGCATTGTCGATGTAAGCTTTCCGCCAGGTAAATCAAATTACAGTATATTCTATTTTACATCTTACATTCCTTTGTATTCTACTCGCTAATTTTACAGACTTTTGTTATCTGACAAATGTATCATCTTGTTCAGGCTGAAAATCAGCATAAGACAACTGAACAGGAATAGAACTTCAACTTTTCTCTTTGCTTTATACGGAAGCGCGAAAAAAACCAATAAACCCTAATATAAAATTTGAAAGGGACAAGAAAGAAAAAAATCGGTTCCATATCCAAATGGTATCCTTGTCTTCAGGTTTCAAACTGAAGCTATTAGTCGCACTAATACCTTCAGTTTATGACAAGAGTTTATGTAAATTTTTGCCAGATCTTCAATTTCAGAGAATATTTCACTTTTATAAACAACGCTGAATATTTATTTGGATGTGATTTTCATATTCAGTAATTACAAAAAAAAAGCTATAATATATGGCCTAATGTACACATACTGTACACTGAATTATAAACTTTATTTACTTCGCAGAAATCAGTGGTTTCTGTATAGGCATGCGGCTCCCCATACCGATCCTCTTCAATTCCCTGCGCATAGTTCGATGAGATACAAGTCGGAAAAAAGCCGTCATTAAATGCTTTGGTCAATTGCTGCACACAGGAAGTTCGTCCGTACAAGCCTTTTCAGACGACGGCGATTTCATTCCTGGTAGAGTCTTAGGACCGTAGTTACGATTCTTAGACAAGCAATGCGGATTATTTTTCAACTGATTAAACATCCATATCTCACCTTTTGAGAAACCAGTTAGCTCTGCTGTTTTCAAAATCGTGGCTCCAGCCAGAATGGCATCCACAATAAGCCCCTTATTGAACTCCGTAAGACCTTTTATTTTTCCCCATTGTGATCAACACTACTGACGATTACTGACTAGCAGCATTCTTAGAACACGTGCTGACGCACATGACCAAGTACTTCGCATATACTGAATATGCGAAGTACTTGGTCGCTTCATAAGTGACGTTTACGTATATCTGCATAAAGGTTTCTAATTCAGTGGCCGATATGTTACGAAATGAGGCGAATTTGGTCCACTTCACTCCAGATATCATCATAGATATTTATAGTTGTCCCGCTGTAGCCAAGATATCTATCCCAGCACGAAATAAATCACTAAAAAATATCGGAAAACGACAGCATGATGAATATCTCGTCGGCAACTGTTGCCAGCCAGACAACTGTTTAGTGGTGTAAAAGAAATGGAAATTACTGAATGCACGATCGGGATTTTGCGGCAGGCTCACCAGTTTTATTTGGGACCCATAACACATGAAAATTATTGTAGTAAGATGGAGGTAATAAGGTGTAACTTACCAGTGAGATGTTAAGCTCTTCCGCAATGCCAACTTGGTTCGTCAAGTAGATAATGATCTTCAATGTACCAACTGTAGCTTGGAATCCCAAAGTAGTATAGTTCTTTGTGAAAATTTTGATAAGCTGGTAATAGCGGAGTGAGGCTGGCATCACCCTGCTCACTGCATGCCCGAAGTTGCTTGAAAATATACACTAAAATGTCCGGACATTAATTGTTCCGACAGTTTAGAAATTTACAATTTGATACCAGCAGGCAAACCTTAACATCGCGTATGTCCACCTTTGGCTTTGATCACCTCCTGCACCCTTTGAGAGAGGCTTTCCACCAATGTGTGGTAGACATGTGGAATTTATCGCCATTCTTCCATCAAAGCAGCACTGAGTTCAGCGACAAATCGAGGACGTGCTGCTCTGGACCACAATCGCTGCTCCAATTCGCCCCACGGTTTTTCGATGGGGTTGAGGTTAGGATTCTGTGTAGGCCAGAGCAGTCGTTTAACACCCATCTCTTCATACTATTCCATAACAGCTGCAGCTTTGTAGCATGGGACATTGTTGTCTAGATAGTAACACGGGTCCATTCCATAAAAACTCCACAGTGTAGGCAGCAGCTGATTATCCAGAATATCAAGGTACTGAGATGCCGTCATGGAACCATGGACAACGACCAGTGGTCTCGCTCTAAACCAGCGGAATGCACCCAACACCATTACTCCTCTACCACCAAACTTTACTGTGGGTACAACACACTGTAGTAACAAGCGTTCACCAGACTGCCTCTGCACCCACATCCTGCCATCAGCCCGGAAACAGGTGAACCTTGATTCATCGCTCCAGGGTACCGTTTTCCACTGGCTAATTTTCTAGTTCACATGCTCTTTGCATCAGGCCAGACGAGCCGTCTTGTTGTTGTTGTGATGTTCGGCTTGTGTGCTGCTGCTCTCCCGTAAAAACAGGGCCGGCGCTACCGACGGTGCAAGACGTGCATTTGCACGGGACGGCAAGTTTTTTTGGGGCGGCAAAGTTGGCATAAACTATACGAAAAATTAGGGAGAGGGGGCGGCAAAATTCCTAGGGGAAGACCGGCGTGGAAACCCATGGAATTCGTTTTGTATAGTATTAGTGCTCATCATGAGCCTCCGTAGCTCATTCAGTATAGACGAAGCGCTTTGGTCGGAAAGACCTGGATTCGACTCCCGTCCGAAAACCCAAGTTTTCGGGTGAAAAAACTCTCTACGGAGTAGAGAGTTTTTTCACCCGAAAACTTGGGTTTTTCGTCCCTTAGAACAAGCAAACCGTCCCACGAATACACACGGATCTACAGTCATAAAATACATTACTTAATCCCTCATAGGAGGGCTCAACTAGTCCTAAAGGACGGTCGAGGAACCGAGGAAAAATCCACACGAATAAATAAATAAAGTGCTTGCCATGGTGTTACTGGAGCTCCGGAACTCATCACGGATGGTCTGTGCCGATTGTAGCCGGTTTTTGCGTGCTACCCGTTTTAACAGCCTCCTGTCCCTGTCAGTCAGTTTGTCATTTTCGGCGGCCGCCCTAGGTGTTTTCCTGCACTACTGATGCCAGAAAGTCTCCATTTGTTAATTAATCAGATCGCCAACCATTGATTTTGGATGCTCCAGTTGAACGGCAATGGCATGTATGGACATGCCACCAATATCAGCCCACGATGACACCTGCCTCGAAGTCAATGAGTTCACGTCGTGTTGCCTCACCACCTGCATTCAACTGTTACGATGAAATACTGCTTCCTACTGTCTGTACACCGGTTTTTATGTTATTAACAAACCCGGACTGTTCCATAACTTCAAATAACAGGGATGTCCAGACAATTATTGGTAGATAGTGTATGTTTATTCTTTAAATGAGGGGTTCTTGATTATCCATACATAAATCACATATTACTTTATGTATCCATACATAAAGTAATATGTGATAAGTTTTACTAACTTTCTTGGATTGTTTTTATATAAAACATTTAGTTTAATGCATGTCTTCTTCTATCTGATGACATTTTCCTGATACTTCACTCTTCCTTACACATCCTGATGATGAATTTCTGCTGTGCCTATGCTGTCCTAACATGCAGAAATCAGTTCACGCTGCATAATCTACCTATAACCATATTTCCAAACCTCCTGCTTGTAACAGACGATCGTATACATCGTACTATAGTATACCATAGCCCATCTGATGTACGCTGACCATAGTATATAGTATATATAGTATACCTTAGCCCATCTTGAGACAGGACGCGGTTTATGTAATATTCTGTATTCATGAAAAAGTAATACGATAAAAAAATTTTATTACATAAACATATTGAGCTTACCATTATTCTTCAGTGACAGAACCCATGCAAAAATTTAGATAGATGTAGAGGGGGACTGTATTTCACCACGATCGCAACATGAATATTTCTCCAATGAAGTGATCTTACACAGCAAATTTCGTCTTTCAACACCTTATCATAAAACTTCGCACACTCCATGACACAATTTTGTCTTACAACTAACATAGCCCTCATTGTCTCAACACTTAATCTAGATTTCATCTTTGACCACATGCTGTTCATAACAGAAAATATTCTCTCAACAGGTGCTGTACTTCCTAGAAGACACTTCCTGGAAACTCTACAATACAGGGACGCGCCTAGGAATTTTGTCGCCCCGTGCAGTAGCATATTTTGCAACCCCTTCCACCCTTATTTTTCGTATAGTTTATGCCAATTTTTCCGCCACAAAAAAACTTCCGCCCCGTGCAAATGCACGCCTTGCACCGTCGAATAAGAGCACCATGATATGCTCTTATTACAAAAGTCTTAAAGTCTATGCGTTTATCGCACATTTCAGAAAAAATCTGTACCCATCTATCAGACATATGAATGTTTTCTTCATTCCATATATCCAATTGCATCACAATTATAGATTTTATGAGGGTTCACTGATCCAATATACGAGTTTCTTCTGTTTCTGTGCGCGTGACGAGTTCCTCGTTCAGGTCGTCCTGTATTTCTGTCCATTCGGCTTGTCCAGTTTAATTAATTTGAATTCTTTCTGGGGATCGTCATTAAAACTGCAGTTTCGCCTCTTTGACATTGAAAGGATAGACTTAAAGCTTTAAAAAATAAGACTTAAAAATTTTTAAAAATACGAAATTTTAACCACCGGCATTGAATAAAAGCCACCGGTTAGCATACAGGCAAAACAAAAACTAACGCTACAGCAGAACAGACACCGTGTCTGAGACGCGCAAGTGTTGCCAAAATGTAGTTTTTATTTTCTCTGAATCACTGCAGATATCGATAATATTTAGTATCGAACAATGCGACTCCATGGTTATACAAATTACTGGTATCCACGATATTGATATACGATTGCAGGTTATGAATAATAATTTATGATTGACCAATATTAAAATATATTTATAGATTTTATTAAGAACTGGACAAAATTGGCATTTTTAATTAAAACAACGGGACGGCCAGGAAATATGAAAAAAAAAACAAAAAAAACCGGTACGTATGGTCACCCTACATCTGATGCCACCTGTTAAACGTATAAGAAAATAGACAATGTAAATACTCTCTTTACCTGTTCAATCTCCAATGCGAATAATACTGTACACACATGATGTGCTCTTATTGTTTTTTTAAATACCCTCATGCTATCCGTTGCACACTGTATATCATCCCTTCCTTCTATTTTTAACAGTGGTAGGAACTCGGTAGTTGGATAGCATTTAAAAGTTTGATTAAAATATTAAAAGTGATTTCCACAGAAGTATGAGAAATCCCTGTGTAGGCAAATCGCCTTCAAATGCCGAAAATGATAAACGATTTCTTCCTTAGTTTTTTCAGTAAAAAGACAAAAAAAAACTTGACTAATCTGACTGATTAGGTCAACATTTAATGGTTAATCACATATTGTCTTAATGGTAAACTAATTGTGTTCAAAATCTGCACTCAGAATCTGATGAGATTTAAGTCTGAGATGTTAGTGTCCATATTTAGCCTATGCCTTAAAAATTTAACAAAAAAAACGAGAGAAGGAGTAAATTGGCAGTCGAACGATTGTTATTCCAATACTTTCACTTAGATCAACCCACACATATTAATTAGAAAAACCAAATTACTTTTCTCCGATTGACGTTCTTGGTAATCTTCTCCTACGATCTTTCTTCTGTCCTTTATAACTGCGTGATAGGTTTCCTCGCCATCACAGACAATTGTGAACGGAATTTTAAACGGCTGTTGTCTCGCCTATCCTCATCTCATTTTCAATGGTCTTCTTTTTTCTGAACACGAATCGTACCTATATATTTTTTCTGATGATATTTATATGTGTTTCAATTGCTGACTCCATGCATCCTGCAATGCGAATTAGTCAACTTTGATACTACCCAATTGCACTTTTTCGCTTGTTTCTCCCAACAAAGAACTCTCTTCATCCCTGTCTTTCATAATGCGCAGGTAGTTAGCCTAGATCAGATGTTATCTTTCTGGTTAATATGAATATTAACTAGAAAGATAACACCTAATCTAGTCAGATGAAATCATATAACACTGATGGGTGCCTAAGTTTTCACCTCGTTTTTTTCGCTCCAGAGATTGAAACAATGACCATGTTCAACTGATACAAAATGTATTCATTTCATACGAATCCTATACGGTCATACTTTAGAACACTGTTCTCACATTTAGAGTACCTCACCAGAAACCTTAATAAATCCTAGATTCTACTTAAACCCTTGCAATTTTTGCCTTGTAATTTTCTGTAACTTCCATAGGTTTCAATTGAACTAATATCCATTATTTATTTTTAAACCTATAAAGATGCAAGTTGCAATAAGTCAACATGGTATATCATTCAAATCCACCGAAAAGCTTTTTTTTTCTATTTGTTCATTTTTCTTTATTTTTTGGGGCATCCTACTCCTTCCGTTTTCTCAAAAAATGACAACCCACAAACTTCAATAAATGTATTCAAAATCATTTCTATTCTCTATTCTTATAATTTCTAAGCAACCTTTTGTGACTAAGATAGTTATTAAAATTACTAGGCCGAAGCTAGTCTAAGCCGAATACTAGGCTGACAGTAATAACCCATTTTCCATGGCCTAAAAATTTCCTTAGAAGCGATGCTGTTAATCCTTATAATCACTTGCATTTATGTAATGCGCTGACATTACTCAGTAGGTAAGTGGCGTTGCTCAGATAAAAATTATCTGATACAACTAAAATCTTAATCACACCTCAGGTTGACGGACGAAGAAAGACCGACTAGCGAGTTTCTTTAAATTAGGTAGAGGCCGTGAATTAGAGCAAGATGGAAAATGGTAGTACTTTATAGATGTTTTAATAACTAGGACAGCAGAAGGAAAATTTGATGACAATTTATGCTAGTCGACTTACCAATTTGTATTTGCATTCTTCTCTCTCTCTCTCTCTCTCTCTCTCTCTCTCTCTCACACACACACACACACACACACACACACACACACACACACACACACACACACACACACACACACACACACACACACACACACACACACACACACACACAGATATCAGTAATGGCTGAAATTAAGTCGAGGTCAATATATTAAATCTGACAATTGCATGTATTCTCCTGCCGATTTGTCCATTTTTCCAGAATAAAAATAAAAACCCATCGCTCCAAAAGACGTACGCTGATATAACTACGTATAGTGTTTAAAAGACTAACAGAGATAATACAATGATTGTAGATGTGTAATCCCAGTTGTGGTTTTAAACATGGATGGAAAATCGTGCATCAACGAAATCAATAAAAATCAGGAAACAATTTCAGAATAAACACCAAACAGAAAAAAAAAAAGAAATTTTTTGTACACATGTTTAGCGCGAGATGTTTTGAAAATACAACAGTCCGCTCAGGCCATTTATTTCGAGCGTGAGCACACATAAAGGAATAAAATTACATCTTACTTGATAATAAACGCTCGGTGACATTTATCATTATTAATTATCATCACCACAGTACTATCTGAATAATATTACCAATAAAAATAACATGAAAAAACGTTGAGTTGCATTTGTACCGAAATTTATGAAAATTCGAAACAGTGACTTACCATTTTGACATCGCTGATGGAGTCCAAACTATTAACGAACATACTAACAGAGACAGTGGTAGGGAAACCTGCAAAAGAATTAAAATAACCCTGAAAAAAGTTAAATTATATTAGTCGTTTCATATCAAGTTCTGGACCCCAAAACAAAATAAATAATATCCTACCCATAAGTACTAATGTGCCGGGTTTATTATTATCATTAGACCTCCATGTAGTCAAAATAACTCATGAGGGAGGTCTTATGTCTTCACACTCAACATTCGATAGACCAGTAACCACCTTAGTCGATCGTCTCTGGACCTTTTCCAATATCTCCTCATCCGTTGGAAAACCAGATGACCAAATCTGTGCACAATAGATTTCTAACCTTTCCATAAAAAAATAAAATAAAAAAGTTTTCCATGGAGGGGCCAAAATTTGATTTACTTCGCACGATTATTGAAACTAAGCAACGTTCAATGACCATAAGACAAACATTTAACGAAACAGAAAGTTTTTTATTTTAATATAGCACGTATCTCTTTATCTTAACATAACTGCACAGCTATTACAGTAAAATAGCATGAAAGGAGCAGATATTAAGTTACTTTATTAATGAATATATGAATAATTTATCTGAAAAACAGACAGGGCTGAATGCAGAGCTTTACAAATTAGGTCAGTAGGCGAGTTAGCAACTGCGGCAGGGATTACTATGGAATCGCACAATCTCAGTAATGAATAATTGAAATGTTGCTTTCAGCGTTCACTCGCATAAATCATTTACAAACACAGAAATAATAACATGTTATGAATATTTCAAGAGGGAGCGATGAGTAACAATAGTTTACAGCAGTTCCTTTCGCACAGTTTGTGAAGAAGACTCCTAGTCGAGATTAAAGGCATACAAACTTTTCTTTGTTTTTCTTTTGCATACGATCGCGTGCATTCTTCCCTAGGTTCAATGCCATGAGAATGAATTGTGGAAACAAAAAAAAAAAAAAAAATTAGAATACTAGAAACAAATTAAACAAAGCAGAGTTTTTCTTTTCATGCCTCTAATATTAGCAGGGATAAGTGAGCTGTTTGTTTAACTGTAACAGCATTCAACCTCTTTATTACGAATACTCAGAGCATTTGAGCAATGAAAGTTCACATCCTTGAACATGTAAATCCAAGTCTCAGATTTTTCTTTCGTTGTTTTCCTATATTTTATTATCTAAAAATGAATACTTTCGGGTAAAGGATACACACCAGTTTGTGTTTCTTGCAATTCAAGATCTTCAGTTTTCTCTTTTTCTGAACTAGCAATGCTTCGCGTTTTGCGCAAAGGGATATGTTTGTGTGTCGCAGCTTAAATTCAATGTGTGTTATTAAGACATTACAATTTCTATTTGTTTATTTATCATAACTGTGGTCCAGATAACGGTGTCTGCATTCGACATGACTATCATGAATTTAGTGTCTCCCCTTATATTAATTTACTCCTTAACAAAATATTTAATACTGAGTGAGTTTTAAACATTGAAATCATTAACCAATTTAAAAAATAAATATAAATGAATGCGCATGATACCAATAGATAACTTTCAAAAAAAAAAAAAAGAGTATGATTTTCTAAATATATAAAACCTTCTAAAGTACATATTTTCTTATTAATTATTCTCGAAGAAATTTTCAACCTCTCAAGAGGAAAGATATGTGGGAAACCATACTAAGGCACACAAGTTAATACAGGATGGCCCATAAGTCACGAAGACGTTTAAACATTTAATAATTTTTTATTTATTACTTATTTTAGTCTTCTGTTATAATATGCAACACAGAACCTAGAGATTTTTTATTAGTTATGGAAAACCTCATAATGTAAATGCCTTCCATTTTCGGCTTCACAAAGACAGGCCCTTTCTATAGCATTCTCCATGACAGATGTTAACGTTTCTGGCTGCAGCGCTCTAATTTCTGCACGAATATTCTCCTTCAGCTGTTGGACTATCCGGGACTTGTTCACGTAGCGTATTCCTTCAGATAATCCATAGAAGAACATTCGTGCAGACATTAGGGCGGGCATCGAGAAACATTAACAGCGGTCATGTAAAATACCATAGAAAGGGCCGTCTTTGTAAAGCCGAAAATGGAAGGCATTTACGTGATGTGGTTTTTCATACCAAATAAAAATTCTCTAGGTTCTGTATTGTATTATAACAAAAGATTAAAATAATAAAAAGTTATTAAATGTTTAAAGTCCTTCGTGACTTATGGGCCACCTTGTATATTTTAGCTCTTCCGTAAAGGAACATGCTCTTTTCCATTGGAAGAGACTGGAAAATACCTGGATTTCATTCTTGTCATAGTCTTTGTCAGATTGGTTAGCCGAGCAGCTAAACCGGCTGCCAACAGGTTGCAGGTTGGCACCCCCCCCCCCCCGGGAGCATAAATATCCTTTAGTGAAAGATAAATTTTATCGCCCGTTGTAAGGCTACCACCCCGTTCATTGGAAACATGAAGTAGCTTGAAAACGTCCCATGCTTGATTTCTAAGTGCAGGATTTAGGGAATGTTTAAAATATACATTTTTTTAAAATATACAAAATTATTCAGGCACTTCAAAGATATTCAAATGGCAATGACTAAAGAAAGTCATGCCTTTTGATGGCAGAAATGTAGCCGTTGCATTCCTTGTGGAGAAAGAACATAAAAAGAACCATACGAATATATATATTATGAACAACCATAGAAAATGACCACTTCATCACATGCAAAAAACTCACGTTTTAAATCACAAAAGACTGTTTCTCTGGAAGCGGCTCAAGGCTTATAAACTCCTTTAAATTGGAGCAGAAATTATGATTATGTCTGAATAAATTTCAGAGTATTGCTGTTAACTTGGTTTCAACGTAAATATTAATGACAAAGAATTTACAAAGAAGTACAACGGTCACACTTGCAGCATCAAGCACTGTTGAACATATGGTATGTACTTTCGTGAATAAAAATTAAGTACTGCACTCGAGTTTCTAACTTAGTTTTTCCAGAAAACTTCAACAATAAAAAAAAAAAGATAATTTATCTTTTCTTCAACAAACTGCTATTTATAGGTGGATCCCCACGTACAAGCTTCTTGCGGTGAAGTACCATTAATATAATACATATTCTACAATTCTATTCAACTCAAATGCAAAATATACACCTGACTACATAGCATAAATTATCTCTTTCTAGAATACTAGTTTGTTCAAACCTTTCTCAAGGCACACACATCGGCATCATCAAGACTGTAACCCTTTCCAACTCTGCATCAACAAACAACGAGAATTCTTCAATTAAAAGCCTTTCGATGTTATTAGTATACTAATTAAAGATTACCAAGTCACGAATCGAAATTCAAAATATAAATACCTCTACCATGGGTTGGAGATGCGGTTGGATCATAAGATTTGAGCAGGTCATCTATATCATGATTATGTTCATCCGCATCATGATGGTTGGATTCTTCATGATCGTCTTCCCTACGGAAAAGCAAAGTTCGGTTGTTTCAGTTTGATTTTATGGCAACACACAAAATGATTTTACAACACAGAAATATCTATGAAATACAGGGTGTTTCAAAAAGAATGACCAGATTTCAAATAATTATATTTATAATATAATTATAATTATTTATAAGTATATATATATATATATATATATATATCTAGCGGTCGTCATATCAAACTTTGGGCCAATGCCGTTCACATGGTAAAGTCGCATTCATTTGTGGTTACTGGTTGCAGAGATATACAATTTCAAATCGGGACATTCTTTTTGAAACACCCTGTATTTAGGTCATTCCAGAAATTAAAAAGGATACAAAATTAACAAATTTTTAAAAAAAATTATTAACTGACCGAACTTGTGTCGCAGTGCAATTAATTATAAAAAATAATGATTATCTAATTTAGCACTGTTGAATTGAACGTGTCAGTATTTTATTGTGTTTGTTTGAAAACATATATGCAAAAAATAAAAAAAACAATGAAGGAGCGGGAGAAAACAAGCTGAGTACAAGCCAGGATGAAAAACCTTGTGTTACGCGTAACAGTTTGGCCAATTAGTGATTACTCAATATACAATTCATCTGTTGTTCTTTATGATTTTTTATTTCATTAATGAGTTAGTTCATTTCGAAGTACAGCTGTGGAGCTGCTTCCCCACCGAGCTCCTCAAAACGGATCTCGAAAACCTTGGCTGTATTTACAGTAGTGGTATGAAGTATGAATTAGGATAATTCCAGTTTATGATTTTACCACCGAAAATGACTTAAAGGTTGGAGCCAATAGTAATTGAAGTAAAGCATCTTGAGTTAAATGACACGTAACATAAATTATGCTTCTAGTAATTAAATGTTCTTATTATAAGATTAATAATCTATAAACAACTATTTTAAGCTAATTAGTTAAGTGACTCTCCATATGAAATGCTTAATAACAGTACGTAAATATTTTATAACAGCTTAGAAAGAAAAGAATTACTCAAAAAAATATATATTTCGATAATATTTAAACTATTATTCAACAATACCGAATCCAGAACTCGGGGGTTTTTTGGGGTTTTTTTTTTTTTTTCGTTTGAGAATCTGGAATATCGTACACATCGTAGTACAGTTCGCATATAAGATAAATGCGGCAAATAAGTCCTAAGACGAACCTACCGATTGCACGCTTTATATAGAAGGAGCTTTAGGAAAAACAGCTTGCAAACTGAAGTAAAGATAAACAGTAAATATTAGTCTGGTAATTCAAGCGAATAGCCGTGCCGAGAATCCTTACTCGGCATGGCTGTTTGTGCTCCTCTATCGGTAGTAGATTATCTTTATCTCCCAATGTGAGATCACCACCAAGCTTACTGAAGGCATAAAGTGGCTTAGAAAAGAATACTAGATTTAGTCCCTAATGGGGATTGTTAAGATTTAGATAATCTAAGACCTTTAGCTCACTTACAGTATGGATGTCCTACTGGTTTTCAACATTTGGGAATGCCATAAATTAAAAAAAAAAAAGATAATGATTAGTCAAAGTAGCAAAATGGACTTTATTACTCGACAATAAAAAAATCCATTAAATTATATTTTTGAGGTACTTTTCATGATCGTTTAATATAAAGATACCCACTAAGAATACTGTTATTTGTTCAGAAATTTCACAAATCATTCGATATTGCTTTTCTTGGTAATTGATCTCACCATATATTCATGTTGCATAATAGAGTGCGTGTTTTCAACGAGAAGTCGCTGTTCAATATCACATAACAGTTATGTAACCTCTTGCAAAACTACGCAGGCTGTTATTACAGCTTTGCTTCCATCAAATTTAATGTTAACAAAATTACACATGTATGCGGAAGAAGGCATATGATTTAGGTGAAACAAACACATTATCCCATCTTTTTGTGGTTATTTTAAACGAAATAAGACGTGCACTTAGGTAATGAATCTCCGGAATCAGTTTTGGTTGTATTACTTAGCCAGAAATAATTATGTTCTTCGGTGGGAAAGATCTGAATCTGAATGCTCTGAATGTCTTGGAGGCGAGGAGTCTTAATAATTTTTTTTTTCTCTTCGGTCTCTTCCACATGAGACCGACTAACTCGTCGGTCTCAAGTGGAAGATAGGTCGATTTGCTTTCCTTCCAAAAACTCGGGTTTTTCATCCTGTCAAACAGGAAACTCATCTATTCACCATGTCAAAGAGACTAGAGGAACACATGCTATTACCGCTCTCATAGCTTTACCTCTTTCAGCCATAATCCAAAATCACCAACTCAGGCTAACTAGAAATCCAGATTAGCTGAGCATGCTAACATCAGAAAGTTGCTATTATTTGGGATTACGGACAAAGCAACTACGGCTATGAGCCCAGTGTATTATGTACTAATTGCCGGTTTGTCCGTTTGGTGAGATGAAAAACCAGAAGAATCTTTGGTTTTTCATCTCGCCTTCCACGTGACTTCAGTTGAAAAGCTCGGATGAAGGCTTCACGTCTTAGCGGAATTCGAACCGAGATCTTTCCACCCAAAGGGTATCGTCGATATTGACTAAGCTACGAAGGCTCTCTGAAAGTTGTGCAGTCCGTATATGTGAGATATCGATTAGTAGCAGAAATCGCAATTGTAAAGAAAAAGAGTAACAATCAGCATATCGAATCAAGTAATATTGACCAAGATTACGAAAGTTCCGTAATACCATCGATTACTTTTCGAAAGGCATTAATAAGTTCAATGCTCTCTTTCTTTATTTCTTTTAATTTTTTTTAAAGAACGTCTTAGCATAAATTCTCATGTTCAACAACATCATTTTTTTTTTCAAGTGAACTGTTTCGTATTTCGCAATGTGGAACAGTGGCATTTATATTTTTTTCTTTGTTATGGTAAAGAAAACTAGACAGATGTTTTTTTTTCACCCGGTTTATTAGTGAATATTTTCTCGTTCGTGTGCAAGTTACAGCCAGCAGGGAACTACTAATGTTTATATACACACTAGGTGCCCGCGATTCACAATCAGAGTGAACTTGTTTTAGCGACTACATCATTGGCGTGCAGTCGTCTTGTACCAAGTAGTGTTGTACTTGGTATATTTACCAAATCGTAGTATACGATAATGGCAGTGTGGCGTTCATTATCTTCCTACGTTAGTAAATAATGTGACTGGAAGCCATGCTTTCATTTTCTAATGAAAATGTGGATCAGTCATTTGAAGCAAACAGTAGGAAAAATCCTATGATGATTATTTGTTGCCAGAGTGACAATGAACAAAAACAGCAATGCGTGGTGTGTGATGTGATATCTAATGAGAATGAAACTAGTAGCACTTCGTGGATATCTTGAGATAAAACAATTAATACTGAAACAACCGAATGAATGTCTTTTTTTTTGTTCCCAAAAAAAGCTTGAAAAAGGCAGTTGAAGTGTTAAAGTCAATTATATGTTCTCCAATTGGATGAAAGTAATGACGTTTTGTAATCTCAACGGATAATTTGTTAATGGAGATTTATTTTGCCGAACTACGCGAAGCAACTGAACCAATATTTGCTATCGTAAATGATTTTGTGTAACGCAGCGGCTTTGAAATGGTTAAAAAATGGTTAAAAGGCGTAGGAATTAACATCGATGGAGTTCAACAATGGCTTGATTAGACCCATCATAACACTCAAAGTCCGGTAAATCCAATGTAGTATTCATAATGAGGTTATACCTGAAAAAATATGCCATTACTATTGAAGTGATTTATGGATAAAGCTGTCCATATTAATTTAATATGGACAGCTTGTTATAAAATCTTAAATATAAAATCATGAACAGAGAAATTCTCATATTTCTTCTATACTGTGCAATGAATAATAAAAATAATAAAAATTGACTTCATTTCAAAGTGCACTGACTTTTTTTGTGTGAGGAGATATTCAAGCTTCAAGATGAGGTGCGATTATATCCGACTTTTACCAACGAGCCATAAAAATGATCGAATTTTCTTGATTAATTATTTTGACTTATTTAGCGAGTATCTAGCCATTTAAATGGAACTAAAATACATGTATGAAAAAAATATATGCAAGGAAAATATACTAGTATTACGTCATTTAATGTTGAAGATAGTCATTTTTAAGGGGAAAAAATGAACTTTTAGTTTCAATGCCTCCACAAGCATGTAGGGGAAGTTATATGTTCAGACCTTAATACAAAAAATATTATTATTATTATTAATATTGTTTTTAATTCAATTTTAAAGGGGGGGAGTCCTTAAAAATGTAATTTAATGTAAAGAGAGTGTTCAAGTTACAATATTTTGGGAAGCTACTTTAGCATATTAGTATCGATCATATAATGGTTTAGATAATGCAGATATCTTGTTGTGAAGATACAAATGGTCGTTTTCACGCCTCTTCACAGCCTCAATAAGTAAGGAAGCTGGTATCATGAAGCGAGATAAAATGCATTTATTTCTACACTGAAGATAAATTACTTATTTATCCGCCCTGTTAACTGCAGAGCGGAAATGCCATCCACTTAGCCATCCAAGGTCCCTGCTATCTGCTAGTTTTGGTGTTAAGTCAAAAGGCGATATAGTTTTTTTTTTAATGTGTTACGTGTGGTGAAAGATCTTGAAATGCTTTCTGAAGACACCGTGTTTGTCTTACAAAAGAAAGTCGACGAAACTGCACACACGCATGATTACTGTGCTCGTACACTGGTATGGTCACCATTTCACAATGATTTTACATTTGCCTCAGTCAACAAACACTTTTTCATTATATACATTAATATGTTAGTCCGTTTCGGGAAATTTTACTATGAGAACTATCATAGTGAAAAACGAAAATGTACTGGTATTTGTAAACACGGTATTTTAAAATGCAAGTTGCGTATCTCTCTTACAGGAAGACTAGTTTTAGAAGCCTTTATTAAAACTAGTTATTTGAGAGTTACATTGATGGATTATTTGCTTAGTGCTAAACAAAAAATGCATTTTAGAATGGTAGTCAGTTTAAGGAAGTACGTTCTCTGAAAAGACTACTATTGTCCAATCTAAGGGGGATTTGAATTAAGTCATGAATTAAACCATATACTCTTTGGAAATGAATCATGAGATGAAAAAAGCGGTTATTAGTTTTCTGTAAACAATAAACCAACTGATTTTTTTTTACAAAAATGATCAGTTCTTTGGATAAAAAGGATAATATAATGTCGCTTTATTGCAGAAAAAAAATGGTGATGAAACCTTCGAGTTATGTATCTACTGTAGAATCGGTTTACATGTGAGTGGGTGGACTCTTCGGTGGTAGCATTTACGGAAACTTGGCTGATGTAGAGGAAACTCAATGTGATGGCTGACGCCCTCTGGTAGTCAGGAAATCAGTTCAAGTGCACTAGCCGAGTAAGAAGAAATAGCAACGGAATTTCACTCGTTACATAGGTGGCTGAAATTTCAGAGCGAAGGTTATCCCTGTGTGTGTGAAAAAGATCACGTGACTTTGCTTTGCCATGTTCATTTCTAGAGAAAGTAAAGTGAAGGATTTATTGTTGCTATTCGGTCCGTAAAAAAACGAATTCGCTAAGTTTTTGAAAAAATGAGCCTAGTAAAAACTAAGAAAACGGTAAGCATTAAAGTTTTTATTGTATGGGAAATTGCTATTTTAAAGTTAATCCACTGCTATGACTTCTTGAAGGTCATACACTCAATCACTTACTTTTACGAACTGAAACTGAACTGTGTGAAATCAGTTTATACTTACACCCACAAATACTAAGAATGTGTCGATTTTTGAGGGAGTTGTGAGGTTGAATTACGGACAAAAAATTAAGGCCTGCCAGGCCGCGTATTTATGTCTTATTAAATGCATGTGCTCTTCTGGATGGCTGCATGTTTTATTAATTTTCAGTGATGAACGCCAATATTAAGTAACTGAATTCAATGAATAGCTTTAGAGCAGTGCTATTCTTTGACAACAAAGTTATTGACTTATCACAATGGCCTACATCCAAGAGTGCTGCAACCGGATCACCGCCGCCAGTACAACTGCTGATTAAATAGCATAATATCGGAGAGAAAGCACGTGCTAGTGCATGTACATTCTTCAAAAATAACTGCTAACTTTTTTTACACTGCGAAATTCTTTTTTTTAATTTTATTTTTATTTATTTATTTTTTTTTATGGCAATCCTATGCGTAAAGAGGTTGGAAACGTACATCTCATTAGTCCCGTGGGCAGGTTAAAGGCTAGACAATCGGGAACCTTGCTTTGAAGATCAAACTTGCTTGATACTGCACAGTCACACTATCTTCTTTGCATATTAGATACTTCAGGACTCCGATAAGCAAAGTGATCTCATCACATACACACACACTGTATGAGAAAAAAACGGTTACTACTATTACTACCTATACATGCTTTCACAGACACCCGTGGATTCGAACTCACAGCTTGGATTTGGTTTGAATTATGGTAAAATCAGTTAGGGTTACTAGGTAAGTAATTTATTTCTATTGCGTTCTGGCTAGTTTGCCTGCTTTGAGGGATGAAAAACAGGATTTTTGGGAGTCAAAACTCCGACATCTTTCTATGAAATCAGTTAACTCACCTAAAGATGAAAAATCCCTTATAAAATTGCAAGTTCTTCAAGTCCGAAAAGATTTAGTCTTCGGGCTTTCTAAGCTTCCTCGAAACCATAACTAGCTAGTAGCCAAGAGCACACTATCTGCTGGGTCATCCAGCCAGACGAGTTATTACAATAAATTTTACATTCTCCAATTATATTTTAAAATAATTTATTACTATTGTCGTTGTTATGATTATTATTCAAGTACTTCAAAGACGGGTATTAAATAGTTAAACAATAATTACACCTTTACTGAACTATATTGGGTATGTTTTGTGTGTTCTATGCAAACACATATACGTGCTCTGCTAAAACAGGTAACAAACAATAGCCGCCCAAATTCAAGACTTTTAAATAGAGACTGACAAAAACTATTTACTGAACAATATATGTTGCTTAGTTATGAGAGAATGGAGAACATGTCCAAAAATTTTAAATTAATTTCCGCTTCATAATGATGGCATAAGTCATTCTGCTATTTTGTTGACAGAAGCTGACATTACTTTGTTTGTATATTTAGGTTTCATATTTAAGTCTACGCGAGATATTTCAGTAACAAGCTGCCTCGGGAAGAATGAAATATGACGTGATTCTGCAAAAGAATAAGTAAAAAACAGTACCTTGAATTACATTTAAAACCCAATGTAATCTGGTTTCCATTTCTAACTAGGAAGTTTTACTTCACTTTGATATAATTTAGTCCGTTTGTTATTTATTAGTTGAATGAATTTTCATAAATCACAACAAAAATTAGTACGTGAAAAAATTGATCGGTTATGAAATTATTCTTAGCCCACTGGTAAATATAAACCTTCCATTCCCTTTCCTTTCTAATTTCAACCACAGATTAGCCTCAAAAAGTTTGTGGTACCTTAATTAATGCCTTTATCCTTTTGTAACCTTACTGAGAAGCTATATAAAAATATAAACGCTCAAAAAGTCATGAACAGAGATATTTAAATAAAAAAAGATGCATTTCTTTGAAATAATCTAAGCTTGAGAAATGAAAAATATATCCAGTCATAATACGCTAATGGTTCTGAATAATTCGAATTATACGCACAAGTTCATTTGTTCAAATCAATAAGTAGAGCCGTATAATCTCCATAAACTAACACGGAGAAATACTATAAATGACAGAAATTTCTGAGATAATAAACATTTCTTTTAGCTTGTAAAATTTCATTAATCAAACATAGATATTAACATAGGTAGGAGGTGCATAATTATGAAAAGTAACTGCAAGTTACTTTTCTGGTTTTATACTGGCTACAAACACTATACTGTGTTTGTAGCCGGTATAAATTGGAGGAATATGATCCTCCCAAGTCAATGCAACTGTGTCCGGGTGAAATGGCTGCGAGAAGGGAACTGGCGGAGTTTGAAAGAAGCGTTGTGATAGAATGCCATGTTGCAGGCAAATTGTTGTTCAGCAAATTGTTGTTATATTAGGATATCCCAGATCCACAATCAGTAATACTATACTCATACGGAAGTGCACGGAGTCAATTGCAAGTGCTACCCGCAGTGGACTACCCACCACACTCACTGAACGCGACCGTAGGGTACTACGAAGGATATGTAAAAACCATTGCCAATGAATGTCAGTTTTTACACATTATTTTTACACAAAAACATTCAGAACCGAGGCTCACAACATGGGTTTTCATAGTAGGATCGCAGTATGCAAGACCATCATTACCTGAACCAACATGCAGGTCGTCTTCAGTGGTGCAAAGAGCGAGTACAGTGGGACGTGAAAGCTTGAAAAGCTATGTTATGGAGCGACGAATCACGCTATACCCCCTATCAAGCAGACGTTCGTCTCTTTCCAGAGTGCGTAACCCCAACTATGAAATTCGGAGGCGGTGGTGTAATAGTATGGTCCTGTTTTCCCTGGGTTGGCCTTAGACCTCTGTTTATGGTGCCACGAACAGTAAACTCCGAGAAATATCTGAACACTCTACACAATGCAATGCAATGCTTCCTACTTTGTGGCGTTTCTGGAACTGACCATTGTCTCTTTCAGCAAGATAATAAATCGTGCCATAAGGTTGAGGCTTAACCGCGTGGTTTGTGGACACGAACGTCACCGCACTTGACTGGTCTCTACAGAGTCCTGATCTCAAATCTGTTGAACACCTGGACGAACTGAACCGTCGGGCGAAGTCATGGGATGTCCGCCCCGCAACAGTCCAGGACCTACAGGAAGAATGGTCCAAAAGTCCCATTTGTGAAAAGTATTCCCCGTAGGACTGATGCAATCATCGCAGCGAAAGGAGGTCCTACATGTTATTAAGGTGGGCGCCATGGCTGTTTGTTTTTCACATTGTGGTGCCCGTTGACTTCTTTCCAATTAGTGATGTTTACTTCACGAGGGTGTAGATAGGCTGGCGCTGTAGGTGTGAGGATTTTGTATTTTGGACCAAACGAACTGAATGCAGGGTACTATATAAGTGGAAATGCACTGCAAGAGGTGAAGGAAGCAAGGAATTTGAAGGTGATTGTGAACAGTACTTCAATGGACATAGAAAAGGTAGCGAAAATGACACAGGGGATCGCTAGAATAGTGAAACAATACTTACTAGTCCTCTCATGATTACAAAAATCTTGATTTTTTATACCCCACTGAACCCAGAGGACAAACACTGGAAAAAGTTTAAAGGCGAATATCTGAGATGATTTCAGGACTGTGGGCTACTGACCAAGGATATATTTAATGACTGCAGGCTACAGGCTTTGTCAGAGAGAGCCGAAGGGGGGGGGGGTGTATATGATAAAAAATATAAGTTGGTAACCGAGGTTTCATAGGATAGATGCAGGAGATATTTTCAATACACGGTTACACGGTGTGGGGGGAGGAAACCAGAAGTCATTCAGCTAAGTTAAATAACAGTTCAATCAGAGTAGAATTTTCTCATGGAGAGTGGTGAGTGCAATATCAATGAATAAGAAAACGTATGACAGGCCTGTGTGTGTGTGTGTGTGTGTGTGTGTGTGTGTGTGTGTGTGTGTGTGTGTGTGTGTGTGTGTGTGTGTGTGTGTGTGTGTGTGTGTGTGTGTGTGTGTGTGTGTGTGTGTGTGTGTGTGTGTGTGTGTGTGTGTGTGTGCGTGCGTGCGTGCGTGCGTGCGCCTGCACTAGACGGATTGTACCTTAAAGTCGTTTGCTGCTATTTAGTACTTGTAAATTATTTGTAATTAAATGTAAGTTGCCGATTATGATGTGAATACGCTGATTATTTGTAGAATGGACTTTCCAAGAAAGTAATACAATCTATCGAGATGCTACTATAATAACGATAATGATGATTATGATATACTCGTATGCCTTCGGATCAAGTCGTAATTTGGCAATACAAAAGCAATTAAATGATAAATATATATAGCTCTTCGCTATTATTCGCTGAACTCTCGAACCCGAGGTGAAAAGATAAATTGAAAACAGAGAGAGAGAGAGACGTTTTATGAACAGATGAATGCACCAAAAGCAGCTTTATAGCTCCAGTGATAAACACTTTCGACTATCAACGGAAATTTCAGTTCAACGTACGGAATTACGCTGGTCCGCATCGCTGGAGGACTACAAAAAAAGTAGTAGGAACTGTTTGGAAATTCGATGATTTCGAAATAATTACGAGTGGCAATTTTTTTTTTATCCTGTCAAACAAAACTCTGAAATGTAACAGTAATTTTATTATTATTATTATTATTATTATTATTATTATTATTATTATTATTATTATTATTATTTTGAAACCGTCATTGAGTAATAACGATATACTATAAGTTTGTCTCTGTAGACATTCAAACTTCAATGGATGTATACAGGAGTGCACACATTCAATTTTAAACAAGACGTTTGGCCTCAGATCAGACAGCTGCTTGGTACAGAAATTTATATAGTTTGCGTGAAATAATAAAAAACCAAAACTAAAATAATGAATGAAAACGCACAATAATAAATGACATAGTACGAAAAGGAGAAAATTAAAAAAAAAAGTGAAATAATAAATATAAAGCTGAAGTGGAGAGCACTTGTAAATAGTTTTCGAAATCTCTTTTCTTTACTCAACATTATCCTCTTCCAAATAATATACCATAAATTTTATTTCAGTGCATTAATTAAATAACTTTGAACATGACAAGTTCTTTCATAGCAATAAGCCCTGCCAGTTTCATTATATGAGAGATAGAAAGGTAACATTTCATTAAATCTTTAAATAATATTTGCATAGTATCTTACAGGATCTTTTAGACTCTTTGAAAAACAGGAAACGGGAATTTTTATTGATCTTGTGTATCATAACGTGACCAGGTTGATATAGTAAAGTATGTGTAATTCTACACGATATCGTGTAATTTATTGATTAGAGTATTATGTAGGTGATGGAGGTATTGATTAAATCAATACTTTTCTTATTAGATTAGATCTAAATACCTGCAAGCTGCAGTTTTCAAGAAATATCTATGGTTTAATCGCAAACGAATGGTAATAAGTCACATATTGAGTTGTTTTTTTTTTGTTTGTTTGTTTGTTTAGGGAAAAAATAGTTGAAAATTCATGCCAATTTGAAAGTTACATTTCCTTGAACAAATTATCATCCACCTCAGAATGTAGGGATGTCTATCAGTTTAAAGTGATTTTGAATACCAGCTTAGAGTGTAAAATTTAAAAAAAAAAGTCTATTACAAAAAATCAATTCTTTTGCATCTGCCTATTTGCCAACAAATCATAGTAAATAACAAAATTCAAGAATTATTTCATTTTACTACTTTGGGAAAGGACAAATGATGGAACTGTCGACTTAACATTGAAAATAAATCAAATGAAAACAAAGAAAATTGCAGAATATCTTATAAAATTAAATGAAAATTTTCTTTTCAAATAGGATCGTGTAAATGATTACAGAAGTTTGATATTTGCTATGCATTTCGTGGACAGATACAGACAGACAGATAGACACACAGATATAAAAATAAAAATTCCTATTAATAAGTTCATGCTTGGCGTATTCCAAGGATGAATCATTTAGAAAACACGACCTCCTAACGTATGGCAGTTTCCCATGAAACAACAGTGCACTCACTTGGCATAGCTAAACTGGTTTCCTATTCAGATTTTAAATTAAATATTTCATCAACTAATATCCGGTCTTAAATATTACAATAAGCCATAATGTAATTTCATAAGTTATATATTATAGTTTAGAATTTATAGACATTATAAAAATGCATGCATGCATCTTAACATTTTTTTTTTCTGAATTAGAATACATTTCTTGCTAAAACCCGATGTACACTGCTTTTATAATCACAAAGCATTTAAATTGCGTAAGCTGATCATCTCAATAATACATAGCATTCAGATATTTAATCGGAATTATAGAGAAGTTTGTTCATTAAAAATCAACCAATATAAAATGGATAAAAACAAGAAAAAAAATATATATATATATCTTACGTTTTGTTTTCTTCTTTTTCATGCTCATTCTCATGACACAAAGTCTGGGTGGAAATGAAGAGGAGAATGGTAACATACCCAGCAAACAAAATCATTGCATGGCTACACAAGAGACGTTGATCTATTTGCCCTGAAACCCACTATACTATTAATTTCAAAGAGCAGAAGTTTACTTCAGAAATAACCGCGTATATTGATTTCATGATGCTCTGCACTCCATCTACCGTGCATCGCTAATAACTACATCTTCAGACTTTTTGAGTTCGATATACCGTGACAGTTTAGCGTTGGAACTGAGATTAAGCATTTGAAGTTTAATCTGGGGAAGTTACAATTGATTGAAAAGATACTAAGCGTGCACATTCAATTTCATCCAATAAAAAAAAAAAAATCTTTCTCGAGACATCAGCTTGTTTCGTTTGCGATACTTCGATGCAAGCCCATCGTTATTTGATTTACTAATCTTTTTTGAACCATTCTATTAATATTTTTAGCATATTCTGATGATCTCTTTTTTTCATCCATTCGTTTATGGGTTTTAACTGACAATTTTCATAAATTTTCTCATTTTTTATTCATCAAATGTTGTTTTATTAACTAGTTTTCTTAAAGTTTTCCTTTCACATATTGTATTCATCTGTTGTATTTTCATTGCGGTGAATTTACTTTTGGTAAACTTCAGGAGACACGAATCTAGACTTGCGAAAAATTCTTAATTTCCTTGCGTTAGATTGGATTATTGAAAAGTATTCCGAAGCAGTTGAATAGTGCAAAAAAGTTCCCGAATAAAATAAAACACTTTGATTCCACACTTTGCTAAGTAATTCACCTTCAATCTGAAAAGTCCTCATAAATGTTCCTCGCGTCCTTAACGGGAATCGAATCTATCAATCAATCGATTATACTATGAATGATGGACATTTCAATTTCTTCCTATAACACTTTCAGTATTGTTTGATTATTTCTGGGTTTTTATATAGTTTATTCGTTTAGTTTATTTTAGATAATGTACGTTTTTCTTTTATTTATTTTATTTTGATAAGAAGACAGGACTTTTTGAGCCCGTTATTCAATGCAATCTCAAGCAGGTTTGCATAGAACGAAAGTGTGAGTGACAGACAATTTCCGACATCTCAAGTTTCGCCAACCTAACTACTTAAAAAACCCGAATTCAGATTAAATCAGGAATCGGCTGAAGAATAAAAAGGCCAAGTAAGGGTCGAAATTATAAGTTCTTTATATCTTATTATTATATATGATTATAATTTGAATTTCTTAATTAATCAAAGACCAAATTTTATTTAATTAAAAATGCACTGCTTTAGTTTGAGTAAGAATAAAGTCTCTGAAGTTAAAAACACTAATAATAGCATGCGAAGCGTGCATCCCTTCACATTGATTCGGTACTGCATTACTTAAAACACTCTGAAGGCGACCATTTATTAATGTTTTATTAATAAAAGACTACTTTTTTATTAATGTTTTTATTAATCAATAAAATCCTAAAAACTCTACAAAAGTGTTGACTCTGTTCAGAGGAAATTGACTAGATTGATTAACTGGTGTTTCTGACCGATTCACTCCATCCTTGTTACTGGAATATATAGCTCAACACTTTTTTTTTTTTTAAATCTGTTCGAGGAACAATATTAAGAAAATTATAGATTCTTTGCAAGCACATGAAAGGTGCTGTTGTTACAGTTAAAAAGAAGAAAAGTCTATACACATGCATTAAGAAAAATCATTCAAACAGATTGGCTTTTAATGATATCTGGTATTTTGATGGTGCATACATAAATAAGTAATTTTGCCCTGCCTGTCCTTCCATTATTACTAACATACTACAGGTTTTTAACTTTTTGTATATGGTTGTTTTGTATATGAGATTGTTAGAGAATGGGGAAAAATTAATAATAGATAAACCAAATTAAGTACAAATATCACCATTTAGTGATTCTCTAAGTTAATATGAAGAGATTCTACTATGGTTATCTGACAAGAAGGATCAGAGAAAAGTACAAAGCGACTCTATAGTATTAAGACATGCTGCGGTCCATGCCTTTTTGTTTAAAACGGTCTGGGTTGAAATCAGGCTAATGCAAAGAATAGCCATAAAGAGATTTCATCTGATATTAGCACCATTCGAAAGTGAAAGAGTAGTAAGGAGGACATGATATTTGTCCATCGATTGGAACCTTTAGCTACCTCATATCAAAGTGGAATTATTTTTATTCCCGGAAACTCGGGTTTTGCATTCCACAAAAGGAAAAACTGGTAGGAGAATATATTTAATTAATAGACATAAAAAATGTCACAGATACTATGCTTTCGTCGTAATATCAGCTGAACCAAACAAAAGCCAATCTGAATGTCCACAAAACTAAACTTTGCTATTCGCCATGGCTCAAAAATAAGTAGCTCAGAATGTATATGTCCAAATATATAAATATTTGACTAAAGAGTACTCTTTAAAAGCTATAAGTGGTTTATAAGAAGTAGCAAAAGCCTATGTTCATAATAAAATAAAACGATTATTATTATTATTATTAAGAGAGACCTCCAGTGAGTCAGAGACTCATCGTTCAGTCATAGACACACACACACACACCCGCTATCATACTTATTCTTGAATTCATTCACACTGCTTGCACTCACAACATCCAATGGCAATTCATTCCAATTACGCACCACCCTCTGAGAGAAAAATCTAGCCCTCACACCCTTCTTGGCGGCCTTCATTCTCAGCTTCCAAGGATGTCCTCTCATCCTTTCCTCACCCTCCATAAATTGAAAAATTCCATCAATTGAAATCCTCTTTGACCCTTTCAGAAGTTTGTAAGTCTCAATCATATCACCCCTCTTTCTCCTGTTTGCTAGTGTCTGCACTCTACAAATTCTCAATCTGTCTTCATACTCAGTATTCCACAATCCTGATATCATTTTAACACTGTCCTTTGTACTCTCTCCAATATATCAGAATCACAAAGGAAACTAGGAGACCAGACCTGCGCACAATAGTCCAAGTGAGGTCTTAAAATAATTAAGGATTAATAATTAAAATAATTAATACATAAATAAATGTATAGTTAAAGGTTTTTTTTTTCTTTCTGGAGAGAAAGAATATGAATTTTTCTTGACTACTAAACAAATCGTGAAAGAGGAAGTTCATGCTAGTTGAGAATAAATAAGCATTTTATATAATAACATGTGGATCATGCTTGGCTTTACACAGAGACCGCTGAACAATTAAAGACATTTGGATCTGTCACCTTCACAACACGTCCGTGTGAAAGAATGATGTGATTCAGTGACTTGCGACATGAGAAATAATAACCACATTGTTCCCGCTTTAATTCAAAGAGAGAAGTTAAGGCTGTTCGCTTCACGTTGCGCTTGTAGGTCCTCGTAATAGCCAGTTAAGTGGCGAGCACGTGCTTAGTAACTGTGCTTATTTTGGTACACTCAATGAAACTTCTGTAAGAATGCCAGGACTTTGTCAGGTTTGTGATAAGAATACAGAAAGGTGAAGCATTACTTTCATTCCATCTTTATGAGTTTCACATTTAACATGTGCTAATCTTCTTTCGATTTGATTTCATATTAAATAAATATTTCAAATAGTGCGTCTTTGTAATTACTTTGTTTAAACATTTTTTAAATTCTTCAATAACTACAGCAGCATGTTAAAATGCTCGTTTTTCAGTCTTCTGTGTGAAACATGTCATTACAAACTGTTCATCATCCAACTCGCAGAGCCAAAAATTTGATCGAAATTCGTTAAAGCATGCTAAGCTCGGATAATTACCGATGCATGAAACACGGTTACTACCAGCGAGCGAATTAATATTGAGAAATTACATATCCTGGAAATTAAGGAAATCATTCATAGCACCTATAATTTTCATGAAATGCATACTTCCAACTTGAGAATTTTTCTAATTTATTTAACTCGATATACTTAATGACTTCGACTTTATTCATGATAACCAGTCTTACTTCTCACAAAATAAAAAGTACCCTGAAACAGGGATTACGGAAATATGCTTCTTTTTTTTTTACTTTTAAGAATATTAGGATATTTTTCGAAGTTGATACTATTTTTTTTTTCCTGAATAATTATTATTTGGTGAGTGGCGTATAATTTTCGAGATGGAAATCCACTTCAAAGAGATGCTCCTGTTCATTGGTCTCATCGACACACTCCTGAAATACTCAGTAAAATTTCCAAATACCATCGTGCGTAAAGAGTGACCCTTGTACAATATTTTATATAACTTCTGGAGTAAACTCTGTACGCAATAGAATATTGAAAATCCCTTTAACAATGAGATAACTTACAGGTGACGATATCACGTGGTTAGAGTGAATAGTCAGGTGGATAAAGATAGTGTTTTCTAGTACTGTACTCGTATAAAATATGAATTCACGACACAAAAAATACTAGTTCTCAAACACCTAAAACAAAAACTATATTAAAAAAACTGATCTAACCAGAAGAAAGAACATACGAGGATATAAGAACACAATTATCTCATAATTCTCCTACTAGTATGTTCTTTCTTGTGGTTATATCAGTTGCTTTAATATAATGTCTAGGTATTTATCAGAACTTCCAAGATCCCCATCCTCGTATAACACAAAAACCCAGATAAATCATCCCAACAATACTACCTACTTTCACACTGCTGTTCGTTACATACCCATTTTCATCCCAAAACTTATTATGGCCTTTTGCTGTTTTAATCCTCCGATCCATTCTAATTGAGAGACGTCCCTTTTTTTCCACTGCCAGTTCTAACCTATCACCCATTTCCAGTTCCTAGAAAATAGCAAACTCCGAGGACAAAGAAAGAGTACCTCCTAAACATTTAAGACCAGTTAAATCAATACATTTTTACACCCATTAAATAAACGATGCGACTCAAGCAAGCTACTCTCCATCAGTGGCGCAGAAGAAAATTCGGTATCTCCGCAAATACTCGTAATGTTGGCGCCCTTCCCAATATATAATACAGTTCGGGGAGATAGATGGCTATTTTTAATGGTATTAATTAATTCAATAGAAAACTTTTTTTATTTATACAGTATTCGGAAAATATATAAGTCCATTCGTAGTTATGAACACATTCTCACATTACATACAAGTAATAATCCTTGTAGTTCTGGAAAGTGTACCACCAAAGAATTAGATCGAATAGCATCTCCATCTGCTGTGCAAATATCTGTGAATGCGTTTAGATAACACAACGATTTTCGTTGCCTGGTGTGAGATTATCCCTGTTTTCAGCGTGAAACGGTTTGAAAAACTTCCATGTTTGATCTCTCTAGAGCGGCTGTTAGCTTATTCTGATCCTTAGTCTTCCATTCACTAACTGGATGTATTAAATGCCATAAGTTTACAGCCTTTCACAGGTGGGATTGACATAAACAAAAATGGAAAATGTTTAATCCTAAACCATTGTTATTTCAAAATGGTTTCGTTTACTAAAATTATAGAAAAATGTAAACTTTAAAAAAATATAATACTGCATAGCTCTTTGATAATACAAAAAGTCTTTAAAATTTCTTATATATATATATTTGACATTGTCAGCATCCAGGAATGCGTTAGCAGAGCTAATCTCAGATGGTATGGTCACTTAAATAGAATGGGAGAGGAAAGATTAGCAAAACAAGTGTTCTCTGCCAGGTTGGCAGGAAAACGACCCAGAGGAAGACCAAGATATAGGTGGATTGATACGGTACAAAGTGCCTTAGACGATAGAAATATAAGATCTGATAATGTTGGAGTCTTGACAAGTAACAGACTGATTTGGAGGAAAATTGTAGATAGGAAGTTAGTAATGATGTAGTTTTTTCATGTAGTACTGTCATATCCTGTACACCCCTTGAGGGTACATGGCAGGAATTTGATGATGATGATGATGATGATGATATATATATTTTTTTTATTTGCGAACTAGATTTGCTTCTTTCCATGAAATAGGAAGGTGAGAAAAATAAAAAAAATATAAATAATAAAAACAAGTTTATTACAGTAACATTTGTGGAATATCTTTTTATTTTTTTTAGCAAGCCTTACCAAAATTTGGGTGTACCCGCATTCTGAGCCTGTGAATCCATCCACTATGCTAGTGTTTCCCAACCTTTTTGATGTCGCGGACCCCCTGTAGTGAATGTTAATTTATCGCGGCCTCCATAAAATCCAAAATGGAAATTTTTTATATTTTACATATCATAAATATGAAGTAATAAATTACAATTAATTGAAAGGGAGATGGTAAATCCCGTTTCATTTTATAGCCGGGTCCGAAACTCGGATCGAAATCCATCGAAATCCATAGAGTTTCATGCCGAAACTCTATGGATTTACACTTGGGCTCGCCGATAGTTTTTTCGGCATGAAACTCTATGGATTTCGATGGATTTCGATCCGAGTTTCGGACCCGGCTATAAAATAAAACGGGATTTACCATCTCCCTTTCGATTAACAAATTCGCCGGTAAAATAGCCTTTCGGCTTATTATCTTAGTAATAAATTACAAATTTACAACACTAAATGTATCATTTATGACAATGCAATACTGTTATAAATGGAGATATTCGGAAGAATATGAACATATCAATTAGGCCAGGTGTGAACAACAGGTCTGAGCAACATGATAAGATAAAGTCTAATGAAAATAAACTATCCCGCGGACCCCCTTTGAATTACTCAAGAACCCCCGGGGGTCCGCGGACCACAGGTTGGGAAACACTGCACTATGCCAATAACTCCGATCACAGATAGCTTCGCTGCCACATCTATGAACATCCTGGAGCAATTCCTTGTGTCTATCAAAAAATAAAAACGACTTTATGAAAAGAAGATAACAGAAAAGAAAGACACTTCTGATATGAACAGGAAGCGTAACTGGCATGGGAATAAACAGGTTAATTTGACCAGTGAATCGCATCGCTAGTTGCTTAAAGTAAATTAGAGCGCGGGACTCTGCTGATAATGCGGCATACTATGCTGATGTCAAGTACAAATGGGACTGCATCGCAGGAAGTGCTGGCAGCAAAAGTTTGAGGAATGAGAACGGATAAGAGTAGATGTGTGAGGAATAAGAATTGCAAAATCGACGCGTGAATAACATATCATCTTTCACAGCTAGCTGGTTCTCGCTCGACGCCAAGACCGCTGTAGAAAATTTGTGTTCACTTTCTTTGCAGTTTTGCATATACGACCACATTTAGATCTCGACACAAAATCATTATACAGCGTTCCCATCTTAATAGATTCCGAGAGGCAGGGTCTCACCCAGAGGGGGGGGGGGGTACTAAGGGGCCCTGAAAGAAAAAGAACAAAAAAAAAACACTAGAAAAGTTTCCAAAAATCTCTTCCTAATTAAAATTAATTTTTTTATTTACGTTGTGTCGTGTCTTCTATTTCTGTGCTACTTATGAATTAGCGATCATTGCAGATGCTCAGTCATAGGTCGTATGCGATGCGTAGAGTGTATTCTCAAATCGTCTACTCAACTCGACCGCCCCCCTAAGATTAAATCATGATTGCGCCACTGCCGGGAGGTGTTGTGATGTTAAATGGTATGTTTTTTTGTTTTTTTTTTCTTCCCGGGAGGAAATAATGAGAAGAATGGCAGTCATAGGCTCAAATAGAGAACTTTAGTGGGGTAGGGATATTAACTGCAAGGATGTGCCATCCAGTCGTTTTCGACTCTGGATGATTTTGTGAACAAAGACTCTTCATGCATCCTTTCTTTCAGCAATTGTAAGTTCAAGTTGGTAAATTCCTTTATGTTGTCCATCCAGCTCTTTTGCAGTCTTCTTCTCCTTCTCATACCGCCCCTCAATCTTCTCCAACATAACTTCTTTTTCCAATGATTCATCTGCTCGCATAATAACCCAAAGCGCATTAACTTCTGTTTAGCGAATATTGCCTCCAAGGAGCATTCTGTCTTATTCTTCATATTGCAGTCCATGGGGTTCTTAAGAGTCTCTTCTACGCCCATAATTCAAACCTATCAATTCGCTTTCCGTCTTTCTTCTTGATAATCCAGCTTTTACATTTATACATCACTGCAGAAAATACAATTGCTTTGACAATTCTAATTTTCGTGGTCCTACTCTATCTTTAATAATATCCCGATGACTATCCTTCTTTTAATTTCATCTTCACATTTACCATAATTTCTTATTCTGTATTCCAGTAAATCATAACTTTCAACGATCTCTATTTTATCTCCCTCTATTATAAATTTATCTAAATGGATAGAAGCCATCACTTTGGTTTTGCTGATGTTTAAATTAAGCCCAGCTTTGTTGCTTTCCCTCGTAACCAATAGAATCAGCCGTTCCAAATCTTCCTTAATTTCTGCTATCAGGGTTGTATCATCTGCATATCTTAAATTATTTATTTTATGCCACCAATCTTAATTCCAGCTGGATCTTTGTCTAAGTTATCCATTCTCATAATATATTCACTATAAATATTAAAGTGACAGGACGACAGTATACAACCCTGCTGAAACTCCTTTTTCCACTGGAATATTGTGCTCCAAAGACTATTTTTACTGAAGCTTCTTGTTTGTCATGCAGCTCTGTTATCAAAAGAATTAGATGCTCAGGTATTCCTATGGATCTCATTACAATCCACAGTCTATTATGATCCACATATTCAAAAGCTTTCTTATAATCAATAAAACAGACGAATACTTCCTTCTGAAATTCTCTTGTTCTTTCCATAATCCAGCTCATGTTTGCTATTTGGTGTCTAGTCCCTCAACATCTCCTAAAGCTACCTGTTCTTATGGCATTTCTCTGTTCACGTATGGTTCCAGCTTTTGTTGGATCACTTTTAGCATAACTTTACTTGCATATGAAATTAAAGCGATGGTTCTGTAATTCTCGCAATCTCTGGGATTTGATTTTTTAGAAATCGGAATGAATATTGATGTTTTCTAATCTCTAGGCCAGTATATTTTCTTCCAAACATGTTGACAAATTGAAGTTAATATTCACGACTTCATCCCTAGCTGCTCCACTCCATCAACTCCAGGAGCTTTTCCTTTTGGCAGCTGTTCCATTGCTGATATCATTTAACTTTTCATTATCATGGGTTCTTCAACAAGTTCTCGTCTTTTAAATTCTCCTTCAATATAAATATCAAATATCTTTCTTATACAAATCTTCTACATACTCTTTCCATCTTTTTTCACTGCTTCCCCTTCCATCAAGCATTTTCCCGAATTACTTTTGCATCCCCTAATAAAGGGATAAACGCTTCTGTAATTTCATTTATCTTTCTAAAGATAAATCGGTAATGTTACTTTCTTCAATTTCCTTGCACCTTTTAGTTAGATGTTTTTCCTTATCTTTCTCAGTCTGTCTCTGGAAATCTGAAATCAGTTGTCTAACCCTTTCTTTGTTTCTCTGAAGTTTCGTTTTTCTTCTTTCTTCTGCTATTTGAATAGTAATAGATGCTATTCGAAGAATAATACGTACTGAAGAAGAAGAAGAGGTTATTCGTAAAGATAGAAGTGCTCTTACACGTAGTAACATCTCCAGTGCGTTGAAATGAAAGGAGAAAAGGGAGCAGTCAAGCGTCCTTGTGTCTGTAACATCCCCCGTCCCCACTGTTTATATATATATATATATATATATATATATAGCCACTGTTATATAATATTATATATATATATATATATATATATATATATATATATATATATATATATATATATATATATATATATATATATATATATATATATATAATATTCATCAAAGCGTGATTTGCTTCCTCAGTCTTAAGTAAAAGGCTGGTTATATTCCACTAATTCAAGCACTACCCAAAGGGCCTATGAGTTGCGGAAATACTTTCTGAAAATGAAAGCTGTGCTGAACAAAGTGGCCTTTTGCAGCTGCCCAATGTTTAATCCATCTAACTCGAGTGCTTCTAGATGTTTTTTCAATGTTTTAGGGATGGCGCCTAAAGCACCTATTATTATGGGGACAACTTTCGTTTTCTTTTGCCAGATTCATTCAACTTCGGCTTGCAAATCGCGATACTTTGTAATTTTTTCATTTTCTTTGTCGTCAATCCGACTATCTCCAGGTACTGATATTTCGATAAACTCAACACCCTTGTTTTCACTTTTTTCAACCACTGTTATATCGGGTGTATTACATTCCAAGCTTTTGTCAGTCTGGATTTTGAAATCCCAGAGTATTTTAGCTTTTTCATTCTCAACCACTTTCTAGTGAACTTTATGCTTCCAATAGTCTTTAGATACTTTAAACCCAAACATTTTACATAAATGCCAATGAATTATCTTAGCTACGTTATCATATCTTTTACAGTACTCAATTTGTGCGATTTTGCTGCATCCATTATAATGTGGTCTACCGTTTCTTCCTTTTCTTTGCACAATCTCATTTACTGTCTTCTTGAATTTTTTTGTATTTTTGCCTTCATAACGTTGGTTTTAATGACCTGTTCTTGCGATGCAAAAATTACAGATTCTGTTTCTTTTTTTAGTGCTTCATTTGTCAACCATTGCCAGGTCAAGTAGCTGTCAGGGCTGTCCTCTATGCTGTGAAGGTATTTTCCATGCAATGCCTTATGGTGCACTTTTTTTTTTTTCCTGGCTGAAGAGTTTGGCGTGAATCAAATGCAAGTTGCCTGAAATTAAGCCAACTTGTATTTAAATATGGAAACATAACGCTGCCATTAAAACACGTTATTCACGGTGGTCCACCTCTTTAGCACAGTGTTTTAATTGGTAAGATACCAGATTCCCGGAGTAAAATAAAAATATTCATTTGGAATTTTAATTTTAATTACATTTTGAAAAAATTATTTAGAAAATGGTATAATAATAAATATCAGTTTTGTACTAAAACATTATAGTAATTATATTAAGAAACAGTATTTATATTAAAAATCGAATTTTTAACAATATTTTTCTGTACGTTAATTAACATCACAAATATCTAGATACCCATAACGACCAGGAAATTAGTGGGTGATTGGGGGGGGGGGGATTTCCTACTACAAATCATCTTAATAATGGCAGTGACAAACACTGAAAAGTTCATACGAATTTAAAAAGCTAAATAAATATTACATTTTTGTTCCAAGAATATGGGATTTTTTTCCTTGATGCTCTGAGGTAGCATCTGCAACTAATCCTCAAATAATATAATCAGTACACTTTGACGCATTTAATTATCAAATATTCAGCTGCAAACGGTAGCAACATTTTATAACATGCAATACTACATTATTCGTTTTTTAAGATTGCTGTTTATAAAAAATCTGTTGGGAAAGACTCGGCACGGACTTTTTTTTTTTTAATTTAGAAAATGATTTCATTTCGAAGCGGCTGAACATTTATACAAAATTACAACTTTATGATTTTAAAAAATTAAAGGAAAAAAAATAAGCGAAGGTATGGTCTCCACTTTCTGAGGTAGGAATAACTGCCATCATATTCTCAGGAAAGATAAACTGCTACCATATTTATTTATTTATGATATTATAAATAGCAAATCGGGAACATATTTTACCCTGAGAAAGGAAGAAATGAATGCATTTAATTGCAAACATGAAGCCACTATAATAGTTAGAAGTTGTAGTAGTTGATGAAACATTATGAAACACCAGAGACAGAAGTAGAAGAAATGAAAGAGGAACGCTGGTTTGAATTTGGATTGTGAAATAATGATCTGAAGCCGATCGCATTTTTCTGAGTCCTTAGAGGAAAGCGGAGGATCTGAATACAATCACATTCTAATAAGAAAACAGAAAAGATTTAAACAATTCTAAAAGCAAAATTAAACTGTTAAGTTGTATCATTTCCCTCTAATTTATTTTTAAACGACAACAGGTTGGCAATGTCGCATTACAAATTTGAAAAGACGGTTATCCCATAAAATACAAATTAAACATATAAAAAATAATTTAAAAACTGTGAAAAACTTTACAATTAAGTTTCATTAATATATTTAGTCAGACTCCAAGCATCTTTTAATACTTCTTTAATCAAATTAACGAAATCTTTGAAATTCAGTTAATTTTAATTAATGTGTTTTTATGTACCCACTCCACGAAAAGTTTTTAGAAACCTATGATGATCAGCCTATATTTTCATCCACTACAAGGCGAAGCTTTCTTCCACTGCGGGAGAATTAGGTCTACTTCTCCCTTAGTGACCCAGTCCATCTTAAGAGACTGTATACATATTTGCATGAATGAACGTATGAAGGTGAAAGACAATCACAAACATCCATGCCCTAGGCGGAATTCGAACCCGCAGCCTCTTGGCTGGAGAAGGGATATGCTAACCACTCGGCCAACCAGGCCGGCTTTTAAAAACCAATAGTACATCCGTACCGTTGAGCTAAGTATTGTGTTTTTTTTTTTTATTAATTTATGCATGTTTTGTATTATTTATTTATTTATTTATTCATAGTCCGAAAACCCTATTCTAGAGACCAAACGTAGAACTTTTCAAGCGACTGCAGATCTCCAATAATCAGGGAGGTGATCTCGCAGTAGACAATGAAATTCATCTCCCACCTAAAGACATTCACAACATCCATGACAAGGGGGGGGGGGGGAGGTTCGAACCCGCAGCCTGTTGGTTGCAGAGCGGATACGCTAATCACTCGGCCAATATTTCATTATTTCATTAGTAGCGATCATTTCCAATTCTCTAACTCCACTGACTCACATGGGGGGGGGGGGGGAGTGTGAATCAAACAAAAGCAAATCCTACATTCAGAATGACTCTACAACGGGGAGAATGCTGGTCTTGAAATTCACGCTTGCTCTTGTTATCATTCAGGAAGCGAAAGGTGTGACTGAAGTCTGATTAGCGGAATAATGAATTACTGACCATTTAAAACTATATATTTAGAAATTTATGTACATTTAATCATACAAATACAACATTTATTTTACAAATGATATTCTATCTTTCTCAATTTAGCTACTTGGATACAAATTCTACCCTACGGTTCTTCTTTATGAACTAGTCAATAACATCGTCATAAAAAGTTGGCTGTAACTTAATTTTCCCAAGCAACACGCACACTTGTAAAGGCTGGCTGAAGCTCACTGGCTACAGCTACGTTGACTGCGTATGGCCTGTGTTTAAGCAACAGAGTGAGACAACGTGAAGGGAGCGGATATGGCTATGCGCGCGCATGAAATCACAGCGCTGCAGCGAGGACCTGGAAGCTCCGACAACCGAGCAAGTCAAGGTAGCTTTGACTAGACGAGCAAGCATTGGCCTTCGATACACAACGCAAAGCTCAATTATTGCTGCGCAAGCTTAAGACGTCTTCTGTCTACAAAAATAAAAGCCTAAATGTAATGCTTATAAATGCATGCATTTAATAACAAATAAATATTACTCCTTTCTCAAGTAATGAGCTTGCTCAACAAGCTTAGCAAGCATGGAGAATTCGCCCATGCTCTACAATAGAAAATTTTCATTTATTTTTCTTTCTGTACCAGAAAGAAAAATAAATGAAAATTTTCTAATGCAACATTGCCAAGTAAATATTTTTAATCTGAATATAGTAGTACCTACTGTATTCAGATTAAAAACATTTATTTTGGAATCTTTGCGAAAGTTATGGGTTAGAAATGGATACTTAAAATTTAAACTTCACAGCTGGTCCATTGTTTACTGAATTCACCTAAGAAATGTTATCACAGGCATTTTTTTGGAGAAAAAAGTAAGTTTTTAAAACATTATGGGTTAGTAAGAAAACAGCTGCGTTAACAGTCTTTTTTTTGTTTGTTTTTTTTAATGCGTTAAAATTTTCTTTAGCTAATTCGAGGAATCACCTTGCAGCCTGGCTTATAATGAATTATACCTGGGATGGCCAACCTTTTAAGTTCCATGCGCCAATATTTTTTTCACGAACAAGTTCAGATGCGCCATACAACTCTTGTACCCTTATAAACTACCTGCAAACAAAATTATCAACTGTAAACCGACTGACAAAAACCTGCGATGCCCCGCTGCTGCTAATGCTTTGCGCCTCAGGATCAAACAAGTAAATGCGCAAAAGCTGCAGACAAAACAATAAAATCGTTAAAAATAATTACTAAGTTTTAGCTCTTTTTCTATAAATCGGTTTTTGATTAATACTTTTTGTATAAATAGGTTTAATAAATAGGTATAAATACTTTTTGATTATTATCATTGCGGTCCAATGAGCCACTTCTAATAGTCCAATTCGCCACTTTTGACGCATGCGCCATAGGCTGGTCTTTCCTGAATTAGACAATCATAAAATGATACGTTCGTAATCGTATTCTTGCCGTATCGATGAAATGAAACATCGATTAAGCAAAATTTTGATTCATTAAAATTGAGAGAACTGCTACGCTACATTAATGCAGTGGATGAAGAATAACCATATTGTTAAGATGAAATAATATCAGCTGTTACTGATGATTCTTCTTCTTCGTAAAAAGGTATCAGGACTTCCACTGCCAAAAGATCGTCTTTTCTTTTTTTTTTTCTTTAACAATACAGTGGCTTCATAATACCAGTGCATTATATATATATATATATATATATATATATATATATATATATATATATATATATATATATATATATATATACACAGGGTGTTCGGGATAAATTTGACAGTTTCGTAAGGAAAAAGAAAATCTTCTTTGTATCTATTAAATTTAATGAATTGACAAAAAAACATTACAGGCAGAGTTAATTACAATACTATCAACAAGATTTACTCAAAATAACCACCATTAGCATCGATCACAGCTTCAATTCTGCTTCGGAACCTCGAACAAGCTGATGCTACAATCTCCCTGGGAAGGGCCGCAAAAACTGTTTTAATTTTATCCATTAACTGGGCTTTTGTATTACTGGAAGTGCGATTGGTGTCTTTTTCAACTGCGCCCCATACAAAATAATCCATGGGGTTAAGGTCTGGGGAGTTTGGAGGCCAAACATTTGGACTGGTGAAGTCGTAGAAATTTTCAGACAACCATTTTTGACTTTTCCCAGAGGTGTGGCAAGGGGCCGAATCCTGCTGCCATACATACGGCCTACCATTGGCTACCCTTGTTATCCAGGGCTTGACTACAGTTAGCAACTCCACGAACAAAGCCCGAATTCCAATGCCAGGGTTCTTCAACACCTGTTCCTGCAGATTTGCGAGGAATTCTGCTGTACGAACGCAATCAGATCGTCTGCTAGGGATCTTTCTTCTTGCTACATCCTCGTAGTCACCATTGCAAGTCTCTAGTTCATGCCTGATTGTTTTTACTGTATTCAGGGAGCATTGGGCAGCAGTCGTAATATCCTTATTTTGATGGCGGGCACGAATCATCATGATACAAGTTATTCTCTTCCATGATTCAGGTGGGTTCCAGCTATCCATCCTTTCTGACATCTTGTATATGAATGAAGAAGGGTCCAAACTTTTAAATGAAGAGAAGTGTGTGTTAATACATGTAACTTACGGAAAAATATAATTAATTATAAATATGTCAAATTTATCCCGAACACCCTGTATATATATATATATATATATATATTTATTTATTTGTTTATTTATTTATATATATTAAGGATACCAAGTTTATAAAATTACTTGCTATCCTTAATATATATTATCCCTAAGGTAAAAAAAAAAACTTTTCACATCTTTATCTCATCCAGAGTTTCTTATTCAAAGTAAAAGCACCTTGTAGCAACTTGTAAAGGTAAAGTTAAGGCTCTGTATTACTAAAAACCTTGATATTTCAGGGTCTAGCTACTCACTGAGGAGACCTCAAAAAAGGTTGAAACCGGTCTGGGTAGTGACCCCACCCACCCACACACACACACCCATAATGTATAACAGTATACATCTCTTAGTGAGATGTGTTTTACATTATGGGAAATACTAAGAATAATGATCAGAGCTTTATCTACCTTTGCAATGAGTTGCCCTGGTGTTGCACTACCTCTAAAGTCCAAGGCGCAAACAGTTAAGTTTGCGCCTTGAACCACGTTCAGGCGCAAACTTAACTGTTTTTGTTTACTTGGGAGAACGAGTAAAAAACCAAGTTTATAAAATTACTTGGTACCCTTAATATATATTATCCCCAAGGTAAAAAACTTTTCATATATATATTGATTTTGATTTTGTGATCAAACGTTTGGAAAAGATGGAAGTTGAATTTGTGATCAAAAATACTCTAGAGCGGAGTAAAAAGTTTAAATTCTTTCTACACATAAAAATTATGCTGTTGTGAAAGTTTCCTATAATTTAGCAATGATTAATGACTTATGTCTACATATTTACGGAACCATTTCGAAGTCTTATTCCTACAGTATAAATTGAAAAAGAAAAGAAAATTAAATATAATAATTAAAATTAATTTATTTAATTAATAAATTAATTTATTGTAATTGAATATAATATTAATATTATATAAATATAATAAAAAACACAGGCAGGATAACTTTACGAGCAACATTCCCGTTCTGAGTTTGCTTTAAGAATGAGAACATATTCTGACCTTACTTTCTATTGACTCCAAAATGAATTTTTGCATTTTATAAACTATGATTCAAAATCGTTAGTTTGAATCTCCCTATTTGTTCTATCGAAATACTGTACTGAACGATTATAAGAACATTCGATGGGCTCAATTACTGCTATCATCCACGAACTTGGAGCGTTACGTTAATATATGATGTAACATTAACCCAAGTTACTATTCACATGACATTCGAAATCATAAGCACCCTCGTTTACGTTGAAATTCGCAGAAATAACTTTTTTCTTCCTACTACAAAATACGAAAATTTTGCATTTAAATTTTCGAAGAACTTACACTTTCTACATTTTAACTCAGTTTTGAGTGAGATTCACAAATAATATTTAAAACAACAATATATTATATTGTATTTATGAGCTGCTGTACTCAGCATAATGGACTTTGTGATAAAAAACCTATTGTGTTTCCGAACAGCATAGCAAATCAAGTCGATTGATGACGCAAACGCTTGCACGATATTTGCGCCACGTTGAATGAAAATAAATAAATAAATGTGTACAGTAATCATAGTTAAAGAACACTTTCAGTCTTGTTGTGATTGCTAAAAGAAAAATTCTTAAAAAATTACCGAACTTTTTTGTTGTTTTTATTCAGATTTTTTCCAATGCAATATGAATAAATGTACAGCACATAAACAGATACCCACAAAGAAAAGAAGAAGAAAAAACCTAGCCGAAATTTTGATGTAATTTAAAAATAAAATCAAAACGAAAGAGAAGGACAGCGATGTTTTCAAATCTTATTTAAAACAGGACACCGTGATGAGGAAGAATAAGAAATTGTACTTAAATCAATCACATGGCTTCATCACTAAAAATAGTGAGTGATGTCTGTTCCAGGCCTTTACTTCTACAGTTTGGACATTGGAATATGAGCTTGCTACCTTAACATGCCCTGACCACTGAATTTGATTATACACTGTACTAGATGCTGCATGTTCTTTACAGAATTTGGTATAATTCATGGTGGTCTGATCCTCTAAAGATCATTATCATTTACTAAGGATTTTCCTTTCAAAAGCTGAAATCAAATTCTCTATCCTCGCAGAAAATATCCGAAAATATCACATCAGTAGGTAACGATTGGACGAATTAAATAAAGGCATCACTAGCTATTTATGTAGCTTCCACCCATGAAAGGTTTTTCTGTAAACCTATAGTATATTCGCACTGTGGGTGGATGAATTGATTACGTAACTTTCCATATTTTATTTTTTATTTTATTTTGATGCGTGTAGCTGCAATAAAAGTGGCTTAAAGCATCTATCCAGGTTGGTAGAATATATAGTTTATTTATATATTAAATTATATTATATTAAATATGTTTTGTATATTTATAAATTGTTTATATAAATACTTTCGTGAACATATCGCGTTATCCTAGTTAAGGATCTAAAAAGACGTTCACTTAGGGAATTTACATAGCACAGTTTGCTTTTGCTAGTTAAAAATCCTTTGACATTTTTCAACTAAAAATAAATAAAAGTGTATACAAGGAAAGTAGAATATTTCATACCTGCTAACTATCTCATAACATTTTACAACATTACTCTAAAGTAATATTTTAAAATGTTACCTTTAGAGTGACAGGGTTATCTTAAAACCTTGTTTATCACAGTTCCACACGAAACCATCAGCAAAAGCTGAAGCAGCAAGCGAATCTCCATTCCTGTGTACAACATTGGCATAAAGCGATGTTTACTGACTAGACATCTGGAGATTGTTATAAAAGAATGCTTTTAGCGATAGCGTACAGTTTGAAGTTTCGCGGATAACAACGAACTCTTTCTTTATTTCGTTTTTTTTCTTCCCCTTCTCTGTCCTTTCACTTTCACTGGGAAAGAAAGAAGTTTGTAATTTGAGAATAGTAAAGCTGGGCTTTGCTTATTTTAAGCAAGTGAACTCATATTACACAAAGCGCGTTAAAATGCTGTCCGACGTCCATTATATGATGCAATCAAATTAATACAGTAATAAATAATGATGAATAAATATTTCTATTTATTTATGATTTTACTTGAATGGGAATATTTCTTTTTTGCCCAGTAAATTATTGGATGCGTTAAAATATTGAATGCAATATTTCAACCGTCCTCACAACCTAAACAATTAATGTTACTGTCCTGCGCATTTTGAATATATCGTTTAATAATATCAACAACAACATTAATAATTCTAAAAATATTTTGACTTTACCTTTCATTCTTGCAATGAGTCTCTGCGCATTTTGAATATATCGTTTAATAATATCAACAACAACATTAATAATTCTAAAAATATTTTGACTTTACTTTTCATTTAAAATATCCAGGGGAGAGGGGGAAAAAAAACACTCACTTACGACTAAAATTCGTAATCATACACTTCCAAACGATTAGGTTTAACGATTCTGACGCCCTGTAGCGGACTTCAAAAGAATTTAATAATGATAGGATATGATCAATTATTTTGCTAATAAAGCTTTAGGTTCTCTGTTTTGCTCACACAGAAAAGACGGCATTCATTTAAATATTTATATCGAATATTTATTTAAATATTTATATAGAATATTTATGAGTATTATAATATTTACATGAATATATAACTCGTGAATAAACTCACTTGAGCATCCGATTTTCAGCAAATAATATTTACATGAATATAAAACTCATGAATAAACTCACTTGAACATCCGATATTTTTTAAGTTTTTTAATTCTCCTCTTCATAGGCCATTTTGAGTACTGTAAACTTATTATTATTTTATTATTATTATTATTATTATTATTATTATTATTACATGCCACTCCCACTTCTCTACTAATAATATTAATAATAAATAATAATAATACATATTTCAATTTTTAGAAATGTTTATATTCCAAGAAATATATTTTTTTTAAAAATGTATTTGCTTTTAATTTTGCTGAGCTCTGAATTAGCTGTTCTGGTTAATTACGACACTGTCTGGATCATACACTCCTTGGAAAGAAGTCAACGGACACCTCAAAACGAAAGGTGCATGCCATGTAACGAGTCACGTGTTTGTAGCCAGTATACATTTGAGGATTATGATTAGGCTGACCATACGTACCGTTTTGAACGGGACAGTACCGGCTTTTTTTTTTTTTTTTTCCATATTTCCGGCCGTCCCGTCGTTTTAATAAAAATATCAATTTTGTCACTTTTTAATAAAAACTATAAATATACTTTAATATTGATTGATCATAAATTATTATTCATAACCTATAATCGTTTGTGGATCAGTGGACCCTCATAAAATCTATAATTGTGAGGCAGTTGGATACATGGAATAAATAAAACATTCCTGTATGAGATAGATGGGTACAGATTTTTTCTGAAATGAGTGAACAACGCCTAGACTTTCAAGACTTTTGTAATACTGCAGAGTTTATTCTTTATCTTCCAGGAAGTACAACACCTGTTGAGAGAATATTTTCTGTTATGAACAGTATGTGTTCAAAGGAGAAATCTAAGGATTTCTAAGGTCAAAGGAATAAGTGTTGAGACAATGAGGGCTATGTTAGTTGTAAGACAAAATTGTGTGATGGAGTGTGGGAAGTTTTATGATAAGGTGTTGAAAGACCAAAATTAGCTACATAAGATCACTTCATCGAAGAAATATTCATGATGTTGGAGGTTTAATGGATTTTTTGCAACACTCAGAAAGGATTAAAAAGAATTTAATATTTCCTATATTTCGTCCTAGTCACTAGGACATCTACGGGGATTACAAAAATAACTAATGTAACATAACACAAATATCATACAATACTAAACCCAACCACGTGGGTGACACTAAAGTCCTATCTAGGTGGAGCGCCCTCTAAGGGCGGTTGTAGGTGGCCTGGAATATAAAGTAGGATCTATGGTGATGAGTGTTTCCCAAATTTTCGAAAGCTTAATGCAACCGTATTTCTAAGGGCTGCTGCTGCTTCCAAGAATAGTCTCTCTTTCTTGGATTTGCTGTGATGGAGCATGGTGGTTTTCTTCCATGATACTCTGTGGGTGGTGTCCAAGACATGGTCAGCCAAGCCTGAATGACCATAATTGTGTTTACAGATGTAAGACTTGTGTTCCTCTAGGCGGATGGATTTTGATCTGCCTGTCTGTCCAAAGTACGCCAGCTTACAGGAACAGGGTACTTTGTAAACTCCAGGCAGAGAGAGAGAGAGAGAGAGAGAGAGGAGGGAGCTGATCTTTCGTAGAACGGATAAGGTAGCAAGTTTCGGTGAGGCTTATGTTCTGTGTGTAGGTTGTACTTTTTTAGAGTCTTGGCTATTTTTTCGGATGTGCCACGGATGTAGGGTATGGTGATGATATTTTTAAATTCTTGTTGACGAGAAGGACAGGGAATGGGAGAGGAACTGATTTTTTTTTGATAATTAAGGTATTTTTTTTTTTTGATAGTTAAGCTCAGTAGTGAAGGCGGTTCCACTGGAACAAAGATTGTGGGCTCTCTTGGTAAGAGTTTTAATAATGCCATATTGTTGAGAGAGGTGGTGGTGTGAGAGTTTGAGAATGTATCTGCCTGCGTGTGTGTGTGGGGGGGGGGGGGGGGTTCTGTATACAGTGAAGGCAAGTGTATCATTAGGCAGGCGTGTGACTAAGGTGTCTAGGAAGGGTAAACAATTGTTCTTTTCCTTTTCCATAGTGAACTGTATTCTTGGATGTAGACTATTGAGATGACTGAGGAAGGAGTCTAACGTGTCTGGGCCATGAGGCCAAATAGAGAACACATCATCTACATATCTTAGCCAGATAGAAGGTTTCAGTGGGGCTGAGTCTATGGCTCGTTTTTCAAAATCTTCCATATAGAAATTAGCAAGGGGGGGGGGAACTCGTGGCGGTTCCCTCTATCTGCTTGTAGATTTTGTTCTTCCAAGAAAAGTACTCAGAGTTAATGGCAAAGGAAAAGAGATCTAACATGTCAGAAGGGAAAACTTTTTGTAAGAGAGATAAGGTGTCAATTAAGGGAATATTAGTAAACAAAGAGGAGATATCAAAGCTTACCAATATGTCTGCTTTATTCAAGGTTAAATTTTCTATGAGGGCTTTAAAGTGGGTCGAGTTTTTAATATAGGAAGTGGACCTTCCAGTGAGGGGGGGGGGTCAGAGAGTTGGCCAGCTGTTTAGACGTAGCCAACATCCTTGCTCATTCTTCGCCTCCAAAAAGTAATTTATCGTATGCCCAACGCACAGCTCTTCTGAAATTATGGAAAGAAAAAAGTATCGTCATCACCAGAGCGGATAAGGGTAATGCCAGAGTCGTTCTTAATACCAGTGAATACAATCGCAAAATGAATATTATCCTCCGCGATCGCGCTCCCTACATCCCGCTAGAACACGACCCCACAAAAACACAAGTTAAAAAATTAAAAATCTTACTTAAAAAAGTATCTTCCTGGCCCCCCGACATCACGAAAAAACTTAAACCTTTCCGCTCCCGTCCCCCCCGATTTTACGGCTTACCAAAAATCCACAAACCCAATTCCCTACTCAGACCTATAGTAGATTCCACCAATGCACCTTGCTACAGACTGTCTAAACAGTTGGCCAACTCTCTGACCCCCCCCTCACTGGAAGGTCCACTTCCTATATAAAAACCTCGACCCACTTTAAAGCCCTCATAGAAAATTTAACCTTGAATAAAGCAGACATATTGGTAAGTTTTGATATCTCCTCTTTGTTTACTAATATTCTCTTAATTGACACCTTATCTCTCTTACAAAAAGTTTTCCCTTCTGACATCTTAGATCTCTTTTCCTTTGCCATTAACTCTACGTATTTTTCTTGGAAGAACAAACTCTACAAGCAGATAGAGGGAACCGCCATGCGATCTCCCCTTGCTAATTTCTATATGGAAGATTTTGAAAAACGAGCTATAGTTTATGAGGCCAAATAGAGAACATGATGTGTTCTCTATTTGGCCTCATGGCCCAGACACATTAGACTCCTTCCTCAGTCATCTCAATAGCCTACATCCAAGAATCCAGTTTACTATGGAAAAGGAAAAGAACAATTGTTTACCCTTCCTAGACACCTTAGTCACCCGCCTGCGTAATGATACACTTGCCTTCACTGTATACAGAAACCCCCCCCCACACACACACAGGCAGATATATTCACAAACTCTCACACCACCACCCCTCTCAACAATATGGCATTATTAAAACTCTTACCAAGAGAGCCCACAATCTTTGTTCCAGTGGAACCGCCCCCACTACTGAGCTTAACTACATACGCAACACTTTCCTCTCCAATGGCTACAGCGATCACGGTATCAAAAAAATAATCAGTTCCTCTCCCATTCCCGGTCCTTCTCGTCAACAAGAATTTAAAAATGTCATCATCATACCCTACATCCGTGGAACATCCGAAAAAATAGCCAAGATTCTAAAAAAGTACAACCTACACACAGCATATAAGCCCCACCGCAAACTTGCTACCCTTATCCGTTCTACGAAAGATCAGCTCCCTCCTCTCTCTCTCTCTCTCTCTCTTTCTCTCTGCCTGGAGTTTACAAAGTACCCTGTTCCTGTAAGCTGGCGTACTTTGGACAGACAGGCAGATCAGCATCCATCCGCCTAGAGGAACACGTCTTACATCTGTAAACACAATTATGGTCATTCAGGCTTGGCTGACCATGTCTTGGACACCACCCACAGAGTATCATGGAAGAAAACCACCATGCTCCATCACAGCAAATTCAAGAAAGAGAGACTATTCTTGGAAGCAGCAGCAGCTCTTAGAAATCAACCAAACCTTAATAAATACGGTTGCATTAAGTTTCCGAAAATTTGGGAAACACTCATCACCATAGATCCTACTTTATATTCCAGGCCACATACAACCGCCCTTAGAGGGCGCTCCACCTAGATAGGACTTTAGTGTCACCCACGTGGTTGGGCTTAGTATTGTATGATATTTGTTTTATGTTACATTAGTCATTTTTGTAATCCCCGTAGATGTCCTAGTGACTAGGACGAAATATTGGAAGTATTAAATTATTTTTAATCCTTTCTGAGTGTTGTAAAAAATCCATTAAACCTCCAACATTGTCTTCACAGCACTTAAGCCTCTATACACGAAGAAATATTCATGGTACGATCGTGGTGTAATACAGTCCTCCTGTATGTCTACCTAAGTTTTTCTATGGGTTCTGTCACCGAAGAATAATGGTAAGCTCAATATGTTTATGTAATAAACTTTTTTTTTACCGTCTTACTTTTTCATGCATACAGAATATTATATAACCCAGTCCCGTTTTTGGACTGGAAATATTATTATTATTATTATTATTCCTGATACCTCCAAGGAGTCCAAGACTCGTTCAGCCTAATTATGATGCTCCCAAGTCAGAACAACTGTCCAGGTGAAATGGCTGCGAGAAGGGAACCGACCGAATTTGAAACAGGGCTATGATAGTATGCCATGTTTCAGGCTTATCTGTTCGGCAAGCTGTTGACAAATTGGGCCATCCCAGGTCAGCAATCAGTGATACCCTACTGCAAATGCTACCCTCAATGGACGACCCACCATACTCACCGCACGTGAGTATGGGGGATGCTACAAAAGATACTATGTAATTACGTCTGCTGACACCTTGAATGCGGAAAGTCGGGCATCGACTGGAACACGAATCTGCACGAAGACATTGAAGACCGAAACTCACAGCATGGTTTCCATGGCAGGACTGCAATATGCAAGCTGCACAATACCCGAACCAACATGCAGCATCGTCTTCGGTGTGAAAAGAGCGTGTGCCGTGGAACTTGAAAGCTTGGAAAGCTGTGCTATGGAGTCACGACTCGCATTACACCCCGTGCCGAGCAGATGGACATGTATGGGTGTGGCGGATACCCAGTGAACGTCTCTTACCAGAGTGCGTAACTCCAGCTATGAAATTCGGAGGTGGTGGTGTGATGGTGTGATCCTGTTTTCTCTGGTTTGGCCTCTGACCTCTCTTTGTGGTGCCACAAACATTGAACCCTGAGAAGTATATGAACATTCTGGACAATGCAATGCTTCCTACTTTGTGGCTTTTCTACAGAACTGATCGTTGTCTATTTCAGCAAGACATGGACCATGTCATAAGGCTGCTGCTGTAACTGCATAGTTTGTGGACATGAACGTTTCCACATTTGACTGGCATCCACAGAGCGCTGATTTCAAACTTACTGAACACATGTGGGATGAACTGGAGCATTGTGTGAGGTCAAGGGATGTCTACCCCACAACAACAACAACAGTCTAGGACCTCATTACATGCCTACAGGAAGAATAGTCCAAAATTCCCATAATGATCGCTATCGTACGCTTGTAGAAAGTTTGCCTCGTAGGATTGCAAACGGAAATCCTATATCTTATTAAGGTGGGGGCATGTTTTTGTTCCTCACACTACATCTCTCCAAGCAGTATATGACATTTGTGATGAGTGGGAGAAGGTATATCTAAAATTATTCTAAAATGATATCGCAGCATCACAAGAAGCTAAATGTACTTCTTAGACACAGAAAAGTACCAGTACACACAAAACCAGTTACTGATATATCTTATGGTTTGCAAATACAGTACTATGGGTATTATTAGTATAAGTACTGAAGTTCAAAAATAATAATAATAAATAAAGCCTGCGTGACTCAGTGGAAGTGACTCTTGCATCCTCTGCACTAGGCCGCCCGAAGATAGACTTCAGTTCAAGTCTAGTCGCCGACTGGAAGAACTTTTTCTAAGTCTGTCTATCTTCGAACGGTTCCCGAGTTATTCGATCTCTTGCTCGTGTTTTTTAAAAACAAACCCAATATATATTGGCAAAAAAATATTACATTACACTTGCTTTGGACTGGTTCATCTTACTTCTTTCTACCACGAAGCTTTAGGCCTATTCTATTCCCCTCCCCGCCACATGTCACATTCAATAACAGGGAAAAATTATGTTAATTATCCATATTGTTAACCAGAATCGTTATATAAAGAAATTTACCCATGAGCCGAAATATCCGGATGAATTTGGACAATTTAGTAAATCTTTTCTCTATATAGTAATGTAGACATATAAGTAATGTATTTGGAATATAGTAAATCCCTAATACATATGTGCTGTGTTAGAGTTCACTTTATGGGTTTTGCAAACTAGCTCTTGGGTAGAACTAATAAATGTTTGCAACCTTCGTAAGAGGTTCAGTTCAACCTTAATGAAGTTACAGCGTAAGGGGTGTACATATGGATGTCAGCTGAAGTCTTGTGGCACATTTTGATACCAAATGACTCGACATACATGACAGAATATCCACCATTAAAATCTCTCAGCTTTGACACAATGATTGCGACTGTAGTACATTTTCTGAGATTTCCTTATTTGTCATGCTTATCTTAGCTATTGGGCCAATATCGTCATATCAGAGGAACAAACCACAATTTATGATGGTCGTAGCGACAAACCAGATAAGGTAAAAGAAAGCGGCTAAGAGTAATTACAGTCTAATAGAAGATTCGCTTAGCTATGATTATTACCCTTGTCAACAAAAATTTTGCAGATAGCATCGAAATAAGTAGTATGTTTCAACACAGAATGTATATGTGTAATGTGCAGAATTTAAATGTGCAGAATTTAAAAATTTAACTTTTTTTTTTTTTTCTCCGTTACGATAGGATTATTTTGTTTAGAAGTGAACAGAACATAATCCTGGATCAATATTTTTCAATGACTAAAAAAAAAAAAAAGATTAATTAGAAAAGCGTTGTATCTTCCCCACTCACCTAACTATCTCTTCTAAGCACCTTTGTGTATATCTTTTTTGAAAAAACTAACAATAATTTTCCATCATACTCGCATGCTGTTTTTCCTGATATCATTGTTACATTGGCTTAAATTGCTTAAAGTGTTAACTCCCCCCCCCCATTCATCATCCATCGCAACAAGGTTATAAAGGAAATCCAAGTGAGAATGAAGGCAGTGAATCTTCAATGACATCTAGTTTCCATCTTGTGCTAAGGTGATTATAAGGTTGTCAATAAGTTATTTTACAACTTTAGGCTTGCTTGTTTCGAAAAAAAAAAACCTTTAGCAATATCTTTGAACTATTTCTGTCTTCAATTCTAGTTTTAGTAAGATTTTTTTTTTCGAATTTACCTTTCTTAAATCTGGATTCTGAAAGCTTGGGAAATTTTGCCATTGGTTATTGAAATGAGGTTTATTTTTGCTCAGTATTTCAGCGAAATTTCTCATGAGACCCAGTTTAATATGCATATGCATCGACGGCAGAAATGTCTTCTGGTAAACGAAGGATCTGTATTTTTATATTCTTGTTTTCTGCTATTAAAACTTTCTGGGAGGCCACATTTTCTTGATATTAATGCCGTAAGACTTCCCTGAAGTCATTAAACACACAAAAAAAACAATGTTTTAAAATTCATTTTAAACAGCAGGGTTTTGTAAATCATCATTACACAGTCTGCTGAAATTTAATTACTTAAAACATTACAAATATTCCAATAGACGTTCTTGTACCCTATTATTTTTATCATTTTGGATATATTTTAAGCGTCCTTCATATTTATGCATATGTAAGAAGTATGTAAGGCTTATTTTTAACTATTATACAACAAACTGCCTTTTTTAAATTATTGTGGAAGAGCCCGGATATAAGCGGTTGTCTTCTTTCATCTCGTAAACTTCATTATTTTCTCCAAAAAAAAAAAAAAAAAAAAACATCTAAATCATGGCAGTAACAAATTCCATTCTTTACCTCAAAATACGTCAAAACATGATGTTCTAGTTCTATTTTTTTCCTAACACGGAACTTTTTGTTCGCGGATCTAACCGTCCGTTTTCGAAAGTGACATCGAAGCATTTGAAACTGTCACTGAGATAAATTCATATATGCAACAAGATAAATTAATTACTTTCTATTCAATTAAATGCGATTTATTAACAATTTCATTTATGAAGTTCTTTATTCACAGCTTCAGAAATTATTTCGTGTAATGGTAGTGATGATAATGATGATGACTTCCTACAACATTGGAAGCATAAAGTTCCTTATCTCACAGAATCTTCAAAAGTTTCGCCATCATAACAAAATACGAAGATGAAGTTTACCCCCTCCAATCTCCCAGAAACAAACGAATTTTAATCAAATCAAATGTGTTAATATGACAATATGTCATGTAGCAGAAGCATTTCGGACTACAATAAATGTAGATGTTTTTAGATAGCAGGATGCCATCCGGTTTCTGGAATTATAAGCGAATCGCAATACGGTGTAATGACGGGTAAGTCCCATTTAAAAAACTGGATTAGCAATTATGATGTTGTTACGAAGAAATGGGATGCAAAACAATGACAAAATTATATTTTGGGATTTTAGCAAAGCATCTGATACAATGCTTGTCTTACATTTACAAAGTGGAAAAATATATGGTAGAGATTATTGGAAGAGAGAGAGAGAGAGAGAGAGAGAGAGACACGTTTCAATGGCCAAAGCATCATGGTTAAAGATAAAAGCCGGGAGTAGTATTGAATATGACAACAACGGCCATATTAACAATATTTAATAGCTTAAATCTGCAGATAAATATTAACAGATTAATAAAAATTTGCAAAACAAAATCCATGGGTAACCTACTATTTCTACAAAGATAAACTCAAAAATGTGAAAGGAGAAAAGAGCCTAGGACCGTAATGAAATTCAATATGAAATTGGCTAAAATATAATAAAACGGACAGAATTTCAAGCAGAATGTCTTATTTAATTTGGAGAAAATTGTTAAAAGACACAAAAAATTATTTCCTTATTTAACACATCATTATTCATCTATACAAGTTTGAAGTTCTCATATAAAAAATTGCAATCATAACGAAGGGGATACAAATCCCTTGATGTTTATCTGCCAGTAAGCGAAACTCTAAGAACTAGGACTAAGATCTATGAGTTTCATACCGAAAATATCAAGGATAGTGAGGGAGCTTGCTCCACCTTTGATACGAGTTGCCTTGGTGTTGTACTACCAAGTGGTTACTTACACTTGGATTTGCCGATAGTTTTTCTGTATGAAACTCATAGATCTTAGTCCTAGTTCTTAGAGTTTCGCTTACTGGCAGATAAACATAAAAGGATTTGTATTCCCTTCATTATTATTAAGGTTGCCAGAAAAATAGCCTTTTGGTTTTTATTCAATTGTCATCATAGTTTATTCACAATATGATACAATGCGAAAAGGGAAAAGAGATTTACATTAAAAATAAAAGATTACAAATTATGGTCTTCAGTCTCTCTATCTTGAGCTAACTGGTAGATGTCAGATGGAGTTTTACAGAAATGATACTGATAGATACTGAAATGATAGAAGAAATAATACTGATATATTTTCCTCTACATAGAATGATCATTATACGTTTCGAGTATTCGATAAGGTCTAAGTTTCTGTGTGAGAATAGTATTGATATATTAGAAAAATATGGAAGAAAATGACCAGATTAATTTCTGGCATGAGAGTTTACTCTTATGAGGAAAGAACTAACTCGATTTTGTTAGTTATAAACTTAAGAGACAAGTAAGAGAGGACCTGAGGGTGAGTTACAGATATGGAGATGTTTTTATATTTTCAGCTTAGGAGGATGTAGTATCTTTCCTAAATATCTTTTTAATCGTATTAGAGGATATGGTTTTTAAAAAAAAACATTATGAAACTATTCTTTTAGTGAAAGAGTAATCAATTACTTGAAAATATTTTTGGGAAAATATTGGTGGTTTAAGTACATTTAGAGAACTTTAATTTATTGTGAATAGTTGGTGTTTAGATATTTTTATTAACAATAATTCATGCAAGAGCATTCATGACTCCATCGGTTTCGACGATGCCTATTGGTTGAAAGACCTGGATTCCAATTAAAGGTTTGTTAGCCTGTCTGTTGTCGAGATAGAAAGGTTTTCCTACCAGAAGATTGAGTGTTTCATCTTGAAAAACAGATAAACTGTCTAGAAGAACACACACAGTTGACAGCCATAGTACTCTATGCCGATAGGATTAACTACTCTATCAGAGCATTAATCGGGTTTCAAAAGAAGCCAAGCTACTCTGCCGTGATATAGTTCTTACCACCACTAAGCCTAATACTCAGTGAAAAATGGATTAATTCATATATAAAAATAGCAAGGACACTTCGCTCTTGTTCATGTTTATGTTCTATCTGTATTATATAAGTTTTGCTTTCGTACATCGGATTAACCATCAATAATAACTTGCCATTATTTACCCTTATTTTCACAGTCTTTATAATAATAACAATTGTGGTATTCCATAATCAATAAAAAAATCTGTTCACGAAAAATGTTTTTGTTTTATTTATATATTTATTACACCAATTTTTTTCATTTCTTATCATCACGTTTCAACCGATAATTGTTTCTCAAAGCAAATCAAATGAACCGTGTGCCCTTAGTCTTCCATCACCCCTACCTCCTCGCTCTTCATCATTATGGTGCCCAGATTTTCTGGATATCTTATAAAGTGGAGTATTTTGATTTGCATCAGACATGATGTGTAGGTATAATTTTTCAAAACAATACATTAAGAACGTCTTCATTAAGGACATAAAAATAGCACATAAAAAGTTAACATTCCGGTTTTCACTCATTTTATTATTTGTCATACATACACCCATATTCAAGCCCACCATCTGCCTCTGCAAATATTATCATAACAGGAAAGATGTATTGATGAACCTATGCACTGTAGTTTAGATAAGACAACTGTCGCGGTTATTTCCCCTCCATTTTTTCTCGTTTGCCTTCCTGAATATAACGCAGTAGTAGTGAGACATCCCGAAAACCTGCAACCCGATAAGACCTGTGATTAGGATATCTCTGTCATGGCCTGGTCATCAAGTCAGGGGGTAATTTTTTAAATATACTGTATATATATATATATATTTTTTTAAATTTTTTTATTTATTTATTTATTTTTTACTTCTACTGTACCATTAGTATGCATATAGCGGTATTGTTTATTAATGTACCTAAATATTAGGAAATATCAACTTGAAAATTGTTAAATCTCCACGAGAGGGCGATGTCTGTGTAACCGTGAAGAAATGACGTTTGCTTCCATTTTGCCGTGAAATGACATTCTAATGTACTATAGGTTAAAGCCTTTCGTGTGCGTGTGTGTGTCACCGTTATCTTTCTTTTATTACTAAAGCGTTGCATTACTGAATTCATAATCCAAAAAAAAATACTTTATATATTATTTTTTTGGATTTATATATATATATACCTTTTGTAATTTATCACAGCTTATTATTGAACACGCTCACATATTCTGTCCATTGTGTGAGTCAGCAATTGGTTCACTGATTTGAAATTAAGGTTTCACAAGAAGTGTCAGGTACAATGCAGAACACCGTAAGCGTTTTTCCTTTCACATTGCCCGGAAGAACATTATGTAAGAGCAGTCATGAGCAAACGCGCTTGTTTCCTTGTGGAATTTCTGAAAGAAGCAATGCTTTAAATCAAGGGCAGGGATTTATATTCGCCCAAGGGAACAATATAACCTTTCAAGGATGAGATATGATGCAAGAAAGTATATTATTAGTAGCTGATATGATGTGTAAAGGAATGATTGTATGAAAATCTTTTTTTAAAAGGAACAGACATTAAGCGCGTTATTTTAATGTATATTCTGAAGTTGTATGGAATGTGAAGTCACTCAACTGGAAGTTCTTAAAGGAAGCTGTGTTGAAAAAAAAAAGTGAAAAGAATTTCAGCACAGAAGAAAAATAGCAGTGAAAAACGAGGCCTAAGATGACCTAAAAACAAAATTTATAATAAAATTAAGCGAATTCAATCAGTATTCGATATGACATTTACGCCGTGTTGGTATTCCTTTGCCAAATGTCGTATACCTTATATAACTGTTTTCTTAAAATAGCTGGTTTGACGAAATGGATGTTTTCAACAACGCTGCGTGGGCGTGTCTGATGTTAACTGACGTTGAGCGAGTGTGTGTGTATGAAATGGTAAACATATAGTGAAAGATGTTTTTCACGGACAATGCGAATCCATTAAATGGGAATTCGTTAAATGCAATAATCTTAAAGCAAAGCAAGATATTTAACTTAATGTATTGATTTTAAATCATTACATTAAATGGACTTAAGACACTCATATTTCAATCGATTGTATTAACTATATGCGTCACTGTATGACTTCACTATATGCGTCAAACATCAGATCAATGATACGTTTAATTTTACGTTACGGGGGAAGGGGGGAGAGCAAATATAGTACCATATACCAAATACCATATGCTGAACATTTTATCTGTTTTCAGATTCTGTAGAGTTGGATTGTTATTCTCTCACCTAATTATGTTTTCGGTAATAAAGTGCTTATTCCTACTCGCCTATGCTCAGCTTCTTCGTGAATGCGTTTCAGTACATTCCAAACCGGTTTCCGTGAAATCAAAGTAATGTGTTTCAGCCATCAGTTCCGAACGTTGTATTCATCATATGATCCTGGGTTCAGGACTGGTTCATTGAGTTTAAACATTTCAGTAATTTGCGCACCCCATACATACATATGTAATAGTTTTTACAAATTCAAAATCATTTTGTTTTAAATACATTCCAATTCGTTGAGATATTTTTCTTAATATATTTTAAGAATAATTTTTAAGAAATCTTAAAGATAAAATGATTAAAATTAAAAAAAAAAAAAACTCCTGAAGCTAAAAAAATTCAGTTATTATCTTATGATGTCATGTAGTATTTTAGGTATCATTTGTATTCTTATTTGTAATTCTCGAATTTAAAAAATTGAAAGGTTTACAACATCTTGTGATAGACAGGAGTGAAAAATAAGTTCTAGAAAAGTTTAATTTACAAATGACTCCTCTTTTCCACCCACATATTCAGTGTTTCGTTCATTTAGCCAAGGATGTGCCATTCAAATGCTGAAGTTCTCGTTTTGAATCAGGGTTACTAGTCAAGGTCGCTCTCTCTTTCGAGTGGCGTTGTATAATCATGTTTTGCATAGAATGGTATGCGTATGAGTCCGATTTTTTTTCCCCTTCTTTCTGTGTATGTCATCTTCCTGTATACAGTGTAAAGAAGGAAGCATTATGGAGAATTTTGTTCATTGGAATATCTGTGAATGGGAGTGGCATGTTTTCTTATTCTAACGGGAACTTGATCGTAGAAATTTGAGCGATACTTTCAATCGAGCAAGGCAAGTAGCAAAAGGCATGACGTTTATCAGATTTAATACTATTTGCTGAATATCTTAGGGAGAAAAACTTAACGAAGAGAATAAGAGATTTTCACTTTATTTTTACATATATTCACACACTTTCCCTAAGTATTAATTTATCTGCAGTTATGAACATATTTCTAGGTTTTTGTTCATATGCAGTTAAATTTCAAGATAGTTCAGGGTTTAAATTATAAAGTGAAATCCTGCAGCACTTAAAACATAGCATCACCGTAAACGGATTTATGGAAGGCTGAACTGACAATAACAATGATAGTATTATCACACAGAATACTTACATCGATACAATTAAACAATATTATTACATTTTGTTTTAAAAACTCACCACAGAATGTTGAGTATATTCATTTTCTTAGTTATGTTCAAATACTTCAAAGAACAAAACATCACCTAATAGACAGGAAAAACATAACAAGCATAGGAACATCGAATGTAAGAACTCTTCATCAGGAAGGAGCATTGGAAATACTACTGCATGAATTAGACAACTATCGATGGGAAGTGATTGGACTCTGCGAAACCAGATGGACTGGAAAAGGAAAATTCCATCATGGACAGTACAAAATCTTAACTTCAGGTAGGGGGGACAACAAACACCAAGAAGGAGTAGCACTTATATTAAAACCAAAGGCTCAAAACTCTCTATTGTCCTACAATCTCATCTCACCTAGGATAATTAAAGCAAGATTTAAAACATCAATCAGATCACTAACTATTATTCAAGTATACTCACCAACTTCGACATCATCAGAAGAAGACATTGAGGAGTTCTATATAGATTTGCAAAAAGCAGTACAGCAGACATCAAGTCAAGATCTCCTAATTGTAATGGGGGACTTAAACGCAAAAGTAGGTAAAGACGGGAATACCTGGCCAAGAGTAATTAGAAAGTTCGGGTATGGAGAAAGCAATGAACGTGGCGAAAGACTGCTAAACGTTTGCTCAAATAATAGATTAACAATAACAAACACTCTCTTTAAACATCCAAAACCCAAAGAAAATGGATATGGATATCACCAGACAGAAAAACCAAGAATATGATAGACTATATTATTGTAAACCAAAGATGGAAATCAAGTATCCTAAATTGCAGATCCTTCTCTGCAGATTGTGGATCAGGCCATAAGCTAGTATTAGCAAACCTAAGAATAAAGTTAAAATCTGGAAGCACTTTTAGAGTCAAAAGGAGACTGAATGTAAAAAAACTACAAGACAACAATATTCTAAGAAAATATCAACTAGAACTAGATAAAAACCTGAAGGAACTACCAAACCAGAATATAAACATCGAATAACACTGGTGCAAATTAAAGGAAATAATATTAAATTCAGCAGAAAAAAACAATAGGTGACACAGAAAGAGAAAGTAAAAAGGATTGGATCTCGAATGAAGTAAAAAGGTTAAACGATCAAAGGAAAAGCATGAAACTAAAACCGAATTATAACAGAAATGAATATAATAGATTAACCACAGAAATGAGAAAACTAGTTAAAAGAGACAAGAATAACTGGTTAGAAGAAAAATGCAAAATGGTAGAAAAGCTATCAAAAGAAATAACCTTCATGGATTATATAAACAAATACACCAAATTAGTAAGACACGGAAAACAAAAATTATAATGATCAAAAACAAAAAGGGACAAATAATTGAAAGGAAAACAAAAAGAATTGCCAGATGGGAAGATTTATATAATAAAAACAGCTCCCAGGATATTACGATTCCAGCCACTGAAATGGAAGAGGAAACAAATATTTTTACCAAAGAAATAATAGCACACAGCATAGAAAAACTCAAAACTAGGAAAGCACCTGTCATTGATCAAATACATGCATAATTCTTAAAAGCAGGAAAGGAACAACTTTTGGAACCATTAAAAATATTATTTGAAAGGATGTACAAAAACGAAGCAGTGCCTGCTGATTGTACCAAATCAGTCATAACTCCTACATACAAAAAAGGAGATAAAACAGAATGCAATAATTACAGAGGCATTAGCCTCATAAGTATCCCAAGTAAGGTTTTTACGAAAGTACTCCAAAAACAAATTAAGCTATATATAGAACTGGCATTAGGAGAAGAACAAGCCGGTTTCAGACCAGGAAGAAGCACAATTGATCAACTATTCACCTTAAGACAGCTAATAAAAAAAGACACTAGAGTACACACCAAAGTTGCTGCATAAATTTCATAGACTTTCGTCAGGCATTTGATTCAATCCGTAGAAGAGGACTATGGAAAACTATTTAAGAATTTGGAATTCCCAACAAAACCATAATAATAATAAAGAATCTATATGAGAAATATGAAAGTGCAGTACGAATGGAGGACACCTTAACCAACTGGTTCTACACAGAGAGCGGAGTAAAACAGGGATGCAATCTGTCGCCAGATCTGTTCAATCGTACACTGGAAAAAGCAACCAATAAGGCCTTAAACAATGAAGATTCCGGAATCAAAATATATGGGGAAAATGTGACAAATTTAAAATTTGCAGACGGCATTGCATTACTTGCAAGCACAGAAGAAAATCTACAGCGAATTTCCGATAAAATAAAAGAGGAGTGTATAAAATTTGGATTAACCGTAAATATAGACAAAGCAAAAATTATGCAAATAGGAAAAAGAAGCATCAATCTGAAAATTGAAATTGATAGTAAGAATCTAGAGCAAGTAGAAAACTTCACCTACCTTGGAGGAGTTATTGAGTACAATGGTGAAATTACAAAAGATATAAACAAACAGACGAATCAGTCAAGCATCCCAAACGTTTGGACGACTTAATAAAATATGGAAGTCAAGAGCCATCAAACAAGTAACAAAAGTAAGAATCTGTGAAACAATGGTCCTCCCAATATAAGTGAATGCTGGAATCTCAAAAAGGCCGAAGAGAAAACATTATTAGTTACTGAAATGGGTTGGCTAAGAAGATTACTTGGAGTGTCTCTACTGGATCGACTAAGAAACGAAGACATAAGGAAACGACTAAAACATGAAATATCAATAATAGACAAAATCCAAGAAAGAAGACTGCGATGGTTTAGCCATGTGACCAGAATGGGAACAGAAAGACTACCATCTAAAGTCTTGAACTTGGCAAGAAAGTTAGGACGTTATTTTACGGATAAGGATCCCTCAATGGAGCGCTCCGGAAAATTCAAGACAATTGGATATTTTTTTTTATGCAATACACGACAATACCCTTTAAGTAGTGGCCATGTGGAGCCAGGTTTAGCTCCATATTATGAACTTAATAAAAAAAATTGCAGAATAGTGGTAAGCAAGGTCTTATTACTGACTTCTTGATAACAAAACCAGCCGAAGTATGCAGTGAGAATAATTCAAATGATGTCCAAGAGATTTTAAGTGATGACGACGTCCGGCAACTTGTAAATAAAGAACATCTACGAAATGTTCGTTTTGAAGACAGTGATGACGATTAAATTATGCACTTTATATATTTTATTTTGCCTAAAATATTTATGCATTATGGGCAATAAAGTTTATGCAATTTGTATTTTTATAAGTTTATACTATGTATTTTGTTTCATAGTTTATGTTTTCTTAACTTATATAAATTACCTGAATTAAATAAAAATATTTTTTGTTGGATATGTCATTGTTGTTTATATAATTAAAATAATAAAAAAAAACACGATTACGGAACATAACTCTACTTTTTCTGTGATCTGAGTCTCGCATAAGGCGATTTATATAACGCAGCATTTCTGTGGAACCTAACATCCGCGTTATAGGAGGGTTACCTGTGTGTGTGTGTGTGTGTGTGTGTGTGTGTGTGTGTGTGTGTGTGTGTGTGTGTGTGTGTGTGTGTGTGTGTGTGTGTGTGTGTGTGTGTGTGTGTGTGTGTGTGTGTGTGTGTGTGTGTGTGTGTGTGTGTGTGTGTGTGTGTGTGTGTGTGTGTGTGTGTGTGTGTGTGTGTGTGTGTGTGTGTGTGTGTGTGTGTGTGTGTGTAAAGAATAAACATCATTATATCGCTATTGTCAGAAACGTAAAGAACGGGAAGCGCCCACAAGCTTAAAACACGTGATTTAGTAATGAGCAGAAAAGAAAAAAAAAAAGGAAATTGTGGATGTTCAAACGGTAGGTGAAGTACGCAGGAAGTACGTAACACTGCACAATTGATCCCGTTACTCCATTAAGATATTCTGAACAATCTTAAAACATCTTCCAATGAAAGCCACTGTCACCTTTTAACCTGTTTATAGGTCATCTTGATCGAAATGAATGAATTTTAGTATACAGCAAATAATCCCAAAACTCGATCAGTCGCGTTATCATCAGTATCGGAGGAGTCTCTATATTCATTTGACATAAGTTTTTGTCAAATGAATATAGAGCCCCTTTTATATGCTCGCTGTCCGAATTTAAATTTCTTAAAAGTGCTTCAAAAGCAAGCATTCCAATGTATAATATGTTAGGATGCATCTTTTTTTGACAAATGCTAAGTATTACTCTCTCTCTCTCTCTCTCCCTCCCCGTGCGTGTGTGCGTGCGTGTGTTTCTCGTAATGCTTTTTAATACATCCAGTACTGGATTACGGTTACAGCGACGAAATTAATTAAATAAATAATAATGAGAAAAAAAAGATACTCTCTAAAAGTAAAGTAAACATTTTTAAAAAAAGTAGTTTTTATACTACTTTTTTTAAAGTAGACATAAGTTTTTGTCAAATGAATATAGAGCCCCTTTTATATGCTCGCTGTCCGAATTTAAATTTCTTAAAAGTGCTTCAAAAGCAAGCATTCCAATATATAATATGTTAGGATGCATCTTTTTTTGACAAATGCTAAGTATTACTCTCTCTCTCTCTCTCTCTCTCTCTCTCTCTCTCTCTCTCTCTCTCTCTCTCTCTCTCTCCCTCCCCGTGCGTGTGTGCGTGCGTGTGTTTCTCGTAATGCTTTTTAATACATCCAGTACTGGATTACGGTTACAGCGACGAAATTAATTAAATAAATAATAATGAGAAAAAAAAGATACTCTCTAAAAGTAAAGTAAACATTTTTAAAAAAAGTAGTTTTTATACTACGCGCTTCACCTCTTGTTTAAATCTAAACAGTTAATAAAAGTTAAACTCATAAAAAAATCAAAGAATTAAATAACTATTCACTTTCGCTACGAATGAAACATTTTATATTTCAATCAACCTAATACCATCAAAGAAATGAGATCAACACAGAACATTAAAATGTTGAATATATGTAATCGGTCCCTTTTATATAATTGGGTTTTGAGTAAAATGACAGATTAAAACGTCCTATGTGAGCCGAAATTGATTTTAGACAAATAAATTAGTTGTAAGTAACAGAAAATAGATTTTAATGATATTCGCAGGTTACTCTAATTTATTAACTATTGAAAAAATTGAAAAAATGTTGCGTTGACATGATCTAATTCTAAACAACAGCTGCAATAGTAGAATACTAGCGTTGCAACACTGTGCGATTAATGTTCGAAGTAAATGTTAGAGAGGGGAAAAAAGTCTTAAAATCAAGTCCGAAATAAAGTAGAAACCAAGATAAACTGTTATCGTTAGATCAATTCCCGCAGTACAATCTGAGTGAAAGAGTGAAAGAATATGCCACACCGGAGCACAAAGCACTAGTGCAAACAGGGGCGTCGTAACTTATTAAGCAACTAAAGCGATGCTCAGGAGCGACAAAAACCGGCAAAATTATACAACCGTTTAAAACGCCTTTTTTTTTTCTTCTTAGTTTTAGATATTTTCTTGACTTTAGGAGCGGCAAAATAGTTCTTAACTAGGATCGGCTTATACCTTAACAACGGTCTTGAGTTCAAAGGCACCTGCATGACAATGGACGATGTCATGCATCATATAATGGAAAGATTTGTGCTATTTTTCATACTAAACAATTCCACGCAACAACCGTCAGATGGAATTGCAGATGCAAGAGAATAGTTGCTTTTTCTACACCAAAGAATTTATGGATTTTGATCACTTATCAGAAATAAGTGAAATATACCTTATCTTATTGTCAATCTATTTTGAGAGTAAAAAGGTGACACTCGCCAACCAGGCCAGTGTATACTTTTTTTATGATTATTATTATTCCAAAACTCATGGTTAAACGTCATCTCCTACTCCCTCTGAGGAAATAAAAGGCGTTAGCGGATTCATTATTATTATTATTAATTAATTAATTATTATTATTACCATTTTTTTTTCACAAAAATATATATTTTGTTTTTTACTTTAGAATAAGATGATACAAGTTCGTTATTATTATAGCAGCATCTATTTGCGCGTGATTTCGTCTGGCTAGGTTGCCTCTTTTACAGGATAAAAAATCAGAGCTTTCAGCGGAGCGGCGGGGGGGGGGTATGATTTCTGTATGAAACTGGCACCCTCACTTTCAGATAAAAAAAAAAATCAAAAAATTATCGTCTCTTCCTGAATGGGAGTAGAACCCTTTTCTTTCAAACCAAAGGATATTCTCATTTGTTGTAGAATTTCGTAAATTCTACACCAACTGGCTGTTTCAGAATTAGAAATCTGAAATGACTTGAAAATTTTCCATGTTTGTTATCTAAATCACTATTCCCAGATTCTGTAGCCTTAAGCCCACCTACCTACAGTGCTAATCTACGATTAGTTTACAACCCTTCCTTGGAAAGATGTTTTCCTGGAAGTCTGAAGTCAATTTAAAAAGTTTTGTTTGGTCCCCTAGAGCAGTGTTTCCCCCCATTATCTAAACCCCATTGTTTCACAAACTTTCAGTAATCACGTCGATGTTTGGCCTCTTAAAATTTTAGTGACAATGACGTATCCCTCCCCTCAGGAAAGCCAGTTTGGGGGAAAGTATAATAATATTTCATTCAAATACGAATAATTATATAAATGTTTATTTTTTAACATTTGTGTTATAATAAATTACAAATATGTGAAACATTTTAAAAAAATTATTAAATACATTTTAGTTATACGAATCCAATATACATACGGTAGAAACAAAAATGATGAAATTTAATTTTTCTATAACAAAAAGAAAGTTTAATAAGACGAATGAAATTTATAAACCCAAGATTCAGTTATTCCAACGCTACCAGAGAGGGAAAAATACAGCAGACAACTTCCACCGTCTCGTAGTCCTAACAAATACATCTTACTATTAGAAACTGAGCTCTACACTCGATTTTCTTAAGTTGCACGATTAAAAACTGGAGTTTTCTACAGAAAAAAACCTATTTTCCTGCACCAAATACTAATGACTAATTTGAGAATTAGTTTGTGAATAAAAAATTGACTAAGGAACCGACTGAAAAAAAAAAGGCCTAGGAAAACATTCCTCTAATCGGCAACGAAAATCGAACCTATAACAGATCTTTCGTCTTGCTATCTAGCGCCATGGAAGCAAACTCTGTTTTAAAGGGCTGCTACACAGGTCTTATATATGGATTAAAAACAAAATAAAAAAAGATCTTTGTAAGCAATGCTTTTATTGTCTGAATGCTAAAGTATTGCTATGTGAACCATAATTTAGTAATCAGTTGGTTCAGTGAGCTGGAAGCTGAACATTAAACAGATGCTGGCTAGTAGAGGTCGTGTTCATACAGTTAAGGAAGAAAGTGCAAGAATAACAGTGGTCAGCTCAACAGAACCCCATCCATGGAAATGCTATGGAAGAGAGAATGGGGGAAAGAGAGAGAGAGATTGGAATGAATGTGTAATAGAAGGGTTATCACTTAGATGGATTGTTCTCATCTGAATAGCTACAAGCATTCTTAGAGAGATTTTAAGTGCTCCACCCCAAATGTGCAAGTACCATTATTTAAAGGTTGTATAGATTCGTAATTTATGTAGTGTTAGTACTAGGGCATGAGAAGTGTCTTGAACAGAATAGTATGCTTTTTCTATTTTTTTTTTTTTTTCGTGAGACTGAGAAATGAATGGCAGGATTACGTTCGTGCAAGGAGAACGAGAGAAATGTAAGTCAGTCCAAGAATAGAAATCTGATCCTGTTTGGAGATTCAAGTATTATCAAAGAGTAAGGGAGAAGTGAAATAAGATATTTCTTTTGCAGAAAATTGTGTTAGTAGAAATATAGTTTATATGGTCGTCACTGCCCCACGGAAGGAAAGCAAAGAAGTTAGTATTTATAACGTTCGTTATGGAAGTCATGAAGTTTTCAGTGATTATGCAAAAATACTGATTTGGATAAGATTTAAGGTAAATGGGAGGTTATTTATGTATATGAGAAGAGAGTAAGTGAAAGTGCAAGAGTACCTCATCAGTGCTGGAATACTCCAGAATTGGAAGTATTCCAGCAACAATCACCCCTTACACAATGAATAGCCAGAAAGGAAGCTAGTGATCCAATTACATAACACAGAAGTCAGCGCATCTGTGCCATACCCAATCAGATGCCCTAGAAATATTAATCGCCACTCATCGAAATGTTTGTACAACCATATCCATGATGATTAAGAATAGCTGTGCACCGATAATTAGGATTAGCTATGTATGTGTTGCTGGTCACTGATTAGCTTTGATGATCTCTGTAATTTTAGAAATAACTAAAGGAAGAGAAATTAGATGATAGTGTGTTTTCACCTTTTTTTTCCCCCTATGGGCTGCATATAGATTCATTTCCAGGCTGTAAGACATTCCAATCTCAATTCATCTTCCTTTTACCCACTTACCTTGCGGTGTCGAGGGTTTGTTAATCATGGGACCTCAAACCGTTCACAGGATAAGGTGGCCAGCCCTACATCCCGGTGTATCCTATGTCCTGTAGTGTTGAGCTCTCAAGGCCGGTTTGCCTGCTTTGCGGGATGAAAACCCCCCAGGATAAACTGGGGGAAAAACCTTGCTGTCCACGCCCAAGACCAGCTAACTTGGCTATGGCTGAGGAAAATCCTTCAGCTTCTCACGTCACCGACGGGCATCAAACCCAGGACACTCCTTCTCAAGGCATATGGTTGCGAAGCGCACAGCAACTAGGCTAACCACACATTAAACAGCAACAAATCTTGCTAAACGAGAAAGTGAGTCGTCGATGATAACTAAGGGTGGAGACTAGCTGGATACTAATTTCCGAAATTTAGCGTTAAAACACTAACTTTACTCCCATTTGGAAATAAAGGCATTAGAGGATTTATTTATTTGTATATTTCTGTTGTTAACTCCAATCAATATGTAAATTAGGCTTTGTTATAACTGTATGCTAAAATTTTAATACAAATAGATTGTATTCAAAAAGGAACGTTTTAAAAAAATATTTTGCCCGTACATTAAATATGCAACAAGCAGCTAATGGCACATTCCATTCAGTATGAGTTTTAGCAAATGTTATAATCATTTAATGATGCTTTCAGTAAGATGCATTTTCACTTAAAAGTACTCGTCACAGTGTTAAAGGAATGAAATATTTCCATTTTCCATTCGGAAGCTTTGGGTGTTAACCCCCACAACTCAAACAAATCGGCCGTAAAATTCACACAGTTTCAGACATTAATCCAAATAAGAGTTAGAAATACAAGATGGTAAAATTGTCTTTTGTAAATTTTACAAATTTTGCTAAACGAGAAAGTGAGTCGTCAATGATAACTAAGGGTGGAAACTAGCTGGATACTAATTTCCGAAAGTTAGCATTAAAACTAACTTTAAGCATAAAACAAAGGAATGAAATATTTCCATTCCTTTGTTTTTTATACTCCTCATAATGCTAATTTTTCATGACCTCAATTATCATGACTTACCTCTAATTAAATTGTTCGAAATAATCTACATTACTATATATACTTTACAAAGTACTCTGATCATTAAAACATTTAAAGTTTTGTTAAGTCATTTCATTTTTTTATTTAAGCATGGTACATCATGAAGAGCCTCTGTAACTCAGTAGGATCGAAAGACCTGGATTACAATTCCGGCTATCACGCACACGCACACACACACACACACACACACACACACACACACACACACACACACACACACACACACACACACACACACACACACACACACACACACACACACACACACACACACACACACGTCCTTAGAGGATGCAGCAGAGGAGTGGCGTATCGGTTGCATTAAAATGCTATAATCCCTGATCAGCTAGTCCTAGGGGATGGAAGTGGTGAAAGGATGGCACATCATGAATGCGTATTTTTATTTTAGCAGGCATTTTCTCGGTTGCTGATAAGACGTCTTTTCCCCTCGTGTTCTATGCATACTTCTTTATCTTTATACTATGTTAGAAATATGATTATTCTCCTTATCTATGCAAGTCGCGAGGACTGTTACTATTATTATTATTATTATTATTATTATTATTATTATTATTATTATTATTATTGCTGCCAGGGCACCTCCATGGAGTCATAAGACTCATCGTGGGATACCCAAACTATCAACACAATATTTACCATACCTATCCTTCAAATCATTAACAGACAATGCACTCACAATAACCGACAATGCACTCCTTTCACCACTTCCAACTTCCATCCTAGGGGATGGAAGTGGTGAAAGGATGGCACATCATGAATGTGTATTTTTATTTTAGCAGGCATTTTCTCCGTTGCTAATAAGACGTCTTTTCCCCTCGTGGTCTATGCATACTTCTTTATCTTTATACTATGTTAGAAATATGATTATTCTCCTTATCTGTGCAAGTCGCGAGGACTGTTGCTATTATTATTATTATTACTGCACGGGCACCTCCATGGAGTCATAAGACTCATCGTGGGATACCCAAACTATCAACACAATATCCATCATACCTATCCTTGAAATCATTAACAGACAATGCACTCACAACTGTCTCAAGCAACTTACCCCATTCATTCACCACTCTCCAAGCGAAAATCCAGTTCTCACGCTCTTGCCAACCACACTGTTACAACCTTAGGATATCATGATTTTTTTAAATTTAAATCTCACTCACCAAATCATGTAAACCTATAGTACATTATCGCTGTGAGTAAACTAAGTTTAGATAATCCGAAAGCCTGATCTAAAGGTAAAATATGAAACTTCTGAAATCACTTTCGGCATCTAATTAGCAAGATAGTTTAACACTGGGCGACGAAAATGGTCTACCACCTAAAGACCTGCAGCGATGCCCATGCTAGATTACGATTCAAATCCACAGCCTGGTAGATTGGTAACTCTATCCGCTCTGTCATCAGCTGATGATAGTGTTATAGTATGAGACGATTATTTACAGCAGTTTCATTAAACATGTCGTGATCCATTAATTATGCCACGTATAATTATGCCATTAGTTTTGAGATTCTGTGTTCTCTAAATCCTCATAGAAAAATTTTTCTATGAGTATTTATCCTAATGCACACGAAAAATAACTGGGCCCACAACCTACATAAGTAAGTTATGGGGACATTCACATCTCTCTAAAAAAAAAACTTTGAGTGTACTGGTTATAATTTAAGAAATATTATCTAACCTTTCGTCCAACCAAGTTGCTAATGCACTATAGGTTTGCAAACTTTCGTGATGAGATTATCATAAAAAATTTCAAAATCAGGGACATTATAATTATTGAATACAAAAGTCAATAAATCAATTGAAATAATAAAAACAAATTCCCTGTTGCCTTTTAATTCTCCAAATGGAGTGGATTAAACCTTTGGAAATTACTTGGTCAGTACAGCCGTGTGAAAATGGCATTTGCATCTATAGAGCTAGGCTAAAACGAAGAAAGGCTGTTCCAAGTTCATTTCTAATCGCCCATTGATGAAAACATTTTAAGCATTTCTTCGTGCGCTTCCTGTTAAACGATCTCGGGAACTAAGAATTAGAATTTTTATTCCCTGTAACTGGAGTTTGTCTTTTTTTTTTTTTTTTTTAATCCGGAAATCAAAAATTCGATCTCAGAACTCCAGTTCGCACAATCGTTAGGGTTAGAGACCAAGAGATGGTGGCAGTATTTGCTGTACTCTCTTCCTCGGTTGCCAATAAAAATCATTGATAGTCTTAGGCCAACTGTCTATGATTGGCTAAGGAGTTGGCTACATCACAGTTTCCCAAAATCAGTTAAGGCTAAACGACCTCGCCTATTCCCTTTGGGGAATAAAAGCGATTAGAGGATTTCTTTATTTATTTTTATGGAGAGTATGTGTCTGTTTTTTTTCACTATTGTTAGTTGAGGTATTTTTTGTACTTACTACTAACATACGACATGGCATCTCGGGCATTGTCAACTCTGCGGTTCAATTTTTCTGAGTTCAACGGTCAAAAAGTCGAGTTTCAGTGTTAAAACACCCTTCATCCTTACACAAAAAAGTCGACTAACTCCGGACCCATCTGTAAAAATGCTAGAAAACAGCTCCTGTAGTCAGCACCTAGAATCAAATCTATATTGGTTTCTTTCTGCGATCACACAGGAGTCTTAGAAGCCCAGTCTTTCATAAAATATTTGTGACCAAAGCCGGAAATTAGTGTTTACAGAAAAATTAAAATAATTTAAATTATTGAAACATTATTATTAATTCTTGTTCCAATGATTCTTCCATATTATTTTTTATCTGATACGTTTGTTTTATCATCTTTAAAATATAAGAAAACAGAAATGAGAAACTCTGCGTTTTCCTTTCCCAAAGGAGAACAAGTACTGTATTCCTGAATTCCTTTTTTTTTTTTTTTGAAAACATGTTTGCAGATGTTCTATGCTTTCGTCTTTGCCGAAAGATTAGTGTCTCTAGGCAACGCGTCATATTATGTATCAAACTATAGCCATTAATATTATATACATTCGGTTAAGTTCTACCGCCTACTTTCTGAGTTGCCGTTATAAAGAATCGAGATTCTTATGGAAGAAAAATGTTATTTACTTCCTCCAAAATTTGACTAATTTGGGAACCGGTTGACAATGATCTAGAAACACTGAAGATCAAATTATCTGATCTATCGGAAAATGATCTACAGCGTGTGTATATACTTGGAACCTTTTGTTAACGTATTTCAAAAGCACTATCTCTTAGTATACGCTGTCTTATGGACACACATGTTTCATTATCTTCATTTTTCTTTATTTTTTCTCCCTCTTATCATTATACAGTTTTTGTATATTTCAGTAATCTGATATGATATTGAAAGCATTAAAATATGGGATACACAAACTGGCGAATTATGCGAGTCCAACTCAAATTCCATTTGCTTCGCAAAGTTAAAAAAATATATTTATAATGTTAATTTAATTATTTTATGTGACTCCCGCCCACGAAAGGTATATGCAAACCTACATTTGTGCCTTGGGCAAGTTTTAAAAGGATTTTTAATACGAATTTTTTAAAACTCTTAACTCAGGATTCTCATGTATTTTTTATGACCCATAGGTCAGCAAAAATTGCAAAAAGATTTGTAATGTCAGTTTAATATTTTTCATGTGGCTCCCACTCATGAACGGCTATATGCAAACCTATATATAGAGCATTTGTATCGTGGGCGAGTTTTAAAAGTTTTTTTTTTAAATCCTTTTTTTTTTTTTTTTACATTTCTTGTATTTTTCTATTTTTTTACATGGTTACTCTAAAGACCAAACATGATACTTTTTGGAGTCACTTCAGGAGTACAATGAGTAGGGAGGTGGTTTCTCCATGCCTTGTGTGATGATGGTCATCTCCCACCTAAAGACAATTACATACAGCAATACCCACAGTGCTGATTCAAACATACACCCTGTTGGCTGGAAAATACTTATGCTAACCACTCAGCCAATCAGACTGGCATATTGTCATATATATATTATTGTATATAAAATTACAATTGCATAACATAATTTTTTATTATTATTCGCGACACCTCCAAGGAGTCCGGAGACTCATCACGGGAGGACACCCACCATACAACTCTCTGTCTTCACCACTACACCGAAATTCTACTACCAATCATCCACATCAATGCCATCCACCGCCCACTACTACACAAGTAGTACTTTTTTGTATTTATTGCGTAAATACAAATACAAATAGAAAATTGCGTGTGTTTGAAGGGCCGATTTGTCTGGGTGAAATAAAATATATTTTACCCAGATTAATCTTGTATGCGGGATGAAAAACCCAAGTTTCCGGGAGCCTCTGTAGCTCAGTCGGTATAGACGAAGCCATTTGGTCGAAAAGACCTTGTTTCGGTTCCCGTCCATGACATGAAGAATATCTGATCTCTTTCGACTAAAGGTGAGTTAGCCGGTCTCATAGGGACGTTTTTTGCCAGCCTGGTTGGCCGAGTGGTTAGGTTATCCGCTCTCCAGCCAAAAGGTTGCGGGTTTGAATCCCGCCGTGGGCATGGGTGTTTGTGATTGTCTTGAAGTTACTAGTGGTGGTCGCCGGTAGATGAAGGCAGTTGCGATTGGTGGAGACGGAGAGTAGTAGAATAGGTGCCCTCCCTCGATGAGTCTTTGGACTCCCTGGAGGTATTACCTAAAAAAAAAAAAAATAATAATAATAATAATAATAATAATAATAAAACCCTTCTACCTCCGTATGAGATCGTCAATTGAAAAAAGTCCATATAAAGATTCTTGCCGTCACGACGAGAATCGAACTTAGGCCTTTTCTAATGGAAGAGCGCAACGTACCGTCGTTCTTCCAATTGTGGAAGAGGCGCTTAAAATTTTGAAATGAATTGTTTTCGTTAAGCTACAGATATTTTCTATTCTAATAGTAATTATAAAAAAAAATCGTTTTCGAATAAAATGGATTTAAAAAAAAAAAACAATTGAACGCAAGTGAAAACGTTTGCGAAATATGTAAAGCTTCCAATTTGACACAATATATATATATATACGATTTGTCCGCCAGAGGGTACGCTATTCTCGTTCTAAAACACGAGATGATACGTTAGGTCATTGGGCTTGCCTTTCGTATGTAATGCTTGAAGTTGGTTTCGGGTTTTTAATGTCGGCATAGGCGTTGGCTCTGTTGGTGTGCTTGTGATATAGGCATTAATTTTGTTAAAATCACCTCAAGTTAATAAAGTTAAACATTTTTTGTATTTACTGAAAAGTGTAATTTTACTCTGTAAAGTAATTAACACCCTATTTAAAGCCAGATTTGCTGTGTTGCACTTTAACACCCATATTTTTAGTCGCCTCAGATGAAGCACTGAGAGTTTTCCTAACATTATCCCAGTATTTTCCAAGTGGATTGACGGCACACTAGTAAACATAACGATGAGTTGGGAAGAGGAAGGCAGCTGGGAACAAGTTTCTTACAAGAAAACGGTAAGTGCTCTAAAACAAACAAACTAAAAAAAAAAAGAAGTCAAAACGGACTAATTTCAGTATCATACGCCCGTCTCTAAATAGATGCTCTTTAAAAAGTTGATGCTTTCCGTTAATTCATCACATTTGATGCAGTGTAGTTTTTATTTGTAGATGCACATTTGCAAATATAAATTGACCTTCGCTATCTTTAAAATTCATACAGATAACTTTATATTTAAATACGTAGTAGTTTTCCTGTATCTTTTTTTTTTTGTTTTACCTCTAGTTCACATAAGTTAAACAATGAATTAGTCCTCCGCTCATTTTCTCTCCATTTGGACGAATCACTCCTGGAAAATGTCAGATGTTCAGAAACATCAACCACAACATTTCATACCTTATCGTTGCATCATTGATTAACAGCATATCTGATATCCACTTAAAATATATATATATATATATATATATATATATTCTAGATTAAAATCATTTTCTCTTATGAAATGTAATTTTAAATAACTGAATGTTTTTTTTTTTAATTTTAAAACCGTAGAACAATAATTGTATGGATGATTTCATAGGGGAAAAACAAAAAAAACAAACTGAAGTTACAAATTAATCTGTCACCAAAGCAAAATTTCGCTGTTTAGTTATGACATTGGGTTTTAGAATTTTGCCTTCCTGGAAATTACAGAGTGATAACAAAAGAAAAGAAAACGGCAACAACAAAAAGTTCTTTACTTGGGGCACAGTAATAAGAAATTTGTTTATTTTTGTGTGGTCTTATCCATCCATCCATCCATCCCTCCAGACACACACACACCACCACCATCAAGTGCTACAGTGTTGTTATATGTATTGTTGAAAAATTATGAAATGTGTATTGAATTTATGATGGCAATTGTGATTGGCAGTAAAACATTAATAAAATTTCGGAAAAATACTTGAAAAAATTAAGAATACAGTTAGAACCATAAATTAGAATTCAGTTTATGTTTTAAAAAAATCTGCGAAATCAAGCTAGTTTACCATAAGGTAAATAAAAATGTATAGGTAGAATTTACTGGCATATAGAGGATGTGTGGATGCCTTTTCATCTGGACTGCTCTCCCCTTTGAGAAAAGTGTAATTCTACCTTTAAATTATTATTTTCTGGTTTTATATAGGATGCCTACTATACAATTAAGTTTACATGCTAACTTCATCTCATAGAATTTTCTTCGAAATGAATATTAAGTCTCCAGTTTTGTTAGTACTTATGAGTGGTGTAGCTAATGCTTTTGCTGCTCAGAGCAGTCCCTGAGTTTGCCACCCCTCTCAATACATACCAAAAATACTACAAAAATTCAAAACAACATGTAAGGAAATAAATTAAAACACTGTTTATTTTTTAAGTAAAACTTTAATTTCAACATTCTAAAATGTTGTTTTTCTTGCTTTTCTGTTAGCAAAATTGTCGATGACATTAGCAAAGTCTATTTCATAGTAATGTAGGTAATTCTTAATCAATTTTATTTAGAAAAACTCCTCTCACAACTAGCAACACCTACACTAATTGTGAGGAAAATTCGCAGTAGTATTACAATATTTGGAAATGAGTTCTCTAGACTGTATTTCCATTCTGTTTAAGTGATCAAGCACCACCTTAGATTATCCTTGCTCATGCTTTCTTGAATTTCAGTAATGTCAAGATCCTTTCTATTTTTTTTGTAGGATTCTACGTGTTGATTCTGTCTGTTCACCCCCAGAGTTTTCCTTATAACACTCATGTGGTTTCTAGTCTTTAATCAAATTTCATTTTTAACGAAGCTTTTGGATCCGTAACTTAAATGAACACTGTCTTGTATACTATTAGTGGTTTGGCTAATTTTCATGTTCCCTATAAATCCAATTTGAACGACTCCTCAGAATGCCAGCTGCACTTATTCTGTTGCATATTTTTTTATTTGAAAGGAGATGTGTGATATGAGAATATATGAAAGCATTGGTGGATGAAATCAAATAGAAAAGGCAAGATTGTGTTTTGTTGCTATATGTGACAGGAGTGAATGGAAGAGCAGGACATGAGAGCTGCAGGCAGATTGTGTACATGAAATAGTGTGCATATGTTAATGTATTAGTGGACTTTGATGGACAAAAGGATTTGTACTTACAAGATGAAATTGCATTTGAATGGTTTTGCTGTCAGGTGCTTGGAGAAATAGTTCAGTTAAAGTGTGAATATGAATAGGCAGGGAAACTAGATACATCTGTGTGGTTTCATGCAAGTGTGGCTGCATGTATAAAAATTATGTAACACAGAGAGAGAATATCTTGTTAGGGATGTCTTCAGAAAATGTAGGATTAGTTTTGTCAAGAAAAAAATATGTAAACTATGAAGGAGAGGGTGTGGATATGGTTGAAAAATTAACTCCTTCCTGTTTAAAATAGTAATATTTTAGCTGAACACACATCAGCTGGGTGGCCAACATGCATGCATATACACTAATGCCAATAAACAGTATAAGAAAATCTACTAATGAGTTGATCCTGATGGTTATAACTTGGGAGGTGACAGTGTATATGAGTGTTGCAAGAGAGTGTTGCAATTGTAAGACTGGTGATTATAATGAACTGAGAAGGCAGCTTGAAATAGTGTAGTGCCTTGGTATGAGAAACTGCATGGCAGAGGAATTGGTACTGCATGGGAAGCAGTCAAGAGATATTTGAAGGAAGCAATATCTGACTGCATTCTCAAAGTTAGAAGAAAACATTGCAGAGGAGTTAAATGGCTGAATAGCATTTTAAAGCAAGAGCTGTATAAAAGGAGGATGTTGCTGATGTTGTGAAAAATGCAATGATAAGGCTCAGGAGCAGTATAAGAACAAGCTAGGAAAATGATAGCAGTGGTGAGGAAAAACTGAAAGTTAGCTGAAGAAGACAAAGTGATGAAATTGTCTTCGATTTCTTATGTAGCATGTAAAATGAAGAATGATCATCTAAGAATATCCTTAACACAGATGGCAGGAAAATAACAAATTCACTAGAAATAACTGAGATAAGTGTTCACTATAAGGTATACATTTTGGACAGACCTATTGGCTCTTTAGATGTCAAAGAAAAAATGGATGTAAAGATTGCTTTAATACCTCATTATCTCTTTTATCTTTCTGTCCCTTTTATCTCTTTCATAAACACTTGATTTGATGGCATATCAGTACAGGTGTTGAAGAAATGTAAAACTGTTGTCAGCGCTTGTTGGAAGTTTTTCCACTTTGTTATACTGAAGATGCCAAGAAATTATATTCTTGGTTTAAAAAAAAAGGCACAAACAAAATTTGTGCCTGAAGTAATTTTAGGACTGGCAACTTGTATATAGAAGCTAATGACCTCAATCACTCGCCTTAGTATCCTATAATGCAAATCGCATATCCTCACAGACTTGTATAACTATGCATTATGGGAAGGGTCACTACCCACACTAGATCCAACCTTTATTTAGGTCTCATCAGTGGGAACCAGAGTATTTTAATAAAGTGTGCCTTTTGGCTACTCGTATATGGAAATATGACCTCTGTATTACTTCAATGTTGGTATCACTTCTGAGTTTGGCTCCCACTGATGAGACAAAGGTCGAAACCGGTCTGGGTTATGACTTCTCATAATGCATAGCATTATACATATCCATTAGGATATATGCTTTGCATTATTGGATACTAAGGCAAGTGATGCGAGGTCATTAGCTTCTATATACGAATTTCCCAGTCCTGAAATTACTTCAGGCACAAACTTTGTTTTCTTACACTTGGATAAAGGATTAAACCAAGGATATAATTTCTTTTCATCTTTAATTTGAAGGTTGGTAGTGCCCCTGACCTGGATTCTTAATTACTGGTAAGAGAGTAAGATAATTACGATATACAAGGGTAGAGCTAGGTGCACCAAATTACATTACTGTTGCATAAACTCGAAGGGATAGGTGTACAAAATAAACGTGATATGATGGGAGAATAGTGACTGACAGGAAAGAAACTGTTGCATTAACGTATTGAGCAAGAGAAGAAAGGTGGCAAGCCATTATCTTGTGTTTCTATACTTGGCTCACCAGTTTGTTGATGATGCTAAGTTGGGATGAAAAGTAAGCGATATATCTGATACAGAATCCTGTGAGTTAATTTGAACAGAATAAGGCAAATGTTAATGATTGTCAGTTGAATGCTGAAAGGTTTGGCATTATTATTATTAAGGATCTCCATGAGTCATAAGTCATCATGGGGAGCCTCATCTTAACACATTCTATCATATCATTTCTTTAACTCATTCACTGTTTATGCTCTTGCTACCTTATCAGGCAATGCATTCCATTCCCAACAACTCTCCATACAAAAAATCACTCCTCACCATCTTGTTCACCACCTCTATTCAGAACATCCAGGGACTCCTCTTCCATTCCCCCCCCCCATGTCTCTGCTTCTTCCTCTTGTTTTACCATATTAAAGAATTCCCAGTCAAGCCTGTACCTCTCAGCAGTTTAAAGGTTTCATATCACCTTTCATCTACCAAACTCTGCATACCCTCAGTCTGTTCTTATAGCTGACGTTGTACAGTCCTGATATCATTTTTGTTATGTCTTTGTACTCTCTCCAAGGTTAATTTATCTCTTTAAATCCCAGTGACCAAATCTGAGCACAGTAATCCATATATGGTGTGATAAGGCTTTATACAGTGGAATCATTACTCTTCTATCTCTGCTGATCAGTGTCCTTCTCACTATTGCAGTAATCCTCACCACTTTTGCTATAAAAAAATAATAATAAATCCTCTAATGCCACATGTCCCTAAACTTCAGGTTTCTGTCAATCATCATCCCAAGGAACCTTGCCTCCTCCACTTCCTCTATTCAGTTCTTCCAACAGAGTATGCAGCCTCTCATCAGTGGATCCCAAACTTCAAGTGCCTATATTTAACAGCTCCATTAATTTGCCCATCTATCCAGCTTATTGAAATCCTCCAAAATCAGCTACTACTTCCACATTATTACTAATAACCCTTCCCAGTTTCACATCATCTGCAAACATCTGAATATCTTCTTGCAATCGATTGACAGTGTCATTGATATAAAGGTTAAGCAATATGGGTCCCAATACTGAGTCCTGAGGGATCTCAGTTGTGATCACTGCCTTGTACACAACTCTAATATCTGTCAGTCGATTCCCAATCGAATTCACTAAACCCATATGCTGTAACTTAAATATCAACTTATCATGTGGCAGCCTGTCAAATAACTTTGTAAAATTAAAAAACAAACAAACAGTATATGCATTTCCCTCATCAGTTGCTCTTATTTCTTTATTATAAAAGAGAATTAGATAACTAAAACAAGAGCACTTCTCAACAAATTCATGTTGATCCTATAGATAACATTACCCTCATCTGTCCAATGTTATACAATTTCATTAATTTTTATAAATTCATAATGATTACAGAAGAAATACAAACTGGTCTATAGCTTGACACTGCCATTCTACCACCATCCTTAATTAATGGCATTGTCTTACCTACTTTCCACTCCTTGGGCATCCTTCCGATAGTCTCTTATTGTAAAGCTAAGGTAATAGGGCTGTCAGTTCCTTAGTACATTCTCTTAAAACTGTGCCAAAATCCTATCTACTCCCATTGCTTTACTGACATCCAGATTACTTAGTATTTGTAACACACGCTCCTCTTGCACTTCCGAACCTTGAACCCTCTAGTAATAAAACCTTTTCCAGGATGAAATACTTCAAAGTGATCATTAAACAACTCCATTAATGTCCTCTGTATCAGTCACTCTACTCCCATTTTCATTTAACAATATCATTCTTTCACAATGGTTCCTCCCCACTACTGGCCATATAACAAAATAATTCCTTTCGATTTTCCTTAGATCTCAGGGCCACTTTCTTCTCGTTCAAGTTTCGGCTTCCTTACAATATTACTCTCTGGAGTGTCTATCCCCACAGGAAGCACCCCTGCTTCCATCCAATCTTATAACACTAGTTTCCTTGCACTAATACTCCTTGCCTTGAGAACAACATTCTCTCCAGATGTGTACATCTTTCCTCAAATTCGCTCCAAGCATCCACATAATCCTAAATCTCTCTTTCAACACATTCTTATTATCATGCCATTCTCTATTGATGCTCTTCTCATCAACTCTGCATTATCATATCTACATAGCATGTTTACTTTTTCCTCTGATACTTTTCTGCCATACAATCTTAAGCATAAACTTCAAATCTCTTGCTCCCTGATTCACATTACCTTTTGGGTTATTTGTACCCACCATCATAATCATCTCATCCACACTTTCACTTCATTTAATTGCCATACATCACACTTCTCACTGCTCCATTTCTTGCTCACCTGTATCCCTCACTCTCTCTTTCCTCTGAATTTCTTTCTCCTTTCACTGCCACTTACATGTTTTCTTGTCATTTCTCCATCCCTAGCTCCTGCACTATCTTGCTTTCTCGTTCTGTAGTTCTGTTCTCAATCATCCTGTCATTCTCATAACACTCTCTCTCTCTCTTATTCATTTCACATGAATTGGCCTTTCCAGTCTCCTAATCTCTTCATACTTTTGACAATTTCTAATACATACCACTTTTCTTGGTTTCTCTCTCTCTCTCTAAGCATCTTACTCTTGTTCAATATTCACCTACATCGTTACCATCTTTTAAATCTGCTAAACTGACTAATGCAATATCCATGTCCGCATGATATTCAGCTTTCTGACTTTGATCGTGCTACTGGACTCTCTCTGCTGGAATTCACTTGTTTTTGACGCATTGCTACCTCAACCACTTAAATCGATGCTGATATCAGTGTTACTGAACTCTTCCCATTTTCTGTATTTTATGCTCACAATGCACTCCCCGGTCTCCTATCTGCCATGTTTCTAACTGCTGCATATCACGAAATTTTGTACTATGCATTGTAAAATGTCCTTGAATGGTGGTAGTGGGCTGGATGGTAACATATTGGCAAACAGATGATAGTCTCCATTATTGAAACAGTACAGAGACACTGACAAGATATACTAAAAATATATATTTTATTATATTTACGGCTATTTGCCTGCTTCTGTTTAGGAGTGCCCAAGTTTAAATGCCATTGGCTCTTTTTCTCACGGATTCTTAGGGAATTGTGGATGTATATATATCAATAAATATATGTTGCATAGAGGACAAGAAATTTGCGCATACCTTTTTGTGGGTGTTGTGACTCTTCTTCTTTTGCGTTGTCCAAAAAGAAATGGAGCTAGCTGAGGAATCGGATAAGTACCAGATCGACATAATAGGGGTGATTGAAACAAAAAAGACAAACTGGTGAGATCTTTCTGATCAATAAATACAAAATGTTATATTCAGGCAATGACAGTCAAGGAAAAGGAGCAGGTATAGTATTCAACATTAAATTCGAGGCTAATCTTGAATGGGAGACAAGTCAGAATGGGGAACTGGACAATGAGACTTTTTTTGTGCCTGTGGTCCCACAGAAGGTTTTACTAAGGTAGAAGTGGAGGAATTTTTTTAATCTTTAGAGAAAGCAACTGTAACAATGAAAAAGGAAAAGCTGGTCCTTGTTGAGGACCTAAATAGCAGAGTAGGAAATGATTGTCACACATACAAAAATATTTTGGGAAAATTTGGAGAAAAGAGCAAAGCTAATAATAATGGCAAATTCCTGTTGGATTTCTACTCAGGTCATGGACTGGTTATTACTAACACCATGTACCAACATAAAAATGTGCACAAATTCACATGGGGAGAAAAGGCAAGGAATAAGAAAAGTCTCATTAACTATGTTATTATTGATAGTGTTGTTTTCTCACCAGTACAGGACACTAGAGTATACAGAGGATTTGAAATTGGAAGTGATCATCATTTAGTCTTGTGCAAGATAAAATTGAATTTCTGCTTCAAGTATCGAGGTATAAAAGTCTTAGTGGCTGCACTGTGCATAGTTCAGAGGGACGAATTCCAGATGATTGGAGTAGAGCTCTCATAGTACCCATATATATAGAAAGGGAAATAAAACTGAATATGAGAATTAGAGGTATTTCCCTACTGAGTGTTCCTGGTAAGATTTATGTATGTGTACTTGAGAAACGGTCGAGAATGAATGTTGAAGGGAAGCTTGGTGAAGAACAAGCTAGATTCAGGTCAAATAGTGTCAGGATCAGATTTTCACTTTACGACAAACAGTTGAAAAATCATGGGAATATAACAAATATTTGTATTTAAGTTTTGCGGATCTGGAAAAGGAATGTTTATAAGGTGCCAAGAGAAAATCTATTCAAAAATGCTACAGTTGTATTTTGTCAATGGGACATTATATCAAGCAATACATGGTCTTTATTTGAGTTGTAAGTCAGCAGTTAGAACTGAAGTACAGGAAGATGGTTTAATGTTAAATCTGGTGTCAGACAACGATGAACATTATCCCCTCTGTTATTCATTATCTATATGTATCACATTGTCAGCTTTAATATCACAATTTAATATCAAAATATGTATTCATTATCAGGTTTAATATCACAAAGTGGTATTAAACCTGATATCAAATTTGGAGGTGTTAATCTTGGCTCTTTATGCGGATGATGTTATACTTCTAAATAAATCCGCTACTATTCTGCAAGATTTCATGACTAAATTGATAACTGTTGTAATAGATATGGTATGAAGGTCAGCAATAACCAGACAAAGACAATAAAAATTGGCAGAAGCATTGAAAATATCGACTACATTGTGAATGGAGAACTTATAGAATAGGTAAAACATTTCATCTACTTAGGCACAATTTTTAGTCAAAGATGGTAAATTAAATATTTAAATAGACAACAGAATCAACAAAGCTGGTATGGTAGGAAGTCAGCTGAGTAAATTTATATGGAATAAGAGAAATTAGTCAGAACACTAAATTTGCTGTATACAAGACAGTGTTCAAGCCAGTTTTAACTAATGGGTCTGAGAGCTGGGTTGAAATAAAACACTCGACCAAAGACTAGAGACTGCAGATAGAAACCTGAGAAAGATTAGGGGAATGAACAGATTGCATCAATGGCAGTATCATATTAAAAACGAGAATATTAAGAAAGAACTTGACATTGTTACATCCAGGAATGTGTTAGCTCTGAGATTTACCACCTAAATCTCCGGTGGTATGGTCACTTAAAAGAATGGGAGAGGAAAGATTAGCAAAACAAGTGTTCTTTACCAGGTTAGCAGGAAAAAGACCCAGAGGAAGACCAAGATATATGTGGATTTATACAGTATGAAGTGCCTTAGAAAACAGAAATATAAAATCTGATAATGTTAGAGTCTTGACAGGTAACAGATTGATTTGGGGGAAAATTGCAGATAGGAAGTTAGTGGTGATGTAAGTTTTTCATGTGGTGCTATCATATCCTGTACACCCCTTGAGGCTGCATGTCTGGAATTTGATGATAACGTGTGTATCACCCTAAATAAAGAGTATCAGTCTCTGTTTAGTTTTTTCTAAGACATTACCATCGCTTCAGATATACCAATTTCACTGTAATTCACTAGCCACTAGCCTTACACTATAGCTTTTGTAAGAAATCATCAGGCCTGGCTTTAAGCTCATTGGACAGTTGGGAAATGATTCAGGCCCCATGCAATGTGATAAAGCAAGAAATTTAAAATTTCTTAAAAGTTTGGAGGATTTTGTTGAATAAAAAAACAAAATTTCTGTATAATTAGTTTTTTAATATTATTTAAAGACATTCCTGAAATATAATTATCCTAAATTAGAGGTCCTACCAAAACAATCCTAAATAGGTGCCCAAATGTGCGTGTTGCCTAAGTATGATAATGAGGAGCTGAGCAGAACAGCAGCAATATTGAATGACATAATAGCTAGAATCTGTGACAAGAGAGGACTGGTATATGTGGATGTTTGGAGTACGTTTGAGGAAAGAGAGGAATCGTATACGAGAGACCGCTTACATTTGAATGAGGAAGGACATAGGCTTCTGGAGAGATTGCTGTTCTGAACGAGTCAGTGTGTCCCAGAGAGGATGATAGCAGGGGTGGCCTCTTCTGGGGATGGATACTTGGGAGAAGGGAGATGACATCAGGTAACACTGAGCCCAGTGGAGTCTATCTGATGCTATCTGCACCACAGATAGCATCAGCCTGGCCAAAAATTATTGGGATCACTGAGACGTGATTGACAGAAGAGGATATAATAACAGGAATAGAATTCACTGGGTACAGCATTTTTCGGCAGGATAGGAGGGGAAAGCATGGTGGTGGTGGGGGTACTGCTTATGATAAGTGATGACCTATGTCCTCTAAGAGTGGAGGCTTTGGAAGGCAGTGAGACAAATGATTTTGAGAGCATATGGTGTGAGGTAGAGGTGGGCAAGACATATTTAGTGGGGTGTTGATACAGACCCAGGAGCACAGAGGATGAGGACCAGGAGATGTTTAGACAGTTAAGTTTGGCAAGTGCAAGAAGAATGATTGTTATGGGAGATTTTAACCACAGCAGTATAAATTGGAGAGAGGAAGATGCATGTAGCAATAGGGGAATGGAATTTCTAGAATTCTTGAGGGACAAATGTCTTAGGCAACATGTAACAGAGGGAACAAGAGGTTCAAGAGTTCTGGATTTGGTTATAGCATCAGAAGAGTTGATAATAACAGAGATGACATCTCTCCCGCCAGTTGGAGAGAGTGACCATATAGTTTTGACTGTGAAAATGAATAGACATGCATGAGTATCAAAGAGATGGGAACTTATGTGGAATTATAAAGCAGGTGATTATAATAGTCTTAGACGTCAACTTCGTGAAGTTTCATGGAGGGAGGAATTGGAAGGCCGGGATATCATTAATGTGTGGGAAATTGTGAAAGAATATTTGTTATCAGCAATGGTAAGTTATATACCATGAGTGAGGAAGGGATACAATTTGGAGTAAAGTGGATGACAAACAATATTAAACAGGAATTGCATGTAAAACAGAGGCTATGGAAGAGATATAAGGAGACAGGTGAAGAGAAAATGCATGAAGAATATAAGACACAAGCCAGAAGAGTGACTAGTGTGGTAAGGAAAGCGAAACTGGAATATGAGAGGAGATTGGCCCTAAGATACAAAGAAAATCCTAGGGAATTTTTTAGCTATGTGGCCAGTAAGAGGAGAAATGACTGTGGAAGAATAATATTGTGGGATAAAAATGGGAATAGAGTGACTGATGCAGAGGACATAGTGGAATTGTTCAATGAACACTTTATTGGAGTATTTCATCCTAGAAATACTCCAATAATGTTTTAATGCAAGAGGGATAGGGCAGGTTCGAGGTTTAGAAGTACAGGAGGAGTGTGTGTTTCAGATACTGAGTGCTCGGGATATCAGTAAAGCTTTGGGACTGGATGGTATTTCACCACGAGTTTTGAGAGAATGTGCTAGGGAACTGACAGTGCCTTTCACCTGGCTTTTCAATGAAAGTCAAGCCCAGGGAATGGAAGTTAGGTAAGATAGTGAGTGCCATTGCATAAGGGTGGCAACAGACTGGAAGTGTCTAATTATAGGCCAGTTTGTGTGTCATCAGTAGTTAAGATCTTAGAGAAAGTAGTGAGGGACCATATACAGCATTGGGCAGATGAGGGTAATGTTATCTGTGAGAGTCAACATAGATTTGTGAAGGGGCGCTCTTGTTTTAGCAATATGCTATCCTTTTATAATAAAGTTACAAGAATGTTAGATGAGGGAAAGGCATATACTGCAATTTTTTAGACTTAGTGAAGGCATTTGACAGGATGCCACATGATAAGCTGATATTTAAGTTGCAGCACATGGGTCTGAATGTCAGATTGGCCAACTGGATTCAGGATTGGCTGTCTGATAGGTATCAGAGAGTTGTGTATGGTGGAGCAGTTTCAAGGAGGCAGAGGGTTACAAGTGGGATCCCACAGGGCTCATTACTAGGACCTATATTGTTTAAACTTTATATCAATGACATTGCCAGTGGATTGCAAGGGAATATTCAGTTGTTTGCAGATGATGCAAAGCTTGGAAGGATTATTAGTAATAGTGCAGATGTGGTAGTTGTGCAAGAGGATTTGAATAAGCTAGATAGATGGGCAAATGAATGGGGGCATCAGTTTAATGCAGCAAAATGTAAGGTCTTGAGGTTTGGGAAACATCGATGTGATGCTGCATACTCTATGGGATGAGTTATATTGGAGGGAGTAAGGGAGACAAGAGATCTAGGGTTGATGATTGATAGAAACCTGAAATTTAGGGGACATATTGCAAAGGTGGTGAAGGTAACACAGAGGATTGCTACAATTATGAGAAGGACACTGATCTGCAGAGATAAAAGGGTTATCATTCCGTTGTATAAGTCTCTGATCAGACCACACTTAGACTATTGTTTTCAGATTTGGTTCCCAGGATTTGAATGGGATGAATTAACTATGGAAAGGGTACAGGGACGGATGACAAAGATGATTTTAGGACTGTACAATTTTGGTTATGAGGATCAGCTGAGAGAATGAGGACTGCAGAGTTTGGTGGATAGAAGAAGGAGAGGTGGTTACAGGGTTGACACTGGGGAGCTCTTTCGCTTGGTTGAACAGCGGGTAGGAATGATGACAAGAGGCCATCCCTGGAAGTTACGAAAGGAAACTGTGAGCAAGATGGTCAGGAGTGGTTTCTTTGAATGGAGGGTGGTCGACCCATGGAATGCATTGCCTGATGGAATGGTGAGAGCGAGAACGGTCAATGAGTTTAAGGAGTGGTATGATAGACTTTGTGTTTCTTGGGGGTGGGGGGACCTCCCCTTGATGAGTCTTGACAGACTTTATGTTCTTAGGAAGGACCTCCCACGACGAGTCTTTTGACTCCATGGAGGCCTGAATAATAATAATAATAATAATTTGCTATGGTTGGGACTTGGTATCATTCTTATTTTTGTGCATATTTTTATCCTAGCATAAGCAAACAGGATATTTTCATGGCTAAGCAACCATACTTTTATGTTGAACAGTTGAATTCCTATCATGTCTGTTCATATTTCATGATGCTTCATACTCGAATGTTTGTTTCCTTGTTTTAGGATAGTAATCCTGTGACAGCTTCCTTTTTATGTTAGGCTCAATAGCTTGTCACAGCCAAGTAACTTAGCATCCTAGAAACTTGATTAATAATTGGGTTGGTTAATTCTATGTACATTGTCTGTGACATCTCTAAATTGCATGAGTTTTTCTGGCTGAGTTGCTTGTTTTTAGGAATGAAAACCTACTTTCCAGGAGGGGATTCCACCTCTTCCTACGGGACTAGTTGACTGACTAGCTCACTTTTTTATTTATTGATTTTTGTGTGGCTGCACCCATGAGGGTTTCTTGTTAACCTGTAGTACATTTGTACTGTGGGTAGGCTGAGGATTATTTTTCTATTTTTATTAATTTTATATCTATATTTTGTACTTATTTCTTTATCTAGTCAAAAAATCCTGCTCTAGAGACCAAACAGGTTACTGCTAAGTAACCTGTTTGGTCTCTTTGTTTGGGGAGGTTATTTCACACCAAGTGAAGTTCATCTACTACCTAAAGACAGTCACAAACATCTATTGCTGCAGGAGGTTCAAACCAGCAATCTGTTGGTTGGGGAGTGGATATGCTAACAACTCAGCCAATCGGGCTGGCAATTTAAAAATTACCATTCCAGCAAACTGCACCCAAAGTTAATCTAATCTATAATGCTATAATTTTATTTAGTAACAGAGAGAATAATATTATTATTACATGACACTTCCAAGGACTTATCGAGGGAGGCACTCTACAACTCCCTGTCTTCACGACCAAAATTCAAGAAAGAAGACTGTGATGGAATATCAAAAAGGCTGAAGAGAAGAAATTATTAACTACTGAAATGAGTTGGCTAAGAAGATTACTTGGAGTGTCTCTGCTGGATAGACTAAGAAACGAAGACATAAGGAAATGACAAAAACAAGAAATAACAATAATAGACAAAATTCAAGAAAGAAGACTGAAATGGTTTGGCCATGTTCCCATTCTGTGACCAGAATGGGAACCAACTAAAGCCCTGAATACAATGATGGAAGGTAAAAGATCCAAAGGGTGACACGGAATTAGATGGATAGACAAAATAAAAGAGGACCTGAAAATCAAATCACAACAAGTGACACCAAACTGGCCAGAATTGTTCGGACTCTCCAGGGACAGACAGACAGAAGTGGAAAGAGTTCATTCGGCCTCATCATCATCCACATTGATGATGGAAGAGAGAAGTATACAGTGACCTATTTATCAATCAGTATATCAAATATATCTATCACCATATACTGATAAATATTCCACACTTTCAGTTTAGTATTTGTATTACTTTCAAGCCTCCATGAAGTCAAAAAAATTCATCGTGGGAAATCAAACACCCACAGATCACAATAACTGTCATACTTTACCTTAGATATATTCTGTGTACCACTCACCACCTACTCTGACAGTGTATTCCATTCATTAACCATCTTTCAAGTAAAAAATCTCTTTCACTTCCTTATTCACATTACCCTTGTACAATTTCCAGGGATGTCCACTTATTAAATTACCCATTATCCTATACAATAATTCTCATGTATCTAATTTTATATGCCTCATTCTTATCACTCCTCCTTTTTATCTGCCCAGGTTTTCAGACCACTTCCTAATCACCATTATAGCCAGGTGACTAGATCTATGCATAGAAATCCAGATGTGGCCTAATTACTGCCTTATACAGTGGAATTATCACCTCCTTATCCTCACATGTCAGCACTCTTAGCATTATTGCAGCGATTTCCTGTGCAACCTTTACAGCTTTTGCAATGTATCCCCTCCCCAGATCTCTTGCCTCCTCCACCTCCTCAAGCAAAGTTCATCTAGCATGGTAAACCTCATTCCATCTTCCTTGTCCAAAATGCATAATGTGTTGGGCTGCTTACACTTAGCAGTCCAACACACTAGCCTATTCAAATCCTCTTGTGACAACAACACGCTAGAGCTTCCTGACATTGTTCTTCCTAATTTAGCATCATCAGCAAACAATTGAATATCTCCTTTTGCACTGTAAACTATAACATTGATATATAAGTTAAAAAATAGTTGTCCTAGAACAGTACCCTGTGATATCTTACTTATCACCCTTTTTTTTGGGGGGGGGGATACTGCACCTCCATGCAAAACTCGCTGGTTCCTGTTAGTCAATCATCCCTGTAACCAAGTTACCAAATGACTATCCACCCACATCCTGCTCTCAACCTTAAGATTTTTATTTTTAAGACAGGAATAGGATATATTGTGAATTTGTAAATAAACTATTTAATTGTTTATTCATTCAAGCAATTAAGTTTGTATATAAAAAAAAAAAAAAGCATAATTGAGAATTAGATCATGGAACATACTTTCTCTTTACCAGTCTGGAACATTAAGAATGCTACTGGAGCAGTTGGATAAATACAAGTTACATATTACTGCTGTACAAGAAATGAGATGAACAGGAGAAGAGATCATAGAAAAGAAGAATGTTATATTTTATATCTGCCCACATGTTTAGAATGGGTATTACTGTAAGCAAGAGAATAAAACATCTTATCATGGAATGTAGATTATGAATCAATGGATTTGATTCAACTGAGGAAAAGAATGATGTAAAAAAAAAAAATCTTTTTTATGATGATTTAGATAAGATCTGTGGGAAATGAATGCCCAAGAAGGGATATTAAAATTATTATAGGTAATTTGAATGCAAAAGATAGGAAGAGGATACATACAGACCAACCATTAGGAAATATAGCTTACATAATGAGTTTAATGATAATGGGAACAGATTGATCAACTTTGCTTCTTCGAGAAACATGGTTATTGGTAATATAATGTTGAATTGTAAAACATTCATAAAATGACCTGGAAGTCTCTGATGGAAATGCCTTAAACCAAATTTATCACCTCTTAATGGATGCAACACACACACACACACACACACACACACACACACACACACACACACACACACACACACACACACACACACACACACACACACACACACACACACACACACACACACACACACTCTTGTTCCATTTGTTGGGTCAGATCCTATACAGGGGCAGATATTGACTCTGACCACTATTTAGTTATATCCAAGATTAGAAGCAGAATCTCAAATGCTAAGATGTGTAGATCCTATGCCAGAAAGTTAATAATACAAGACTGAAGAAATCAGTAATCAAAGCCAGATATAGTAAAAAAAAAAAAATTAATGCAAGCTATCTACTCTGATAGAGTATTAATGATGCCTGGGAAACTCTTAATGGCATACCAACAGCAGCAGATATGATTTTAGGAAAAGAAGGCAGAGTCAAATATAACCACCTGGTTTGATATGGAATGTGAGAATTTAACAGAAAATGAGGCATATAGCTGAATGCAACAAAGAAACCCACTCATAAATCTGTAGAGGAATATCAAATGGTCAGAAAGAAGAAATACTATGAGGACAAACTTAAGGAGCTGGAACATAAACATGATGCCATATTGTTGTGATTTTGTCACAACAATATGGCATCATTAAAACCCTTACCAAGAGAGCCCACAATCTTTGTTCCAGTGGAGCTGCCCTCACTACTGAGCTTAACCACATACACAGAACTTTCCTCTCCAATGGCTACAGTGAACACAGTATCAAAAAAATAATTAATTCCTCCCCCATTCCCCATCCCTCTCATCAACAAGAATTTAAAAATGCCATCACCATACCCTACATCCGAGGCACTTCGGGGAAAAAATAGCCAAGATACTAAAAAAGTATAACCTACACACAGCATATAAGCCCTACCGCAAACTTGCTACCCTTATCCGTTCTACGAAAGATCAGCTCCCTCCTCTCTCTCTCCACCTGGAGTTTACAAAGTACCCTGTTCCTGTAAGCTTGCGTACTTTGGACAGACAGGCAGATCATCATCCGTCCGCCTGGAGGAACACAAGTCATACATCGTTAAACACAACTATGGCCATTCAGGCTTGGCTGACCATGTTTTGGACACCACCCACAGAGTATCATGGAAGAAAACTACCATGCTCCACCACAGCAAATTCAAGAAAGAGAGACTTTTCTTAGAAGCAGCAGCAGCAGCTCTCAGAAACCAACCAAATCTTTATAAATACGGTTGCATTAAGCTTCCGAAGATTTGGGAAACACTCATCACCAGAGGTCCCACCTTACATTCCAGGCCACCTACTACCGTCCATAGAGGGCGCTCCACCTAGATAGGACTTTAGTGTCACCCACGTGGTTGGGCTTAGTATTGTAAGTTTTTGTGTGCATGTTACATTAATTGTTTTTGTAATCCCCGTAGATGTCCTAGTGACTAGGACGAAATATAGGAGTATTAAATTCTAATTTAATTCTTTCTGAGTGTTGTAAAAAAATCCATTAAACCTCCAACATAATGTCCTCACAGCACTTAAGCCTCTACACAAGAATGTCAATGGGTCATTATATATCAAGCAATACTTAGTCTGTATTTGAGTTGTAAGTCAGCAGTTAGAATTGACAGAAGTACAGGAAGATGGTTTTATCTGTTAAATCTAGTGTGAGACAAGGATGTACATTATCTCCTCTGTTATTCATTATCTATATGGATCACATTATGAAGGAAAGTGGTATTAAACATGATATCAAAATTGGAGATGTTAATTTCAGCTCTTTGCTTTATGCGGACGATGTTATACTTCTGAATAAATCCGCTACAAGTCTGCAAGATTCCTTGACTAAATTGAATAACTGTTGTAATGGATATGATATGAAGGTTAGTAATAAAAAGACAAACACAATGAAAATAGGCAGAATCGTTGAAAATGTCAACTGCATTGTGAACAGAGAGCCTGTAGAGCAAGTAAAACATTTCAATTACTAGGCATGATTTTTAGTGAAGATGGTAAATTAAATATGGAAATAGATAACAGAATCAACAAAGCTGGTATGGTAGGAAATCAATTGAATAAATTCATATGGAATAAGAGAGAAATTAGTCAGAACACTAATTAGCTGTATACAAGACAATATTGAAGCCAATTTTCACTTATGGATCTGAGAACTGGATCAGAAGTAAAACACTTGACCAAAGACTAGAGATCACAGATATGAGAGTCCTGAGAAAGATTAGAGGCGTGAACAGATGGCATCAATGGCAATATCATCTTTAAAATGAGGACAATAGGAAAGAACTTGATATTGTCAGCATCCAGAAATGTGTTAGCAGAGCTAATCTTAGGTGGTATGGTCACTTAAACAGAATGGGCGAGGAAAGAACAAAACAAGTGTTCTCTGCCAGGTTGGCAGGAAAACGACCCAGAGGAAGACCAAGATATAGATTGACCGATACGTTACAATGTGCCGTAGACGATAGAAATATAAGATCTGATAATGTTGGAGTCTTGACAAGTAACAGACTGATTTGGAGGAAAATTGTAGATAGAAAGTTAGTAATGATGTAAATTTTTCATGTACTACTATCATATCCTGTACATCCCTTGAGGGTACACGGCCAGAATTTGATGATGATGTGCTATCCATAAAATTTTCTCCAACATTCTGTTCAAGAGACTTTAACCAGTGTAGAGAATGTTATTGCGGATCATAAGTGTGAATTCCATCAAGGAAAATCCAAATACCACCATAGCACAATTGGAAGAATAGCAGAATATTGCGCCCTTCGATTGGAAAAGACCTTTGTTCGATTCTTGTCGTGACAAGGGGAATCCCTATATGGACTTTTTCAGTTGAATTTGAATTAGTTGATCTCATATGGTGATAGCAGGGTTTTTCATCCCGCATACAGACAAATCGGCCTACAGAACATGCACAATTTATAGACAAAAATACTGTTGTTGGTGATGATGGGTGATAGATGGCATTGATGGGAGTAGTGTCGTAGTTGGAGAATTACGTAGTAGTGGAGAGGATGAAATGTATTTAGCAAAGTAGAGTAGTGTGCCCTCCCATGATGAGTCCTTAGACTCCCTGGAGAGTGTCAAGTAATAATGACCAGATTTTCATTATACACCAAAAACGTGGAAAAATGCAGTGAATTTGGAATTAAAATGCAGTCTCTTCATGGATTTTAGAACTGCATATGATAGCATAGACCTAATTTATTTATTGCAATGGAGGAAACTACAGTTACCACAGAAACTTACTGACTTGGTTAAAGCTACAATAAGAAACACTCAAATGTCAGATTAAAATTCAGAACATGTCTTCCAATACATACAAAAAATGGTTCCAATGAGCCTTAGCATGCTTATTGTTTAATATAGTGCTTGAAAAGGTTTTCAGAGATGCTGGTGTTAATACAAGGGGAATTATCTTCTATAGGTTGATACAAATTCTAGCATATACAGATATCAATATTATAAGAACACACAAAGCAGTGAAAGAAACTTTTATTGGTTTAGAAAAGGTAGCAAAGAAGATGAATCTGCAAATTAACGAAGAAAAAATATATGCCAATAACTTGAAAAATTTGTGATGATGATGATTCTCAACTTGCAATTGGTTCCTAAATTTGAAACTGTACATAACGTTACATAATTGTGATTAGAAATTAATTGTGCTAGAATTGCGTGATATTTGCATAATCTCACTGTTTCTAATGATGAGTTGGTGGATATAAGGAAGCCTAAAACAGGTTTGTGTCAAAACTTGCACAAACCATGCTGAGAATCTTATGTTCATCAGCCCAATCCTGTATGCTATTTCTAACCAATTTTTCCAACACTTTGATCACAACTGCAGATATGTAGACCAGTCTATAATTGGAAACTTCTTCTCTTGAATCATGCTTTTGGAGAGGCATTATTTTTACCTTCTTTCCACACCTTAGAAACTTGCCCCACTGAAAGACTTTCATTAAATAACCAGAACAAGGGCATGGCTCTCTTTTGCACATTCTTTAAAAATATATGGTAATGTGCCATCCATTCCCACAGCCTTATTAACATCTAATGTGATCGACACTTAATACACCTCTGATTCTGTCACCTTTAATTTTCCTAATTCTTGCCTCTCTTCTACATGTTGCATGGCACATTTACACCACTATGCAGGGCCAGTTTTATCATTAGGTCAACCTAGGCAATTGCCCAGGGCATCAGATATTCTCGGAGCGGCCTTACCACTATGATATACACTGATAACGTGTTTGTTAATGAATTCCACTATATCATTTGCCATGGTTACTCTGCTACCATAACTATCCACCAGCATCGTGCCATAATTATTTTTCCTCTGCTTGCCACATAGCAGAAAAACTCCCTTGGATTAGATTTGATCTGACTGGCTAATCTCCTCTCATGTTTTTTTTTCTTTTAATCATGCTTGTCACTTTTCTGGCTTGTACTTTATATTTTTCATGCATCTGTTCACTGCAACTGTTTTGTACTTCCTCCATAACAACTTCTTTTGTAACAATGCTTGCTTGATTTCACCATTCATCCATCTCACTCCTACTCTATTTATTCACTTAAGTGCATGCATTGCTTGTGTTAAATACTACCTTATCATTTCCCATGCACTGTCAACATCTTGATGCTCCATACATATTTATGAATTTAGGATTATGAATTATTAATCAGTAAAATAATCTTTTCAACACGTGTGTTTTGTGTCCCTAAATTCATAAATATGAATGCTGATCACCGTGTAACCTTAAAAGAAACTGATGCTCCATAGTTGACAATAGAGCTTCTGATAATCACCAGCCTTATAATTCCACATATAGACCTTCTTTATAACAACTTTTTCTTGTTTAACTACCTTCCAAACCAATACCTCATGATCACTTTCACCAACAAGTGACAGTGGATACCTCATTCACAACCCTATCCTGTGATGATATCACCAAATGGAACACCGATAATGGAAACCTCGTGTAGCTTCCATCACATGCTGGATATGCATGCATTATATACATGAATAATAAAAGAGTAGGTCCTGTCTAACTTAATCTATTTATTTTAATGTACTTAATAATGTCCAGTCTCCAATCCAGTTCACTAATCTACTATCTGTCCCTTTCCATCCCAGTTTAATTATCAGCTTAGCATGGGAAAATCTACCATAGGCCTTTGCAAAATCTAAATATTATTATTATTACGACACCTCCAGGGAGGCCAAAGACTCATTGAGGGAGAGCACCTACTCTACAATTCGGTCTCCATCACTCAATTCACCAACTACAACAAACCGCAACTACACTAATTATCTATACCAACACCATCTACCGCCCACCGACATTCACAAACATCCATGCCCACGGTGGGATACGAACCTGCAGCCTTTTGACTGGAGAGCAGATACGCTAACCACTTGGCTAAGCAGGCTGGCATATTATTATTACGTGGCACCTCCAGGGAGTCCAAAGACTCATTGAGGGAGGGCACCTACTCTCAATCTCTGTCTCCACCAATGCCATCTACCGCCACTGCCACCACCACCACCAGTATTTCCACAGACAATCACAAACATCCATGCCCATGGTGGGATTCAAATCCACAGCCTTTTGGGTTGGGGAGCGAATACGCTAACTGCTCAGACAACCAGGCCTTCACTGCATATACAGTGGTAAATATACCACTGTATATGCATTCCCTTTGTCCAATGCATTTGTCACTTTATTATAAAAAAAAAGTAAATAGATTGCTTACACATGATCTTCCTTTAGCAAACCCATGCTGTCCACCAAAGCGTGCTGCTGTTATCAACCCAATTCTGAATCTTGGTCCCCACTAACTTCTCTAATGCTTTAACCACAACTTGGCCTATAATTTATACTTTAGTCCTGTCACCTCCTTTATGAAGTGGAACAATTTTGACCTCTTTCCACTCCTTTGAAACCTGACCCAATCTGAGACATCTAAAAAGATACTTCACAGCTGTTGTTAATGCTTATATCATCTGTTTTGATATATCAAAACACATGATATAAAGTCCTGCAATTTTAATAGGAAGTTTACTCAATTCCTCATGTTCCCCACTGCTCTCAAGTACTGCATGATGTTAAATTCACAAAGATGAAGTACCTTTATGAATTGCTCATTTAACATCTCGATTGTATCCTCCTTGATAGTTGTCATCCTACCATTTTCACTAACCAATATCATTCTCCTATAATCATTCTTTGCCTACTGGCCACATACTGAAAAAACTTCTGGGATTTTTTTGGCCTTATTAGCTAACCACTGCTCATTCTACTTTTGACAAGTAACCACTGCTCGTTGCACATTTGACAAGTAAGCCATTTTTCTCGCCTACTTTTTATACTCCTTTATGGGTCCTTAACATAATGAGTTGTGGGATTTCATGCAGTTATCTAAATAATGATTTCTTGCAGGTGAAATATTTATTTACATTTTATATACAGTATAATTCTCACCTAAAAAGTGATTGCATCATGTACATATTTTTTAATGTATTTTCTTGAATGGAAAACTCATTACTCTGTTGCATTTAAGTATTAATGTCTTGCATATGAATTAAAATAGTTAAAAATTCTTAGGTTAATTTGTATATTTTAAAATACAACTTTCAAGGCAGCTGTTTGCAAATTTTAGTTGAGTTTCATATAAGCCTTATCTGTTAATACAACTGGCCATGTAACATATCACAGATATGTATAGTTGTATGAGGTGTAGGTAGTAAGTATTATTGGGTATAGAATTGTTAATCCTTCAAATCAATACCAGTTATCCTTTTGGCAATTTAAACTGATGTATCTGATTATTTTAGTGAATTAGTGAGTTTAATTTTTCTGTTTTTATCTCTTTAATAATACAGTGTGGCCTATAAGTAATGGAACTTGCCATAGAAAAGGGCATCTCTATGAAGCAACTGCTTAATTTTTTTAACATCACCAGCTTTTTTTTTTTTTTTTTTAGTTATGAAAAATTGCAACACATAAATGCCTTCCATTTTTGATTTCACAAAAACTGTTCCATACTGGGCCACCTTGTACAATGCAATCTTGCTTTATTTTATTTTATATTTTTTTTTTCAGCTCTTTTGCCCGCCATGAATTTTGTAGTCGTAATTAATATTGTAAATTTTTCATGTAATTTCTGTCGTTTAAGGAATGGTGTCTTTGTTATTTGACAGTTTATAACTATTTCATATATCTCAAATTGGGATAAGAATTTTTATATAGTATACCCTTGAAAAATGAACGTTCTTTCTCCTAAATGTGCTGGTAAATTTGGCAAGCTTGCACTAAGGCATTCAATACTTGAATACTTGCCAGCAAGAAACTTGCTAGTGAATGTTATTCACAGATACTTCATAGGTTGGAACAGAAAGAGAACTGCTCCTTTAACTTCTTATATTTCATATTTCTTAAATTAACTGCATTTCCAAAGAATTATTGTGAATTATTTATAGTTCTTACTAATTTTATTAACATGCTTTTGTTTCCAGTTGTTTATAGTCGTAAATTTATTATAGCCTGTGAACAGTACTGAATCCAAACTTTGAGTTTTGATTCTATTGAATTTTTTTTTTTAAACCAGAGACTAATTTAGATGATGTATTCATTAGTCATAAACAAATATTAGATAATATTACTAGTTAGTTAGTTGTTCATATAGATATTTTATAGAATCTATAGCTATTGTTGATATAATGAAGAATTATCTTAGTTGTCTATGATGCACAATTTACAGTGCAGTTTGTGCATTCTAATGGTGGTGTTCTACTTGCTGATTAAATTAATTTACAACCTAGTGACATCTAGTACCACATAGGTTAAGCCTTTTCTCTGAGGGTTGTAGATACTAAACTTGAACCCTGATACATTGGTTCACTCTTAGATCATTCCCCCAGTCAGATAGTTTAATGCCCATTTTACTGGGCCTGTTAGTAGTCTTAGCAGTGAATCAACATAGGTAGCGATTTAAGTATGGCTTCTACACTCATTAGAGGAAAGACTATGCACTGTGGTACAAGCACCACTAGGTGGTAAATGAATTGCATTGTCATATGTAATGCCACTTTGTTGTTGGAGTGACTAAAGATCATGTTTGGACTCTAAAATAAAATTATGTATTACTTCCCCATACCTATTTTTTCTAGCATGCAATATGAGTAATCTTTCCAGAGATAATTGGATATTATATTGAGACTAAGCATATATTTTTAATGGGGAGGGATACATGTTTAAAATAGCTATTATGCAATAATAATAGACTAATGGTAATGCTTTAATGGGCTTCAGATCATCCAGCAAATAATCTTCTTGTTATTATTTTACCACTTATGTCTGGTGTGGAGTTAAAGTAATTATTATTATTATCACCCAAGATCCCATGGAGTCAAAAACTCATCTAGGAGGGCCTATTCTCTCTCTCTCTCAACTCATCATACCGTGCTTTAAACACACTCAAATTCTCTGCAGACACTACACTCTCAGGCAAGGCATTCACAACACTGCATGCAAAACATCTGCTTCTCACTCCCATGCTCACCCCCCCCTTATACAGCTTCTAGGGATGACCTCTGGTTTTCCCCTGATCTCCCACTGTTTTCTGTAGAACCTCTCCAACATTGATCTTATAACAACCCTTTACTAACTTGTAGGTCTCTGTCATATCTCCCTCTCTTCCACCTATCCACCAGACAGTAAATTGCATCTTCTCAATCTTTCTTCAAATTCAACATTCCAGAGGTCAGAAACTATCTTAGTTAGTCACCTCTGGACCCTTTCCAACATCTTGTCATCCTTCTGAAAAACAGGTGACCAAATCTGGGCACAGTAGTCCATGTGTGGCCTAATCAAAGCCTTGTACAATGGAACAAGAATCTCCCTACTTCGATAAGTCAGTGTCTTCTGCATCGTTACTAGAAGTCTTTGTGCTGTCTTCACAATTTTGGCAATATGTCCCCTAAATTTCAGATCCTTATCCACTATCACCCCAAGATCTCTTATTTCCTCCACCTCCGATAGTATATCCTCACCAAGCATAAATTCTACATCCCATCTTTGTTTCCCAAATTTTAAAACCTTACCTTTTGCAACATTGAACTCGCATTCCTGTGCCCAATCACTCAATTTAGTCAAGTCTTCTTGTAAGGCCACAGCATCTGCTCTTCTCTTCATGGGTCATCCCAACTTTGCATCATGTGCAAACAACTGAATATCTCAAGCAAATCTTTGCCAATATCATAATATGTATAATATACATGTTAAACAGTAATAGCCCTAAAACAGACCCCTGAGGCACACCACTAGTTACTATCTTTTCCTGGATATTGCTCCCCCCATACACAACTTGTTGATACCCACCAGATAGCCAGTCTCCAATCCGATGCACTAATCTAATATCCAATCCGATCCACTCTAGGTTGACTGTCAACTTAGCATGTGGTAATCTGTCAAAAGCTTTTGCAAAATCTAAGTATGTTACTGTGTATCTATCCCTCTCCTCTGTTCAAGAAAGCAGTCATCTTATTGTAATAAGTAGGTTACTAAAACATGATCTCCCTTCAGCAAATCCATGCTGTCCATCAAAGATAATACAATTGTTGTCAATGCAATTCTGGATCTTAGTTCTCATTAGCTTCTCCAACAACTTAACCACAACACCTGGCACATAGATAGGCCTATAGTTTGATGGTTGAGTTCTATCGCCTCCTTTATAAAGTGGCACGATCTTGCCTTCCTTCCACTCCTTAGGAACTTGACCGAGTGTAAGATTTGTATTAAAAAAATATGTGAAGGCCGGCATCAGCTCCCTGGCACATTCCTTCAGAATACGTGGTGATATATTATCAAGTCTCACAGCCTTATTTATATCTACTTTGCTCAACTCCCCATACACATGCAAAGAAACCTCCCAAAACAGTCTGAATCCAATTTGAAATATCAGAGGTCTCAGGGATGTTCATTTCCATCTCTAATCTGCTAAACCACATCTGGGTTTACTATCAGAAAAAGTTATTTTTTTCAGCTTTTTTACATTTCCTAACCAGCAAAGGTTGGTCGATTGGTAGAGCCTCTGCTACTAATGGCTCGAAAAAAGTTAAGTAAGTTTGAGCGCGGTTAGTAGTTGGAAGGGGTCAGTCGTTTGATACTGTTGGCACACTCTCCCTCGATGAGTCTTTGGACTCCCTGGAGGTGTCAAATAATAATAACTATATACTTCTGACACATCTTAAAGGTGCATGTTTATTCTAATATTCCTCGTCATAGTGTTCTCTGTAAAATTTCTCGTGGGAAAATTTGACTTTGCTAAATTTTTACAATCAATTTTTCAGCTTTTTTCTCAATGTTTAATAAATTTTAAGATATAATGTACTAAATAGAATATTACTGTAAAAGTGCATAAACGTTGAATTGTATGTAAAGCTGTAAGTAGGGATTATGCCAGATTAGTGATGATCAACCAAAGGTCGCAAGGTCAAGCGATGTTGGCTGAATGGGCAGCAATGATTGCTAAAGGCTAATCTCGAAAAGACATCATATAGAGAACAAAGAGCGAGGTTTTGCATAAAAGGAGATTGTGGCTCTTGGCTTTTGTTCCTGTCGCCGAGGCTCTTGCCCCGTTGTGGGTTTTCTACTCATCAAGTCTTGGTGGATCTTCATCTCCAGATTGTAGCAGTCCATTATCCTCATTGATGGCTCTCAAGGCTTAGAGTCCAGATAGAGAGCAGTTATGTACAATCCTTGTGGTAACTTCGACTGATTCCATATTGAATGTCCAACGGAGGAAAGTTGTACAAAAGACTGCCTGTGATGTCTAAGCAGCAGGAAATTAACCAAAGAGAAGACGCTAAAATCCTGATGAAGTATGCTGTAATTTGTTGGGACTCTTTATTCATGGTGAAATTGTAAGTAGGCAATGTTTTTGTAATTATTAAGAAAGTGTATCTTGGATTCACAAATATGCCTACAAAAAATTGAGTGTAAAAGGGCAGTTACTCAGTCACAAGTTTTGGAAATATTATTTGTTAACTTGTCTGTTAAGACTATGAATATGAAAGTCTGATGAAAAATAAAATTGTTTTTCATCAGACTTCCATCCTGATGATGAAATCATAGCTTGAACTAAGATTTCACATTGATTCAGATTGAATTGTAAGCAGAGCTGAATGCAAGCTTAAAAGAAAACTACCAATGTTTGTTTTCAGCATTGACAGAAAGACAACAATGATAGTCTCTAATGAAGATAAAGGAAGCAATTGTGTATACCATTTTATATATGCATTATTTGGTCCAAGAAAAGTATAATTCTGTGTACTAGATCCTCGTGTATTAATGACAGTGCCTTTTGCTTAGAAAGATCTGGGTTTAAATTCTGTGTAGGATGTAGAAATCTTTAAGGGAGCTTTTCAGCTGAAGATGAGTTAGTCTTATATATACTGAGGGTTTTTTTTTTGTAGAGGTTCTCTCTCTCTCTCAGGATTTTTTTTTTTTTTTTTCATCTCATAGAAGAGACAAACCAACCAGAACCCTCCATCCATAATTAAGCATACAGGATATTGTAGATACAGTACCCCCCCCCCCCCAAGTTAATATAGGGAACAGTGCTATTGAGAGTTTGTATGTATCTAGGCTATTATCAAGTCAGAGTCAGTAAAGGAAGGATTTTGCTAACTTGTTTCTGGAGAGAGAGATTACGTGCATGGTTTATGTCTAACGAGTTAACTCAGTAATTGTGTGCATTGTGAGCTTTGTCATTTAATTTGCATTACCTTCTTGTAAAAGGGTTAAGTGAAATAATTTCACAGTATCTCATGTGTAATGTACTTCTTGTCTAGTTTAAAATAAATATGACTTGGACTGTTCTTTAGCTAATGTATTATCTCCAAAAAAAAAAAAAGCGAACCTGCAGGCATAATAAGGTACAAATAGTCATGACTTGCATATACAGAATTTGGATATATTTAGTCATTAATTTATGTTTTTCCTCACCCTAACTTTCAAGCAACATTTACTCAAATTAGATGTCACAGTCAGGGAAAAAAAAATTATAATTTGATTTGTATGAGAGTGAGAAACTGCATACATTAAATATACTTATAACACAAAGTTTGTTTAATAGCAGGGGGGGACAGAAATTGGTCACGGTAGAATTAACTTTGAGAAGTTTTGCAGTTGATAGTCTTAACTTAATGAAGTTGAACAAAGTAGAGTAAAGTTAAGTCAAGATAAATTAGTTAAGATAAATAATTTAAGTTAATATCTTACAAAGGTGCAGCAGACATTTAATTTAAATAACTAACCTTATTTAACATTCTCATCTTAGAATCTGTTATTTTCCTAAAATCTACCTGCCATTTTAAACTTCTCAGTTTCCTTTTCTGTAAATGTTTTTATATTTAAATCTTATTTAATTAAAATTTAGAATCCCACAATGTTGAAATAGATGGTGTGTATTTGTGTGGTTAGGATATATGAATACAGTCATGCACTTTGCATCATAGATTTAAGATTTTGAATTCTACTTTGACTCAGACTACCATATGAGTACAGAAGATAATACAATCAAAATTATTTGCATTAATACCATCTAATCTTTATATAGATTTTGAATGGTTAATCCTTTTAACACCAATCTGGCATCAGCATTTATTATTATTATTCGTGACACCTCCAAGGAGTCTGAAGACTCATCACAGGAGGACACCTACTGTACAACTCTCCGTCTCCACTACTACACAGAATCTCTACTACCAATCGCCTACATCAATGCCATCTACTGGTCACAACAGTATTTTTTTGTCTGTAAATTGCATGTGTTCTGAAGCGCCGATTTTTCTGTATGCAGGATGAAAAACTTGAGTTTCCGAGAGAAAAAATCTTGCTACCTCCATATGAGATTGGCTAACTCGCCTTCAATTGAAAAAGTCCATATAAAGATTCCTCCTGTCATGACGAAAATCGAAGGGCGCAACGTACTGTCATTCTTCCAATTGCGCTACAGAGGTGCTAATGAAGCATGAATGGAGAAAAATCCATGCACTTGAAAAGTTCAGATTTACCTGTCTTACAAGACTGTCCAAACATTCCTGGACTGGCTGTAAAGGGCTTGTAATATTATTCTAGACATCCATCTTCATTTCCAGAGAAAGCCAGCCAGGTCTGATCGACACATCAGAAGAATGGAGATTGATTTTTCTGACCAGGAGGGAGTTGGGAATTAGCGATTCATTCTTGCAGCAGATAGTGAAGAGTGTTACTTAAAGAGAATGTGCACTGAAAACAACCAACAAAGTGTTCACTTAGCATGATTGACCAAGTGTACAGCATGGATGGTTGTGAATGTCTTTCGGAGAGAGATGATTTTCATTACCTGATGTGAGACTGTCACCCTGAATATTGGAAGCTTGAAGTGGCTTCAAAAGTACCATGTTTGGTCTTGAGAGAATTTTTAGAACATCTAACCCTTAGTTTATCGTGGTATTACAAATCTCATCCAACTGGTTGGAAATTAATACTGTCAGTGCCCCAATATAACACTTTGTGCAACAATTTTTGGCCAAAAACAAAATTGTTTTTCCTTCAGACTTCCATCCTGATGATGAAATCATAGCTTGAACTAAGATTTCACATTGATTTAGATTGAATTGTAAGCAGAGCTGAATGCAAGCTTAAAAGAAAACTACCAATGTTTGTTTTCAGCATTGACAGAAAGACAACAATGATAGTCTCTAATGAAGATAAAGGAAGCAATTGTGTATACCATTTTATATATGCATTATTTGGCCCAAGAAAAGTATAATTCTGTGTATTAATGACAGTGCCTTTTGCTTAGAAAGATCTGGGTTTAAATTCTGTGTAGGATGTAGAAATCTTTAAGGGAGCTTTTCAGCTGAAGATGAGTTAGTCTTATATATACTGAGGTTTTTTTTTTTGTAGAGGTTCTCTCTCTCTCGGGATTATTTTTTTTTTTTCATCTCATAGAAGAGACATACCAACCAGAACCCTCCATCCATAATTAAGCATACAGGATATTGCAGATACAGTAACCCCCCTCCCCCCCAAGTTATGCAAGTAATGCGTTCCATAAACTTTTATGTAACTTGAATTTTACGCAAGTCAAATTTGTAAATTTCTTAAGTGTAACTTCGTAAGAAACTGCAATATTTATTATTATTATATGTATGTATATATACAGATATGATCAGTGTATTATTTTATAAATGAAACATCATGCAGTAGTATTTACTCGGATATAAATTATAAAAGTATCAAAAAGATATAAAAGAATATAAAAACAAACGGAAATAACACTTTTCAAATAAGAAAATGTCATACATACATACATACGAATTATTTTAAACTTTTCTTCTAAAGTAATTGCAGACCTTTGTGTTTTAGATTTGTTACCAGCGAATTCGGTTTGGCGTTTCGAATCCATTTTAAGGGTAAATAAACAATGAACACTAACGGTGATAAACAAGTGACTAAACTAACCGTGCGAGGCATGGACTACTGATGGGGCAGGGAAAGTAGGAATTGTTTACAGAGTCCTTATTTCTAATTGGTAGGTTTCAGTTTGAATGTTACGGCTTTTGCACACTTGCTCTCGGCATTTACTGGTAACCTGTCACTGCCTGTTAGTATTTGTTACATTTGCGGCGAATGCCGAGTCTAGTTAACATTATGTCATTGCATACTGCAATGGATGCCAAAGACGCAAAAGCCACAAACATGTTCATACGCGCTAGTAGTTGTAATTTTCGAGATTTATTACGTAACTGCGAATTTACGTAAGTTGTGATTTTTTTTGTCGAGGGGGGTTACTGTACTTATCTACAATACCCTATTGCAGTATTAATTAATTTCGGTTAAGCCTAGTTACTTTTCCATGACAAGCCATTTATTGAGCCTAACAACTGAGAATGATTCTGTGTGCTGACATAACAGGATCTGTCTTTGTGGAAAGGGTACAAAGGCAGATAACAAAGACGGTTTCAAGACTGTATGAGGATCGGTTGAGGGAATGTAGACTGCAGAGTTTGGTGAATAGAAGGAGAGGTGATATGATTGGACTTTTAAACTATTGAGAGGTGGTTACAGGGTTGACACTGGGAAGTACTTTTGCTTGGTTGAACAGTGGGAAGGAGTGATGACAAGGGGTCATCCCTGGAAGTTATGAAAGGAAACTGTGAAGAAGAAGGCAAGGAGTGGTTTCTTTGCATGGAAGGTGGTTGAACCGTGGAATGCATTGCCTGATGGAGTGGTGAGAGCAAGAACGGTCAATGAGTTTAAGGAGTAGTATGATAGACTTTGTTTCCTAGGAGGGACCTTCCATGATGAGTCTTGATAGACTTTGTGTTTCCTAGGAAGGACCTCCTGCGACGAGTCTTTTCACTCCATGGAGGCCTGAATAATAATAATAATTTTTGTTATGGGCCTATACATGTTTTTACCTTGCACATCAACATTGGGTGTTTACTCTGAAATATTTAGATTTACATGCTGACTTGAGCTCATTATGGGGTTTAATAGAATAAATACACCACATAAATAATTAAGGAACATGTTTAATCACTCCTATTTCTATCATTGAGACAGTGTCATGGAAACAGTATTAAAACTGAGACACAGTCAGAAACACACACATATATCTTTACAATCTTAATGCTACTTTTAAACCATCTATAAAATTAAAAAAACATTCAATTCCTCTAAGGATTCACTCTCCCCCCCCCTTGGCCCACCCTGGGGTATACCATATCCATTGCACCTGCAACTTACCTTACATTGGTGAAACTGGACAGTCAATTCCTGTCCATAAATAAGAATACCAATGACACATTAAATTTAACAATTTTGGTAAAGCAGGCCTCTCAGATACAAAAAGCTGGTTGTGAATGCAAAATTAAAGAAGCCTGTGAAATTTTAATCAACCATCCTAATCTTAACAATAATAGCAGCATAAAAATCCCAAGAATTTGGATGGTGCACATTCAGCTCATTCCTAAGTTCAAGTTTTCCAGCAAACCTTTACTTTAGGACACTAAGCAATAATTTCAGCTCTTATTGGCTGTCTATAATATGCTGTTCTAATTTATATGAGTAATTATGTGAGAGCATATTGTTCTCTAGTTTAATATATCTCAATGATTTGTAACCAAATAGATAATAATAATAATAACCAGACTCTAGCTTTGATGTAGTAAGTTTTTTTTTTCCCTCACTAGAAGTCAAGTCATTAGTTTGAACAGTTAACCAAATTACTGTGACTTTAGCATACTAGGTAGATTGTAATGTAGCTTGTTTCTTTGTATATACTCCAGATGATTTGAGCTCATGACATTGAATTGAAGGTCAAAACATCAAGTGATTCTTTTGGTTTATATTAAACTGAAGTTTTACTTTAACACAGTAGTTGTTTCCATAATTTTTAATAATGAACAGACAATGTGTGCGCGCATGTGTGTTTGATGATGTCTCAGTGACAAATGAAATATAGAAGTGATTAAATATTTTGTTTAATTATTTATATGTGCTGCATTTTACTGATACACATCAGTAAAAACTTATCGAACATACACTATCTGATCAAAAGTGGCTGACACTTCTCAATGGTGGATATGGCTATATACATCACAACCATAAGGAAGAACATTATTATTATTACTTGACACCTCCAGGGAGTCCAAAGATTCATCTACTCTACAACTCTATCTCCACCAACTACAATGAACCACAACTACACCAACACTATCTACCACCCACCACTACCACTAGTATTTTCACAGACAATCGCAAACAACCAAACCCACAGTGGGATTAGAACCCGCAGCCTTTTGGCAGGAGAGTGGATACACTAACCACTCGGCCAACCAACCAGGCCGATATGATCTTGCAGTTTTCATATATAAATATTAACAGTAAAATAGGCCATTTGAAGAGCACAGTGACTTTCAAGCACTATCCTTGGTTACCACCTTTGCAATAAGGTGGCTTTTTGGGAGATTTCTGCCCTGCTGTAGATGTTACGATCAACTATTATATATTATATATAGGCCGCTAAAGGGATTCGTAGTGTGTAGTGTTCGTGAAAGCTCCGGATAAGATATTATTTTCAGTTATCGTTGATAAATTTATTTAATATTGCGTAGTTTTGTTTGCCTTGCGTCTCTTAGTGCATCTTTTTGTGTGTTTTTGGTGTGTTATAATTTGATGAAATATGTTGCAAGTAAGTATGGCTCCAGTATGAAGGAAAATGGCAGCCAGTAATGATGGTTCGCCATCTTTATCAGAGAACGGTAGTATAAAAGAGATGATTCAGTGTACTAGCTGTGAAATGTACACTTTGCAGAGTGTGGTTAGATGATAATAAAGGAGTGAATGTGTGTAGGGAGAATGAGAAATTGAAGAGTATTTCGGATCGTGAGTGTGATATTTTTGTCAAACTTCAGAATGAAGAAAATAGGGATATGACAAGAAACGGCGAGGTTGTACCAGAGAATTGTGAGAGTGTGAATGTAGAAAGTGTGAATGATAGTAGTAATGGTTTTACTGAGAATAAAAAAGATGAGATAGATGCAATGAGTGAGATCGCGTTGTTGAATGGTGCAATATAAAGGGCAAAACAGCAGCTAGAGCATATGAGCAAAAGTCGACTGAATGAACCAGCCAATAATAAAAAGTATGACAGGAAAAATAGACATGCTGTATGGAGACTCATTAGTACAAGCTGTGATAGTAGAGGATTTGACAAAATCGTACCAACCTGGTGCAACCATAAAGGATGTAACTGAGTCTATTAGAGAGCAAAAGGAAAGGGTGAAAGAAATGATTGTTGTGGCAGGTACGAATGATTTGAAAGGAGACAAAATGGAAATGATAGAAGACCTGAATGAATTGTTTCAGGTAGCAAAAGAAAAGAGTGAGAGAGTTAGAATCATTAGTCTTTTGCCACAGTATGACAGTGAAATGTTTAAAAGGAGGGCCATAATTGCGAATGACTTTATGCGTGGGTTATGTATGATGAGTGGTGTGGAATTTGTGGACGTGTGGAGCGAGTTCGATGGGCAAAAGGATCTATATAAGATGGATGGCTTGCATTTGAATGGTTACGGTGTAAGAAGACGTGAGAAAGTGTTGCTGAATGTGGTGGATGTACAAATTCAGGGAAACTAGATTTATTAAGTGGGGGGGGGTAGATATACAGTCCTTAGGGAGGCAGTTGAATGTAAGAATGAATATAATATGTCTGAGCAAATAAGGACAACAAATCAGAGTGGGATAGTTAATATAAGGCATCAAGGTATGGTTGGGGCTAATGGGGGTCTTAAATTCATGTACACTAATGCTAGGAGTATTAGGAACAAGAAGGAAGAGTTTTGGGCCATGGTTGGCACTTCCAGACCACAGGTTATTGGTATTAGTGAAACATGGCTGACTGTAGATGATATAGCTAGTGGGATTGAATGTGATGGGTATAGTGTGTTCAGGAATGACAGGGAGAATAAAATGGGGAAGGAGGAGGAGTATTGTTGATGATAGCTGATGAGCTGCAGCCAAGGAGAATAGAAATTGAATTGCAGGATAGAGAAAAGAGCACATTTGAGGCCATTTGGTGTGAGATTGTGGCTAGCAGAACTAAATATACAATTGGGTGCTGCTATAGACCAGGTGATGGAAAAGATGGTGGTGACAGTATGCACAAGCAAATAGAAGAAATGGGTGGAAGGAGGGTGATTATTATGGGAGATTTCAACTATGGTCACATTGATTGGAGTGAGGAGAGGACACACGGGAGGAAGGAATTGGATTTTATGCTGTTATTAAGGGATAACTATCTGCGACAGCATGTAATGGAAAATACTAGGGGTCAGAGTGCTTGACCTAGTAATTACATCTGAGGATTTGGCTGTAACAAATATGACCACATTGCCACCAATCGGTGAGAGTGATCATAGGGTCTTGACTTGGGAGGTGGCTAAAGGTGTAGAATTTTCAATTAAGACAGGGTGCGTGTGGAATTATCGGGCTGGAAAGTATGACAAGCTTAGGAGTTTGATTGGTTCAGTGCCATGGCATGTACAACTGCAAGGACTAGAAGTCGATAATGCATGGGAGGTAGATAAGAAGTGTTTGTATGAAGCAGTGGCTGACTGTATACCTAGAGCTCGAATAATAAATCAACTAGGGGTTAAATGGATGAATAACATCATTAAGCTTGAGCTGCAAAAAAAGAAACAACTACGGAGGGAATTTAAGGAGAAAGGTGACCGGCAGGCACACGAAATCTAAAAGGATTTTTCGTAATCTAAAAGGATTACGAAAGAACATTGGCCATGCAGGCTAAAGATAATCCTAAACAGTTTTTTAGATATGTAGCAAGTAAAAGGAAAAATGTACATGGCAGAATGATTTTAAAGAATGCCGACGGTAGGGAGGTAACTGAATCAGTTGACATAGTTGAGTTACTGAGTGAGCACTTTGCAAGAATATATCATCCAGGTGGTGACATTGCAGAAACGAATGTACCAGTATTGTGGTGAATGAAGTGGAGGTGAGTAGTCTATTGCATAACCTCAATGTCAATACATCTGTGGGATTAGATGGTATACCAGCTCGTGTTGTACGAGAAGCAGCTAAAGAATTGTCAGTACCCTTGACCATTTTGTTTAATTTGAGTCTCGGGTCTGGGTTAGTCCCGAGGGGGTGGAAAGAGGGGAAAATAGTTCCACTGCATAAAGGTGATTCCAAGACTTCTGTTGTAAATTACCGACCGATTAGCATATCAGGAATCATTTTCACGGTCTTAGAGAAATTAGTCAAGAAAAGAATACAGGATTAGATAGATGAAAATGGGATATTGTATGGGGGACAACATGGTTTTGTGAAGGGTAGATCATGCCTCAGTAACTTGCTCACGTTTTATAACACAGTGACGGCTGAACTGGATAGGGGTAATGGGTTTACAGTAATACTACTGGACCTTGCCAAGGCTTTTGATAGGATACCACATAGAACCCTAATCGGTAAACTGGAGCAGATGGGGATAGATATAGGGTTGGTGAGATGGATAGGAGAGTGGTTGAAGGAGAGATACCAGAGAGTGGTTTATTGAGGAGTGGAGTCTAAAAGATGGCTTGTGACTAGTGGAGTGCCACAGGGCTCTGTTCTTGGACCACTGCTTTTCAATTTGTTCATCAATGATATAGGAAAGGATTTGAGAGGAAGTGTTCACTTGTTTGCTGATGATGCAAAGTTGAGTAGAGCAATTATAAGTGCACAGGATGTCAAAATTTTACAGGATGATTTGGATAGTTTAGAGGACTGGGCTAGGAAAAATGGATGTCAATTTAATGTGGCAAAGTGTAAGGTTATGCACTTTGGGGTGAAAAGAATAGCAGCAGTATATCGCATTGGTGGAACCGTGCTCCAGGAGATTGATGAGGCCAGGGATTTGGGAGTGCTGGTGGATAGGGAATTGAAGTTTAGGGGGCACATTGCAAAAGTGACTAAAACAGCTCACCAAATCACCTGGCTTCTGAAAAATACTTTAACATGCAGAGACAAACAAGTTGTTCCTCTGTATCGAGCCTTGATAAGACCCCATCTGGACTACTGTGCCCAGTTATAGGTACAGTAGTACATCACGAAGAAATCCTGGTACCCATGGATTTCTTCGTGATGGGGAGGAAGTGGAGAGGATGCAGAGACGAGTGACCAAGATGATAGCAGGTCTGTGAAATGAACCTTATGAGAATAGGTTGAAGATTTGTGGGTTGTAGAAATTGGTCAATAGGCGAAGGAGGGGTGATATGATTGAGACATTCAAATTACTGAAGGGTTTCTATAAGATTGATCCAGAAGATATTTTTGAAAATATGACTGGTGGTGGGTGGACTAGGGGCCATGAATGGAAGCTGGGCAAGAGCGTGGTTGACAAGGGTGTTAGAGCTAGATTTTTTACTTGGTGAGTGGTAAATGAGTGAAATAAGCTTCCAGAGTCTGTTGTGGGTGCTACAACCGTGAATGAGTTCAAGGCAAGGTATGATAGATACTGTGTGAATGTCGAATAGTTGTTCTTGACATGATGTTAGGGCCTCCCTTGATGAGTCTCTCGACTCCTTGGAGTTGCCCGGAACAACAACAATAATAATAATAACTATAAGTAATTCTTTCTTTTAAGGTTACACGGTGATCAGCATTCATATTTATAAATTGAGGGACAAAAAAACAAGTGTTAAACAAACAGATTATTTTATTAATTACTAATAAAATAAAACTTGACGTTTCGACCCCTGTATACCAGTAAACTAAATCTACATAGTTAATTAATCTTTTTCCCTAGCCTGACCTGTAGTGATTAAAAAAAGAAAATTAAATAGAATAAAATAAATTAAAAAAAATATATATATATAAAATAAATAAATTAATTAAAAAAATAATAATAATAATAAAAATACAACTACAAGAAACTCCTAAAAGTTCTGATTGTTATGATTTCCTTCAGTTGCTGTTGAATGTAGAAACACTTCACCAGGTTGTCTTCTTGTAGTGGGATTTTTCTACAGCTAGTTTAGTTTGTTATATAGGTTGTAGATGGATCCTCCATATTCTTGGAGAGGTTAGGCCATCATTTTTGTTGAGATTTGGGTTATGTTTGAGCATTTCACATGACTCTTTAAATTTTCTCTCAAACCAGGTTTTGGTGCGGTGTAGGGACTTGGTATTTTTCCAATCAATTCTATGGTATGTTTGGAGTGCGTGGTCAGAATGGCCAGTTTTTTCCAAAATGGAGGTATTTAATGTGTCATTTGTGTTTGTCTTGTCTGATTGGAATAGTTCGCCCTGTTTCCCCCATGTATGGTATGTTACATGTGCATTGTATTTTGTATACACCAAGGTGGGCTAGGTGTGGAAGAGGATCTTTAGAAGAACTGAGTAGATGTCTTAACTTATTTGGGGGTTTAAAGGTGGTTTTAATGTTGTATTTGCATAGTGTTCTGTCTATTTTTTCAGAAATGCCTCAAATATAAGGAATGGCAATAGCATTCCTGAAATCTTTTTTTTGTTCTTACTAGTATCTTTGTGGAGGATCTTATGAATAGTTTTTTATTGTATCTGTTTTTTATAAATGTTTGGTTGATGATCTTGTATTCCTGGTTAAGATCTTGTTCATTAGAACAAATAGTTAGAGCTCTGTGTTTAAGGGTGAACAAATAGTTAGTGCTGTGTGTTTAAGGGTGACACCTAGTTTTTGTGTTTGGTGGTGGTAAGAATTTTTGTGTATGTATTGGCCTGTGTGTGTGTAGGTTTGCAGTAAACTGAGAACAGAGGGAAGACGTGTGACAAGTGTGTCTAGGAACGGAAGAGTTGTTTTTTTCTTCATTTCAATGGTGAATTAGATACGCTAGTGTTGTTTGTTTAGGTAACTAAGGAATGTATTTAGAGCTTAGTGGCTGTGGGGCCAAATGGTGAAAAATCGTCGACATATATGAGTCAAATTTTGGGCTTGTCTCTAGAGCACATTGCTCAGAGTCTTCCATATGAAAGTTAGCTATTGGGGTGGAGCAGTGAGCCCATGACTGTACCTTCTTTTTGAAGGTAAAAATAGTTTTGCCACACCAAATATCTGGAGCAGAGTACGTGGGCAAAGAGGACCGTGATGTTGTGTTGACGTATGTTCTGTAAGAGCAAGATGGTGTCACTGATTGGGACATTGGTGAAAAGGGAAGTTATGTCAAAGCTGACTAATAAATCTTAGTCGTTGAGTGTAATGTTTTTAATTTTATTAATGAAATGTTGTGTATTTTTTATGTAGGAAGCGGACTGACCTACCAATTCCTTGAGCGTGGCCGCTAATTTTTTTTTGGTTAATTGATTATTCAGGCTGTCAATTCCTTCAACAGTCAGACGTAGTGGTGTCCCTGCTTTGTGTATTTTTGGCAGGCTATAAACTCTAGGCTCACGGGCATAATGAGATATTAATTTTTTTGTTGTTTCTTCGGGCCATGTGTGGACGGATTTGATTAATTCAGTTGTTTTCTTTTTGTTACGTTTTGTGGGCTTGCAGTTTACTATTTGGTAGGTGCTGTGGTCCGATATCAAATGGTTAATTTTTTCAGTGTATGTTGTAGTCTAAAAGGACAGTGGTATTACCTTTATCTGCTTTCATGATGATAATGTCTTGGTTATTTTTTAAGGATTTAAGGACTAGATTTTTGGTTTTGTTTAGGTTGGTGCTTAGTTTTTTGTTTGAATTTAGTATACACGATGTATCCATCCGTATTTTATCAGCCAGATTGGTGGGGAGGGATCTTAAACCTCTCTCGATATGATAAACAATATCAAGTTTGTTCACTGATGTCAGAGCGATGGTGTAGTTCAAACCTTTCTTTAGTAGTAAATAGCTGTGGTCAGATGGTGGTTGGTTGCTCCTAACTTCATTTGTGGGCGCGATTGGCTGCTCTCTCTTTGTGATGTCGGTTTGTGATTGGCTGTTCCTTTTGTTATGGCATCCTGATGGTCTTGTGCTTTTCTGTTGTCGTAGGGCTTGAAATTTCATTATTAATCTTTCTTTGTTTTCCAGTAATGAGTGCTTGGCCGAGTCGTCTCTGATCCTGTCTAAAATTTTCCAAATTTCTGGAATAATGTAGTCGGATAGCTCTTTAAGTTGTAGAACTTTGGCTTGGATGAATTCTAGGTTTTTAATCATTAATAAAATTAAAAACATTACACTCAATGACTAAGATTTATTAGTCAGCTTTGACATAAATTCCCTTTTCACCAATCACAATCAATGACACTATCTTGCTCTTACAGAACATATTTCCACACGACATCACGGGCCTCTTTGCCCATGTACTCCGCTCCGGATATTTCGTGTGGCAAAACAATTTTTACCTTCAAAAAGAAAGTACAGCCATGGGCTCAGGGCTAAGTTGACATGTGGGCACTGCTGCCAGGGAGCGGTTCATAAGTTAATTTTTAAGAAACAAAATTTTTATCATAAAAACAAAAAAATTCTTAGAATGATCAATATTAAAATAAATAAGGCCGGATACACCGAATAAAAATTAAAAAAAAATGTATATTGCCGCCTCTTTGATCAGCTGGCTGCTTACAATTTGCAGCTAGAGCAATCTAAATGCTTGCCTGCAGAATGTTGTGTCTACTGCAATCTATCTAAAGTGAAACGATGAATGGTTTTTATGCGTAGAAAAAAATTTTCATACAAAACGTTTGTTGCTAGTTAACCAGTCATATGGTATGCATCTCAGTAGGCTACTGACAGTAGCGCAGTGCAGACTATTATTTCGTCTGTGTGTCGTGTTGTGTAATAATTTCTTGTGGGTATAAAACAGAAATGGAATCAAAAAATTTAAAAAAAAGTTATTCGGTGCACAAAATCATAAGCGTCATGCTGCGTAAGAAGCAGAAACAAACTGGGGCTCTTAATAAATTTCTTAAAATATTAAAATATTCTGATGCAGATTGTAACCGACTCGATACATCAGAAATCAGAGTTGAAGAACCGTGCACATCATCCAGTTTGCACAAAAGTACTATTGCAACTATTGAACAAGATAATTGAGCATGATTTAAGTGAAAAATAGTTAGGATTTAGTCAACTTCAACAAGATTTAGTTGTAGTTGACTACGAAACTAACACATTGCTAGTCTCTGTAAATTTAGAAGATCCAAGTGAATGGGGAAATATTGGAGTGTTTTAATTGAAATGGGGCCTGTTCAAAAGAAAAATATAATATATCCCAGAGATACATGTGGTCGTAAATTTGGCGACACGTATTATAATAGAAAAATGGAAAACGGGAGCTTGTGCCAAGAACATGGCTCATTTATTCCAATAAATTCCAATAAATTTGAAATTGGAATAAATTTTCAATTTATTCCAATTTCAAATAATTAAAATTTTTATTATCGTAAAAAAACCACACTCTCCGGATCATTACAGGGCCGCTTAGATACAAATTGCATGCCAAAGACCCTAGCGCCGGCTCTGATAATACTTGACTTTTCTAATGTAGAAATTCTTGTCATCACAAAGTATTTACCTAATGAATGGATGCTGTGATTGTACTTGTATCCTGAATAGATGTTATTCATCTTCTGAACTTCACAAATCATTCGCACAGTAAAAGTAGTAGCCCACTAATTTTAGTGGAATTTTTCATGTGATGGCTGATAATCATCTTCATAAAGACTCTAGATACTTTCACTTTGAAAGCATATACAGCCTCTGTGATCTACTCCCTATGCTTATCGATTTGTTTATTTCCCTTAGAGTATGTTTTTTTTTTTTTTTTTTTTGTTCTCTTATTTGTTTTTCTCTTGCTTAGAACTAGATAATTGCTTCTAATTTCTAATTCCCTTCTAAGAATTCCTGTAATCTGGAATATTTTGAAGATGTCAATATTTGTGATAATGCGATCAGTAAGGCTTAATGGTTTTTTTTTTTTTTTTTCATGTGAATTTTTGTGTATCTTTATGCTAGAACTTCACGTAATTATGGAATGCATTACCAATTTGACACAATTAAAAAACATCAGTTTATAAAAACATGACTTATTGCTAAATATAGTAATCTAGAATTATTTTCCTATTACTTGTCTCATTTCCCCCACCACCACAAATCACTTACCTGTTCTGTGATTGATCTTAAATGAGAACAAACTTCTCCTTTTGCTTTCTTCCAATTTTGTCTTCTTTTTTATTTATAACATGCTAATAAGTGAAGCTTCTTCATAACAGCTTATTGCCTTTCATTACTGCTTGTAAAGTAACTTTTATCAAAACAACTGTCGCTTTAGCATACTACACACCAGCTTCATATTTACCGGATGTGACCATATGGAATTTTTCTTCTTAAGATTTTATTGGCTGGCCTGGTTTGCTGAGTGGTTAGTGTATTCCCTCTCCAGCCAAGAGGCTGCAGATTTGAATCTCACCTAGGTATGGATGTTTGTGATTGTTTTCCTTCTTCATACGTTCATTCATCCAAGTATATATACACTCTCCCAAGATGGACTGGGCCACCATGGGAGAAGTAGAATCAACCCTCCTGCAATGGGAGAGGCCTTCACCTTGTAGTGGGTGGAAAAGACAGGCTGATCATCATCAATATTTTATTGAATAGCAGTAATGATATAGTAGCCATAAAACATAATACAAATAAATATTTGTATTATGTTTTATGGCTACTTTGGAATTAATAAATTTTGTATCACAACATTTGGTAATTCCAAATGTTGTTTACTAGATATGCTTAGTATCCTACAATGGCAAAACAGTTGCAAGTATGGGTGTGTAAAGAACAATAGGGATATAGTAGATTAAAGGTATCAAGAAATTGTAATTTTGGTTTGTCCCTTATTCAAATTTAAGCAAACAAAGTTTGCACATGAATTATCTTCACAACTAAGCTACTTGTATATAGAAGCTAATTACTTCACGTTAATTGCCTTTAGTATCTCATATCGCAAAGCACACATCCTGTTGGATGTATCTAATTATTATTATTATTCAGGCTTCCATGGAGTCAAAACACTCATCATGGGAGGTCCTTCCTAAGAACATAAAGTCTGTCAAGACTCATCGAGGGTAGGTCTCCCCCCCCCAAGAAACACAGTCTATCATACTACTCCTTAAACTCAGACCGTTCTCGCTCTCACCACTCCATCAGGCAATGCATTCCACGGTTCAACTACCCTTCATGCAAAGAAACCACTCCTCGCTCTCTTGCTCACAGTTTCCTTTTGTAACTTTTAGGGATGGCCTCTTGTCATCACTCCTTCCCGCTGTTCAACCAAGCAAAAGAACTCCCCAGTGTCAACCCTGTAACCACCTCTCAACAGTTTAAAAGTCTCAATCATATCACCTCTCCTTCTTCTATCCACCAAACTCTGCAGTCCACATTCCCTCAGCCGATCCTCATAACCAAAATTGTACAGTCCTAAAACCATCTTTGTCATCCGTCTTTGTACCCTTTCCACAGTTAATTTATCCCTTTCAAATCCTGGGGACCAAATCTGAGAACAATAGTCTAAGTGTGGTCTGATCAGAGACTTACAACGGAATGATAACCCTTTTATCTCTACAGGTCAATGTCCTTCTCATAATTGCAGCAATCCTCTGTGTTACCTTCACCACCTTTGCAGTATGTCCCCTAAATTTCAGGTTTCTATCAATCGTCAACCCCAGATCTCTTGTCTCCCCTACTTCCTCCAGTATAACTCCTCCTATAGAGTATGCAGCATCCCATCGATGTTTCCCAAACCTCAAGACCTTACATTTTGCTGCATTAAACTGATGCCCCCATTCATTTGCCCATCTATCTAGCTTATTCAAATCCTCTTGCATGGCTACCGCATCTGCACTATTACTAATAATCCTTTCCAGCTTCGCATCATCTGCAAACAACTGAATATTCCCTTGCAATCCACTGGCAATGTCATTGATATAAAGTTTAAACAATATAGGTCCTAGTACTGAGCCCTGTGGGACCCTACTTGTAACCCTCTGCCTCCTTGAAACTGCTCCACCATACACAACTCTCTGATACCTATGAGACAGCCAATTGTGCTGTCTGATAGGTATTGTGCTGCAACTTAAATATCAGCTTATCATGTGGCACCCTGTCAAATGCCTTTGCTAAGTCTAAGAAAATTGCCATATATGTCTTTCCCTCATCTAATGTTCTTGTAACTTTATTATAAAAGGCTAGCATATTGCTAAAACAAGAGTGCCCTTTCACAAATCCATGTTGACTCTCACAGATAACATTACCCTCAACTGGCCTATAATTAGACACTTCCAGTCTGTTACAACCCTTATGCAATGGCACTATCTTACCTTCCTTCCATTCCCTGGGCACCTTTCCCGCATCTAGACTTTCATTGAAAAGCCAGGTTAAAGGCACTGTTAGTTCCCTAGCACATTCTCTCAAAACTCGTGGTGAAATACCATCCAGTCCCAAAGCTTTACTGACATCCAGAGTACTCAGTATCTGAAACACACTCTCCTCCTGTACCTCTAAACCTCGAACCTGCCTTATCCCTCTAGCATTAAAACCGACTCCTCTAGGATGAAATACTCCAATAAAGTGTTCATTGAACAATTCCACTATGTCCTCTGCATCAGTCACTCTATTCCCATTTTTATCCCACAATATCATTCTTCCACAGTCATTTCTCCTCTTACTTGCCACATAGCTAAAAAATTCTCTAGGATTTTCTTTGGATCTTAGGGCCAATCTTCTCTCATATTCCAGTTTCGCTTTCCTTACCACATTAGTCACTCTTCTGGCCTGTCTTATATTCTTCATGCATCCTCTCTTCACCTATCTCCTTATATCCATAGCCTCTTTTTCGCATGCAATTCCTGTTTATTATTGTTTGTCATCCACTTAACTCCAAATTGTGTCCTCTTGTTCACTCGTGGTATACAGCTTACCATTGCTGCTAACAAATATTCTTTCACAATTTCCCACGCACTAATAATATCCCGGCCTTCCAATTCCCATAATGCTAAGCATTATGAGAAGCACCACTTCCCAGACTGGTTTTGAACTTTATTGAGGTCTCATAAACCAAGAATATAATTTCTTGACATCTTTAATTTATAACCAAGTGAAAAAAAAAAACTTTCAACAATGAGCTCTGATCCAGAGTGTTTTATTAATAAAGATATTACACCTTTCCACTACTTGTATATGGGAAATATGATTTCTGCATTACTTCAACCTTGGTATCACTTCTAGGTCTGGCTCCCACTGATGAGCCCTCAATAAACGTTGAAATTACTCTGGGTAGTGGACTTTCTCATAACGATTAGCATTATACACATCGAAAAGGTTGTGTGCTTTTCATTATGGGATGCTGAGGTAATTAATGTGTTGTCATTAGCCTCTATATACGTGTAGTTTAGTTGTAAAGATACTTACCCCAACTTTGTTTGTTCCCACTTGGATAAGAGATAAAGTAATCTCTTGGTATCTTTAATTTATAACTATGTGAAAAAATTTCAACAATAGGGATATGGGGAAAGGAAATTAAGCTGAAAAATTGAACGTTCATCTGTTGCAGATCACTTGCTTTGATAACCCAAATATTGACATACCTGACCAAACTTAATCGTGACTTCATGTGCTGCATGCTTTTTTAACAGGCATGATGAAAATAGGAGTATTCTCTTATATGAAAAGACACCCAATACATGAGAATCGAGGGTTTGAAAGTCTATACAGAGGAAAGGGAATGTGATGAAAGCAAGTTATTACAGCAAAAAATTTTCGGTTCATGGCAAATGAATAATGAAGAGATCATTGTATTACCATGAGGAAGGATGTTGTCAGTAGGAGTATGAGGTGCAGGTTTTTCCTCATACTTTGTAGTGAACAAGTAGAAAATGGACTTCGATTAGAATGGGATTCTTAATGAAAGAATTAAAAAAAAAAAAAAATCGGGCAAGTTTCCAAGGAAATAGAAAGAGGGTAAGGTAATTCCATTCCATTACATTACATATTGCCTGATGGAGTGGTGAGAGCGAGAACGATCAATGAGTTTAAGGAGTGGTATGATAGACTTTGTGTTTCTTAGGAGGGACTTCCCCTCGATGAGTCTTGACACTTTATATTCTTAGGAAGGACCTCACACGATGAGTCTTTTGACTCCATGGAGGCCTGAATAATAATAATAATATAACTTGTTACAGAAGTAGCAAGTTACAGACCAATTAATAACAATTTGATCAGGAGTGGTGGTCAAATTATTTGAGAAGTTGGGTAAAGATAAAAACACCCAATGTTGGGTGGATAGGAATATGAATATGGTAGGCAGCATAACTTTGGGAAATGTAGGTCCTGCCTTAGTAATTTATTCACATTTTATAATAGTGAATTAGAAAGAAAAAAAAAAGAAAGAAAGAATAGCAGAATTAGAAAGGGAACTAATGACACTGATGCTACTGTACTTTACAAAGGCATTTGACAGATTATTGCATGGAAAACTGTTACAAAACCTGACAAATAGAGAATTAGGGATTCCCTTGCAACTTGTGTAGGAATGTGGTTAATGTGTGTGTGTGGACTAGATTTTTTGTGTGTAGAGTGGTAAGTGGAATGGATTACCAGAATTGGAGCAAATGGAAATGGATATGAAGTTGGTGTCAGAAACTCCACATGGATAGGAAAATATTGGGAAGGATTTAAGGGAGGGGGGAGAATATTCAGTTTTTTGCTGATGGTACAAAACCGTGGAAAAAGGCAATGTAGATATTCTGTAGGATTTAAACAAATTGGCATTGTGGGCAAAGGATAATGTTTTATCCTTTGCCCACAATTTTCAAAGGACAATTAGATTGCCAATTTAATGTTGCAAAAATGTAAGGTTATGCACAGGTTACATACTGTGTATCACATTAATGCTACTGATTGCAGGAAATTCATAAGGACTTGGAGGTAATGGTGGACAGAAAGTTGAAGTTATTATTATTATTATTATTATTTTAATTATTAGCTCAAAGGATTACTTAGATGTTGAAAAACATGCTAACAATTAAAGATAGAAAGATCATTATCTCTTTATATGGTTATGATTTGATCTCATCTTGAGCTCTGTGCACAGGTTTGGCCACTTGAGTTTCTTGGGGATCAGAGTATGGTAGAGAGGTTTCAAGTCAAGTGACCAAGGTAATGGTATGTCTGTGGAATGTTGCCTATGAGGATAGGTTGAAGGTGTGTGGGTTGCAAAGTTTAGTTGTTGGGTAGAAAAGAGGGGATGTGATAGAAACTTGTAAGTGATTAAAGGGGTTCTGTAAGATAATATAAAGGAAATTTTTCAATACCTGACAAATAGAGAACAAGGGCTTCCCACGGAACTTGTGTAAGGTATTGAAAAATTTCCTTTATATTATCTTATATCAGTGTGTGTAGAGTGGTAAATGGAATGGATTACCAGAATTAGTTGAGTGCCCTGCAGTGAATAAGTTAAGGCGAGGTATGATGGGTTTTTTTGTGTATAATAGTGTGGGTCTCTCACAATAAGTCTGAACTCATTGGGGATACATGTATTATAATAATAATGTTGGTTTGGATGCTTTTGTGCGATTTTGTGTTAATAATTAGTGATTGTTGCTGCTGTTAAGATATTGCTCTAGTATCAGAGAGATAGTGTATCTGCAAAAAAAACAAAAACAAAAGGCCCTTTAATTAGATTAAAGAAGGCTTTATACTTACATATGTAGCAAAATTTAAATTTCATATTGTAAGCATTGTTTTCAAACCTATTACATCTTAATTAAATTATTCATTGCATAAATATATTTTTTTTGTTTTTAACTTCCTAAATGATATTAAAATTGTTTACAGTTGTCACATGATTTATTGCCTCTCTGACAATCTAAATTTTAGCCTTCAGAAATGTAAAATATTATCTTTAGTCTGCAAAATGCACCAAATTCTGATCTTATGAGGATTCATCCTCTTATCAGGACATACAGTATTACCTACCTTGTATAGTTTGGCTGCTTCATTTTAATCAATTTTTGATGCTTATTAATTGATAACAAATTTTTGTTTGAAATTATGCTAAAAAAAAATGATTGAAATAGCTTAATTTTAAAAACTGTGAAAATAAAAAAAGCCTATTTTGTACTCTTTAAAAAAGTTTTGTCTGAAGTACGGTATGGTATTTTTTTTTTTTTTTCATATACTTTTTTCCATATTATATAATGGATTGCTACTTTATCAAACTCTTATTACTTGATTGTGCACTTGACATTTTAATTCAATCTAATTTTTTTTTATGTGTAGGTAAAAACAACCACAACAACTACAACAAAAATTTTTGGGAAGGATTTAAAAGAATTGGATGAGATTGATATTGATGAACTTCTAGCCAAGTTAACTGAGGAGGAATTAGAACAACTTAGTAATGAAGTAGATCCTGATGTAAGTTATCTACATATAAATTATTTAAACATTTATAGTTTCATAAATGGTTGATTACTTTCCATAGTTAGCATTATAATGCATTCAACTACAACAAGAATGCATTAACACCTAATAGGACACCAGAATAAACCTAAATATCTTATTACTATTAGCCTGAAAATTAGGATTCATTTTTAGCCTACTACAATTTTTATCAGTGCTGGACAATCCTGATGTTGATACTTATTCCTCATATTTCATCCACCCTTTTAAATAACCTGGATTTTATTATTTCAATTAGCTTTTGTATTATCGTTGATTCACTATAGCAAACTTGTAGTGGCCACAGCAATAGTTGTTGTGGATAGTTGACTATAACAAATCTTTGTACCTGTAGAACTTTTGACTTTTCTGTAATTTGTTATAACATTTGCTATAGTGAGAAGTGACTGTACTATCACTGCCTGACACATAAATAGTTCACTGCTATTCAGACTGCATCATCTAATCAACAGCTGTTGGCATTCATCCAAATTAATCTGCTGACAATGATCTAGGTTGCATCATTGTTTTTTCCTTTTATAAAATGGCAGTTTTAAGTTTTTTAATTGAAAATTACTAAATAAAATTTTTTTAAAAATGTGCAGTTTCAAAAGTTGTTTTATAAAATGTAATTGCACTTTTGTACAAAAATATTTCTAATGCTTTTTATTGAATCATAGTTCAGTACATTGAGTTTCTAAAAAAAATTGTCTGAAACTAAATAAAATACTGTATGTGGTTTTTAATTGAATTCATATAATATTCATTTGTGCAATTTGTGAAACGTGTGTTTCTTAGGACATGTTGCATGCAGGTAAGATGGAAACTACACTATTCTTATACCAAATAAATATTCTAGCAACTGAAAGTCTTGCAAAGTTAACATCAACAGTTAAGTCATTGTGCTAATCTGTAGTCAGTTCCTACTCATGAACTTTTAATAACAACATGCAGGAGTTCACATCTATTGATAAGGTTATATAAATACATTGGAGCCCTGGGAAACCTGTGACTCAGATATAAAGGGTTCTTTTTAACATTGAAGCAAAAAAGGGTAAGGTCATACGAGCTTGGCTTCAAGCTCGTATGACCTTAGCTTCTAAGTCAGAAAAGAAACACACACACACACACACAGATAATTCAATGTCTGTTACTTTGATTCTCTGGGAAACCATCTGATAATTACGACGGTAGATTTACCCAACCTTCATGGTGGATGAAATATATCATCTTATATTTCCAGATTCATTATTTCAATGAAAATAATGTTTTAATGGCACACTTCACATCTGTGTTTTGGTTGATGGAAATATACATCATGGTCAGTTGTGTGGTTGAACTTATGAGATGAATTATCATATTAGTCATGAGATATCAAAACCCATAATGACGACATCAAATTCCTGACATGTACCTTTGCAATATGCACTCTAAACTTCAGTTTCCTGCAGTTCAGTTCCATCAGTATACCACGCAGCTTGTGATCTCTTCTCAAAGTGCATCACCTTAAGTCTTGCCACATTAAACTTGCACCCATTACCTTTGCCCATACTGTTAGTCTATTTCAAGTCTTCCTACAGGATCTCTACATCACCTTCATTTACTATTGCTTTTCCCAGTTTAGCATCATCAGCAAACAACTGAATATTTCCCATCATATTATTGTTTGTATCATTGATATACAACAGAGGACCAAGTACTGAACTATGTGGTATACCACTGATCATTTGCCTTCTCCTGGACTCAACTCCTACATAAACCACTCTTTGATGTCTATTAGCTGTTGTCTAATCCAAATCGCCAAGTTCATATCCATCGCCATTTGCTTCAATTGCAACAGAGTTTTATGTGAAATCTTGTCAAATGTCTTTGCAAAATTTAGCAATATCACAGAGTAGCCATTTCTGTTATCCAACTCCATTGTCACTTTATTATAAAAAGTAAGCAAATTACTAAGACAAGACCTACTCTTCACAAAACCATGCTGTCCCTTATAGAGTATTATATTCCTATCCACTCAGTCCTGAATTTTGTCTTTCACCAATTTCTCTAATACCTTAACCACCATTTCTGAAATGCTGTTTGGCCTATAATTTGCTACTTGTCTTTGAGCCTCCTTTATGCAGTGGGACTATTTTGCCCCTTTGCACTCCATTGGCACCTTCCCAGTACTGAGGCTTTATGAGAATGTGCAAGGAAATGAACGTAGGAGCTGATAATTCCCTTGCACATTTTTGTAATACATGGACCAATATGCCATCTAATTCTGCGGCTTTGTTCGCATAGAGACTTTTAACCATCTGAATTTCTTCAAACTTCTATTTTTCCATCAATCAATGTCACTATCTAGATGGTACACTCCTTCAAAATGCTTCCTCAGTATTTGCTCTGTAAGACCTGGGTTTAATTCCTGTAAGAAGCATTTATGAGGTGTTTTCAACTAAAGGTGGGTTAGCCAGTCTCATAAGGAAGTGGAGGGTTTTTTCCTTTTGGAAACTTGTGTTTTTCATCCCTCAAACAGGCAAATAACTTCGCTGCAATAACTTGTTTTATTTTGTGGTGGTTTGCAGAGCACAATTTTTTATGTGCATCATAAGGCACAAATATGTTCAGTCAATCGGTGCACTCTAACTTAGTGTGTACTTTTTTTTATGTGGGTGGGTGGACTGGAGCCAGTATTGTCTACTAGGAGTTTCTTGCTGCAGGCCAAACAATTATGGCTGAGATCTATTTGATGCAACTGGAGCTTATGCAGGATGTGTTACTTAAAAAACAGCCAGGGCTAGTTAATTGGAAGAAAGTGCTATTCTTACAGGACAATGCAAAACTCATCCGTGATAAGATTTGTGCTTTAGGATGGGAAAAACTCCCTCATCCTCCATCATATTCTTTTGACATTTCTCCAAGCGATTACCACTTTTTTTTGGCTCTAGACAATCACATGCAAAATAGACAGTTCCACTAAAGCAGAGGTTGTTAGGTTTATTACTTCTAGACAAAATGTTTTATAAAAGTGGAATTTACATCATGTCCACACAACTATACGACATTCTCACAGTATCTATCATACCTTGCCTTGAACTCGCTCACCGTCATAGCACCCACAACAGACTCTGGCAGCTTATTCCACTCATTTAGCACTCTAAAAGTAAAGAACCTAGCTCTAACACCCCTGCTAACCACACTCTTGCCCAGCTTCCATAGATGTCCCCTAGTTCTCCCCAGTCCTGATCTCAAAAATATCCTCTGAATTAATCCTATAGAAACCCTTTAGCAATTTGAATGCCTCAATCATATTTCCCCTTTTCCGCCTATCAACTAATTTCTGCAACCCACAAATCTTCACCCTGTTCTCATATGGTTCATTCCATAGACCTGCTATCATCTTAGTCACTCGCCTCTGGATCCTCTCCACCTCCTCCCCATCAAGAAGGAACCTTGGTGACCAAATCTGGCCACAGTAGTCGAAATGAGGTCTTATTACAGAGGTACAATAACTTGCTTGTCAAGGTATTTTTCAACAACCAAGTGAGTTGATGAGCTGATTTCACTATTTTTGCAATGTGTCCTCTAATCTTCATCTCCCTATCCACCAACACTCCCAAGTCCCTGGCCTCATCAATCTCCTGGAGTACAGTTCCACCAATGTAGTATACTGCTGCTAATCTTTTCACCCCAAAATGCATAACCTTACATTTTGTCACATTAAATTCACATCCATTCTCGTTAGCCCAGAACTCCAATATATCCAAGTCGTCCTGCAAGATGTTGACATCCTGAAGCAATCAATGAGCTGTCACGTGGACACAACTTCGCCATTGTTTCCAATAAAATACCTAGTGAGGATATTATGATCCAGATCGAACGCGGAATCCGCCACCTTCCACATCAAGTCGCCAACAGTGTAAGACTGGATGTAGCCTGTGTCCTTTCCAAAGCAAGACCACCAAAAACCAACTTATCCAACAAGGAATATAAAGCTCTACAGGAAATGAAGGATAATAAAGAATTAGTTATCACCAAAGCAGATAAAGGAAATGCAACTGTAGTACTTAACCAAAAGAACTACACAGGTAAGCTGAATGCTCTTCTATTAGATCGGGCCACTTACCTCCCTATCAATTACAATCCCACCAACTCTCAAATTAGAAAACTTCACAGGCTCCTTAAGAGAGTCACTTCTTGGCCTGTAGAAGTTACCAACAGATTAAAGCCGTTTAACTCTATACCCCCCCCCCCCGTATTTACGGACTCCCAAAAATACACAAAGAAAATGTGCCATTACGTTCCATAGTGGATGGCATTGATTTCCTCTCATACAAATTAGCTAAACATTTGGCCAAAGAGCTCACACACTATACTGGCAACACACCATCACACACAAAAAAAAACTCAGCCCATTTCAAAGCCAGCATAGAAAACCTTACACTCCAATATACTGACATAATGGTCAGCTTTGATGTCTCCTCTTTATTTACAAATGTCCCACTCAAGGAAACTTTAGAGCTAATCCAAGCTAAATTTTCTCCTGCTATCTCATCCTTATTTCAGTTCACAATGAACTCAGGCTATTTCGTTTGGCAGGGAAAATTCTACAAACAAATAGAGGGGACAGCCATGGGTTCACCACTCTCCCCACCCTTGGCCAATTTCTTTATGGAGACCTTTGAAGAAAAAGCCTTAGCCTCTGCCCCACAAAAACCAACCATATGGCTTCGCTATGTTGATGATGTGTTTGCCATTTGGCCACATGGCTCTGAAACACTTCTCTCCTTCTTAACACACTTAAACAACCAACACCCCAGAATCAAATTCACTCTAGAAAAAGAGGAAAACAGCAGCCTCCCTTTCCTAGACACACTAGTCACCCGCCAGCCTAATGGAACGTTGGTTTTCTCAGTTTACAGAAAACCCACCCATACAGGCAGATACATTCACCAACAATCCCCCCCCCCCCTCACAACAATATGGAGTAGTGAAAACACTATACAACAGGGCTAAACTAATCTGTTCAAACGACTTGGCCCTAAACACTGAACTAAATCACATCCTCAACACATTCTCAGCCAATGGCTACCCCCTCCAAAAAAAAAATCCAAAAAATATTAGAACCTACAAACCACAGATCTCCTCCCCCCTCCACAACAAGGATTACTCTAAATCCATCGCCATTCCCTACATCCAAGGCACCTCGGAAAAGATTACCAAAATCTTAAAAAAACATGACCTGACCTCCTGTTACAAACCTTACAGAAAATTGGCATCCCTTATCCGCTCCACTAAAGACCAACCACTTCCCCTAGACCTACCTGGTGTTTACCAGGTCCCTTGCAGTTGTAAACTGTCTTATTTTGGCCAAACAGGCAGGACAGCAAATATCAGAATTTTGGAACACAAGGACTACATCCGTTTTCACAAATACAGTCATTCTGGGCTTGCGGACCATGCTCTGGATACACGCCACAGAATATGGTGGAAGAAAGCTACAGTGATACACCGTAGCAAATACAAATTTGAAAGACTCTTTATGGAATCAGCCTCAGCCCTAAGAAATTCTCCAAACCTCAACAAATTTGGTTGTATGCGACTGCCCCAAATTTGGGAGGCCTACATCAGCAGACCTTCAGCCCAACGGCCAAGAACACCTACTTAGCCCGATACAGGGCACCATCAGGACTGTTAGGAGAACAATAGCTTCATCTCTTCATTCCCAGTTTCTGTGTTGTAGTGCCTACGTGCGCGTAACTTTTTTTCTGTAAGTTCCTTTAGAAGATGGCAACGTGACGTTTGCCGAAATATCGGAAAATATTTATTAAAGTTTAATTTAATTTATATCCTTAACTACGTTGTTCAATTCCTTAAGTGTTTTAATAATGCATAACCAACATATAAGCTTGTCTACGAGAAGTTGACATCTTCTGCATTCACTATTACCCTACCCAACTTTGCATCATCAGCGAACAAATGAACTGTTCCTCTTAGATCCTTCCTTATATCGTTATTGAACAAATTAAACAGCAGTGGTCCAAGAACAGAACCCTGCAGCACACCACTAGTCTCAGGCCGTCTTTTGGACTCTACTCCTGAATAAACTACTCTCTGATATCTCTCCATAAACCACCCACCTATCCATCTCACCAACCCTATATCCATTCCCATATGTTGTAGTTTACAGATTAGAATTCCATGTGGTATCCTGTCAAATGCCTTTGCCAGGTCCAGCAGTATCACTGTAAACCTATTACCCTTATCCAGTTCAGCCGTCACCATGTTATAAAATTTGAGCAAGTTACTGAGGCATGATCTACCTTTCACAAAACCATGCTGTCCCCATACAGTATCTCATTTTCATCAATCCATTACTGTATTTTTTCCCTTGACTACTTTCTGAAAAAACTATTATGAAAAACTGTACAAATGTTTTGGTTGCCTGATACTTCAGGAAGTAATTGTAGCCTGCACTGGCCCCTGACTCAGAGGTTGTAACTTTGACCAATACCTCATCTTGGATCCAAATGCTGGTATCCTGGATACTCCCATATGCTAACAATCACAGGTCACCTTCTTGGCTATGTCTTGTACTGCTGGTGGGCTTGCTAATCACCTTTTTCTTTATATTCCCTCCGCTACTTTTTCTGCAACTCTTATTTAATGTTGTTCATCCATCTAACTTCTAACTGAGATCTCCTGACTGGGTATACAATCTGATACTGCTTTCTTCTAACACCCCTTGACCATCTCCTTTGCACCATAAACATCTCTCCCCATCAAATTCTTATGCCATGGTACTGCTGGAAGCTGACTCTTTAGCTTGTCAAAATCACCTGCTTCTAATTTTACATCTCTTCTTAACAGAAAATTCTGTATGTCTGGCAATCTCCCAGGTGAAGATTACATGATCACTTTCTCCAAGCAGAGACATCATAGCTAGATTGGTTAGTGTTAAGTGATCAGATTTAGCACTCTTGAACCTCATATTTCCTCCATTACATGCTGTGCCTTAGGTAATTATCTCTCTCAGCAGCTGTATAAATTCAATTTCCTTCCCTGCCTGTGACCATTCCTCCTCCTAATCTATTTTAATAGTTGAAATTTCCCATAATAATTACTCAACCTGTATTCATCATGCTAATTTGCCAATGCATGTTGTCTGTATTCTCTCTCTTATATCCTCTGGATTATAGCAGCGACCAATTACATATTTTGTCTTATTGGCCTCTGTCTCCTACCAGATAGCATGAAATGAACTGCTCTCTGAATCTCTTCCCCCCCCCCCCCATCCTGTTCCTTCTGTCGTTTCTGAAGACACCATATTCCAGGGATGCACAACGTGCAGCACATGTGCTAGATGATGCCCACTCAATGATTTAATGCAGTCTATGTGTAAATTGAATAAATAGAAGAAAGAATATTTGTATAATACTAAATGATTTAAAAAATCAATAGATTCATATATTTTTATTATTGATGTAAATAAATATTTTTTTAAGGAGAGTTTGTTTACATTCCCTGCACCTTCAACAGAAATTAACTATTGCATGTGTGCTGAACAAATACTAAAATTTGATTGGTCACTTACTCAACTTTGCTCCAGAAATGCAAAAACAAAGATTATGAAATTTTTGCCTTGTTTAGAACAGTTGTACACAAAATTTCAAGTTTGATTTTTTGACACTGAAATAGAAAAGGACAGGTAAATCTCCTTTCTGGATCAAGATTCTTGATTTGGAAAAGAACAAATGTGTAAGAAGAGTAGCATTAAAAATTGCATCATTATTTGGGATACATATGGGAACAAACATTCTCTCTCGTGACAGCAATGTCCAGTTTACTAATGGATATTAAAAAATTTTTGATTAAAAAAAATGTAATGTATCACACTAAAATGCTATTTTTAATAAACATATCTATTGAATTTTATATGCATTTTATTTTTTCCTAAAAATTCAAGTTTTAAAAAATGCAGCCCACGTAAGTGTAACAATTACTTGATTTTGCCCATGACAGCATATAAGTTTTGTGTGCCCTTGCCATAGTCCTTGCATTCTATTCCTATGACCATATCATCCTCGGTCATCCAAATCCCACTAATGCCTATTACTTTTGGCCAAGTTAAGATAGCCAGTGCTAGAACCTGGCATTGGTTATTTTGAATACTTCTGGGAATTAGTATACATAAGTGCAATACTGCTTTCATTCCACAACCTCCCTCATACCTTGTCTCAGCCCACTAAAGTTGAAAGTTGGGGTGCTACATTTAGCATCATGTGATCACTTTCCCATTTGCTAATCCCTAGGTTGCCTGGACCCACACTTGCTTGCATTCCACCCTCCCCTCATTTTTTTTTTTTTTTTCTAATTTCTCTGACTCTGCATTTCTGAATCTTTACTAATCAATGCTTTCTGAAGACTCCTGACACCAAATCCATTCAAATGCAAGCCATATATAAATATGTAAACCTTGTATAAATTCTACCATCAAACTCTCTCCACAAACTCCACACCATTCCTCCTGCACATTGACTCATTCGCAATCATTGCTCTTCATCTCAGCTTGAATCTATCATATTGTGGCAGCACTCACAGCTTTTACTTTCTCGCTCTTCTTTTTCTCATGCACTAGCAACTCTTTCATGTCTTCTCGCATACCACACTTGTCACTTGCTAAATCATTTGTACCAGTGAAAATAGTATCTTTCACCTTCATTTTCTGCATTCTTATAGCATTGTTGACATCCTTAATCTTAACACCAGTAAAACATGATTTCATCACACTCCACTCATCAGTGAATCACCATACAAAATCTGATCCTTATTCTCACACTTTTATCCTTTCACACTGCTTTCTCTTCTCTTTCTTTTGTTTCTGTGTCATGTCATCTGCTAGGCATTTCTGCACCCACTCAATCTCACATTTTGTTCTGTGGAGAACACTACATATGTGCGCAATCTTTTCCATTACCATTTGGTCATTCTCTTCATTTTCCACCTTGTCATTTGTAACTCATACCACTTGTAACACTAACTTACACCAATTGTATTATCATGCATTTAGTCTTTCAGCTCACTGCTGTCATTCCTACTTTCTTCAAACCTCTTGCATTCAGGAAATGCTTATGACAAAGATGTTTTCCAGTTTCATTCTCCTTCCATTAATCTCTCCTTCACAGAAGGAGAGATTTATGGAATTCAGCATCTAATATCCTGCATATTAAAATTGCTTTGTCCATTGGCACCATGACATAGCACAATATAGCATACAAGAAAACATATTAAAGAGAATTAATACATTCGAGAATTACAAAATTAAGCACATCACTCTCATAGTTGAGATGCTCACAATATAATGTGCTGTTATCTGATGTTTCCCACAAAATGACCACCATCAGATAACACAAAACTGACCAAATAAGTCAGTTTTGTGCTATTATCTGATGTTTATTAATGGCCTGATGGCACTTTTATTCTGCCACTATCTTTTCACTCTTGGAACGCCATAACCACATCAGTCAATGAAGGGCCTACAATATTGTCAGTTACTGTACAGTCACACTATTTTTGAAGTCCATTGGATCATGTCCCTTTTTCATGCTGATTCAGAACTTTGAATAAGCAGATCACACATCTGTAGCATTGTCTATGCTGGCTTTCACAGTCTTAATTTAAATGGGACCTGTGACATGTCAAGAAACTTCAAGCATTTCAAAATTTTGACCAGAGAGATAATGAGAATTCAGTCTTTGGTATTGAAATTGTCTCAGCTTGTAGTACTTAAGACTTAAAACGAGCACTGCCCAAGCATCCATATATTTGAATTTTTTTTTAGTGCAATTGATAAAGGTTTCACTGCCCTGACAGTTGTTTAGAATTGGTTGGTTTTCATCTGAGACCAAGCAAAAACTCTCATTCAATATTGAAGAAATCCAATGTCAGGAAATTGTATTTTTCATAAGTAAACTGTGTCAACTCTGTGTAATGGTGATTATCGAAAAAAAAAAAGAACCATACAGCTTCACTTTGCCAACATAAATTATATGGAAATAGTGGATATTTAAGATCCAATATTATTTGAAAGCAGAATATCTGTCGGATTTCTGCTCAGGACATGGACTGGTTATTACTAACACCATGTTCCAACATAAAAATGTGCACAAATTCACATGGAGAGAAGAGGCTAGGAATAAGAAAAGTCTCATCGACTATGTTATTGTTGATAGTGATGTTTCCTCCCTGGTGCAGGACACCAGAGTGTACAGAGGATTTGAAATTGGAAGTGATCACTATTTAGTCTTGAGCAGGATAAAATTGAATTTCATATTGAAAAGAATAACATGTAAGAAAGTTTTAAAGCGAATAAAAGTTGAGCAGCTCTCAGATGTGAACTGTAGACTAAAATACACAAAGATTATTGAAGAAAAAATGAAAGAGTTTGAGAACAGGAATCAAACCTTGGAGATTCAGTGGCAAACTCTGAAGAAAACATTGATTGATTCAGTCAGAGAGGCATGTGGTGAGGTTGTCTGCGAGGATAAAAAAATCAGAACTCCCTGGTGGACACAGGAAGTTAAAGAGGCAGTGAAGGAAAAGAAGACAGCATATCAAAAGTTCCTGTCAAATAAGTTAGCTTGTGCTCTTAGAGAATATAGAGACAAATGCAAGAATGCTAAACACTGTGTAAAACTAGCTAAACAAAAGTCATGGGATGACTTTGGCAAGAATATAGAAAATAAATATCAAGAAGGTGGCAAAATATTCTGGAGGTTGTTGAAGAAGCTTAGGAATGGAGGAAAGAGTGCTGTAAAAGGAGTTAGAGATGATAAAGGTGACATGAAAACGGGATAAAAAGATATCCTTGAAGTATGGAGTAATTACTTTGAAAAACTGCTAAATGAAACAAGCAGCGATGACAGCACAGTGGTAAAAAACACTGATCAGGCATGCAGGCAGGAATACATATCCATATTTGAAGTAGAAAAAGCCATCAAAGGCTTGAAATGAGGAAAGGCAGCTGGAGTAGATGATATTCGACCAGAAAAGCTGACGTATGGTGGTATAAGAGTCTTACAGTGGCTGCACTGCATAGTTCAGAAAGCCTGGATAGAGGGACAAATTCCCAATGATTGGAATAGAGCTCTCAGTACCCATATGTAAAAAGGGAAATAAAACTGAATGTGAGAATTACAGAGGTATTTCCCTACTGAGTGTTCCTGGCAAGATCTATGCAAGTATACTTGAGAAACGGTTGAGAAGAATTGTGGAAGAAAAGCTTGGTGAAGAACAAGCTGAATTCAAGCCAAACAGAGGCTGTCAGGATCAGATCTTCACTTTATGACAAATAGTCGAGAAAGCATGGGAATATAACAAAGATCTGTATTTAAGCTTTGTCGATTTGGAAAAGGCATATGACAAGGTGCCAAGAGAGAAGCTATTCAATATGCTGCAGTTATATGGTGTCAATGGGGCATTATATCAAGCAATACTTAGTCTTTATTTGAGATGTAAGTCAGCAGTTAGAATTGAAGGAAGTACAGGAAGATGGTTTAATGTTAAATCTGGTGTGAGACAAGGATGTACATTATCCCCACTGTTATTCATTATCTATATGGATCACATTATGAAGGAAAGTGGTATTAAACATGATATCAAAATTGGAGATGTTAATGTCAGCTCTTTGGTTTATGAGGATGATGTTATACTTCTAAATAAATCCGCTACAAGTCTGCAAGATTCTCTGACTAAATTGAATAGCTGTTGTAATAGATATGGTATGAAGGTCAGCAATAAAAAGACAAAGACAATGAAAATAGGCAGAATCATTGAAAATATCAACTGTGTTGTGAATGGAGAACCTGTGGAACAAGTAAAACATTTAGCTACTTAGGCACGATTTTTACTGAAGATGGTAAATTAAATATAGAAATAGACAACAGAATCAGCAAAGCTGGTATGGTGGGAAGTCAATTGAATAAATTCATATGGAATAAGAGAGAAATTAGTCGGAACACTAAATTAGCTGTATACAAAACAGTGTTCAAACCAGTTTAAACTTATGGATCTGAGAGCTGGGTCAGAAGTAAAACACTTGACCAAAGACTAGAGACCGCAGATATGAGGGTCCTGAAAAAGATTATAGGTGCGAACAGATGGCATCAATGGTAATATCATATTAAAAACGAGGATATTAGGAAAGAACTTGACATTGTCAGCATCCAGGAATGCGTTAGCAGAACTAATATCAGGTGATATGGTCACCTAAACAGAATGGGCGAGGAAAGATTAGCAAAACAAATGTTCTCTGCCACGTTGGCAGCAAAACGACCCAGAGGAAGACCAAGATATAGGTGGATTGATACGGTACAAAGTGCCTTAGACGATAGAAATATAATATCTGATAATGTTGGAGTCTTGACAAGTAACAGACTGATTTGGAGGGAAATTGTAGATAGGAAGTTAGTAATGATATAATTTTTTCATGTAGTACTATCATATCCTGTACACCCCTTGTGGGTACATGGAAGGAATTTGATGATGATGATGATATATTCAGACACTTCAAAAGTTTCAAAACTTTGACCAGAGAGCTTATGAGCATACACTCTTTGATATTGGAGTTGCCTTAGCTTACACTACTTAAGAGTTATGAGTGCTGCCCAAGCATCCATATATTTGCCTTTTATTAGTGCCTTCGATAAAGGTTTCACTGGTCTGACCTTTATGGATGCGCTAATAAAAGACGAATATATGGATGCTTCCGCAGTGCTCATGTTTTTTAAGCAGTGCAAGCTACCGTAGCTCTGACACTAAAGATTGTATTTTCATAAGCTCTCTGATCAAATTTTTTAACTTTTGAAGTTTCTATGTACATTTGACTTTGAAATAATATTGGATCTTAAATATCCGCTATTTCTGTATAATTTACATCACTGAAATGAAGCTGTATGACTCTTTCTTTGGATAACGCATAGTCATATTTGACCGGAGCATGTATATATATATTATGCTGTGTGTAGAGGAATTGGATAGAACAATAAAATTTCCAAGGATAATGATAATGTATTTACATCTTTAAAATATTTTTAAACAATAAATGAAAATTTGCATCAGGAACTAAAAGTACATATACATATTTAAAGAAACTTGCTGAACTTATCACAAGTTGTCTCAGTATCCTGCTTTACTTAAAGATGATCCTGGTGACATTTTTTTTTTATATCATATTAAGGTATCAATACTTATTTTGCCTATTTTATAAAGCATATTAAGGTTTTACTGATTAGGCTACTGCTGTTGATGCTTAGAATATTTAGGTATCCATATTTATTTTATTTTATTTTATTTATTTATTTTTTGTCTGTCTACATTAACAAGCCACAGTCAGTATGATCTGTCTATATATTTTTTGGGTTTCATGAAATTAAATTAAAACTTGCATTTTAAAATCAAAGTATAGTGGGTGGGGGGAGAGAAGGGATTGTGCAAGGAAAGCAGTACTGTGCTTGTTTTGTACTGCTGAACTTGTTCCACCTTTAAGTGAATTTCTTCTGGTAGATACCATTGTACTTCTTTTGGTGGGAACCATGCATGAAGTATTATGTTAAATGTGTTCTAAATATCTTTTTAATTCTGTACAAATGTAGCTTACTATTCTTGCATCTTTAATGGTGGTCTTGAGAAAATTTTTGGTGAATAAAACAAATTGGATTAATAACCTGTCATTATTTTATTCAATGCAATTATAATTATTTTCTTGACCTCCACAGAGTCACAAGGCTCATGGGAGGCCAACACTAGTCAATACAAAGTATTGTACTATTCCTTAAACTCAAACTACCATCTGCAATCTATTCCGGTGAGACATGTTATTAATAGAAAGCTTAATATTAACATATTCTGGAGTAATTAGTTTATTTATTAAATTCATTATGAATTAGTTAATTTGGATTGTGTATTACATTTACTTAATTTAAGATATGTTCATTTCTTAATATAAAATTAATACTTCAAGTTTGAGTGAGGCTAATTGTATCAGTTCAGTTATTTCAGAAATTATTTCTTTTTAGGATTCTCTGTTGCCACCATCACAAAGATGTCGAGACCAGACAAAAAAGAAGCCTACTGGTCCTTTAAATAGAAAAAAGTTACTGATGTATTTAGAAAAAATGGCTAAAGAGCAAGAAGATTGGCCAGAAATTAAACCATTCGAAGCAGGAATGAAGCGAGGTAGAATATGGATAGTTTTGTTTGTTATTACAGCATGTTAATGCGAATTATTATGATAATGATATTTTTAATTGTATTACTTAAAAATGTATGTGCGAACTGTAGTTTACGTATTCATTTGCCAAACCAAGTAATTGAACTACTCATATGCATGCTCTTCCCAATTATTTTCACTGGGGAAGTGATATTATATCTAGATATTCAAAATAGGTGAATAAATACACTTCTTAGAAAGAAGTCATTGGACCCCCCCCCATGAGCAAGGTGCATTGTGCTTTGTGACAAGTCATGCATTTGTAGCCAGTATAAATTGGAGGAATATAATGCTCCTAAGTCACTGCAACTGTCTGGATGAAATGACTGCAAGTAGGGAACTGACGCAGTTTGAAAGAGTTGTTGTGATAGGATACCATGTTGCAGGCTTATTTGTTCCACAAATTGGGCATCCCAGGTCAATAATCAGTATTGCCATACGGAGATGGAAGTGCAGGGAGTCTACTGCAGTGGATGACTTGCCATTCTCACTGAACGTGACCATACATTGCTACAAAGGATAATATGTAAACATTCAGAAGAACAAGAAGAATTCAAAATCGAGGCTTACAACAGGTGTTTCCATGGTAGAATGCAATATGTAAGTTCCCAATTACCTGAACCAACATGCGTTGCCTACAGTGGAATGTGGAAGCTTGAAAAGCTGTGTTATATCCAGTGACAAATCATGCTGTGGTGGGTGTGGCAGATGCCAGGTGAATGTCTCTTACCAGAATCCATAACCTTGCTTATGAAATTCAAAATTGGTGGTGTTGATGGTATGGTATGGTCCTGTTTTTCCTGATTTGGCCTCGACTTCCGTTTGTGGTGCCACAAACATCAAACTTTAAGAACTATATGAATATTCTGGATAATGCAATGCTTCCTATTTTGTGGTGTTTCTATGGAACTGACCATTGTCTCGTTCAGCAAGACTATGCACCATGTCATAAGGCTGCTGCTGTAACTGCGTGGTTTGTAGACATGAATGTAATCACACTTGACTGGCTTCCACAAAGCCTTGATCTTTATCCTACTGAACATCTGTTGGATGAACTCCAGCATCTGGTGAGGTCAAGGGACATCCACCCCACAACAATCCAGGACCTCATTACATGCTTCCTGGAGGAATGGGCCAAAATTCCCATTGATCCCTATCATATGCTTGTGGAAAGTAGGATTACTGCAGTCATTACAGCGAAATCAGGTCCTATGGCTGTTTGTTCCTCACACTATGGTGTCCTTTGACTTCTTTCAAGCAGTGTATATATACTAGATGATATACTTATAAATAATAACTGAAATGTAACTTGCCGGGATGGTTGGCCGACTGGTTAGCATATCAGCTCTCCAGCCAAAAGGCTGCGGGTTCGAATCATGCCATGGACATGGATGTTTGTGATTGTCTGTGAAAATACTAGTGGTGGTGGTGGGCAGTAGATGGTGTTGGTTTAAATGATGAAGATAGTTGTGGTTGATGAAGTGGTGGAGACAGAGAGTTGTAGAGTAGGTGCCCTCCCTCGATGAGTCTTTGGACTCACTGGAGGTGTTACATAATAATAATAATAATGTAACTTAAGCATAAAAAATGTGGAAAATCATCAAAAGATGGGATGAACTCCAATCTGTATAATTTTACTGAGGGGGAAAAAAATATGGATATATATGTCCCTATCCCAATGGTTTTAACAGGCCTTTAAGGCCCACAACCTTCCAAGCATGCTTGGATTTTGTAACCGAAATACAAGAATAGAATGGTCACTCTTATGCCTCAAGGTATTCTTGGCTGTATCCCTGTGTGTTCACGGGGCCGGTTTGCCTGCTTGCAGGATGAAAAACACCAGATAAACTGGTGGAAAAAACCCTACTGCCCGCGCCCAAGACCGGCTAACTTGGCTATGGCTGAGGAAGAGCCTTCAGCTCCTCATGTCTCCGACAGGAATCAAACCTAGGACACTCCTACCCCGGGCATATGGTTGCGAAGTGCAAAGCAACTAGGCTAACCGCGCGGACGGATATGTGTGTGTGTATATATATATATATATATATATATATCCTATCAGGTGCATCCCTCATCCAGGAAGTAGGCTATAATGTATCTCCACATGCTCGTGTTGTGGGCTATTCCCTTGCTTTCATAATAGTTTGGTCCTAATAAGTCTTGTATGTTTCTGTTTCCTTTATAAAATGTATATTAGAACATTAAACAAAAAACTGAAAAAATACAGTAAGTATATTAAATGTCTAAGTGAATTTACATAAGGTTACAATACATTGTGTAATTTGTTTGAACCTGGGGGGGGGGATCTAAAAATTTATCCTTTATTTACAAATTATGATAAAAGAATTTGATAAACTAAAAAGGCATTTATTTTATTATAAGCAGTACCAAATATTTTACAATCCATATTGATATATATAAAGAACATAAATAAAACATTTCCTATAAAACATCTAAACCAGGATGTGACAAGGTTGTCCTCTGCTGCTAATACTGTTGAGTATATAAGTGAAATAATAAAGTATAATATTTGGAAGAAATTTCATGTAATAATAAAATGCATTATTTGCAGATTGTCATATGATATTATCAGATGTGTAATAGTATATAATGTAAACACTAGTAAAACAAACGAAATGAAAAAAAAAAAAAACGATTTCTTGCAAAAATGTCACTTAAAAGTAAAGTTGCCAATAATAAAACAATAGAAATAAAACACTTTAATTACATTAGATATGAGATAATATGTAAAGGTGTGAAAAAGATATAGTAAAATTAAAATTTAGAATTTTTTACAAGTTTTATTTTAGCAGCACTCAGTGAAATATAAATATTAACAAGCAAAATGAAGAGTAAAAGCAAGAAAAATTTTAATTTTTAATTATGACCACAAAAGATGAGGATGTATGAAACAAATGCAAAGTCAGTAGAAGAAAAATTAAAACAGAACTGCTAAGAATATAAATCGATATTACATAAATATCACAATCAGATATTATAAACTGAATGATAAGAAAGCTAAAGCTCTGCAGACCTCAAAAAATTTTTGTTAATGAAATATACCAGAACTAATCAAAAGGTCTATATTCATAGTGGATATAGACCACTCATATCATAGAATATTGTTTTCTAATTATTCAGACTCCATTAACATCAAACAAGGAGTAAGGCAAGGATGTGTGCTGTCACCTCTTCATTTTAACATATACTCAGAAGCCATATTTCAAAAGGTCTTGAAAGGAAGGGATTAGTGTAAATGGTGAAATCATCAGTAACATCCGATGTGCTGATGACACGGCTCTCCTGGCTGACAATATTCAAGATCTTCAAAATCTTCTAGAACTAGTGAATGAAGAGAGTGAAAAAATGGGATTAAAAATAAATATCATCAAAACTAAATTCATGGTCATAAACAGGAAACCAATTCTTAATTCAGCTCTTTCTTTAAATGGAAAACTGGCAAAGTTTAAATATCTCGGATGCTGGTTAAATGAAGATTGCAATTCAGAAACGGAAATAAAAGTTAGAATTGAAATGACAAGAAAAAATTTTCTCTTGATAAAATCAACACTGTTTAACTGCAGTTTAAATTTAGAGCTTAGAATACACATGGTTAAATGCTATGTATGGTCTGTACTGCTGTACTGTGCAGAAACTTGGACCTTGAAGACAACATCAATAAAAAGACTTGAATAAAGAGATGTGGTTATACAGACAAATGTTAAAAATCCCATGGACAGCAAAAACATCCAATCAGGAAGTACTGGAACTAATGGGGAAATCATGTGAACTTTTAGATACCATAAAAAGAAGGAAAACTGCATATCTTGATCACCTACTTCATAATGAAAAATATAAGATACTTCATAAGAAAGATTCCGGTAATTGGACCACATGTTTATTAAGTTAAATGACAATAAAAAAACAAATGACTTATGAAACTTGTCGGGTTTGTTTTTTATTGTCATTTAGCTTAATAAACGTGGTCCAATTACCGGAATATTTCTTATGAACTGCTAAACCACAGAAACCTTCGCATACAAATAAGATACTTCAATTGATTATAAAAGGGAAGATAAATAGAAGAAAAAGACAAGGAAGATGAAGAAATCTTGGCTGGCAGGCATCAGACAGTGGACTAGCATGAACTCTGAGAGACTGCTCAGAGTGGCTGAGAATCGCTCAAAATTTGCCAAGGTGGTCACTGACCTCCAATAGGAGATGGCACTCAAAGAAGAAGTGATTTAATTATTCTTTTTGTAGTTAGCAGTAACAATTTGCAAGCAATGAACTGAATCTGCATGTCTAGTGTGAAGTCATCAGCAACCATAAACTAGATTGCTGAACTAAGACGTTTTCACAATGTGTGTGTTATTTCCTAATCTGTTAGCACATGATGAATTTGAAAGGCCTATTTTGCCTTAAGAATTACCCAACTCTTGCAGTGGCAAACACCAGTATAATACTTTCAATGTAACAACTTACTGAAACATCCCATAAGCACAATTCAGCTTCAAAAGAAATTCTTTATAGTAAGCCCTCCAACATTCTTCACTCTATCATGCAAACAATTCGATGGAGTCAGATTTGTCATAAAATCTATGTGTAGAAGCGGCAGATTTGGAGGAGGACTGCAAAAATCAACAAAATTGTACCTCAACCATAAAAACACCATTTTTTTTAATTTTTTTTATTTTCTTGAATGTAGGGGTGGCATATATAGTACTAAGTTTTAAAAGAGGTATACTGTGAGTAGACATAGATACAAAATTAATAACGGAAAAAACTCACGTACAAAGATTATTTAATAGTATAATTTTCACCTATGTGTCACAGGCATCTTCAGTACATTAAGCTCAAATGAAACAATAACTGACAATTCCAAAAAGCGCCACCCAAGTAGCTGGTGTAAGATAACTAAAAAGGTCAATAACTTTCCTAAAAATAAATAAAAAATAAAATAAAATAATAATAATAATAATAATAAAAAAATCAATACAATAAACAGTTAAGAAAGATTAGCTGATTTGTAAAGTACTATCTCCCATAAAGGGGATAGACGTAAGCCGTCGGATCTGTTTAAGTTAGGAGAATGAAGTAGAGTTTCACATGTTTCTTTATAAAGGCGTTCCATGAGAAACTAACTTTTGTGAAGAACTCTTGTCTTTCTCCAATGAACTCAGTGTCTAGTGAAGATGGCATGTTCTGCAAGTCCAGACTTTTCAGGTTTAAAGTATTCAATATAAGATTGGTGTTCTTCTAGCCGAATAGAGGCAGATCTTCCCGTTTGTCCGAAATAAGATAATCCACAAGAGCACAGAACCTGGTAGACACCTGGATGATTAAGATGTGGAAGCTTGTCCTTAGGAGAAGTGCGAAAGGTGGAGATTTTTCTAAATGGTCGAAAGGCAACAAAAATATTCAGTGGTTTTAAAACTTTTGCTATACGTTCACTGATGCCTTGTACATAAGGGATAGTAATGTGCATTATTTCTTGTGTTTGAAGAGGAAGACATATTAAAACTACTCAAAGTTCTTTTAATGAAGCAATTCTTATAACCATTAGATAGAAAGGAAGAAGTTATATATTGTAGTTCTTTCTGTGAAAGATTGTCTGAAGAACAAAAGGAGTGGGCCCGATGAACCAGTGTTTTAATAGTTCCTGCCTTTTGACTGGGATGGTGATGAGATTCCGCATGGATATAATCGCCTGTATGAGGCTTCTTTCTATAAACCGAGAAATGTAGGTTACCATCATTTTGGAACATTTTGAACAGCGTATCTTTGACATTTCTCCCGGACCTACTCATTGGTTCAGATATGTCGATGACATTTTTGCTGTATGGAATGGCTCTTTGGATGAACTTCAACAATTTCTCACAAAGTTAAATGCATTTCATCCTAGGATCAAGTTTACCCTAGAAGTAGAATCAAATAAGCAGTTAGCCTTTTTTAGATCTTCTAATTCTTCACCAACCAGATGGTAACCTACATTTCTCAGTTTATAGAAAGAAGACTCATACAGGCCATTATATCCTTGCGGAATCTCATCACCATCCCAGTCAAAAGGCAGGAACTATTAAAACACTGGTTCATCGGGCCTACTCCTTTTGTTCTTCAGACGATCTTTCACAGAAAGAACTACAATATATAATTTCTTCCTTTCTATCTAATGGTTATAAGAATTGCTTCATTAAAAGAACTTTGAGTAGTTTTAATGTCTTCCTCTTCAAACACAAAAGAAATAACGTACATTACTATCCCTTATGTACAAGGCATCAGTGAACGTATAGCAAAAGTTTTAAAACCACTGAATATTTTTGTTGCCTTTCGACCATTTAGAAAAATCTCCACCTTTCTCACTTCTCCTAAGGACAAGCTTCCACATCTTAATCATCCAGGTGTCTACCAGGTTCCGTGCTCTTGTGGAATATCTTATTTCGGACAAACGGGAAGATCTGCCTCTATTCGGCTAGAAAAATACCAATCTTATATTGAATACTTTAAACCTGAAAAGTCTGGACTTGCAGAACATGCCATCTTCACTAGACACAGAGTTCATTGGAGAAAGACAAGAGTTCATTGGAGAAAGACAAGAGTTCTTCACAAAAGTTAGTTTCTCATGGAACGCCTTTATAAAGAAACATGTGAAACTCTACTTCTGTTTAAGATCTGTTTAAGTTAGGAGAACTTACGGCTTACTTATAATTTGTCAAGCCTTGACAATGAATACAGGTCAAGTAGTTATTATGGTAACTGCAACAACAGTGAAATAGACTGGAAGGATGAAAGAACACATAGCAGGAAGGAAATGGAATTTATTCACCTACTAAGAGAATTATGTGAAACAGTATGTGTTACAAGTAACTAGTAATTTGAGAATGCTAGATCTGGTGATGACATCAGAGAATCTCTCCATAACTATGGTAGCCACGTTTCTTCTGACTGGGGAGAATGATCATGTAGTCTTGACTTGGAGGTTGCTAAATGTGGAATTTTCATTTAAGATGGGGTATATGTGGAACTACAGGATATATGATATATACACACTTAGGAGACAGCTTGTAGCAGTGCATGGGAGATGGTTGATAAAGGAAGCAATATCATACTGCATACCCAATATCAGGGGCATTAATCAGATAGGAGTTGCAAAAAAAAAAAAAAAATTGGAGGATATATACAGGGTGTTCGGGATAAATTTGACAGTTTCGTAAGGAAAAAGAAAATCTTCTTTGTATCTATTAAATTTAATGAATTGACAAAAAAACATTACAGGCAGAGTTAATTACAATACTATCAACAAGATTTACTCAAAATAACCACCATTAGCATCGATCACAGCTTCAATTCTGCTTCAGAACCTCGAACAAGCTGATGCTACAGTCTCCCTGGGAAGGGCCGCAAAAACTGTTTTAATTTTATCCATTAACTGGGCTTTTGTATTACTGGAAGTGCGATTGGTGTCTTTTTCAACTGCGCCCCATACAAAATAATCCATGGGGTTAAGGTCTGGGGAGTTTGGAGGCCAAACATTTGGACTGGTGAAGTCGTAGAAATTTTCAGACAACCATTTTTGACTTTTCCCAGAGGTGTGGCAAGGGGCCGAATCCTGCTGCCATACATACGGCCTACCATTGGCTACCCTTGTTATCCAGGGCTTGACTACAGTTAGCAACTCCATGAACAAAGCCCGAATTCCAATGCCAGGGTTCTTCAACACCTGTTCCTGCAGATTTGCGAGGAATTCTGCTGTACGAACGCAATCAGATCGTCTGCTAGGGATCTTTCTTCTTGCTACATCCTCGTAGTCACCATTGCAAGTCTCTAGTTCATGCCTGATTGTTTTTACTGTATTCAGGGAGCATTGGGCAGCAGTCGTAATATCCTTATTTTGATGGCGGGCACGAATCATCATGATACAAGTTATTCTCTTCCATGATTCAGGTGGGTTCCAGCTATCCATCCTTTCTGACATCTTGTATATGAATGAAGAAGGGTCCAAACTTTTAAATGAAGAGAAGTGTGTGTTAATACATGTAACTTACGGAAAAATATAATTAATTATAAATATGTCAAATTTATCCCGAACACCCTGTATATATATATATATAAGGAGAAAAGTAATGAACAAACTCATAAACAATACAAGGCACAAGCAAGAAGGGTGACAAGCATGTTAAGAAAGTTAAAAGCATATTAGAGAGAGATAATTAGCCAAGCAGGCCAAAAGGAAATCTCAATGTATTGAGTAAAAGGCAGAATGGCTATGGAAGGGTAACCTTAAGAAGTGCTAATGGTAGGAATGTGAGAAAAGGAATGAAATAGTTGAGTTACTGAGTGACTACTTTACACAGTTTTGTCATCATCCATGTGAAGATATGGGAACAGAGGTTGATGAATTGTTGGAAATTGCAGAATCTCAAAAAATGGGATATCAGCCTACATTTTACAGGAATGTGAAGGAATTTGCATTTATTTAACGAAAGCCCTGGCTCAGGTAAAGTCCCAAGGGAGGAGTGGAAGTTCCATTGCATATTGAATTATAGACTAATCATTATCTCTAATCAGAAGTGATAGAAAAATGTTGAAGTTGATCAAAGGCAACATTCAGAAATGGATAGATAGGAATATGATACTCTATAGTTTTTTTTGAGGGGGTATTTTGGATTTATGGCTGAAGCAATTCAGGTTATGAGGTCTTGTTAATTGCATTTATTATGGCCAGTTTGCTTTGCAGGATGAAAAAATCAAGTTTCCAGAATGCAAAACCCTGCCACCTCCATGTGAGATTGGCTAATGTGCCTTTGCTTGAAAAGCCTGATACAGTTTCTTCACATCCTGAGGAGAGTTTGAATGGAATTTTGTAAGGGGGAGGGGGGGAGGAGTAGAATGACTTTCTGAAGCGTAGATAGTAATGTACTCACTTTTAATAAAGATACAGTTGAGTTGGATGACCCACAGTGATACCAGTACTGGTAGATTTCGCAAAGGCATTTGACAGGACTATTTCAGAAATTGGGAATGGATAAATAATGAAGCTTGGTGATATGGTTGTGGGTGGCTGGTGAACAGATAACTAAGTATGTTATATAGTGGAGGTATCCAAGACAAGGAACGTAACTAATGTGCTGCAGGAATCTCTTGGACCACTGCTATTTAATTTGGACATTAGTGATATAGGAAATAATTTGAAAAGAAACATTGTTTGCTGATGAGAGGCAAAATGGGTATTGTAAGACAATGTAGAGAACTTGCAGAACGATTTAAATAGGTTGATGGTATTGGAAACGATAATGGATACTAATTTAGTGTTGATAAAATCTCACCTGTTTTTGTCTTCTTTGTTTCAGTAATGCTTATCATGTCAATCTGGTGCTTATCCAATTCTGCATTAGGTAAGTTTAGTTCTGTTTCTTTTTCATTGATCTTATATTGATGGTGCCAATCTTGAACTCCGCTGATGTTGAGGTGGGATTTGTTGAGTAGCTGACTTTTCGCTGCTCACCCTATTTCCCTGAAAAAACAGAGAGGTTTGTTTAACTGGGCAGCACTCCAGTTTGCATGAAATTCTGCCATGTTGTACCATCATTTAGGATTTTGGTTTAAGCCAATAACAATACACTTTGGTTGGCTAAATCTCACATTACCAAACCATCCTTATTCATTTAGTATCCAGGTAGATACCTACTAACAGAATGCACTACGAGAAAGTGAAGATTGGACATTAGGTCAGAAGCTGTGATCATTTTCTTGCATTCCTTAAAAGGCAATGTGAAGGTCTCCTCCCAATTATCCAGCTTTGAACCTTAAGCACCCATTGCTGAGATTTATCCAAAAAATTATTAATTATATGTGTTCATGATTAAAATTTTTAATTTTACAGTCATTTATTTTATAGCTTTGCATTTTCCTCATAATTATGTACTCAACTTAATTTGATTGCTCCTTAATAGTTTCTGCAGCTGTTATGTTAGTTCTGAAGTTTTTAATTCTGTGTTACAGAATATTTTTAGAGACAAATTGTTAAACTATTGCTAGAGAGCTGTAATAGAGTCGCATTTTACTGACTACTTCTTCTCTCTTTTCCATCATATATGTGGATGATGATGATGAGGCCGAATGAACCCTTTCCACTTCTGTCTGTCTGTCTTGGGAGAGTCCGAACAATTCTGTCCAGTTTGGTGTCGCTTGTTGTGATTTGGTTTTCAGGTCCTCTTTTATTTTGTCTATCCATCTAATTCTGGGCCATCCTTTGGACGGCCCAGAATTAGATGGATAGACAAAATAAAAGAGGACCTGAAAACTTTTACCTTCCATCGTTGTATTCAGGGCTTTAGATGGTAGTCTTTCTGTTCCCATTCTGGTCACATGGCCAAACCATTGCCGTCTTCTTTCTTGGATTTTGTCTATTATTGTTATTTCTTGTTTTAGTTGTTCCCTTATATCTTCGTTTCTTAGTCGATCCAGCAGAGATACTCCAAGTAAACTTCGTAGCCAACCCATTTCAGTAACTAACAATTTTTTCTCTTCAGCCTTTTTCAGATTCCAGCATTCACTTCCATAGAGGAGTATTGGGAGGACCATTGTTTCATAGATTCTTACTTTTGTTACTTGTTTGATGTCTCTTGACTTCCATATTTTATTAAGTCATCCAAACGTTTGGGATGCTTGACTGATTCGTCTGTTTATATCTTTTGTAATTTCACCATTGTACTCAATAACTCCTCCAAGGTAGGTGAAGCTTTCTACCAGCTCTAGATTCTTACTATCAATTTCAATTTTCAGATTGGTGCTTCTTTTTCCTATTTGCATAATTTTTGCTTTTTCTATATTTATGATTAATCCAAATTTTATACACTCCTTTATTTTATCAGAAATTCGCTGTAGATTTTCTTCAGTGCTTGCAAGTAATGCAATGTCGTCTGCAAATTTTAAATTTGCCACATTTTTCCCATATATTTTGATTCCAGAGTCTACATTGTTTAAGGCTTTATTGGTTGCTTTTTCTAGTGTAAGATTGAATAGGTCTGATGAGAGATTGCATCCCTGTCTTACTCCACTTTCTGTGTGGAACCAGTTGGTTAAGGTATCCTCCATTTGTACTGCACTTTCATATTTCTCATATGGATTCTTTATTATTCTTATGGTTTCGTTGGGAATTCCAAATTCTTACATAGTTTTCCATAGTTCTCTTCTACGGATTGAATCTAATGCCTGACGAAAGTCTATGAAATTTATATATAACTTTGGTTGTACTCTAGTGTCTTTTTTATTAGCTGTCTTAAGGTGAATAGTTGATCTGTTGTGCTTCTTCCTGGTCTGAAACCGGCTTGTTCTTCTCCTAGTGCCAGTTCTATATATAGCTTAATTTGTTTTTGGAGTACTTTCATAAAAACCTTACTTGGAATACTGAGGAGGCTAATGCCTCTGTAATTATTGCATTCTGTTTTATCTCCTTTTTTGTATGTAGGAGTTATGACTGATTTGGTCCAATCAATAGGCACTGCTTCGTTTTTGTAGTTCCTTTCAAATAATGTTTTTAATGGTTCCGAAAGTTGTTCCTTTCCTGCTTTTAAGAATTCTGCATGTATTTGATCAATGCCAAGTGCTTTCCTAGTTTTCAGTTTTTCTATGCTGTGTGCAATTATTTCTTTGGTAAAGATATTTGTTTCCTCTTCCATTTCAGTGGCTGGAATCATAATATCCTGGGAGCTGTTTTTATTATATAAATCTTTGAAGTATTCTTCCCATCTGGCAATTCTTTTTGTTTTACTTTCAATTAGTTGTTCCTCTTTGTTTTTGATCATTATAATTTTTGTTGTCCGTATCTTACTAATTTGGTCTATTTGTTTATATAATCCATGAAGGTTTAATTTCTTTTGATAGCTTTTCTGCTATTTTGTATTTTTCTTCTAACGAGTTATTCTTGTCTCTTTTAACTAGTTTTCTAATTTCTGTGGTTAATCTATTATATTCATTTCTGTTATAATTCGGTTTTAGTTTCATGCTTTTCCTTTGATCGCTTAACCTTTTTACTTCATTTGAGATCCAATCCTTTTTTACTTTCTCTTTCTGTGTCACCTATTGTTTTTTCTGCTGAATTTAATATTATTTTCTTTAATTTGTAACAGTGGTGTTCAATGTTTATATTCTGTTTTGGTAGTTCCTTCAGGTTTTTATCTAGTTCTAGTTGATATTTTCTTAGAATATTGTTGTCTTGTAGTTTTTTTACATTCAGTCTTCTTTTGATTCTAAAAGTGCTTCCAGATATTAACTTTATTCGTAGGTTCGCTAATACTAGCTTATGGTCTGATCCACAATCTGCAGTTAGGATACTTGATTTCCATCTTTGGTTTACAATAATATAGTCTGTCATATTCTTGATTTGTCTGTCTGGTGATATCCATTTTCTTTGGGGTTTTGGATGTTTAAAGAGAGTGCTGATTATTGTTAGTCTATTATTCGAGCAGAAGTTTATCAGTCTTTTGCCACGTTCATTGCTTTCTCCATATCCAAACTTTCCGATTACTCTTGGCCAGGTATCTCAGTCTTTGCCTACTTTTGTGTTTAAGTCCCCCATTACAGTTAGGAGATCTTGACTTGAAATTTGCTGTACTGCTTTTTGCAAATCTATATAGAACTCCTTAATGTCTTCTTCTGATGTCAAAGTTGATGAGTATACTTGAATAATAGTTAGTGATCTGATTGATTTTTAAATCTTGCTTTAATTATCCTAGGTGAGATGGGATTGTAGGACAATAGAGAGTTTTGAGCCTTTGGTTTTAATATAAGTGCTACTCCTTCTTGGTATTTGTTGTCCTCCCTGCTTGAAGTCAAGATTTTGTACTGTCCATGGTGGAATTCTCCTTTTCCAGTCCATCTGGTTTTGCAGAGTCCAATCACTTCCCATCGATAGTTATCTAATTCATGCAGTAATATTTCCAATGCTCATTCCTGGTGAAGAGTTCTTACATTCCATGTTCCTATGCTTGTTATGTTTTTTCTGTCTATTAGGTGATGTTTTGTTCCAATAACATATTTTTTGCCTTCACTATCTTGGTTCTCTAATCGTGAGGGTGACCCTTGTTTGACCAGGTGACAGTCGAGCTGGCATGTATCTTTAGGTTGGTTAGAGTTCATTCGGTTTCATTGGTAAGTTTTTGTCAAGTGTCAACCACCACTCCTTGACCTGAATTCAGCCATTCTTTTTTAGTAGATGGTGGAAACTACAGTTTGAGAGGAGTCACACCCTCGAGTTGCTGTAATAGCATGGGAGGTGGGTGGGGGGTAAAAAGTAAGAGAGAGTAGAGGAAAAGAAGAGTAGAATACCAGTCTCCAGATATGATATACCAAGTGTATATTGTATAAAGTAAGATCAGGTCTAGCTTGAGTATCTCGGGTTTGCCATGCTCGTACCCAACAATGTGAGCCCCTGAGAGCGACTTAATTTACTGACTTTATATTATTTAAATGGTAAAGTTCATTACAGTAATGTTACAATAATGTAAACCTAAAATGTAAAATTTTGAAATGCCTTGTTTAACACTAGGATAAGCTATCATCATTTATTATATACAGAGTCTGCCAAAAAATGTATACACACTTTAGCAAAAGAAAAATCTGTATAAAAATTGTAATACTAAATTTATACAGACATCAAGGGATGAATACAGGTTACCTTTGACTTCTACAATTACATGAGGTGCTCAAAGTGGTCGCTATTAGCATCCAGACACATTATTATGGCGAACTTTGGGCCAATGTCGCCCAAGCATTATTATGCCATAATAATGCTTGGGCAGCATTTGCCAAAGTGTCCAGTGGGATTGCTTTGCATGCCATTTCAATTTCTTTTTGAAGGGCCACCAATGAAGCTGGTTTTCTATGATACACTACATCCTTTAAAGTACCCCATAGGTAGAAGTCCAAAGGTGTTAAATCAGAAGAACGTGGGGGGGGGGGGGAACTCAACTACACCTCTTTGTAATATCTATTGTCCCTGCAAACTCTCATCGAGGTAAGCTCTCACATCTCAGTAGTAGTGCGGTGGTGCGCCATCTTGTTGGAAGAGAAATTGATCATTCCCACAAAGTGAATGAATGACAGATAAAATGGATGTGTGTAGCATGTCTAGGCACACTTGAACAGTAACAGTACCTTCAAAGAAGAATGGTCCTATTAAACCCCTAGATGACAATCCACACCAGACATTGGGTCCCAGTAAATTGACTGCCTTGTCCACATGGATGCCCGGGTTTTCTGGAGCCCATGAAACACAATTATGCCAACTCACTTTTCCATTAAGCTTAAATTGTGCTTCATCAAACCAAACCATCTTCCTCACAAACTCGTCCACCATGTGTTGAAACTACTCACAATACTGCATTCTTCAATCAGGATCATTTTCATTCATTGCATGTAATAATCTTGGGATATAAACTTTCCATTTAGCTGATTTAAGAATGTGGTGTATGCTTGCACTGCAAACTTGTATCTATCTCACGTACACATTGTGTGGTAGACTTCTGTGGCGAGCGTGTAAACTGTTCCAACACCATAGCTGAGGAAGCAAGACTTGTTGCTGTGCAAGGCCTCTCGGATCTTCCATTGTGCACATCACACATGGTACCATGGTCTCAAACTTATCACAAATACGTGCAGTTGTCAGGCGTGTTTGAGGTTGTGTTGCAAACCCATGCCTCCATTGTCATTGAACTTCAACAACATTCTCAAATTTGAAATACCACTTTAAAATGATCTTGGGTTCCTCGAACGAGACAGTCGTGTCTCAGCAATTTTGTTTGACTGTCCTACTGGTCACATGTCAATGTTAGTATTCATGTGAGTAATGACATCTTTTGAGAGAACATCATACTACACATTGCTATAATTTGATCTAACTTCGACAAAAGTCCATAGATGACATCTGTTAAAGTGGTATACATTTTTTTGGTGGACTCTGTATTTATAATAATTGATAGTGATGAGGATGAAAACATATTTTCAGAATTACAGCATGGTTTCATTTACTTTTGCACCTGATAGATGAAAAATTAGAAATTTGCTTAGAAAACTTTCCAGTAAATCCAAATGTCAATAATAAGGATTTCTTAGTTCATATATGGAAGTATAGTGTTTCTGAATTACATACTTAAATCTTATTTTCAAAATGAAATGTTATCATCTAATGACTAATAGAAAAATAAATCTTTATTAGGCAAGATCTGGGTTCCAAAAGAATTACCGAAACCAAAAGTGGATGATCTAGAAGTTGAATTAGACTTAGGTGATGAATATGAGCATGCACTTGATGGGGCCAATGAATCTGAATTGGTTGATTTAGCTGGTACGTATATACTGTAATTATTTTCTTTAGCATGGAAGCAAATTTTTCCTACATTGTATCACTGACTTGGAAAAGTGAGACGACCTAATCACACTAACCATTGCTTTATTGAGAGAAGAGAGTATACATAGAATATATCCTTAAGTGAACAGTGAGGCCTCCAGAGTAGTGTCAAAAATTTTTTGGTTCCCCAAATTGATCAATTGATATTTTTATATGGTTTCAAAAACAAGTAATGCTTTTGGTGATAATGATTTTCATTGCCCATTGCAAAGTTATGATTTATGGTTGAAGCAACTAAAGCAATGAGGTTGGAATGTATTGTCCATTACTTGAGAGAGAGAGAGAGAGTGTGTGTGTGTGTGTGTGTGTTCTTCTGACTGGTTTTCTTTTGCAAGATAAAAAAAATCCCTTTCTGGATGGGGGAAATCCCACTACATATGAAACTGGCTAACACACCTTCAGTTGAAAAGACCTTATAAAGGTCCCTCATTGTTTAGATGACATTTGAACCCAGCCATTTCCAACAAAAGGTATCATTACTGACTGAGCTGTGGAGACTCCTGTTCAAAACATTTCTGGTTAGTTTGCTAAGGAATGACAAAAGTTGAAAGTTTATTTTTCACTTGGTTAGAGTATAATAAATTTAGTTTAATCCTTTATCCAAGTGTGAGCAAACAAAGTTTGCGCCTGAAAGTATCTTCAGGACTAAGGGTAAGGTGATACAACACCCGGGCAACTCGTTGCAAAGGTGTAGCAAGCTACCAACACTCCTGTCCCAGTATCTCCATTAATGCAAAACACATCTCCTTGCGGATATGTCTAATGTTATGCATTAAGGGAAGTGCCACTACCCAGACTAGTTTCGACCTTTATTGAGGTCTCTTCAGTGGGAGCCAGGCCCAAGCTGAGATACCAGGCAGAAGCATTCGCAGGTCATCTCTACCTATAGGAGTTGCCAAATGGTGTGCCACCCTTTTTTAATAAATTACTCTGGATTTAGAGACAGATGTTGAAAGTTTATTTTTCACTTGGTTAGAGTATGATAAATTTAGTTTAATCCTTTATCCAAGTGTGAGCAAACAAAGTTTGCACCTGAAAGTATCTTCAGGACTAAGGGTAAGGTGATACAACACCCGGGCAACTCGTTGCAAAGGTGTAGACATATCCGCAAGGAGATGTGTTTTGCATTAATGGAGATACTGGGACAGGAGTGTTGGTAGCTTGCTACACCTTTGCAACGAGTTGCCCGGGTGTTGTATCACCTTACCCTTAGTCCTGAAGATACTTTCAGGCGCAAACTTTGTTTGCTCACACTTGGATAAAGGATTAAACTAAATTTATTATAAGGAATGACAGTGGCCTTATCTTATTTTATTTTATCCATGAAGTATTGAAATCTCTTCTATTTCAGGGATCCAAGGCTGAAATAGTTTTAAAAAGGTACCATGTTTGGTTTCCAGCAGGTTCCCCAAATTATTTTTAACCTGCTTTGCTTTCTATATAAATTTGTTATAGGTTTACAATCTTTTTTTGCATAGTAAACAAAGAAATATGATAGTTTGAAGAAATTTTCAAGCAGAAACATCATTTTTGTATGGGTTATTTGTTTCATTGTAAATTTGACAAATTACAAGTCAGTAGATGTTACAATTTCATCCACAACATTGTTTTTAAAACTTCACCAGCCATTTTCCTATGAGACCTGCTTCATGTAAAAGGATTTAAGGTGTGAATCTTTTCTTAATAGTGTCAAAATAAACTGTTAAGAAAAGTTTTAGAACAAAAGTGAAATGCAGATGCCAGGAAATTGTAGTGAATAATTATGTTTAGTTTTGTACAGTGAGAACTCAATTTCAACTTTTGAACATAAAATTGATTAATTGCAACCATTTTTTTTTCTCTTTTTCTTATAATACCATTTAACTATTTTAGTTATTGGTTTTTCTTCTCATCACTGGATATGCATATTTCTGTTCCTAAAGAGTACTAATGCTGCATTTCAGGGATGTTGCATGTAGGTATTTTTTCCTGTATTTGTTTTCTTTCTTTGTTTTGCATATGCGGGCTTGAAATGGAGATTAATACATCAAGAAATAGAAGAGTTGTGTTGTCTTCTATTATAAGAATGAAACAAATTCAGGATACACACTGTTTAAATAGGAGGTAAACTTATAATGTTCTTTCTTTAATAGATCCTGACCAAATGAGGAAAATGTCATTACTTGACATTTTCGTTGTTTGGCCTCATTTAATTTGCCTTCTGAGGTCCAGCTTTCAAAGATTTCCACCACTTGATGAGCATTGAGGTTCATTAGTCTTCTCTTTTATTTATATATTTGATTGTCCAAGTTTTTACTTTATGCTGAAAGAGTCTAATAATGTTCACCAGGAATTGCTCGTGATAGCAACATAGGTTTATCCCTGGCTGTATATATGAACATGCTAACCACATCCAGACTAGATAATAAGTCTGAGAATTAACATACATTTTTTTCTATAAAAACCTCTGGAATTTTTTATTTAAGTCTACTTTGTGGACTTACAGCACTAATAGTTTGAATAAGTATCTTGGTTCTCATGCTAAAAAAAAAAAGGGGGGGGGGAGAGGAAATAAGGTCTTCATTGAGGAAGCAGAAGGATGACAGCAGTTTAGCAGCAGCTCTCTAACATTAGTAATTAGTAGTAATATTGTGATAGTACTCAAATTTTTTTCAGAGAATTTACATTCTGAATAATTAAAACTGTATCAGCCAGTAGCTGTTTCTAGTGTGCCTTTCTACATATTTGTTGTTTTTGTTTTTTTAACAATTTTTTCACTTTTTGGATGAAATACTTTGAAAAAAAAAAATACTGATCGGAAATGGTTGAATGAATGTGCAACTGCATGCAATGGTGTCTGCAGCATTTTTTTCTTTTTATTTGGTCTAGTTTTGCAAAAATTCAGAATATGTCAAACAGTAAGAAACTGCTGTATTTCAAATTTAATGAGATGGCTGAATGATGAACAGAGAGAGGATTCCAAATTTGCTTGAAATTAATTTCAAGCAAATTTGGAATCCTCAAAGCAACTTATAGAGATGTCTGCAGTGGAAATGATTCTCTAGCACCAACACACAATCCACTTTAGTCCCATTGGTCTGAAATTTTCAGCAGGAGCATAACTGACATAAGGAAAAGTTATATTCCAAATTTGGTCAATCATTCGAGTGATGCAACTTGTGCTGGAGGAGATAGGGACCTGTATCCTCCCCATCCTTTCATTGAAGTCTAAATAGAATGAATTTCCCAGGAGACATTCTGCAATGGCAAACAACTGTATTCCAAATTTGATCAAAATAGGTTGAAGGGCATTCCCCCCCCCCACAGTTGGACCAGAATTCTCAGGATTGTAATTGCCAAGGAAGTTATCCTTTATTTTGGTTCAATTAGGCTGAATTTCTCAGGTGATTTTAAAAAAAAATAGGAAATCTATATTCGAAATTGGTTGAATGATGTGACCTATAAAGGTGTCTCAGGAGATGGAGAAGATAATACTTTGGGGGGAAATTTTTACTGTTTTCAAAATGCTAGTTTTATTAACCGGATTTAAGATCACAAACTTGACTGGCTATGTCTTATTAGCTACTTCTATTAAATGAATATTGCTAGCCAATAATATTCAACTTAGAATTTTAGTTATGGTATGTAGATGTTAGTCCTAATGATTCTTGTGATAAGAATTATATTGCTATGACTTTTGATATAGGGACACCTATCATGTAGATCTTTAATGTACATGATAGGTGTTAGTTCTATATGCCTCACTACATTGTTATCATTCCTCTTGTATGTGTACATGATTTCTTGCATAAGTAAAACTTATCTTGGCCATAAGAGTAACACTTTGACAGTACAATAAATTGTAAAATTCCTTGAATGCAAAAGAAAAAGATTTAAGTTTCACACAAATTTCGCTGCTTAAATGCCAATAAGTGTTTTCCAATTTTCATTACAAAGGAATTAAAAATACTCTTTTACAAGTGAAACTTCATTATAGAACTTTCTGAAATTCCCAAAATGAACAAATTTATTTTATATGAAAGAGTACCTCGTGTCTTGCCAGTGCAGCGCTGTCGATTGCTGACAAACTCACACAGTGTCACAGCTGTAAAATTGATGTTGCAGATTAAAAAAAAGAAGAAAAAAAAAGGTATATTGTTTGGGTTCTGTTGACACTGGCTACACAGTTCTTGTGCAAAAATAGATGAATTGGTGCACAAGCTATTTATCGACCTCAACCAGTCCTTTTTCTGTTTGCTGTGCCTCCCTTCTGTAAAACAGCTCCTGAACTTAGGCAAACAAGTTGAAAACCTTGAATAGCATGTCAGTACTATGAACGAAACTTTTTCCTCCAAAATGCAAGCACTAGAACTAATTGACGATCAGCAACACAACTCAAGTTCACCCTTGCTTGCAAATGAACTCTGCAGCCTAATTGCATCAAGAGTACATAACTGAATGGAGACCAAAAACAAAAATCCATTGCTGTTATTTTGAACTTTCTGACAAAAATAGAAAATCACTAAAAGTAGACATCATAAAATTAGGAGAAGATGCAACTTGAATTTTAAAAATATCATCATGTGCCATCGTTTTGGACACATCAATAAAAGAAAGTATGTAACAAACTTTCCACGCTTCATAAAAGTGACTTATGACACGCTGGCATGCACATCTAAATTAATAACAGTGATCAACAACAAGTTCAAGAACACTTACCCCCACCCCCCAATCGCGCATATGTGCTTGACCAGATCTAACATTTATCCAGAGAGAACAAAGTCATCTTCAAAAACAATTAGTTCGATCATAAACAACAAACAAGCTAAATTAGTACAAAAATCAAGCAACGGCACTGGTTGCCAGCAGTGTGAGGACCTCAGTAAGAAAAGGGTATATGTGGAACTACAAGGGGCGGGGTGATTATGAACAGCTCAGGAGACTGCTTGCAGGTGTAGCATGGAATGAGGAGTTTGTTGGAAAGGAGATCAATGCAGCTTGGGGGATTTTCAAGAACTACCTAGTAGATGCAATGTCTAAATGTATTCCAAGGGTGAGAAGATTAAATAAGGTAGTGTGAAATGGATGAATAGAGAGATTAAGCATGCAATACAGAATAAAAGGGCATTATGGAGGCAGTATAAGAGAAGTGGAAATAACCAATTCCATGAAGACTGCAAAGACCAGCAAGGTGGGTGACTTGGTTGGTGAGGGTAGCTAAAGTGAGGTATGAACAGTTAGCTAGTGAAGCCAAAAAAGAATCCTAAGGAGTTCTTTCAATATGTTGCCAGCAAAAGAAAGAATGATTATGGAAGGATGACATTGTTTGGAGAAAATGGTATAAAGACAGCTGTTGCAGAAGATGTGGCAGAAATATTCAATGTGCAGTTCATAAAGGTCTTTCAATCTTGTGAATGTGACTTCATGGAGAGATTGAGAGCAGTTGATGATGGGGAGGAGAGACTGACTGTAAGTGAGCAAGAGGTGTATGGGGAGTTGAGCAAAGTAGATGTGAATAAGGCTGTGGGACTTGATAATATATCACCATGTATTCTGAAGGAATGTGTCAGGGAGTTGATGCCAGCCTTCATATATTTTTTAAATACAAGTCTTGCACTCAGTCAAGTTCCTAAGGAGTGGAAGGATGGCAAGATTGTGCCACTTCATAAAGGAGGTGATAGAACTCAAGCATCAAATTATAGGCCTATCTGTGTGTCAGGTGTTGTGGTTAAGTTGTTGGAGAAGCTTGTGAGAATTAAGATCCAGAATTGGGTTGACAACAATGGTATTATCTTTGATGGACAGCATGGATTTGCTAAAGGGAGATCATGTTTTAGTAATCTACTTACTTATTGCAATAAGATGACTGCTTCCTTGGACAGAGAGGGATACACAGTAATATACTTAGATTTCACAAAGGCTTTTGATAGATTACCACGATGAGTTGACAGTCAAACTAGAGCAGATGGGGTTGGATATTAGATTGGAGACTGGCTACCTGATAGGTATCAACAAGTTGTGTATGAGGGAGCAATATCCAGGAAAAGGAAAGTTACTAGTTGTGTGCCTCAGGGGTCTGTTTTAGGGTCATTACTGTTTAACTTGTATATTAATGATATTGGTAAAGATTTGGATGGAGATATTCAGTTGTTTGCAGATGATGCAAAGTTCGGACGTACCAGGAAGAGTAGAGAAGATGTTGTTGCCTTAGAAGAAGACTTGAATAAATTTAGTGATTGGGCACAGGAATGTGAGTGCAATGTTGCAAAATGTAAGGTTTTAAAATTTGGAAAACAAAGATGGGATGCAGAATTTAGGCTTGGTGAAGATATATTGTTGGAGGTGGAGGAAATAATAGATCTGGGGGTGATAGTGGATAAGGATCTGAAATTTAGGGGACACATAGCCAAAATTGTGAAGACAACACAAAGGCTTCTGGGAATGATGTGGAGAACACTGACTTGTAGAAGTATGGAGATTCCTGTTCCATTGTATAAGGCTTTGATTAGACCACATGGACTATTATGCCCAGATTTGGTCACCTGGTTTTCAGAAGGATGAAGAGATGTCAGAAAGGAACCAGAGTTGACTGACTAAGGTAATTTCTAACCTCTGGAATGTCGAGTATGAGGTAAGATTGAAGATGCAACTTGCAGAGGCTGGTGGACAGGAGGAAGAGGGGAGATATGATAGAGACCTACAAGTTAGTAAGGAGTTGTCATGGGATCAATGCTGGAGAGGTTCTCCAGAAAATAGTGGGAGATCAGGGGAGAACCAGAGGTCATCCCTGGAAACTGTATGAAGAGGGTGTGAGTAGGGGAGTGAGAGACAGGTTTTTTTCATGCAGAGTTGTGAATGATTGGAATGCCTTGCCTGAGAGTATGATGTCCGCAGAGAATTTGAGTGTGTTTAAAGTATGGTATGATGAGCTGTGTGTATGATAAAAGGAACTCCCAGATGAGTCTTTGACTCCACAGGGTCTTGGGTAATTATAATAATAATAATGAAAAAGTATTTTTTTTGCAATCAAAGAATGGCTTAATAGACTTAAATTTCTGTGATATTTACAAATGATATCTGTTACAGTTAGCATTCATTTGTTAAGCAGATTATAATCATTTGCTTTAATTTTTGAAGTTCAGTATTATTACATTCATTTCCTTACATATTTCATATAGCATAATATTTAATTGTGCACTTTTTTTATAGCTATATTGGGACTGCATAGCATGCTGAACCAAGACCAGTATCATGCTTCAATTTTGAATAAAGGACAGAAATTAGGAGACAGGTTTGAAAGTACATGGCTGAACAATAATTGCTATTATTTTAATATATGATTTTTTAAAAGGGTTTCAGAAAACTTAAGTTCAGTAAACTTTGGCCATAATATCTTACAAAGATGTTTAAATTTAATAGCTTGGTGAAGGAAAATAGTTATGGTCTACAAGATGCAATATTTTCATTCATGCTATGTTAAAGACAAACTATATCCAAATTTTTAATGCAGTTTTATGCAAATTACCAATATTTCAGATCATTCAACTTTGCATGTAAACTCACCTTATATCCTTCTCAGATGTTTGTATAATTAAGATGTTAAACATCTATTACAGTCCACCCTAGTGAAGCATTTTTAAAGGCAGAATTAGATACCTGAAGGAAGAATGTCATAAAAAAAATGTTTTTAAATGATTATTAGATAAACTACATATTGTATTAAGAGTTTCCTCAGTACAGGGACAGAATTATTATCCTGAATGATGTTGTGTATCTAACTTTATGAAACAAAATGCAGCCATTTTAAAGCCTCACTGTATTACAATGATATTCCAACTCCTTTATTAGGTGGTAGATTGTTTTCATTTCCTAATGTGAATGTAGCCAATACTCCTAAGCTGTATATGTGCACACCAGACAAAAAAGGGAGTCCATATGCCTAGTGACTTGACATTTCAAAGGCATTTGATTGAGTTTGGTACAGGATTCTACTTATCAAACTTCCATCCTATGGTCTGCAATTGGATCACCAACTTTCTCACTGGTCACTCAATACATGGTGGATGGTTTGCTCTCCTCAGACTTCTCCACCAATGCATGAGTACTCCAGGGGGTCTGTTCTTTCACCCACTCTCTTCCACTTGTATATAAATCACCTGGTCTCACAAACTTCCAATCCTGTCCATAACTTTGCCAGTGAAGTATACACTCCATGTCTCTTTTTCATTGAACAAACCTTGTAGTGCTCAAGTATTAGAATCCTCAAGATCTACTATTACCAGGGACCTGAACTCAGATCTCCTAGCCATATCCCAGTGGAGCAAAGACAACTTTGTAAATTTCAATGTTACCAAAAGTCAGTTCTGTGTGATCTCTCAAAAGAAAGAGCTCACATCCACCCCCCCCCTTATCTCAATAATACTGAGATATCCAAACACCATCAGATTTCTCTTCTTGGACTGACCTGCACCTCCGATCTTTCCTGACAACCACATTTCAATTATAGCTTCTGCAGCTGCCAAAAACATGGTGTACTTTTTTTGCACAAGACACTACTTAATGATTCCTCTTTCACAGATGTTCAGTTTCTGCCTTGTGCCTCTTCTATAAATACTTTTGTGGACAGTGCTCTACTTAATTGGCTGCTATTATTCCTCCACCCTCCTCCAAAATCATTAAAACAAGGGCCACTGCTAACTAACCAACACTCTTTTACAGTCCATCTGGAAACTCACCGAACCAACTTCACTCTTCCCTCTTTCATTCCATCCACTTCTGTCCTTTGGAACAGTCTCCCCCACTTTGCTTCCCCAAAGATTACAACCTTCAACTGTTCAAGCTAAATGTGAACAGATTCGTCCTTTCTTCTATTCCTTTTGCCCACATGAGGCACTAATATGCTATAGGTCTTGTGGCCTTTCATGTGTATATCAGATATAAAAAATAAATAAATAAACCTGATATTAAAATTCGATATGTTAATCTTAGCTCTTTACTTATACAGTTGATATTATATGTTAAATAAATCTGGTATAAGTTTTCAGAATTCTCTAACTAAAGTAATAACTTTGTCATAAATTTGGTATGAAAATCAATAATAAAAAAAGACTTTGAAAATAGGCAGTAATATTGAAAACATCAGCTGCCTTCTGAATGGAGAACATATAAAACACGTAAAACATTTCAACTATTTAGGCAAACTATTTATTATTTATTTATTTATTATTATTATTATTGCACCCTCCATGGAGTCGGCAGGCTCATCATGGGAAGTTCATTTAACTGTCAATGTATTTATCATACCGACTCTTAAAATCATTAATGTTCCTTGCATTAACAACACATTTTGGTAATGCATTTCATTCACCAACAGTTCTTCTAAATAATCTACTCCTCATGCCTCTATTCACCATATTCTTACATAACTTCCAAGAAGTTATGTAAGAATGGTTTTTCCTCTCTCACCTTCTACTTTCTTTATAAACATCTGAATTAATCCGATAAAATCCTCTCACTAACTTAAACGTCTATCATATAATCTCTTTTTCTCCTATCTGCTAAACTCTGCAATCCACATTTCTTCAACCTCTCTCTCTCTCTCTCCATAGCCAGCATTCCAAAGTCCTGATATTGTCTTAGTCACTCATCTCTGGACCCTCTCCAATGTTTCCACATCACAATGAAAACCAGATAACCATATATGAGCACAATTGTCCTAGTGTGGTCTGACCAGTGCTTTATACAGTGGCACACTATGATAAGAGTACTTCTTATAGCAGCACTACCATGTGGAGACTTTGCAACACTAGCAATGTGCCCTCTAAACTTCAGTCTACTGTCAACCATCACTCTCAAATCTTATCCACTTCCTATATCGATGGTGCAGTTTGGCACCATTGATATAGTAACAGCCTTATATTTCTGCACTCCAAAATGCAACACCTTGCACTTATTAATATTAAAACTATAACTCCATTCCTTTGTCCAAGTCAAAAGTCTATTCGGATCTTCTTGAAGGGAATTAACATCAGCAGTGCTACTTATAATTCTCCCCAATTTTGCATCATCAGCAAACAACTGAAGAGCTCAGTCAAACCACATGATATATTGTTTACAAGCAAGTTACACAGCAGTGTCCCAAGAACAGAACTGTGGGAGATGCCGCTGGTTACCCTCCTTTTTTTTTTTTTTTTTGAGACACCGCTCCACCATACACATCCTGCTGGTATTGTTCAGAGCCAACCTCTGATCCACCTAACCAATATACTATCTATTCCTATCCTCTGCAGCTTGTTCACCAACTTATCATGTGGTAATCTAGTAAACACTTGCAAAGTCCAAGAATATCACTGTATGTGATTCTCTCTTATCTAACACACCCTATCCTTTACAAATCTATGCTAACCATAATAAAGAATGCTATGCCCGTCAACTCAATCCTGTATTCTATTTCTAACCAATCTCTTCAACATCTAGACTACAACCACAGTTTTGCAGACTGATCTATAATTGGAAACATCTGTCCTAGAACTATGCTTGTAGAGTTGTGCTATTTTGCCTTTTTTCCACTCCTTAGGAACCCTACCCATTTCAAGACTTTCATTAAATAACCAGGTGAAGGGCATAGGCAACTGTGGTTGGCTATGCCTCCCTTCTATACATTGCACCACATAATTCACACCAGAATCATATACGCTGATAAAGTGCTTGTTTAATAACTCCACTATATCCTTTGCAACTGTTATTCAGCTGCCATGACTATCCACTAGTGTCAACCTGCCATAATTATTCTTTCTCTTGCTTGCCATATAGCAGAAAAATTCCCTTGAGTTAACCTTGGCCTGACTAGCCAGTCTCCTCTCATACTGCACCTTTTCTTTCTTTACCATGCTCATCACCTTTCTAGCCTGCACTTTATACTCTTCATGGATATGATCACCACCAACTGTCTTGTACCTCTTCCATAGCCTTTTCTTTTCCAGCACAGTTTGCTTAATTTCACGGTTCATCCATTTCACTCCTACTCTATTTACTCTTAACCCTTGGTATGCAGTTGTACGTTGCTCGATGAGGTGTGCATAGATTGTGAAAATACTGATTGTGAAATGTTTAGGCAAATTAGTTGGCCACATAAAAAAGATCCTGATGGGAGACTTTAATCACAGAAATATAAAATGGAAGGATGAAACAGTGTATAAGAACAAGACAGTGAACTTGTTGAATTTTTGAGCGATAACTGTCTTAAGCAGCATGTCACAGAAGCAACTCGAAATTTTAGTGTTGGATTTGGTGATATTTCACAAGATATGGTTGTTAATGAGGTATTAACACTGCTGCTGGTTGGTGAAAATAATCATGAGGTACTTGTTTGTGAAATGGTGAAACAACAAAAGGCTACTGTAAAAAATGGATATATGTAAAAGTATAAGGTGGATGATTATAGGAAGCTCTGCAATCAACTGGCATCAATACATTGGGTAGATGAGGTGTGCATAAAAATTCATAAGGCAGTTGACTGCAGAGCTTCCTATAATCACTCACCTTATACTTCCGCATATATCCATTTTTTGCAGTAGCCTTTTGTTGTTTCACCATTTCACAAACAAGTACCTCATGATTATTTTCACCAACCAGCAGCAGTGTTAATACCTCATTAACAACCATATCTTGTGAAATATCACCAAATCCAACACTAAAACTTTGAGTTGCTTCTGTGACATGCTGCTTAACCTTCCAGAGGTCGCGTGCAGACTCCCAGTCCGCACATTTGCTTTTTTGCGTATATTTCTAAAGCGGCTGGTTAAATCCAGTTGTGCGTTTATGTAGCTTCATATATAGGGAAGACATATGTTAGTGTAGAATATTACGTTGATGCGATAACAACTGTTCCCACTGAGACATTGCGCAGTCACAGATCCCATGCAATCCTTAGTGTTATAAGAATAAGCAGTTATCAAAATTGAATGATATAATCACGTAATCACAAGAAAGATATTTATTTAACCAAATATTTCGGTCTGGAAATAGCAGACCATCGTCGGTGGTATTACAAGAACAGTTTAAAAAAATATACAAGCTAGAATACTAACAATAGATCGTTGAAATTAGAACATGCCGCATGATGTTATATCACTAAGTCTTATGTCATTCAGTCTTATGTCGCAAGTATCCTTAAAACAACAAATAGTTATCAAAATTTTTAAAATTGGTAAGTACTTGTAAATTATTTATATTTTTACATACAGGCTTATATATTTACACAGGAAATATATTTTTTATACACATATATATCTATTTTATATATGTTTATATATAATTGCAATATGGTAAATTATATTCTCTTTAAGTAAAATAAAATGGGTGATTATGAGAAGGAGCAAGAACGATTACAGAAGCTGATGAATGAATGCTTCGCTAATGACAAGGATGATGTTTCAGACAATGATGTTAGTTCAGAGGAGGAAGACAATGTGGAAGAAATGAGTGGCAGCGAAACCGAGCAAGAAGATGATGGGGTGTCATTAGAAGTAGCCGAAGATAACCCAGAGAGTTTGGAGGATAGATTCTATCAGGGAAAAGACGGAACTTTATGGAGAGCAATACCATGAACTAACAAACGTATTAGGAATGAGAGATACAATACAATCAAAGAATTATCTGACCCTAAAAACGACACTCAAAATTTGCAGTCACCTTTTGATATTTGGAATTATTTTATAGGCAATTCTATTTTATCGATTATTTTGGAAAACACAAACAAGCATATTGAAAGTTTAGCTAGTAATTACACTCGAGAACGAAATGCCAAGTTTACAACTCTGAATGAAATACAGGCTTTAGTTGAACTTCTATATATATTGCTGGTACATATAAAGCAAACCTTTGAATTTAGAAGATCTTTTTGGAAGTAATGGTAAAGGCATTGAAATATTTTGACTAACAATGTCGGTGAGGTGATTCAAATTCCTTTTGAGGTATTTGAGATTTGATGATAAAGAGTACACGTGAAGACAGAAAAAAGCTAGACAAATTGGCAGCTATTTGTGAAGTTTTTGATCTATTTGTTACAAAGTGCAAAAATGGATACAATCTAGGTGCATTCGCTACAATCGATGAAAAGCTGGAAGGTTTTCGAGGAAAACGTTCATTTCGTCAATACATACCAAGTAAACCAAATAAATACGGTATTAAACTTTTTGCATTATGTGATGCTAGAATGTACTGTACGGCTAATCTTGAGGTATATGTTGGACGACAACCGGAAGGGCCATACTTCATGAGCAATTCGCCAGGTGACGTTGTTGAGAGACTAGTAGAATCAATCAAAAATTCTGGGAGAAATATTACTTTAGATACTTGGTTCACTTCTTTTCCTTTGATTGAAAATTTGCTAAAGAAATATAGACTTACTGTAATAGGAACAGTTCGAAAAAATAAAAGAGAACTACCTCCTGAATTAGTGCAAACAAATTGTCCTATAAAATCGAGTATGTTTGCTTTCAAAGATAAATGCACACTTGTATCATACTGTCCAAAAAAAAAAAAAGAAATTTGTTTTGTTAGCATCAAGTTTGCATGACGATAATGCCATTGATACAGAGAGTGGAGCTTTATACAAACCTGAAATTCTGACTACCTATAACCATACAAAAGGAGGAGTAGATGTTGTGGATCAGTTGTGTTCAACCTACAATTGTGCTAGATCAACAAGAAGATGGCCTATGGTAGTTTTTTACTCTTGCATCAACATTGCTGGAATTAATTCTCAAGTTATTTACCATGTGAATAACATTGACAAAAAAAATATTGCGACATAAATTTCTGCAAGATCTTGGATTCTCTCTACTAGAAGTACATTTGCAAAAAAGGGTATCAATTCAAAGTTTGCCAAGAAATATAAAACTAAGACTCGCAAAAATTTGTGGATCACTCGAGAACAGAATTGAGAATGAAACTGCAGTTGCACATCCAGAAAAAGGAAGATGCTATTATTGTGATAGAAAAAAAAAAATCATGCATCTAAATATTATTGTAAGAGATGTTACAAATTTATGTCTTGAACATGCTATAATCATGTGCAATGAATGTGTAGAACTTAAGTAAAAGAATGTTAATCCAGTTCTACACATTTATTGCACATGTAGCATATGCAGTTCTATTTCTAAGATATTTGATTATTTTTTTTTATCTTGTTTTCTCTTACAAATATGTTGTAATTTGAATAAATAATCTTTTTTCTACAATATTCTTATTTATTATTATTCAAAACACCTTCAATTTTTTTTAAAAATGAGTGCATAATGACAGTCCGTGCGCTTCCATTTCTAACCCCCTACATCACATCCTCCTCAGACAGCCAAGTTTCACTTATTCCAATTATCTCTGGGCATACTATCTCAATCAATGCAACAAACTCCACTCTCTTGTTTGGAATACTCCTTACATTTGTGTACAAACATAATCCCTTGATGCCATTCTACCAGCTTCAACATTCTCTATTCTGGCTCCTATACCACGCCTCCCTCTTTGGTCTAACCACTGTTGTTTCCCTGATCCTGTCTCTGTTTTCCATTCCTACCTGTGTCATCCATCACATTGTGCTGCTGCAACCACATCTTCAACCTCATGTCCATCTTCCTCTTACAATCCATTTAGCTTGCCCTTCTTCAAAGAAGGTTCCAATCATTTACTACATTAACAAAACAGTAACCTTTCTAAATGCCCAACACCAAACCCATTCAAATGCAATCCATCAACTTTAAACCATTCCAAGTTTCCTTCAAATTTGCTACACAGATTTGCAATTTGTGAACTCCCTTTTCCTCAACAACTGACAGCCATCTTACTATTCATTATCTCTACTCTCCTTCTCAATTCACTATTGTCATATCTGGGCAACATGCCTACGACTTTTCCAACAACACTATTATTCTTTACCTGCCATAATAAACTTCCTCAAGTCTCTATCAACATTCTTTTCCCCCCCAGCTAAGTCATTTGTTCCCACAACTACCACTAATTTTGATGCTTGATCTTTCCTTTTCTACAATGCATCAGTTATTTGCTTCATTGTTACACCAGAAAAGCATGTTTTGTGCACTTTATTAGTCATTGCACTTCTAATAATTGAGTCCTCATACAACGATATATAACTATCCTTCAATTTCTTCTTCTAACATTCCTCCTTCTCATTCTGATCTGCCAATCTCTTCATCATCGTCAAATTCCTGCCATGTATCCTCAAGGGGTGTACATGATATGATAGTACTACATGAAAAATTTACATCATTACTAACTTTCTATCTACAATTTTCCTCCTATTTAGTCTATTACCTGTCAAGACTCCAACTCTTATATTTCTATCATCTAAGGCACTTTTTATTGTATCAATCCACCTATATCTTGGTCTTCCTCTGGGTCTTTTTCCTGCCAGCCTAGCAGAGAACACTTGTTTTGCTGAGATTAGCTCTGCTAATGCATTCCTGGATACTGACAATGTCAAGTTCTTTCCTAATATCCTTGTTTTGATATGATATCCATTGATGCCATCTGTTCATCCCCCTAATCTTTCTTGGGACCCTCATATCTGTGGTCTCTAGTCTTTTGTCAAGTGTTTGACTTCTGACCCAGCTCTCAGATCATCCCTAAGTTAAAATTGGTTTGAACACTGTTTTGTATACAACTAATTTAGTGTTTTGACTAATTTCTCTCTTATTCCATATAAATTTATTTAGTTGACTTCCTACCATACCAGCTTTGTTGATTCTGTTGTCTATTTCCATGTTTAATTTACCATCTTCACTAAAAATCATGGCTAAGTAGCTGAAATGTTTTACTTGTTCCACAGGTTCTCCATTCACAACACAGTTGACATTTTCAATGATTCTGCCTATTTTCGTTGTCTTTGTCTTTTTATTGCTCACCTTCATACCATATCTATTACAACAGTTATTGAATTTAGTCAGAGAATCTTGCAGACTTGTAGCGGATTTATTTAGAAGTATAACATCATCCGCATAAACCAAAGAGCTGACATTAACATCTCCAATTTTGATATCATGTTTAATACCACTTTAATTGATAATGTGAGCCATATAGATAATGAATAACAGAGCGGATAATGTAGATCCTTGTCTCACACCAGATTTAACATTAAACCACCTTCTTGTACTTCCTTCAGTTCTAACTGCTGACTTACAACTCAAATAAAGACTAAGTATTGTTTGATATAATGCCCGATCTGTTCTGTAGATGCTTAGTATCCCCTTCCAGATATTTCATTTCGCTTTTCATTGTCACTAACTTGTGTCAGCTCTTCTACTATGATCCCGACCCCTGTTCCCATTTCTAATCGCTGTAATCTATCAAGACACTTTTCATATACATTAATACTTTCCTTTTTCTCATTTATCCAAACAGTCCAAAACACAAAAAAAGCATATCTTTTGCATTTTTTGGTGCACACATATAGCAATTTTCACAATGCATCCACTGCAAAAAAATCCAAGCCAGAGCTAGATATTCATACTGAAGCTTTCTTTGCCACTGACAAGCGTTTTTTTATGGATGTCATTTTCAAAAGCATTACAAACAAGTTGCAATATACAATATAAACAACAGAAAATTCCAACAACAACACAACTAGAGGACACTTGTATCCAAACTGAAAAATGCAACATAGTTTTCAATAAAAAGCCTAATTTAAAAAACCTTTTTTTTTTTTTTTTTTTTTTTTGCATAGCTCAATTCTATGTTCACTTTCACCATTTAGTGAAGATGGCAAACAAAATATGGGAATAGACAACAAAATAATTAAAGCTGGTATGGTGTGGAGTTAACTGAAGGAATTTATATGGAATAGGGGAGAAATTAGTCAAAGCGCCAAACTAGCTGTACAAGATAGTGTTCCAAACAATTTTAACGTGTTCTGAACTGAAACAGTTAAGGACTAAAGATATGAGAGTTTCTGAGAAAAATTAGGAGAGTGAACAGATGGAATCAGTGACATAATCATATTATAAATGAAGATATTAGGAAGGAACTTGCCATTTCCTAGCCTTCAGGAATGTGAATCTTGGATAATAGTCACAAGAATGGTAGATAAAGGGTTAGGCAAAACAAGTGTTTGATGTCAAGATAGTAGGAAAAAAACACAGAAGAAAACCAAGATCTATGTGGATTGTTGCAGTTAAAAGTGCCTTAGAAGACCAAAATATAAGATCTAAAAGTACTGAAATCCTAACAATTAAGACTGATTTGGAGGAAAATTGTCATTAGGACATAGAAATGATATAATCTTTCATGTAGTGTTATCATCGTATCCTGCATCCATTGACTACATATCAAGAATTTGATTATTGAAGTCAATATTTCATTAAACAGAATTTAAAATTACCATATTTTCTATTAGTGTTAGTGAAGAGAAACTGTTTTTACAGAAAATAATTTTAAGACTAATATGAAAAGAATTTCGCATTTTTTCTCCTTTTTTTATTTCGAATTAATTAATACACTGGTGTCCAAAAGCTAAGGAAAAACTGCATTTTTACCTGTATATGAAAAATTTTCATAACTACAGAAAAATGCGGACATAAATTTATTGCCAGCATACTAATAAATTATATTACACGAAAAATGTGTTATAAATTTAATACAAATTAAATTGCACTACGCTTTTGGCAAAAGTTACAAATTTAGTTAGGGAATTACAGAAAACTATGTAGAGATATATTTCAGTATGGAATATGTCCACCCTATGCAGCTATAATAATGTAATGCCATGCTTAGAGCCAACAGATTCAGGAGCTCTTGAGGCAAATGACCCACTCCTCCTTCAGAGCAAGTATAAGCCCTTGTTTGTTTTCTAGAGGGGGGGGGGGATTTCGAGCAGCAGTGAGTCTTCCCATTGCATCTCAAACATTTTCTATAGGGTTGAGATCTGGGGAACATGCTGACCCCTCAATTCAGTTAATATCCTTGGTCTCCAAAAGTATTTCCACTACTCATGTACGATGTGGTGTGGCATTGCCATCCATAAAATTGAATTCTTTGCCTGCAGCACCATGGAACATTCGAACATGGCGTTGTAAACTTCGTTGCAATATCGTTCACCAGTCATAGTCCCTTTTTCCAGCACTTGTAGTTCAGTGCGTCCATTCAGCATAATGCCTCCCTACACCATAGCCTTTCAAGAACATTCAAACATCCTTGCAATGGCAAGCCGTATCACTTTCATGCCAGATCAAGTGTCATCTAGAATCGGAAGAAAGACTAAAAGACTCTCTTCTATAAAGAGTACATTAGCCCATTAGCATCTTTTTTAAGTTTTTATGGATACAACATGCTGAAAACATGCTCTATGATGAGCTGCAGATAAAGGTATGCTGACCACAGGCCTTCAGGTGTATATTCCAACTTGTCATAGACGTCTTGCCACAGTTTAAGATATTATTATTAAAAGAGACCTGCAGGGAGTCAGAGACTTATCAAGGGAAACCACATACTACACACACCAGCTATCATACTTATTCTTGAATTCATTCACACTGCTTGCACTCACAACATCCAAAGGTAATCTGTTCCAATCACCACCCTCTGAGAGAAAAATCTAGCCTTTATTTTCAGCTTCCAAGGATGCCCTCTCGTTCTTTCCTCACCCTCCATAAATTGAAAAATTCCATCAATTGAAATCCTGTATGACCCTTTCAGAGGTTTATAAGTCTCATTCATGTCACCCCTCTTTTTTCTGTTTGCTAGTGTCTGCAGTCTACAAATTCTCAATCTGTCTTCATAATCAGTATTCCACAATCCTGATATCACTCTCCTTTGCACTCTTTTCAATATATCAGAATCGCGATGGAAACCAGGAGACCAGATCTGCGCACATTAGTCCATGTGTGGTCTTATCAAGGCCTTGTAAAAAGGCAAAATGGCCTTCCCTTTTGAACATTTGTTTCATCATTGCAATTATCTTTTGAGTTGTATTTGCAATCTTTGCCACATAGCCCCTGAAATTTAACTTCCTATCTATTTACACTCCAAGATCCCTAGCATCATCAGTTTCTTCTAGCCTAATCCCACCAATATAATATGACATTAGATATCTATTTACACTGAACTGAATACTGACACCCATTTTCCCATGCTCACAGTTCCAGCCTATTCAGAACATTCTGCAAGTACTGCACATCAGCAACATTCCTGATTACCATACCTATTGTTGTACAATCAGCAAATAGCTGTATGTCACTTGTCAAATCCTTTCCAATATCATTAATGTACAGATTGAATAACAGTGGACCAAGCAATGATCCTTGTGGTACACCACTTGTTACCTTAAATCTTGCAGACTCACATCTCCCATATACCACTTTTTGATATCTGTCAGTCATGCCATGCTGTATTCTGTCAAAAACCTTAGCAAAATCCAAAAGTATCATAGTGTATCCATTCCTCTTATCCAGTTCAATGATAACATTGTTATAGAATGTGAGCAAATTGCTAAAACATGATCTTCCCTGAGTAAACCCATGTTGTTCATTGCAAAGTAGATTCACTGTGAACCCATTTCTGAATGCAAGCCCTACCAATTTTTCCAAAATCTTCACCACCACTCATGAGATACTAATTGGTCTATAGTTGGATACATCAGTCTTTGACTCACCCTTGTGCAATGGAATTTTACCTGTTCTGAGACTCATTAAACAACCTGGTCAAAGGAATGTCTGGTTCAGCTGAACACTCTTTTAGCACATGTGCTGATATCCCATCAGTCCCTATCGCTGAATTCTTATTCAGTTTGTGCAACAGCTCTAATACCTCGTCCTTATACACCTGTGTTTCTTCATCTGGTGAAAAGGTAACAGTGAGCTCAATTTTTGCCTACACGAGGTTGATAGCTTTAACAAAATGGGCACTCATTAACTGAACAACCCCTTCTGTATCTGTAACCCTCATTCCATCAAGATTTAGAAGAGTTATTCTTTCATATTCATTCTTTCTTTCTTTTACTTGCAGCATATCGATAGTCTTGTGGGTTGTCTTTAGAACGTAGAGCCAGTTTCTTTTCATACTCAGACTTTGCTTTCCATACAACAGTTGTGACTAGCTACTTATAACATTCATTCATAACAGATGTCATCCTTATGCAAACGGCATTCCTTCCACATCGTCCCTTTCTTAAGAATCTCTTGCTTAATAAGATTACACATCCATTTGACTCCTACCCTATTTATTCTTCAAACTCTCATGACACATTCTGATATCGCATGTTTAAATGCTTCCCATGCATTGTCGATATTCTTCCCACACATTGACCGATTCCACTGAACTCGGTATACTCCTCAGTTGGTCATAATTTTTGCTTTGTAGTTCAGCATGTAACCTTTTCTGAATGAAACGTTCAGAAACTTAGTTACTTCCCAAGTGAGTGTGATGGTGACAACGATCAACTGCATGATCACTGTCACCAACTGGAGGCAGAATAGCTACGTCTTTAACTGAAACACCCTCTGATGACACTATAATCAAACTAACACTAATTGCCCTTGAGTTCATTCTGTCACATGCTGCTTGAGGAAGTTGTTCCGCAACAGCTCAATAAATGCATTTTCATTCTTCTCATGACATTCTACTGCTACCCAATCAATATTTAGATAATTAAAGTCTCCCATTATGATTACTGTTTTCACGCTCATCTTTTTTATTTGGTGATGCATTTCTTCATCACTAGCAACCGATCCATCAGGTCTGTAACAACACCCCACTATGTAATTGATCTTGTTAGATTCCACCTCACACCAGATGGCTTCAAACTCACTGCCACATGAAATAGTGTTAGTAGTAGTACTACTACAATCATAGGTCTCAACTCTAACTGGATTCAAGTCATCTGATATCATTAGCAGCACACCCCCCCCCCCTCTCTCTCTCTCTCTCTCTCTCTCTCTCTCTCTCTCTCTCTCTCTCTCTCTCTCTCTCTCTCCTATCCTCTCTGTTCTTCCTAAAAATACTGTACACTCGATACCAGTTAGTAGGTCTGATTCTGATAACCAGGTACTAATACCTACGATCTGAGGGTTTGTTTCTGATACGCCTAGCATTTGTGTACAGACATAATAATCCACCTTTTTGTTCTTTTGTCTTGTATATAGGTCTGCCTGACACAGTTGGACAACTTGCAGATCAGTGTTCTTCTCTAATGTCACATGTAGACATCTTTGCACATATTTGATGGGTCCAAACCAGATGAACAGAAACCCGAAATCATTCTTTCCTCGTCAACATTTCCATGACAAAGCCCATTCCTGTCATTAACACAGTTATATAACATTGTCGCTCTTACACTCCCATTCACACCATTCCTCCCTTTATAATTTAGTTTCCCCTGACTCTCTGTGTTAAGTCTCATACCAGTTAATATTTTTTCTACATTCCTGATACCAAATGCATTCAGGTGTAGGCCATCCCTCTTGTACAAATCCAGTCTTCTCTCAAACTCACTCCACACATCCAAATACTTGCATCCATTCCTTCTACACAGGTTACGTTTCAAATCGTTTGTCATCATAGCCCTTCTTAATTCATTTTTATCATAACAAGGTAAAATACTGACGATTTTCACTTTCTCACTCTTCACTCTCGCCCTTCCATGTCCTCTCTCCTACTGAACTCATCGCCATTTAAGTCATCGGTGCCTACTACAACTACGATTTCATTTACTTTTCTTTTCTGTTTTTGAATTTCTTGCATTATATTTTTAATTTTTGCTCTAGACAAACTCGATGTTATAACTCGTTCATCTATAGCATGTTTTATTATGTCTCCATACCAAATAACTTCTTTCTTTTTACTAACAATGTCACTAACCTGATTTCCATTATTTCCTGACCTACCTGATTCCTTGCTTTGTTGTTTCTTATTTTCCTGTTTATTTTTCTTTTTCTCCCTCTGTTCATTTAAATGCCTCTCAACTTTTTTGCAATTCCCGCATCATCTCTCTGATGATCTGCTTCAACTTCACTATTTTGGAGTTTAATTAATTTTCATTAACCTCCTCCATGTTGTAAAAATAAATGATTTTTATTATTCCTTAAGTTTTTTTTTTATTTTATTCGTAATATATTTAATATTATTTCTTATCTTCTTTAACTTAACAGTCATAACTCTGAGTTGTAATCTCGTTGCTTGGTCTGGTCTTATCACCTTCAATCCTTTAGTCTACAATTTAATCCCCCCCCACCCCCTCGAAGGTTGTAACTATGCTACTTTCACGTGTGTGCAGTGTGTAGATTTAGGAATTGCCGCCTCTGGCTGGAGCCAATTCCTTTGTCTAACTAGCTGGCTTTCTCTGACACTGATCTTTAAAAATTTATTTATGTAACGACTGTGCCATTAAAGATCGTGCAAAGGAATTGTTTGTCTTTCCTGAACATGTAAGAGAAATACTCAGCGGAACGGAAGTATCTCTAAAATTCAGCACTAAATCAAGCAGTGTTTGAAAACTTACTATTAGTCATGGCTGCTTTTAACTTTAAGTACACACTGGTTCTATCTTTTTATGAGAAGTGCATTGGTAAGTCGAAATCTGGCAAGTTATTTAACAAACAAAACAATTTATTCATACTAAGACATGGTAATTACAATTTAAAGGAAAAAGGATTTTACACATATCAAATTTTTTCATGCTCTTATCAATTCTGCCAAGTAACAATGCAGTGCACGTGTCTGGTTCTCAAATTACTTAAATCAGTACTTCTATCCTTTAGCTTAGAGACAATGACAAATATTTACGTTCACATATATGTCAGACACATGGTTAGTTTCATACACACTTTAAAACAATTTAGCTTAGAATATCAGAATTATACTTAACTAAAATTTACATTCAATCTCTCCTTCAAACATCAACTCTTAACAATAACCTCATAACATTAACAATTGCTCAGAATTCTTTAGACAATTATTTCACAATAATTAAGAAGTGTGGTTTTCCGACTTCATAACCTTACGATATGCTAGCAACTATATAATCAACAATCCCTGCTCTAAGGTTCACAATCCATAACAGTTCTACATAAATCTTACTTGATACATTTCAAGAAAGCCAGTTCAGCATTCATGATCCTAGAGATCACGAATATAGCGTTCTTCTTTCCCGTTAGAACTGCAAACAGACATTATTCCACAGCAACGACAATACAGCATTCCTGGAGATAGCTTAAGGAACTTCGCAATGGGACTTTCTGGAACAGGCCGACACTGCCGTAAAAAAAAAAAAAAAAAAAAAAAAAAAAAAAAAAATCTATCATCGTCGAAATACTCTTAGCAGGATATCCTTCCCCATCCTTGGAACGGCTGGACCTAGGAACCTTCTTCGACGGAACAAGTCAGGAACACAAAAGTAAAAAAAAGCCAGTAGCAGAGCGCCTGTCTCCTTTATATTCTCCGTCAACGGCGTTGGAACTTCTTGGAGTTCCCGAGATGTTCTACCAAGGTTTCCCACCACCACCACCACGAAAATCGCTGAGTCATGGCAGGAAAACCCTGTAACTCGCTGACCTTCGCGCCTGGCAATAGCCTCAGGTCTACATTCAAATAACTTAGCAATACATTCTAATATTTTACCAGATTACATAAAACACTAATGAAAAATTGTTAAACTACAAATATTTTGTATTGACTTTCTTTCTCAAGTAAAATCGGTATATAAGAATTTTGTACAAAATTCCTCCTATACAAGATTTTACAATGTCTCTAATCACCTCGTTAGTGGGACTAACCTTTCTTGCCCTTTTGGCACCATTATAAACATATACAAAATATTGAAATATGTGATAAAACACTAAATACACTAAAACCTACACTAGTATACTACAAAACACTGATTTTCTAAGAGAAAACACAATAAAAACGGACAAAAATCACCAATTTTAATGAGCACTAAATTCGCCAACTAACTACAATGTATCCTCAAACTAGGATCAATCCATGTACTGTGCTCAAATGGAGCTGACTTGCCATAGTGTGTCAATAACGTTTTGCTGTTATAACAAAAATCTGTCTTCATGCTTCATTGTAGAGCAAGGGTAACCTTTTAGCAAATCTCTGGAACACATTCCATTGGTTTGAAATGCTTCCCAGAACCTGGATACAATGCTATGTGAGATTCCAAACTATCTCACAATATCAGTAATTCTTCAGTCTTCGAGCTTTCCAATAATTCTTTTCTACGTGAAATCATCTAGATGACATCTTTGAGACGTTACGCGATGTCCAGTTTCGCCATTTTATTTCTTCATGAAAAGAGCTTCCTTCAGACACGTTTCACCTTGCCTTTTATCCTGTTGTGTTCTACCATGCATGTGATTAGAAAATTTGAATGAATATGTACCCACTTTCTACTCAAAATTGTTACATTGCCATAAGCTGTTTCATGTGAATTTGTGGTTGTAATCTTCAGAGATAGTGTTTGTTCTTAGGTTTTGGACACCAGTGTATTTGAATGCTAGAATTACCTAATCATGCGTTTGTTTAAAGTCTTATGGATTGCTTGTTTCTGAAATGCTTAAAACAATAACATGAAATTAAGCACATATTTGTAATTGTAATATGATCAGAACACAGTAGTAAATATGGCAAACAATGTTTACAGTTTCATAAAAAATAAAAAAAGTTTCTTTTGATTGCCATAGAATTAGGAGAGATTAAACTATTTCACTAAATTTTAATTTACATTAATTAGTCAGTTTATAAAACTAGGATTTATAGAAAACTAAGGCATAGCTTAGAAGAAGAGTGACATTCTTGTTAAAGGTTAGGTGTCCATTAAGAAGAATAGATTGGCTGACAAATTGAGCAAGTTCCAATATATAATATTAATTAAAGCAGTTATAACCAAAAACAGTAAAAAAATTATGTTAGAGATGGATGTACATTAATCTGTGATTTGCTTTATAAAAGATCAAGTGTGGCTTTTTTGGTTGTTGTTGTTGTTGACAACAGCTTTTTTTCAGTGTTTTGTAATTCCTGTTGGTTATTGAATTGAAAGTATCTTTATCAACCCATGTTGGTTGATTTTTGGTACAGTGACTGAATTTCTAGCAGATTTTCTAGTTGATAAAAACATTAAGGGTAGAAGCTTTTTTTTTTTTTCATGGTAAATCTGATTTAGGATGTTGATTACTAATCCACTATGATAGTAATGAGTTAAACACATGACATTTGTGTTTTGTATAGTTTTCTTGGCTGATAATTCTTACAGAATTGTCAGCCAATATACATAATACTGGTTTAGTAGTAAGGTATAATGAAGAACTTAGTTCACAACATTATTTATGTTTAATTTGTATTTAATTCATTAAATACATGGCATGTCATTGCATTGCAGTATGTTGGTGTCACATTTTTCACAAACTGTTGTGTATCTTGAGCAAAATATGAGCCAGCATTATGAGAATTAATTACAGATGATAGTTAACTTATTTGACCTTTTATCATCTGGAATTTTCATATGATTGAGTCCTTTGTCATTCTATACACAATTCTGCCCTTTTAATCATTTTATCTATAAAACAGTGGATTGCACAGAGAAGGAGGGTGGGAGGTAATTCTGTTTTTCATAGTTCCAATAGTGTTATTTTAGGAGTCTTACATTTGTGTATTTGTTGTATATCTCTGAGGTGTGTTATGAAAAATTCATTCCTTGCTTTTTTGCAAAATATCTGCCAAAAAAAAAAAACCCTCAAGCAAGGCAAAGCAAGCAAACATACACAACTTAACTTTATAGAAAAACTCAAAATAATAACTAAATTATCATAATGTATTAATCAAAATCTTGACATCTTAAATATCGGATATTTAGTCGACCACGTTTTAAAAATAAAGGAATGAGACATTATGTGTGGAAACTCTATACACAAACTGAGTCATCTTGCACAAAAAAAGCATGCAATGGAAGAATCATATCAAGATGGCATCAGACACCTACAGGCATTGGACCCATGGTTGTTGTTGATGATGATGATAGCTTCAAGCTTGTCATAATTAGTAGCCTTGTACTTCCACATATATCATTTTCTCACAGAAGTCTTCATATGGCTAGCCACAACTCAGGCGATCACATCATGATTACTTTCACCAACTGGAGGGAAGTACAAAATTGCCCAGTTACTTATTTAAATTGGCCACATTCTGTGTGGCTGTTCATTCAAGTAGTTTGACTTTGTATTTAATGTTGAATACTTTACAGCATCTCACTGTTGCTTGAATATAACATTCTTAAAGTGATTTCAGGGAATCTCACTTGTTTTAGTCTCCTTCATGTTGAAGATAACAAATCTAATCATTTTTAATGTCTACTAAAAAGCAGCCATATCTTTTTTTTTCTGGGGATGGGGATGCTTTTAGCATTACCTCCCTTGAGAAACTCTTTACATTTTGCATATTGCTTTACTCTTTCAACACTACAAACCACCAAATTTTTCTCTCTTCTAGATTGAAGAGGACAAATTGGCCATAATAATGAATTCTTTACTTACTCACTCACTTTACAATATTCCAAAATTTGGTATCTTTTGCCCTGTGCCCTATCTTTATTTGATGTTAGATTTTTATAATTATTCTAGATATAAAATCCAACACCAAATCAAATGAGCCTCTTTAATTGCTTTAGTCTCATTCTCTGAAACTTCTTTTATCCACTCTTCCCCCTCCCTCCTGCACACACACACACACATGCATCTGCAAGAATTTTTTAACATTCTTTTTTGATATCTCTAACCAGTATATTCTTCTAGTGTGCCAAACACACTGGCACACTATCTTATACATATGTTACATATGTATAAGATAGATATTCAAATTATATATAGATGATATAACTAATTTTGTAGGGTCTTTTCCAGATAACCCAAAAAAAAGATACTTTTGTACTATATATTCTGAAAAGTTATATTATTTGGTAATGAAAATTAATTGAAATTTATAGGTATTGTTAGAGCAACACGACCAAAACTTCTGCCTCTGGAACCTGACAATAATACCGATGTGGACAAAACGTTGAATCAAGTGTGTAAAAATGATCCTGTTCTGAAGAAGCTGAACTGGAACAATATTAGAGTATGCATGAGTATTTTATTGATCATCATAGGTGTGGATGGCAATTTAGTAGAATTTTTATTTTAAAATAGTTAATTAATACAAAGGTGGTCTGAAAAGTTCTTGCCCTCGGCCATAGATGGCAGCACTATCGGCAAGTTTTTTTTTCTAAGTTGGTACATCTGTCATAAGCATCCATGTGAAATTGCAAGTCATTCTATCAAGTAGTTTGTTTTATACAGCTGTCTGAAGCAAAAATGCTGTCTGTATCCCTTGAAATGGATAAAATTGAGTATTGTGCAGTTATAAAATTTTTTGTAAAAGAAGGTTTAACGCCAAAAGAAATTCATTTGAAGTTTATGAGTACCCTTCTCTTTCATTTTTGACAATTAAGAAATGAACTGTTGAGTTTAAACGTGGCTTTACCAGCCTTGAAGATGATCCACGTGAAGGACGTCCAAAAAGCGTAACAACACCAGAAGTCATTGATCAAGTGCACGATATGGTATTGGATGACCGGCGAGTCAAAGTATGTGAAATTGCTGAGACTATAGGCATTTCAAAAGAACGTATAAGGATATATTTTGCGTGAAGAATTACAAATGAAAAAGCTTTGTGCAAGATGGGTGCCACGCTTGCTCACAGCAGATCAAAAATTCACTTGCATGAAAATCTCTGAACAGTGCTCGGAGCATTTTAACAGGAATAAAACTGATTTTGTGTGTTGATTTATTACTATGGATGAAACTTGGATTCACCAGTACACACCAGAATCCAAACAGCAGTCAAAACATTGGACAGAAACAAGTTGTTCAGTGCCAAAGAAGACAAGGTCATGGCATTGGTGTTTTGGGATGCTAAAGGCATTTTATTTATTAATTATCTTGAAAATGGTAAAACAAGAACTGGGGAATATTGTTCCAATCTTTTAACCAGACTAGACAAAAAAATTTGTGAGAAAAAGACCCAGTTTGCAGAAGAAAAAAAAAATCATCTTTCATCAGGACAATGCACCTGCCCACGAAGGTGTTTTAACAATGAGAAAATTAAGGGATCTGCACTACAAATTTTGGAACATCCACCCTATTCCCCAGATTTGGCTCCCTCTGACTTCTATGTTTTCCCAAAACTAAAACTTTTTCTCACTGGTCAGCGTTTTTCTTCGAATCAAGAGGTGATTGCAGCTGTAGAGGGGTATTTTGCAGATCTTACTGAGAATTACTACACGGATGGGATAATGGTGCTGGAGCATTGCTGGAATAAATGTATTAGTCTTAAGGGAGATTATGTTAAAAAATAAAAATAATTTTGAAATTATAAATTCATTTGTTCATTGTTAGGCTGAGAACTTTTCAGACCACCCTCGTACATATATCTGTATCTCAAAATCTTTCAGCTCTTGCAGTTTTTATGCTCTAGGTTCAGTAATTCAGATCACTTATCTATTGTAAGAAGAGGGTACATATTCAAGAATTTGTATAGAATCTAATGTGATGTAATACATTAATAATAATTAATATTAAATAGTGTACCATTTCTGAAACAAATCTTTCCCTAATCTTTCAGAAGATTAGGGAAAGATTTTCATTCCCTAATCTTCTGAAAGTTTTATACCTGACCTATTTTAGCAGATCTTGTTAATACAAGAAATAGGTTTCATATATATACAATTTTTTTTTCATAGCATGTAAGAACTTTATCAAAAGAACAGGATTTTTTCTTATGATAAATTTAAACTATAGTGTTTAATTATTGGACCTTTATGCACTTGAAACAATGTGTTCACCTCTTCTTCAGAGGTAAGAGTTCTAACTATAAAATGAACATTATATAAAATCAATTCTTATTTGTAGAAATCAGATACAGTTTGTAATATAAGGTTTGCTGTGGAGAAGTTGATATCTGCTGACTCTGGATTTTTTATTTTTTTTTTTAATATCTAGTTCACTGATCAGTATAGTTTCCTTCTGCTTTAAACGTTGATTTTTTTTATATTCCTTAAATTACAGCTAAGCTGATGTTTGTTACAAGTTGAGGCATATTTCTACCAAAAATTTAAATTTTGTAGAAGTAAACCTCAACTTGTGCCACATGATGGCACTTTATTTCTGCCAATCAGCATACCAAAGTCTAACAAAAAAATCATTCTTATGTATAGTGACCTCTCAATTATCTGATTGCTTAGGGTGGTATTTCCCTAACTTTTACTACCTGTGTTCAGGCAAGTACTTTTTGGCAGAAGTTATATTTCATTAAAACAAGAATAATTATATAAAAGTATTTATTTTTTAACATTTGCACTGTAATAAATCACAAGCACGAGAAGCATTTTTAATTATTGAATACATTTTTAGTTATATGAATCGCCAATGTACATACATTAAATTTAGTAGAGAGATTTAAGAAAAGAAATTTAGCAGATGATTTCGACTGTGTAGTTTGAACTACTTGAATTTAAACTTTTAATGCAAAAAAATTCAAACCATGCAGTTGTAACACGATTAGGCATTTACATTATGCAATTCTCCAAGCAAGATCTCTCCATTTAGGGTACCCTTGGAACGTAATCAAGTTATGAAACAAAATATTGTTGTCCATACCCAACTGTGGAACTTCACACCGAAAGAGATTAAAGATTTCTTTATGCCAAATTTTACTTTTCTTAATGGAAAGAATGTCGATTCCAAAGTGTTTTTAGCAGTCTTAGAGCTAAGCACAGAGTGTTGTAATATTCAGGAACAATCTCAGCTTTAGGACCTGTATAATCATTGACTCCAAACAGGGGATGATGAAAACCCAAGTAGTAATGGAGAAGGTCTGCACATGTGTGATCAGTCTGCAATATTTTATGGATTTTAGAAGCTGTATTGCTTAGATAACAGAATTTTAAGACTGGAAGTCCAAATCCTCCATGCTTCTTTGATAGTTGAAGAAATTCCTTTTTAACTTTTTGGTATCGGCTGGACCAAAAAAATTGCAGAAGCTTACTATATAATTGCTTTTTTTCAGCTTCTGTGATGTCTGTAATATTTATTATGTACAACCGAGCAGGAAAGATTATGGTTTTGAGTACTATGACTTGAGAAGAAAAGGAGAGTGGCACTATTTTCTAGTTTTTGTATATAAGTTCTTGGACTGATAATATTGGGTGAGTGGAGAAGGAAATTCCAAGTATAATCAGGGATTCTCTTTCTTATGGATTAGTCCAAAAAAGAATGCCTTCAAATCCCACTTTCCATAAACTTTTAATTTTGACTTGTCTGCATTAATAATTAATCCACTGCTTTGCTGAATTTTTTCAAAATACCAAAAATATATATATGGAATCATTATCCTTCAAAGTTCCCACTACATCAAGGCATATGCTAATACCTTATTTTCCTTAAAAGTTAAAGGAACTGTTATTCCTCGCACAACATGTGTATTGTTGACTTCCTGCAAGAAAGGTTCAAGAACCAATGCAAAGAGCAGTGGACTGAGAGGACAACCTTGCTCGACTCCTTTTCAAATTTTTACTGGGTCTGACAGGAACCCATAACTAGGAGGTGGGTGGTTGAATTGGCATAGGCCTCTTTGATAACAGATAGCAAATTTTTACCTACACTAATTTGCTGGAGGGTGTGGAATAGAAAGGGATGCTGGACATTATCAAATGCTTGAGTAAGGTCTACTGATAGCACTGCCATTGACTGCTTTATCGTGTTAACTAAGCGGATTAGATCACATAGCAGAAATAGATTAAATTCTACTGCTCAACCTGGTACTCCATACACCTGTGTGCTTTTAATTATGTATCTCATTCCCACTTTAAGCCTGTTATTGATAATGCAGAAAAATATCTTGTAGTCTGATTAGATAAAGAAATAGGCCTCCAGCTGCTGATTAAGGTTCTGTTAGGTTTAGGAATGAGGACAGTAGGGCTTGCTACAGATTCACTTGGTATGTGTCCTGATGAGAGAAAGGCATTAAATTGTGTAACTAGAATCATCATCATCATCATACGTATCAAAGATTTAGGCCTAGTATGGCCTGTTCCGGCCTTAGAAGTCATCGTTGAATCGTTTAAGAGGACGTCCTGGTTTTCTTTTTCCTAATGGCTTGTACTTTAAGGCTTGTTTTGGTAATCTTTCTGTTTTCATTCTTTGAACGTGTTCCATCCATCTATGTTTATATTTTTTAATTTTTTCAATTACTGGTTCTTGGTTTAATTCTTTCATAATATCTTCGTTTCTTTTGTGATCAAATAGGAATACTTTGCAGTTTTTCTCATAAACTTCATTTCTGCTGTTGTTAATCTTTGTTTGTCTTTTTGTTTTATTGTCCAGATTTCGCTTCCATACATTAAGACCAGTAGGGCTAACGTATTGTATACTTTTAGCCTGGTTTGTTTTTGAACTAGGTTTGGTTTAAATATAGAGTTAATTACTCCTGTTATTTTTAAATATTTTGCAATTTTTAGGTTTATATCTTTTTCATTTTCATAAGTGATCATACATCTTAGGTAGTTAAATGAATTCACCTGTTCTAAGATCTTGTTATCTAATACTATTTTAGTTCTTGCTGGATCTTGTCCTTTAAAGGCCATAGTTTTTGATTTTTCCGTTGATATTATCATACCATAATCTTTGGATATCTCATTTAGATTTAAAATAGCTTTCTGTAAGTTATCTTCAGAATTTGTAATTATTATTTGGTCGTCTGCAAAGAGGAGAGTGTTTAAGTTAACTGTAGGTGAAAGTTTAATTCCTTGATGTAAATTTTTACTCCATTTTATTATTATTTCATTTAAGTAGATATTAAAAAGAGTTGCTGAGAGGGGACATCCCTGTCGGACCCCTTGGTTTAACTCTCTTGTATATGATAGCTCATGATTTAATCTTATTTGTATTTGATTATTTTCATATATACTTGTGACAGCTTTTAGGATATTATTTGGTATTTGTCTTTCTTTTAATATGTTAAATAATATGTTTCTTTTAACTTTGTCAACTAGAATAGGAAGAATAAAATCCCTGGCTTCACGATGAAGTTCTATCCCTAGACCATAAGGTCCTGGTGATTTTCTTGTTTGGTATTCTTTATAGGCTGTGGTAACTTCAGATGTAATGGGTCTGTCAAACCCATCTTTGATATGAACAGGAAAGCCATTGATGTTCCAAGAGTTATAATTTCGAACAGTAGTACTATTGTCTTCAAACAGATTTTTGTAGTATTTTTGAAAGGAGTCAAGGATGTCTTGAGTGGTGGATATGTCTTCTCCATCAACGCAGATTTGAGTGATAGTCCTTTCTTTGCGAAATTTTGTGAATTGTCTATTGAAGAATGCAGTTGAAGGGCTAAGTGCTACTGTATTCTTATCTTAAAATTTCTTTCTTTTACTTGTTTCTGCCTTTCCAGTTCTATCTCTATGTTAATGTTTCTAATGATGTTGCTACATTCTATACCATTGCATTGGTTTGTTAATAACCACCGTCTCTCTTTATACACGTCTTTTAACTTTTTCCTTTTGAGGAAAAAGTTTCTTTCCCTATTCCATCATATTCTGCTTTACTGCTTCTTTGAATTTTAACCACATATCCCAATTCCAGATAACGTTATTCCAATTTGAACAGAGGGTCTGGAATTTTAGTTGTAAAGATAATGGAAAATTTGGTGGAAGTCTCAATGGTCCAGAAGAGATCACTACTTTTTCCATGCAGTTCAACTTAAGTAGAACTGGATTATGATATGACATGTTGATGTCAAAATGCTTTATCCGAATTGTCTTATTTATAAGGGAAGAAGAGATATAAATTCGATCAATACTAGTACCAATACCTTTTTTCATGTACGTGTATGCCTGGAGATTAGGATTACGAAATCTTCATATCTACTAGCTGAGCATTGTCGAGACATGTTTTTAACTGTGCATATCCCACTTTTCCACTCCTGGGGTGTCCTCCTGTTTTGTCTAATGTGGGGTTTTCAATACATTTCCAGTTTCCAGCTGCTATGATCTAGTGGGTACCATATGAATGTGGCTCCAATTCCTGGAAGAATTTTCGTCTAACTGTTCCATTGGATGGAGCATAAACATTTATTAACCTTATTACACATCCACAGTATTTCCAATCTATTGTCAAGATTCTCCCTTCTACGTGCCTTCGGATATTACAGAATGACCCAAGGAGGGGGGGGGGGGGGGCAAGAATAAGAATTCCTACTCTGGCCCTGTTAAATCTTCCAAGAAAGACGTGGATATCTATCTGTTAAACTTTTTATATCTGCAAAAGTATGTTTCTTGGAGAAACAGAAACCTGATATTATGTCATGGCATAAGTTCCATATAGTTTCTTGTTTAATTTGTCTGTGGAATCCTCATACATTTAATGAGGCAATGCAGAAAGGAGATGCTATGATTATTGAACTGTCTTTAACTTCTAAATTTTGGATGAACCTGATGGGGTCTTCAATCTGTGAAGGAGCAATTGTGTCACCTGCTTCTTGTAAACTGTTTTCCAGTTTTTTATAGTTGCTTTCCATTATTTCAATTTCATGCCTATTGTTCTTGATTTGAAAGCTGGTTATTTTCTTTTCATGTAGGTAATAACTGTACTGAGAAAACTTTGAATCAGTAAGCTTTATTATATTTTCTTTAATCTCTTGTTTTCTCTTTATTAGCACGAGTTGGTTCTTCATAATTCATAAACTATTCTGAGCCTGAAGAGTTTTCATTTGATGAACCACAGCTTTCTCCATCTTTACATTTTTTATTTCTTTTTCTTTTAGATGTGGTTCCTTTTTAATTTTTTTTTTGTTTATTTTCAATTTTTTTTATTAATTCATCTTTCCTTTTTTGATGATCTTTTTTCAGTCTGCATATTAAGTTCTTTCAGTTGTCTTACTGCCTTTTCATTTCTCCTTATAGAACAGTTGCATGTTTTTGCATTTCATTTTGTACCTGTTCAGTTGTTATATTAGGTTCATTATTCATAATTTCAACTCATGACCCGTCAGTATTTGACTGGGAAAGTTGCTCCCGCAGATCTGGAATTTTGGGGCTAATTTCTAGCTCATTTGGTCGTGCACTTTTTGTGATTTTGCAAAGCGTAGTTTGTTTAAAAGTGCCGTCTTTACTAGACTGAAGATCCAGCAACTTTTCATTATAGCTCTCTGATATATATGGTGTTCTAAATGGCTCTACCGGTGCTCCCACTGTTTCCACTAAAGTTCTAAAAGGACAGGTGTTAACGTGGTGTTCAGAACTTTCACATTTCTGCCAAGGTTTGAGGGACTGATTAGTGATATGTCTGATCTCCATGCAGTTGAAACATTTAGATTTGGGGCAGTTACCACCCAAGTGATTGTATGACCCACAATGTAGACATTGCCTTTGTACTGCAGGATACTTTACCATAACTCAGGTTGTACCGATGTTGACCCAATTTGGTACAGGCATCTTCATATCCATTTTGAAGGTAACATCACCAGAAAACCGATTTCGATTTGGATAAATCCTTTTGTATATTACTAATCTCGCCCCGTTTCAAAAATGTCTGTATAAAAATTTCATTACTGTTCTCTATATATTCCATGAAATCTTTCAGGAATAACTGTGCTGCCTTCGAAAGTGAAATCCTGTAATAGTTTGTCCCTTGTTTCCACATCTTTAACTACAATTAAATATTTCCCTCTGCCGTTAAGTGGTAAAAGAATAAATCTTGTTTGCAGCAACTATCTCTTTTAAAACCTTAGTTACCCGTCTCGCTCCTTCACATCCGGGAATTTCAATTCCTAGAGTTTGAACCCTCAGAGGAATTGGTACCATTATCTCAAGTGGTAAAAAGACTAATCTCTGCATTTAATTATAAGGGAAAAAAAAAAACCTTTCAGTTGTAAGACTGAGAATAAAATAATTCTGTGATACAGAAATAATTCTAGACCACCAACAAATGCTTCATTTGAGCTACTATAAAATTGCAGCCATGATACTGCTAAAAGTAATCCCGTAATGCAGATATTAACTGCACTACCAGCAATTTTAGTATTTATTTTAATGACGACCATTGCTAGTGATGAAACCACCACTAGAACCAGTAAAATAAAATCAAAGTGAAAAACGAACTAAAAAAGCCACAATACTTATCTTTTGTTGAAAGCCAAGATCTGAGGCCTCTTCAGTGGAAGCCAGACCCAGAAGTGATACTAAGGTTCAAGTAATGTAGAAGTCATATTTTCATATACGAGTTGCCAAAAGGTGTCATAACTTATTATTAAAATACTCTGGATTAGAGATAGTTGTTGGAAGTTTTTCCACTTGGTTATACGGTAAATTAAAGATACCAAGAAATTATATACTTGGTTTAATCCTTTATCCAAGTCTATAAACCAAGTATATAATTTCTTGGTCTTTAATTTATAGTATAACCAAGGAGAAAAACTTCCAACAACTATCTCTAATCCAGAGTATTTTCTGGATTGGGTAGTGACCCTTCCCAGTTCTTACCTCTTTAACTGTGCACAAACTTAATTTCCACTGATATCCTATAACATCTCAAAAGTTTATAAATCTCTATGATAGCTCCCCTCTTTCTTTTGTCTGCCAGTGTCTGCAGTCCACATACTCTGAATATATCCTCATAATATACATTCTATAATCCTGATATCATATTTGTAACTCTTCTTGGCAGTCTTTCTGCAGCTTCTTTATTTCCCGGAACCCAGGACACCGAATCTGTGCACAGAAGTGCAGTTGTATCAAGGCTTTGTAAAGAGGCAAAATGACTATTTCCTTTCATATCAATGTTAATGTCAACATCACAATTATCCTCTGCATTCTATTTGCAATTTTTGTAATGACCTTCTAACTTAAAATTTCTACAAACCATAACTCCAGCATCTCTAACCTTCTTGGTTACTCCAAGTATAATCCCACCAATATAATATGCTGCTGGATATCACATCATGCCAAAGTGCATAACTTTATACATACTAACATTGAAATGATAGCTATTATCATTTGCCCACAATTTCATCCTATTCAAATTGCCCTGTAAATGCTATATAAGTAGCATCTCTTGATTGCTCTGCCTATTTTTGCATCATCAGCAAGCAACTGAAGATCGCCTGTCAACCTATTTTCAGTATCATTAATATATAGATAAAACAATAATGGTCCAAGGACTTCAAATACTGATAGGTTGATAGTTTGCTACATCAGTCTTTGCACCACCCTTGTGGATCACACCACTGATCACCTTAAATCTGGCACATGCACTTTCATATCATCCCTTTTCTGCCTATCAACCAGTTTCTGTAACCCACAAATCTTCAACCTGTTCTTGTAAGGTTCATTCCATAGACCTGCTACCATCCTGGTTGCTTTCCTCTGTATTCTCTCCACCTCCTCATCACAAAGAAACCCTGCTGCCCAGATCTGCATAAAGTAGTCAAGATGGAGTCTTATCAAGGCTTGATTAGGGGGAACAAATAACCTGCTTGTTTTTACTCTTCAAAGTAACCAAGTGATTTGATGGCACTTTTGCTATGTGTTCCCCCCCCCCAAACTCTCTATCCACTAACATTCCCAAGTCTCTGGCTTCATCAGTTTCCTGGAGTACAGTTCCACCAATGTGATATACAGCTGATAATCTTTTCACATTAAACTGACATCCATTCTCCTTTGCCCAGTCTGCCAATCTATCCAAATCATCCTGCAAAATTTTGACATCATCTGTATTAACTATTGCTCTACCTAACTTTGCATCATCAGCAAACAACTGAACAGTTCCCCTCAGATCATGTCCTATATCGTTAATGAACAAATTAAACGGTATTGGTCCAAGAATAGAACCCTGCAGCACGCCACTAGTCACAGGACTTCTTTTGGACTCTACTCCTGAATAAACTACTCTATCTCTCCATCAACCACCTCCTATCCATCTCACCAAAAGAAGTCCTGTGACGTGCTGCAGGGTTCTGTTCTTGGACCAATACCATTTAATTTGTTCATTAACGATATATTTGCAGCACATGGGCATGGATATAGATCCATGCCCATGTGCTGCAATTTACTGATTAGAATTCCATGTGTTATCCTGTCAAAGACTTTCCCAAAATCCAGCAGTATCACTGTAAACCCATTTCCTTTATCCAGCTCAGTTGTCGTATTATAAAATGTAAGCTACTGAAGCATGACCTACCTTTCACAAAACCGTGCTGCCCCACCCCCGTACAGTACCCAATTTCCATCTTTCCATTCCTGTACTTGACCAACTTCTCCAGTCTTTGACAACGACTCCTGACGATTTTCTGAAGATTTGTATGTTTGGTCATAATAGACTACCAAAGTAGTATATAATATATCTGTATATTATTATTATTATTATTATTATTATTATTATTATTATTATTATTATTATTATTATTTGACACCTCCAGGGAGTCCAAAGACTCATCTGTATTTAATAGCTTCATCATAATTTGTCTGATTAAGAACCCTAACTAATTGAATTTTTTTAACCAGTTGAAAAATATTTCCTTCCAGATTCAACTCTTTCTACCTTACTTTGTTGTGACTGTTTTAGTTTCACTAAAATTTATTGGCATTACACATTATATAGTGCTTGCAGTTTTTATGTTATATACAATAAGTTTTCTTTATTGTTTATAAATAATACAATATCAGTTGCATCTTTTATCATGCAGTTATTATCGATTTACAGATATTCAGCCTTTTTCTGGAATGGATTCTGTTCCTGTTCTTAAGCATAGATTACTCCTAATATTTACTCCTAAGCATAGATGAAAGTGCTAAAGGTGAAATGTAAACACCAGATGACTCCACATCTGGTGTTTACATTTCATTTACTCCAGATGTTTATTTTTGCAGTGATGTTTTTATAGTACAAGAGAGTACAATGAGTATTTTTTTACTTATTTTTGTTTTAATATTTCAAATTTATGTAAAGACCACAGTAGTAACTTTTAATTAATAAAGGTAGAAATATTTCGTACTGAAATTTACAGTACATCTTACAAACAGTTAAAGGAATGAAATACAAAATACAGAACAGTCGGTGGATCACATGAAATTGTTGCTGCGTGCTAGGAGAATAATAACTAAAATTATTAAATAATCCTTTAAAGATAATTAATTTTTATTGCTGGTTACATAAAATAAAAGTCTCCCAGATTTTTGAGAGAGAGAGAGAGAGACAGTCATTTCGATTTAAATTCAGCCAATGTAAAATAGCTTCACAACTTTCTTTAAAAAGGCATTCATATTTGAACCTGCATCTATGGAGGAGAAGAGCTTTATCCCACTGGATATAAGTAGTGTCAATGCTGTGTTGTGAAAGACCAGACTTCTGAGGTTTCATGTATGCAATATAATATTGATGTTCCTTAATTCTTTTCTCCACAGAATGACCTGTTTGTCCAAAATAAGATACATTGCATTCATATGGTATTTAGTAAACTCCCGCCAAGGATAGAGATGACAGTTTATCTTTTGTTCAATATTCTGCCTATCGGTTCTGAGATGCCTGGAATGTAAGGGATTGGAACTCTGCAGTCCGTTGAAGAAACCTGAGGTATTGGAACATAGGATTCAATTATCTGCTGGATTTGATTGGAATAGTAACCATTTGATTCTATTAACTTGTTTATAGTGGAAAGTTCATGTAAGATTACTGGAGAGGAGCACACTTTATGTGCTCTATTAATTAAGGATTTGATAATGCCAACTTTTTGAGATGTGCGATGAGCAGACGTTGATGGATGTATCTGCCAGTAAATGTAAATTTTTGATAAACACTTGTAGATAAAGTACCAGAAGATGTGCGTGTAAGGAGGATGTTCAAGAATGGTAAACTGCCAGAATTTTCTTTTTCCAAGGTGAATTGAATATGTGGGTGAAGGCTATTTATCTGTTGTAGAAACATGGAAAGTTCTTCTTCTTCAGAATGTGGCCAAATAGCCAAAACATCATCGACATAACGAAACCAAAGAGAGGGTTGAGGATGAAATATAATTCTTTATATCACAAGCAAAAGAAAAACTTTACCTCTGACAACACTTCTACGAATAACCTTGATTTTGCAGTTATACCTAAACGCATTCCGTATCTTGATTTTTTTTACATAATATAGAACGTAATCTGTCGGGACTTTCTAGCGAAGATGCTAACAAACTACGATTTGAAGTTGTGACTTCTCTTTTAAAAGCAAATTACCTCCTGTAACCTATCTAATGCTGAAATCGATGGGCTAACTTCTTTAAGAAAAAATAAAGATTTACCTATTTCAAAAGCCAAAAAGGGAAAGGCTGTTGTTGTGATCATGGATAAGCCTGACTATGAGAGAAAAGTATCCAGCCTTTTAGGAGATACCTCCACTTACCAAGAAATCAGTCATAATCCTGCAAATTCACAAATTAAACAATTAAATAAGTTACTTGATGAAGTTATCAGTTGGGATCCTAATTACGTGGATAAACTACGTACTTATTTTGGAAGAACTCCTCGCTTATATGGCCTCCCAAAAACACACAAAGAAGGCTATCCAGTAAGACCTATCGTGAATTGTATTGATTCTCTTATGTATCGAATTGCAAAAGTCTTATCGCGTTCCTTAACTGCTCTTACTGGACACTCCAGATCATACATAAAAAATTCAACAGATTTTCTTGAGAAAATCCAGGATATTCAAATCAAAGAGTCTGAGTTATTAGTCAGTTCTGATATTGTTTCTCTTTTTACCAACATCCCACTAGCTGAATTACTATATGAGGATTACCCTCCAGATATTGCAAAGATTTTTGAATTCGTTATCCACTCAGGCTATTTCAGTTGGAAAAACAAGATCTACAAACAAGTTGTTCTCGTGGAAAGGCTTAGATGTTGGTTATGCATTTTTACTAAATAGCTTAAGGAAATTACAACGTATACTAGGATATACATTAAAATAAATTTTAATATTATCCGATGCACTCCTCTCCTTCTTAACACACTTAAACAACCAACACCCCAGAATCAAATTCACTCTGGAAGAAAAAAAAAAACTGTCTTCCTTTCTTAGACACACTAGTCACCTGTCAGCCTGATGGAACCTTGGTTTTCTCAGTCTATAGAAAACCCATCCATACAGGCAGATACATTCACCAACAATTCCCCCCCCCCCCTCAACAATATGGAGTCATTAAGACATTACACAACAGGGCTAAACTTATCTGTTCAAATGACAATGCCCTAACCACAGATCTACACCACATTCTCAACACTTTCTCAGCCAATGGCTATCCCCCCCCCCCAAAAAAAATCCAAGAAATATTGAAACCAATAAATCACCCCCCCTCACAACAAGTCTAAATCCATCACCATACCCTATATCTGAGGTACCTCGGAAAAAATTACAAAAACCTAAAAAAAAACACGCCTTAACTTCTTGTTACAGGCCAACAGGCCACATAAAAAATTGGCATCCCTTATCCGCTCTACTAAAGAACCCCCCCCCCAAGACCAAACTGGTGTGTACGAGATCCCTTGCAGCTGTAAGCTGTCCTACTTTGGCCAAACAGACAGGACAGCTAATATCAAAATTTCAGAACACAAGGACTACATCCGGTTTCACCAATACAGCCACTCTGGTCTTGCAGACCATGCGCTGGATACCCATCATAGAATACGGTGGAAGAAAGCCACGATAATACACCATAGTAAATTCAAATACGAAAGGCTTTTCATGGAATCAGCCTCAGCCCTAAGAAACAATCCAAACCTCAACAAATTTGGGTGTATGAGACTCCCCAAAATTTGGGAAACCTACATCAGAAATCAGAAGACCTTCAGCCCAATTGCCCAAGAATACCAACATTGCCTGCTAGGGGACACCATCAGGACTTTTAGGAGAAAGAATAGCTTCCTGCTTCGTCCTCATTTACTGTTTGTTGTGCTTGCATGCACGTGTCTTGTTTTTAAGTTCCTGTGAAAATGGCAACGTGACGTTGCCGAAATATTGGAAGTGTATTAAAATTTATTTTAATGTATATCCTAGTATACTTTGTAATTTCCTTAAGCTATTTAGTAAAAATACAAGTTGAAGATACCGCCATGGGTAGCCCTCTTTCTCAATCTTTGGCAAACTATTTTTTGAAACATTTCGAAGATACGATGTTTTCATCCATTCATCCCCAACCCTCTCTTTGGTTTCGTTATGTCGATGATGTTTTTGCTATTTGGCCACATTTCTGAAGAAGAACTTTCCACATTTCTACAACAGATAAATAGCCTTCACCCACGTATTCTATTCACCTTGGAAAAATAAAATTCTGGTAGTTGACCATCTTGGGCATCCTCTTTACACATACATCTTCTGGTACTTTATCTACAAGTGTTTATTGAAAACCTACATTTACTGGCAGATACATCCATCAAAAGGCTGCTCATCACACATCTCAAAAAGTTGGCATTATCAAATCCTTAATTAATAGAGCACATAAAGTGTGCTCCAGTAATCTTACAACATGAACTTTCCACTATAAAAAAGTTAATAGAATCAAATGGGTACTACCCCAATCAAATCCAGGATAATTGAATCCTATGTTCCAATACCTCAGGTTTCTTCAACAGACTGCAGAGTTCCAATCCCTTACATTCCAGGCATCTCAAAACCAATAGGCAGAATTTTGAAGAAGTTTCATCTGATTTCCACGTATATTCCTATCAACAAAATATCTTCTTTATTGCCATCTACAGAAGATAAACTGTCATCTCTATCCTTGGCTGGCATTTACCAAATACCATGTGAATGCAGTGTATCTTATTTTGGACAAACAGGCCATTCTGTGGAAAAAAGAATTAAGGAACATCAATATTATATTGCATACATGAAACCTCATAAGTCTGGTCTTTCACAACACAGCATTGACACTACTTATAATATCCAGTGGGATAAAGCTCTTCTCTATAGATGCAAGTTCAAATATAAACGCCTTTTTAAAGAAAGTTGTGAAGCTATTTTACATTGTCCGAATTTAAGTAGAAATGACTCTCTCTCTCTCTCTCTCAAAAATCTGGAAGTCTCTTATTTTATGTAACCAGCAATAAAAATTAATTATCTTTAAAGGATTATTTAATAATTTTTAGTAATTATTCTCCAGCACGCAGCAACAATTTCATGTGGTGATGCACTTCAGTACGAAATATTTGTACCCTTATTATTTAAAAGTTATTGCTGTATTTTTACGTGTTCCATTAATAAATTTATTTCTACTTTCAGTAGAAATAAAATACGTGTTTAAAGTCTATAAAAAAAAAGCAATCAAGATTTCCTTTTTTTTTTTTCACCCATCCATTCTAATAATTATAATAGTATAGCTTCTTGTGGATCTCCTTCTCCTAAATTTCATTTTCTCTTCTCTTCTGTTTTGTATTATTATTAAATAATTAATACATATAGCTTAATAGGATTTATTGATTTATAGTTTGCACATTTCTGAAAATATCTTCTTTTTTTTTTAATGTCTGGAAATTATTTGTTAATTCTAGTTATTGTGGATTTCTCCAGAGCTTAATTTAAGTCTTAGTTGAATAATTGCACTAAATAAGCCTTTGCTGTTAGTCTTCTGTACTTCCAACTCTCCATCACCATTTAATCACAACTTGTGGTGTGTTTTCATTTTTGCATCACCTATTTCCATCTTCATATTTTTGTGGTATTCTCATTTTTATGAAACTTCCTTTTCCATAATTTTCAGTATTAGCTTATACAAAAATTTGTCTAAAATTCATCAGTTTAATAAATACAAAAAATGAATAAATAATACCAATAATTTCATTACAGCATGGAATCATATGAAAGATTGTATTGTAGAATGATTTGTAAGGGATCGTAATATATTGCAAAATCATAAAATTTATGCATTTTTAATTGGTTATAGCTTCTACAGTGTACTTATATTCAGACTTGTTTTATTTTTTAGACAATCTCAAGAGAAAAATTTAAGAGATTGTTTGAAGGATTAAAAACGAACACTAATTTAGAAGTTCTTAGTGTAGCTAATACTGATCTTACTGATAGCACAGCAGAGGTAATTTCAATATATTTGCTACTTAAAATAGTTAACATTTTTCTTTCAATATTACTTATTAAACAAATAACTGTATCTTATGTTTTTTAGTTTGAAGTATACATATAAGATTTGTTTTACCATCCATTTATATTCAAGTTATTTGTCAGCTCTGACTACACAGATTTTATCCATTTAGTGTTTGGAATCCTTATAAGATGTGTTATGCTATTTCATATTTTGTTTCAAAATTATACAAAGAAATAATTCTGTCAGATATTTTGGATGTATACTAAAATGTGTCCACTCAACTTAATTTTGGTTATAATGAAGCTTTTTAGTTGCAAAATGTAACAAATTGAAATTATAATAAAATTCCACTCTAACTGAATGGAATTTAATTAAATTTAGTAGTTAGAATCAGAATAAAATCTGTTTCATCATCTCAAGTTTGGTTTCAAACTTGATACTTCAAAACAGCAAAATTAGGCAAGACAAAAAAATTTCCTGAGTGAAACCAAAATGTATATGACAAGATGCCAAGATAAAAGCTATTGAAACACTCAGTATGAGTAAAGATGCTATACAAGGAGATGGTTTAATGTAAAATCAACATAAAACATTGAATGCTACTATCTCTATTATCATTAATCTCTGTAGATCACATTATAAAGGAAAGTGCCATACTTTCAGAATTGGAGGTATTCATCTTGGTTCTTTACTTCATGCAGATGTACTCTTAGTTAAATAAAAAATTTAACTACAGAAATTGGTCATGATCAACCCATTTATAGTACAGAAAGTTTAACAACTGAACTTCATTATTATCTACCCCCACTAGTAATTAGGAAGTTATGTTCTGCAAAATTTATTGGTAGATGTGGAAATGGGTAAATTTCACAAATGCAGTTACCTTGCCCTATATCAAGAATGTTATGACAAGATTGCCGTAGTGTTCGTAATTACTACATTGATGTTAAAGTGCCCCATTCCAGCATACAAGATTTCTAGGTTGTTGCATCCACCGAAACCTCCTAATTTTACTTTACCTATGAAGTAAAATTCTTGTTAATAATAAACATGTAATCTTTATACTGAAAGTCAAATGAATATTTACTTAACCATAGAAAGATGAGATATCAATTTTTAATAATATTTGATGAGAAATAATATGGAACCAGTGGAACAAAAACATGAAGTACAAGCTAGCTTCAGACTAAATAGAGAATATCAGGATCAGATCTTCACTTCATGATAGTTAAGAAATCATGACTATAGCAAAAGTCTGAACCTTTTTCAGTCTCTTATTATAATTAGTGAGGTAAATGGAAAATTATGCTGATTAATACATAGCCTGTACATAGTTAATACATAGTTTGTAAGTCAGCAGGTGAAGGAGTAGAGGAAGATTGTTGTAATATCATGTGTAAAACAAGGGTGTGCATGCACACAATCTTATTCATCATTTATATGGATCACATTATGAAAGCAGCATTAAACCTGATATCAAAATCAGAGATATAAAACTTAGCTCTCTATTCAGATGTTATTCTCCTAATGAGATCCAGCACCACTGTCCAGAATTTTTTTTTTTTTTGACTAAATAGAACAACTGCTATAACAAATTTGATATTAAAATTAGCAATAATAAGGAAAACTACAAAAAGCAGGAAAGTTGAAACCGTCAATTCCTTTTCAATGGAGAACGTACAGAACTATTTAGGCACAATTTTTAGCAGATTTGGCAAATTATTATTATTATACAGTATCTCCATGGAGTCTGGAGACTCATTGTGAAAGACCCAAACTAATTGTTATACACACAAGACCTATCATACCTCTCCTTAAACTCATTCACTGTCAGGGAACTCGCAATTAATTCGGCAATCAATTCCACCATTCACCAACCTCCATGCAAAAAATCTGGTTCCCGCACCCCACTAACCACACTCTTACGCAACATCTAAGGATGGCCCTAGTTATCTGACTATTTGTCATATATTGAAAAATTTCCTTTGCATCAATTTTACAAATTCCTTTAATATCTTAAAGGTTTCTATCATGCCCCTCTTTTCCACCCATCAACTAAACTTTGTAACCCACAAACTTTCAACTTCATAGGTTGTCTTCATAGGGAGCATTCCACAGACCTGTCACCAGCTTAGTCATTTGTCTCTGAATCTCGTCTACCATCTCCTGGTCCCCAAGAAACCCAGGTGACCAAATCTGTGCACAGTAGTCAAAATGCAGCTGAATCATAGCCTTATAAAGAGGGATAATAATTTTCTCATCTTTACTTGTTGGTATGTTTCTCAATATCCAAGTTCCTTTGAGCCATTTTACCAAACTTTCGCAATATGCTCTCTGAACTTCAACTCTCTGTCCACCATTCTTCCCAAGTCCCTAGCCTCATTGATTTCCTGCAAAAAACCCAAACCTTACATTTTGCAACATTAAATTGACAATCATTATCCTTTGCCCAGAATGCCAATTTATTTAAATCATCCTGTACGATATCTATATGAGCTTTATCAACTATTGCTCTCCCCAGTTTTGCATCATCAGCAAACAACTGAATATACCCTCTTAAATCTTTCCTTATATCATTGATATACAAATTAAAAAGTAGTGGCCCTAGTACAGAACCTTGAGGTACTCTGCTAGTAATCCTCATTCTCCTAGATACTATTTTCTTGTGTCTGTCTGTCAGCCACCCCCTGTATCCATGCTACTAGCTTCATATCCATTCCCATTTGCTTCAACTTTTGCAATAGTTTTCCATGTAGTATTCTGTCAAATGCCTTTGCAAAGTCCAGCAGTCATGGTGCAGCCATTTAATTGATTCATTTCTTCTGTCACTTCTTTATAAAATGTGAATAAATTACTAAGACAGGGCCTACCCTTTACAAAGCCAATAGTGTCAAATCCCTGTCCACCCAGTGTTGGATTTTACCTTTAACATGTTCGCTGCCAACTATGAGTACACTTGTAGTTGGTGTATGAGCCTCACAAGCCAACTACAAATATACTCATATGTTGATTACTGACCTCCTATGCCAAGCACGAGTTAACCATAGTATAAGCACGTTAATTTGGACCCTTGGCTTGTGAACAAAGCGGAGAGCACATCTGGGGGCTTGGTAGAAGGAAAATAATTTCAGAAAAAGTATAGTATTATAAGAGGTATTGTTGCATAAACTGTATTTATTGATGCAAATAGAACAATTTTTTAAAGCTTTTTCAACATATACATATTATATACAATATATCATCATCTGAGTCATCGCTAGTCGTCTGTATGATTATAATCATCTTTGGAATCAGAACCAAATAATTCATTCCATTCATCATTGCTCATATTAGCATAAGCTTCTAATTCTTCATCAGTAAGCTTTCTTTTACTGGCCATGACGTAATTGAAGGTTTTTATTTAGATAATTTTAAATAATTGTAAGACTAGATGCAATAAACCTTACTGCACTGAATGCTGAATGTCACTGACGCTGAACTCAAGTTACACAAGTTACAACACATAGTTGGTGTATGAAACAAAATTCTGTCTGATAAGCCAGCTACGAGATAACTCGCACTGACCTTGTAGAAGTGAAAGTGCTTGGCGTGTGGTAACAAACTATGCCTGAGAAGCGTGGCAGCGAACGTGTTAACCAACTTTTCCAATACTTCAAAAACCACTCCTGATATATTAATTGGTCTACAGTTTTTTACCTTTGCCTTTAACAGAGCAACCTTTAATCAATCTAACTAATCTTACCCTCTTTCTACTCCCCTGAAACCCTGCCAATGCTGAGACTTAGATTGAACAACTTCATCAGAGGCAATGCCAATTCTCTTGCACATTCATGCAAGAGAATTGGCAGTGCATGGACTGACATACCATCCAGTCCCACTGCTGTATGCACATTCATATTTTTCTAAATGCTGAACACCTTCTCTTCATTTACCTCAATTTTGATATACACCTCTGTCATATCAACTGCAAAATCTTCATCTGGATGAGACACCTTTGCAAACTGATCACTCGGCTACTACTTCTTTTGCCTCTGTCACCTTCTTACTATGAGCATTGTTTAAAGTCATCCTACCATAATAATTTTTCCTCTTACTTGCTATATTAAATAAATAAAAACCCTTTTGGGTTTACTTTGGCCTGTTTTGCTAATTTTCTCTCATAATCTGATTTGGCCTTTCTTACCAAACTAGTCACTCTTCTTGCTTGCACTTTGTATTCTCATCACAGTGTTCATCACAGTGTTTTCTTTTTTTACAGCTCTTGCTTTATATCCCTACACATCCACTTAATTCTCACTTGGTTTATCCTCCTGACCCTAGATATGCAGTCTGATACTGCTTCTCTCAAACAATCTGACCACTTCTTGTGCAGTACTGACATTCTTTCTTTCTTTATAGCTTCTCATGCCTTGGCACTGCTGCAAGATGACTCCTAGGTCTCTCATAATTACCAGCTTTATAGTTCAACATAAACCTTTTCTTGATAGAGAATTCCACGTGTCACAACTTCCCAAAACAAAACTGCACTGCGTGGTCACTCTCCCCAAGGACCAAGGTAGACACATCCAGATTGTGTCTACCTTGTTCACAGATATGTCTTCTAATGCTATTATCAGATCTGTCACTCACTCTCAGACCCTTTGATCCCTCTAATGTTGTTTCATCTAATTATCCCTTATCAACTGTATAAATTCCACTATCATCTTGTCATGTCTCCAATCTATGTCCCATAGTTAGTCTCCCAAATTAAATATGAAAATATATAGCAGGATAAGTAAAGCTGGTATAGTGGTCAATCCAGTCTAATAAATTTATATAGGATTAAAAAAAAAATTGTCAAAACATGAAACTAGCAGTGTACAAGATTGTTCAAACAAATTTTAACTTAGGGAAGTGAAAGATGTTAGAAATAAAACAGTTGTTGAAAAACAAAACTACAATATGAAAGTTTTCCAAATCTTAGGAGATTTGGAAAATTGGATATCTTATGATTTTTTTTGCAAATCTAGATTAGCATTCTAGGAATATACTGTTTGCAGTATATACTAGGAATGCCTCAGTATTATAAACTACAACTCGTACGTTGTAGCTTTTCCACCCTCCTGGAATAGTTGGCTTTTAACAAGTATTGTTGAAAATAAGTCTTGAACATTGATATAATGCTTTATATCATGGGCTTTAATAGTTGATGTAGTGTTTGGAGGTTAAACCACTGCCCTAATTTTTACATTTTCATTAACAAATAAAATACATTAAAGGATTAGGAAGGCTTTATTGTTGAAGTTTTTATTAATGTATAATGATTTGAGGAAAAGCTTGAAAGATAAGTATTCAACAATCTTAAAAGCATTGATTTGATTATTTTATTTTATGACACACCACATAGCAAGAGAGGTGGGACACTGTTACTGAATATTTTGGAATAGTACAGGAATCTAATCCCCCCCACCCCCCTTCCTTTTCTTTCAGTATTATCTCTAGTAAGTTAATCTTAGAGTTTGTTAACCTCTATACCGGCCTAGGTGGATGAAATAGTCTGACCACGTTACAATTTATGGATCAAAATGTCATCGTCACTCTATCTTTTATTATCGTCATAAAATTCCTGATATGTATCCTCAGGGGAGTGTACAGGATAATTACGATAGTACACTACATGAAAAAGTTACACCATTACTAACTTTTGATTAATAATTTTCCTCCAAATTAATCTATTATCTGTCATGACTAACATTATCAGAACTTATATTCCTGTCTTTTAAGGCACTCTTTATTGTATCACCCATCTACATCATCTTTGTCTTCCTCTGGGTCTTTTTTTTTCCTGGCAAAGAACACTTGTTTTACTAATCTTTCTTCTCCAATTCCATTTACGTCACCATACCACCTGGGATTAGCTCTACTAACACATTCTTGAATGCCAACAATGACAACTTCTTTCCTAATATCCTCATTTTTGATGTGATACTGCCATTGATGCCATCTGTTGATCCCTAATATTTCTCAGAACTCATATCACAGGTCTCCAGTTTTTGATCAAGTGTTTTGTTTCTTACCCATCTTTCAGATCCATAAGTTAAAATTGGTTTGATAACTCTCTTGTATACAGGCTAACTTAGTGTTTTGATTTTTTTTTCTTTCTTATTCTATATAAATTTATTAAGTTGACTTCCTACCATACCAGCTTTGTTGATTCTGTTATATCTGAAATGTTTTACTTGTTCCATAGCAGGATGCAGTTGATGTTTTCAAATGTTTTTCCCTATTTTCATTATCTTTGTCTTTTTATTACTGATTTTCATACAAACCTATTATAACAGTTAATCAGTTTAATCTTGCAGACTTGTTTTGAATTTATTCAGAAATATAACATCTGCATAAAGTAAAGAGCTAAGATTAACATCACCAATTTTGATAACAGATTTAATACCACTTTCCTTCATAATGTGATCCACATGGATAATGAGTAACAGTGGAAAGAACGTGCACCATTATCGCACACCCGATTTTACTTCAAACTGTCTTTCTATACCTCCTTCAAGTCTAACTGCTGATATGCAGCTTAAACAGAGACTGTGTATCGCTTGATATAATGTCCCATTTACACTATATAACTGTAGCATTTTGAAAAGCTTTCCTATTGACACCTAGTCGTGTCCATTTCAGATCTACAAAACTTTTAAATACAGATCTTTGTTATATTCCATGATTTCTCAACAATTTGTCGTAAAGTGAAAATCTGATCCTGACAGTCTCTATTTGTCCTAAATCTAGCTTGTTCTTCACCAAGCTTCCATTCCACAATCCTTCTCAACCATTTCTCAAGTATACTTGCATAAATCTTATCAGGAATACTCAGTAGGGCAATACCTCTGTAATTCTCACATTAAATTTTATTTCCCTTTTTATATATGGGTACTGTGAGAGCTCTGCTCTAATTCTCTGGAATTGAACCCTCTGACCAGGCCTTCTGAATTGTGCAATGCAGTGCTTATAATTAGTAATTTATTTTTTATTAATTTTTTTTATTGTTTATTACTTTACTTCTTTACTTTGTGTTTCCCCTCTTACTTCGTTGTTTTTGTGGTTGCTCAAGCTTGCACAAAGTGCCAATATGCTCCAATCTCTAACTCGTGTATTAATACTATTGTTTGACTTTATTCATTTCGTAATCTACTTAGTCTTAACACCCCCCGCTTTCGAGGCCGTTAAGTATAGTATCACACATGCTAGTCTCGTAGACTTAGAAAAAGCTTCTGGCTGGGACCAAATCAATGTAGTAATCTACATTGCTATTATTCAAATGTATTAATTCTTAAAATTTATTTTTATTAATGACTGCGCCATTAAGGATCGTGTAAAAGAATTTTCTATCTTTCCTTTACATACAAAAGAATATTTTAACTACGCATGTGGAATAACTCTTAAATCAATTCTATCTTAAGCAACTCCGAATTACTCAGTCATGGCTGTTACTTTACTTAGGTCACACAGGTTCGATTCGTTTTTATGAGACAGTGCATTAGCTAACAAATATCAGACAAGCTATTAACAAAACCAAAAATGTTTATTTTAACATAGACAGTTTATATACAAAAGTAAATAGGACATATCATGTGCCTGATTCTCCACACATTCATTAGAACAATTCACTTAAAGCATTAGACAAAGAAATTATTTACACTCACCTTATTAGACACGTGGATAGATGTTAGCACACATAACCTTACTCTCATTACTTTTAATACAAGGCAGAATTACAGTATATACATTCTAAGCATTATATAACACAAGCACTATTCAAGTCTACAATATTTTATTATGCACATTCAAACTGACTTTCGGCTTTCTGACCTCTTCAACACATTATGCCAATAAACAGAATCAACATCTATTGTCAGTACACACAATCTAGGCTATTAACATAAAATGATCTACTTACAAGCTCACTATATCAACGTACAGTCCTGAACCCAAAAAGATTAAGGGCGAATTACGTTCGCTCCATTCTTTTTCTTGTGCAATGGCTGTGATCGGGCACTATCCGGCAGCTGTCATTTTGCAGATTCCTTGTAACTTTAATGCATTTTTTTATCAATGTTAAGAACTTTGTCGGCTACTACGCCAGCTCACACGTGGATCGGTACATTCGTCTATGAATTTCACTGAAGGATATCCTGTAATACTGTCGGCGAACTTCCCATGATCTCCAGAAACTACTGGAGAAGTCCTCAAGTAACTTTCCAAAGGAACAAAAAAAAATGGAGAGAGAGAGAGAGAGCCCTCGAGCCCAAATCTTTGCTTCTTATATCATATCCAAAAAATTCCCTGATTTACTGGTAGCGTCCTTATCACCCATGCTTACAGTAGGTTTTGGTGGCAAAACTCATAGTCCAGTGACCTTTGAGACTATTGTTGACCTTCAGTTTACTAGCTTAATCCTGTCTCTGAGATTTTTAGTTACAATTGCTTATGGTTCTACATTCAGTTATTTTAACCTTATATTACAAAATTATTACATTACATTAGGTTACATACACTTTTAATTATAAGCATTTTAATGGCCTATGTAAAATCAATATAGGTGAAAAATATTTCTATTTTTCATCACACGAGATTTTACAAAGGCCTAGCCTGTCTCAAAAATTTTTTTTACAAAACTTTTTTCTTAACCTAGTGTCTGCACATTTTCTGGAGAAGACATGACTTATTTCAGCTTTTTAGTTTTTTCTTGACCTCAAGTTGTATCGCGTTTAAACATATTCTCTATTTTCATCATTTAACTTATTTCTTCTCTCGCTTGGTATTTCAGGGAATCCCTAATTCTGACATCCTGGAAGTCATGATCCACGAACCTATGGTACTTCGCGGTTACTTCCTCTAGGGATATGTTATTCCCTCCATCCAGGTTGTTGGCGCATCCTATTTCATAATTCTTCCTCTGTTGTAGGACTTCTCACTCCATCATTATACTGCCTGGAATCTCTCACACTCTGATTCCTAGAGCAGTTGCATTTTTACGGGGGATTTTTTTTTGTACAATCTCCATTAGTTCTAGATTTATTTCAGAGGGGATGCCTCCTCACCCCCAGCACCCTTTCCACCGAATCCCCCATGCATACTAATCTGTCATTTCTACTTTTATACAGTTTTATTCTATCAGAGTACACCGTAATTATCTTTTTTGGATCCTTCTTATCCCGAATCTTAAAGTTTACCAGGAAAGTTTTTCCAGAATCTCATATGAGCCTGAAGCATTTCTTCCCAACTTCCCCCCTCTTTTTTTTTGTTGTCTTTTGTTCAAGAAGAGGGACTAAATTTCCTGGTCTTAGATCTTCATATTTTCTTAGTTTATTTATATATGCTGTCATCCTCTGAGAGCTGTTCCTACTGGATTCTGCAATTATCTTGTGAGCCACTTTGTTTCCCTCAATTAAGTTATTTGAATACTCATCAATGTTGGTGAATCCAGTGTTGATGTGAGAGCTTCTAAACTCACCGGGGAACATTGGCTCAAACCCATATTGGACGACAGCAGGTGCCTCTCTGATTGCAGAGTGAATATCCATTCTGCAAGCGAATAGGGTGTGTGATAAGTATGCATCCCAATCAACAGTTCTTTTATCTTTAGCAGCTTGCATAGCTGCAACATAATCTCAGCCGTAAAGTTTGCACCTTGATCCGACAAAAGTGTCTGGGGTGTCCTATATCTGGATATCACCATCTTAAAATATTTGTTGGGTTCTCGCAGTCTGATCCTTCATTGCTGTTGTCTCAGGAAATCTAGAAAACATGTCTATAATTACGAGTATGTACTTGTTTCTTCTCAAGATAGTAGGTAGGGGCCTAACAATGTTAACAGCCACTGCTTGAAAAGGACGGATTAGGACAGGGAAGGGTTGTAATGGTGCCTTCCCCCAAAGTTATATTTCTTTTGGCACAAGTGGCAGGAGGACACCTAAGAGGCAAAGTCATCTCTCACACCTTTCCACAGATACCTGTCACTTACTCATTGCCATGTTTGACTAAGTCATGAAAAGTGTAAAGTACCCATGGTATCATGACTGCAGGGACCAGGATTATGTCTTTCCACCTCCCTACGGCATCCTGTCTGGACAACAGTAATTCGTCTATCAATGTGTAATGTTTCGAGGAATAAATAATCTTCAGAAAGCGTTTCACCTCTCTTTATTCTATCATACACATCCTTCCACACAGGGTCCACTTTCTGAGCCTCAATAATAAGGTTTTTTTTTTCGAGTTCTGAAGATGAGGCTTATTCCTCTTTCTCTCTATATCCTCTATCTTATTGACAAAGATAGTATTTTCCTCTCTCAGAGGGTTCTCCTCCTCTTGGTACGAGTCTAAGGATCTTGACAAGTAGTCAGCAACTACATTTTTTTTTTCCAGGGATGTACTTAATGTCAATATTGTACTCCTATAACTCTCATGTCCATCTAATTTTTCTTTGGTTCTTATCCCTCATTTATGACAAGAAAGATATGGGTTGGTGGTCTGATCTCAGGATGATATGCTGCACCAGTAGCAAATGTTTAAGTTTTCTAAGGGAGAACATTATCGCTAATGCTTTCTTTTCAATGACAAAATAATTTATTTCTGAGGATGAAAGCTTCCTACTGATAAAAGCTATTGGTCGGAAGTCATCCCCCTCTTTCTGCTCCAGCACAGAGGCTATGGTGTCATGAGAGGTATCAGCAGAGAGGAAGAACGTTTCCCCGAACCTAAGATAGGCAAGTACCGGAGACTTAGTCAGGGCAAGGTTTAAAGAATCACATGCACTCTGCTGCTCATCTCCCCATCTAAACTTTATCCCTTTTTTTGTTAACTTAACTATAGGTTCCATTAACTTTGAACAATTCGGAATGAACTTCTTATAGAAGTTCATCGATATATCGATGAACTTGCCTTACAGTCCTTGGGACTCTGGTCTTAATAATGGCTTTCACGTTCGTCTGGGTGGGGGACTATCCCAGCCTCACTGACTTTGTTACCCAAGTACTCTACCTCTCTCAGGAAGAACTGACACTTCGAACATTTTAATGAGAGCCTTGCTCTGTCTAACTTTGTTACACAGAGCACACATTAGAATCTCCTTGTGTGTTCTTATATCTGGTGAGTATATTAGCAGATCATTCTGAAAGCAGATTACTCCCTTTCCTAGCATGTCAGAAAGAACAGTGTTCATTAGAGATTGGAAAGACATGCTGGAGATTCTTGTGCCTTGAGGAAGTCTACAAAGTTGATATTTTTGCCACCTTGTTGTAAAAGCAAAGTACTTGCTGTCTTCCTTTCTTAGGAGGATTTGAAAATAGCCTGAGTTTAGATCCTCAATTTTACATAAGGGAAGTCAGTTGGTTTTGTGACCTTGTTCACTTCCCTAAGGTCCAACACGAATCTGAAACTCCCATTGGGCTTTTCCACTAATTTAAATGGACTGTTTCATTGAGAGCTTGATCTGTCAATGATCCCTGCCTGCAATAGTTTCTGTAGTTGCTCCATATGTTTCATGGGAGTTTGATACTGCTTCACATGGATAGGGGAAGTGATTTGGATAGCATGCTCGATTAGGTCTGTGCAGGACAAGGAGGTGATTTCTTCTGGGTAGCATTGGAAGACCACAGAGAAAAATTCCTCCATTTCCTTCTTTTCTTTCACTGAAGTGGCCAGGCTAGTGGCACTATTTAGCATGGTTTTCTTCCAATCACAAATTTCCTTGTCGAATTTCATCACTTCAACCTCTAGAGTCTCACTCATCCCTCTTCTTTCCTGAGACCCTCCTTCCTCAGCGTTAAGGCTGGGTTGGTGTTCCACCCTGCAAAAAGAGATGGTGCCGTCAGCAAAGTTGCATATGAACTGATATCTTTCCAAACAATTGAGACTTAGGATCACCTGATCACTTGTATCAGAGGTTTCCGGAAGGACTATCAGTTCATGTGATTAGACTCACAGGAAAGCAAGGTATAGTGAGAATTATATTTACTTTTGTTCAAGTGGAAAGCTCAGTCTTTGCTATCCCTGTTATTCTAATTGGACTTGCTAATTTAGTAACATCATTCAAGTTTAGACTCTCTATTTTTGAAAACAGTGTCCAAGAAATAACGGAAATGTGAGCTCCTGTATGAAATAGAACCTCACAGGGAAAATTTTCAATTAAGCCTTGCACAATTGTTAGGGGAATTTTACCCTTTCTATTTACCACTGCCACACTTTGTAACTTGTATGATTCAGGCTCTTCTGCATGGGCATGAATTTCCGACGTCTCAGGGTGTGCAACAAGGTTAACGAGCATATGCTTCACTTCTGAACTAATTTCAACCCTCTCCCCTTTAAAATCTCTATTTCTTGTCCTGTTCTTATCTCTCACTATTTTGTCAGGATAATTACCAGGGTTGCTTTTCATTCTACGCTTCTTTAACATGTCAGATATATGATCCAGTTTTTCTCCTTTTTAATGAATCTCTATCTCTAATTTAATTAGGCCCCTTAACTGCTCAGGAGTGATAAGTCCTTCAGATTTTAACTTAGGGTCCTCAGTTAGACCTCTAGATCCAATGTGATCGGAATCCCCTTTATTCTTTGCATACTGGGTACCAGGGTTTATAACTTTCTCCTCAGTCCTTAAGTTATCCTTAGAGGAACTGACTCGTTCCATAAGGCATACTTGTCTTAGGGCAGAAGAATGATAGATTTCTCCCAGCCTCCTCTCCTTCTCTCTCTGGCCAGTTTGTGACACTCATCCAGATTCTTGGCCTGCCTTTTGTATGCTACCTCTCTCAGTTCATTTCTTAAGCATGACTTAAACTGCTGGAATTCCAACCAGTTCAGATGAGGCTTTTCATTGTCTGACATTCTGAAGCCACTGGCTACATTTAATAACTTACTGTAGAATTCCAACACGCTCTCATTGCTCTCTTGTATGCATTTGCATAACCTCGACAGGGTTTGATTCACATTTCTAACCTTCGAATATTGAGATATCAATGTATCCTTTAATGTAGTATATTCCAAGGTATTTCTAAGTATGGGGGAAAAATAAAGAAAATCCTTTGCTCTGCCTACCAGTTTGCTTCTAAGAAGAATCAGAAACTGAAAATCCGACCATCTTCCCATTTTTCTTAACTCATCTACAAAACTAAAATACGAATAAACGTCACCATTATCTTCTCTAGAGAACGATGGAATAATGAGGTGAGGATTTATAATTTTAAAGAATTCCATGTTATCATCCATTCCAGCTGCCTTTCCACATTTTAGATTTTTAATGACTTTTATACTTCAAGCATGGATATGTATTTCTGACTGCATTCCTGTTGGAATTTTTTATCATCATGCTGACACTGCTTGTTTCATTTAGAAGTCTTTCAAAGTAATTACCCCATACATCAAGAATATCGTTATCTTCAGTTTTCATGTCCCCTTTATCATCTCTAATTTCTTTTACAGTACTTTTTCCTCCATTTCTAAGCTTTTTCAATAGCCTCCAGAATATTTAGCCACCTTCCTGATATTTACTTTCTATATTTTTATCAAAGTCTTCCCATGACTTTTGTTTAACTAGTTTTACACAATGTTTAGCTTTCTTACATTTTTTTTTCTATATTCTCTAAAAGCACAAGATGACTTATTTGCAGGAATTTTTGATATGCTTTCTGCTTTTGCTTCACTGCTGGCATTCTGATTTTTCTGTCCTTATAGACAACTTCACCACATGCACCTCTCTGGCTGAATCAATGTTTTCTTCAGGATTTGCCATTGAATCTCCAGGATTTGGTTCTTGTTTTCAAATTCTTTCATTTTTTTTCTTCGGTGAATATTTGTCTTTCAGTCTACAGTTCACTTCTGAAAGCTGCTCAACCTGAATTCGTTTTATAAACTTTCTTACACACTCTTCTTTTCAATATGAAATTCAATTTCATCCTGTTCAAAACTATGTAATGATCACTTCCTATTTCAAATCCTCTGCATACTCTTGTGTCCTGAACCAGTGGGAAAACATCACTATCAACTATAATATAGTGAGACTTTCTTATTTCCTGAATCTTCTCTCCATGTGAATTTCTGCACATTTTTATGTTGGAACATGGTGTTAGTAATAACTAATCCATGTCCTGAACAGTAATCAAGCAAGCATTTACCATTATTATTCTCCAAATTTTCCCAAAACATTTCTATATATCTGGTAATCATTTCCCACCCTGCTGTTTAGATCTCCAACAAGGATCAACTTTTCCTTTTTTATTGAGCCGACTGCCCTCTCTAATGCCTCAAAAAATTTCTCCACTTCTACCTTAGTAGAATCTTTTGTGGGATCATAAGCACAAATAAGTTTCACTGTCCAGTTCCCATCCTGATATTTGTTCACAACATTCCACTTGATATTGCCTGCCATTCAAGATTATCCTCATATTTAGTGACGAATACTATAGCTACTCCCTCTTTTCCCTTATTGTCATTGCCTGAATATAACATTTCATATTTGTCGCTTAGAAAGATCCTACATGTTTTTGTCTTCTTTGTTTTAGTCACACTTGTTATGTTAATCTGGTACTTAACCAATTCTTCTGCTAATTCCATTGATGCTTCTTATGTTGATAGTACCACTCTTGAACTTTGCTGATGTTGAGTTTGGATGTATTCTGGGATTTGTTCGAGTAGCTGACTTTTTGCTCTCTGCCTGGTTTCCTGACGAAAACAAGGGGGGGGGGGCTTTGTTTAACTGGGCAATGCCCCAGTCAGCATGAAATTCCAGAATGTTGTACCATCATTTTACATTGTGGTTTAAGCCAGTAAGAATACAATTTGGTCAGCTAAATCCCAAATTGCCAGCCAAATCCCAAATTGCCAGCCCATCCTCATTTGTTCAGTATTCAGGTAGATACCTAACAAGGTTCACCACAAGAAGATGAGGATTGGACATTAGGTCAAAAGTTCCAGTTATTCTTTGCATTCCTTATAAGGCTACATGGAGGTCTCCTCCCAGTTATACAGCTTTGACCCTTACGCTTTTACCTCCCTTTTATCATGTAATTAATCTCTTAACAGCAATTGTATAGTCATTAATTGTAAGCAGAACTTTGTGTTACTTGATTTAAAGCATACTGTGTGTTACTTGGAATTTTCTTTATTGTCCTTCAAATTTGAATTTTTTTGCAGCACTATTTATTGTATTTCTTTCCAAAAATGAAAATGAATTGCACATGTGTGAAAATAATCAATCCTAAAATGACCACAGATCAGCCTTTGCAGTGAATTTATTTATTTAGTACTAAATTTGCTATCTTTTATTCTTCAAATCAGTGCATGGAACAAGACAATTTATATTCTTTCATTTTACAGACACCATTGCAGAAATTATTTTCGTGCAATTTTCAATTCTTGCATTGAAAATCATGTTAAATGTTTATATTTCTTTAAAATTACTTTATTGAAATACTTTTGTTTTCTTTCTTTGCAAAATACCATTATATGGATCATCACACTTCAGTTTTAGAAAGGATTTTTTCGGTTTTTATAAACAACAAATGATATTACATTGCATTACTTGATTTCCTATTGTGAGAATTTTTTTTTAATATCAAATTTATATCCATTGATATTTCAGCAGGAACTCATTCACCTTTGTCTTTTGCTTAAAATTGCAACAGATGATTTTTGTTCTTTTTTTGTAGGATGCACATTACTATAACATCCAGTGCTTAACCACTGTAGATATGGTGAAAATATATGAAGGATATCCTATACAGACTGATTCAAAATTTAAGTTTAGTTTGAAAATTTAACGTTTCCTTATCTGCTCCTGGAGCTGAATTATAAATAACTACTCTATCGAATTTTCTGTTTTTTTATTTGTTTGAAAGTTTTCACAGACAGAATTCAAAATCTCTTACTTCATTTTACCATTTTAACAAAAGAAATGAGGAAATAATGTTGTATATGTCAAAGCAGGTACTTCTAATTCCAGACTATTTCTTTGCAATGGACAATCAGTTGATCAGTTTTGTGCTGAAATTATTTGAAGTCTGAGAAATACTATGCTATATTTTCACCATATAAAACTGTTTATATGCATGTTACAAAAAAAAAGAAAGTTCAGTAGTCTTAGTTTTTTTTATCTTAATAAAAATTCCAAAAATTACTACTTTTATTAGTGCTGGTTGTCATTTCTTAAATGAGCTATGTCTTAGAAATACTAGATAATAATACTCTCACCACTTTCCCAGAAGTCACATAAGTGAGCCTCAAGCAGTAGTTCAGAATACATCAGCAATGTCTTGTTTCCTTTTCATTTGTTGATTAGCAGATATCCTAAACAGAAATACTAATATTTCTTTTGCAGGCTGATACAGTACTTATGTCAAAATAATTTCTTTATTTATAGTAATCAGTTTCACTTTTATTATAAAAAAAAATTACAAATTATTTGATAGTAATCTTGGAAAAAAAAAATTGATTTTATTTTAAAAAAAAAGGTGCATATGTGCTACATAATTCTTTAACTTTTTTTAGGGCGAAGGGATTACCCAGACATATTTCAGATAATTTATTTTCAAAACTGTTCACAAGACAATTTGTTACAAGTGTAAATCACTTGAGGAACATGCTCATACATTTTAGTGTTAAAATAGCAGTGAAATTATAGCTACTTCAAAAATGCCAGGTATCTAAACTAGCAGTAAGTGTATTTTTATAAATGTGCAGTGATTTCTTCTTTGCACTACAAGAAAAAACCAAATAATAAGAAGAATGTTGTTGTTTTTTTTCATTGGGTGAATTTACAATACGTTCTTTGTTTTTTGAAAAGAAAGTGCTCATGAATATTTTCTTGCTGTTTCTGCTAAGTGATTGGTTTGTTGGTTTATTCTTTATTGGTGCAAGAACAGCAAAGATTACAGCAATACATAAACAGTCAAAGACAAACTAGTAAACAGTATGCATGTACAAAAATCAAGTCAAGCAATGCCGTATCTACATATAAATAAAATTACAGCAGTACATAAATAGAGTAGAGAAATAGTAAATAATATGTATGTATAAAAAATTAAGTTAAGCAATGCAGTATCTACATATAAACAAAATTACAGTCAGATCTGTTTGTACAAATTAATTCTTTGTAGAAGGTTAAAAACATTATGCAATCTGTCTAAGTCTGATAACATCTACCTGAGTATATGTGGCTTGGCTATATAGGTAAAATTTCATTCCTCTCTCGTGTAAAGTGCTGGCTTGCCGCCAGAATATGACAAATAGTAAGATGCATATTGCATTTTTTACACATGGGAGGATCATCAGTCCTCGGTAAATAAGAATGTGTAAGATAGCTGTGACGTATGTGGAACCTAGCAAGGACAACTTCCTCTCTTGTCTTTCTACGTTCAGGCTTAATGTCATATAATTTATTTGTCAATGCTTCCTGCCATGATGACTGCCAATGAGTGGAGAAAGTATGAGCTGATCTAGCAGCTGCAGTCTCATTTCCCTTAATTCCAATGTGGTTAGGAATCCAGCACAACCAAACATAAAAATTAAGGGTTTTCGTTTTGTACACCTCATACAGCACTGAATATGGATTATACATAGAGGAGAGGAGATAGCATGTAAAGAGCTCAATGAGTCTGTATAAATTACACACTTTTGGTAGTGGTTTTCTTTTATATGTACAAGCACAAGTTGAATGGCTTGCAACTCTGCTGTATAATTACTACAATCAGGTGGAGGATGTGGTTGGAGATAGTAATGCCAGGAAACACAGCCACAGGAATCAGTTCTTGAGCCATCAGTGTAGATTGACAAGAAATCAGAGTGAGCTGTTCAGAGTTGCTGGTAGACCTCTTGAATTTTTTCTGTTGAAAACCTGGACCCATGACTAAGAGCCCATAGAAAAACATGCGATGGAGTACAAACCTTCTGGAGGGATGCTGTTATGTTTTGTGTAGGCAATGTTGGCAACATTCATGTCAACAGCTTGCATAGTCTCTTTAACATGTACCAAAATGTTGTATGGCAGTCTGACGTGTGTGTGATATTGAGTTTCCCAATACAGAGAAGAGAGACTAGTCCATGTAGGATGATCTGGAAGAGACTTTATCTTAGAACACAATTAAGAAACAACTGTTTCCATCTAAGTGATATAGCCGGTTCGTTTGCTTCATCATAAAGACTGAGTGGGTGATGTGCAAAAGGTACCAGTAGCTATCAGTATAACCTGATGATGGATGTGAGCCAACTATTGCAGGTTATTCTGCCTACAGAACCGTATACTTTGAATGTATAAGTGCACGATAAGGACAAAGCAGTGAAGATCAATTAGCACCCCATTCAGTACAGGATCAAGTGTGAAGAAGAGTCGATGCTCTCTCACACTTTTCTCTTAGTTGATAAATATGTGCAAGGAATGTAAGGTTTCTGTCAAAGATGAGTCCCAAGAACTTGGTTTCTGTTGCTACTGGAATAACAGTTCATCCCATTCTTAATTCAGGATCTGGATGAAGAGTGCATTTTCAACAGAAGTAAGTGTACACACACTTTTTTCTGTTGAAAACCTGGACCCATGACTAAGCACCCATAGAGAAACATGATCGATTGCTTGCTGAATTGGTCTTTCAATTACTCTCATATTACAAGAGTAACAGTAAGTGAAGGCATCAACATATAGAGCATTGTGTACAGTGGGAGGAAGCCATTCAGTGATTGAATGAACTTTGATAGCAAAAAAGTGTCACACTTAAGGCATAGCCTTGGGGGTACACCCTGTTTCTTGATGATATGACCGAGATAGCATACTTCCCACTCTACTTGGAAAGTTTTCAATATAAGGTGTCCTCTGAGACCTAGATTATAGAGTTCTTTTAATATGTCATATCTCCAGGCTCTGTCTAAGCCTTTTTCATATCAAAAAAAACTGAAATGAGATGTTCTTGCTTCAGAAATGTATCTCTTATACAAGCTTCTAAACAAACCAAATAGTCTAATGTTGAATGATGTCTATGGAAGCCACATTGTGTATTACAGAGAAGATCATCGCTTTCTAAATTTCTTTCAGAGCAATAGGTTGCTCTGACCAGCTGATTTTGGAATAGCTATGACAACTGACTTATGTGACGTATGTCAGTAATCCAGAAACTCTTCCTCTGCAGGTATTGTATATTAAGAGAAGGAGATCCATAGACAATGTTTTATCATTGTGCAAAATTTTTCATAATAGATGTCATCAGGCCCTAGTGCATTAGGGTGAGTGCACTCGGGCCTCCTTAACAAACAGCTGATTGTATGGCTCAGGCCCATTGGTAAAAAAACAAATTTAGCCTTTGTTTCTCTTGCTGCTCTTTCAGTATTAAAAATGCAAGAGGATATGAAGCTGTTTTTGGAGATTCTGGCAAAATTTTCACCTAAAGTGTCTGCAGTAACTTTGGGATCAGCAATAACACTTCCATTATGGTCTTATATAGACAAATGGTGTGTTCTAGGGTTTCTGGGCGGGAATTCCTTCCCGCCCGTTTTCTGGAATTTTTTTCGTTTTTCTGTTCCCGACTCCCGAGAAAATTTGATCGGGAAATTCGGAAAATTTTTAATAAATTATTTTTTTATTAAATCATAAATCATGTTTTAATATTTTTTATAGATTGCACTCACAATGAGTAAAGAGTATAAAGAATGTTGGGAACATTTTAGAAAAGATAAAGATAACAAATCAGCTCTTTGCCAGATATGCTCCAAAACTTTGCAATGCAAAGCATCATCAACCAGCGGTCTACATAGGCACTTAGTATACATTCGTGGAATGAAAAGGAAAAAACATTCTGAACTGAATAATGATGAGCCAATGCCTTCATCTTCTAAGAGACAAAAGAGAATTTTACATTATGTCAAGGGACTGGATTTAGAAGAAACCGTAAGCAAATTAGCAGTCTTGGATGGGATATCAGTCAACACCATCACAAAAAGTGAGTTTATTATGGAAAGTTTCACAAGAAGTTGCCAAGAAGTCCATCTTCGGTTATGACACTAATACATAATTATTATAGTAAAGTGAAACAACTGTACATCCAGAAATTGGAAGTATTCAAATATGATAATAAAAAAAAAAAACTGAGTATTTCAATAGACGAGCGGACCAGTTGCAAGAATCGCAGATACATGAATGTTCACGTATACTGCAAGGAGACCTCTATGAACCTTGGTTTAATAAGCATACATGGGAACTGTCCTGTGGAAAAAGTGTTATCCTTGCTTCAGGAAAGATGAGAAAACTTTAAGTTAAATTGAAGGTGATGCGGTTGCAATTACAAGTGATGATGCAGCTGTTATGGAAAAATTTGGAAAATTATCACCGACTATTCAACAGTACTGCTACAACCATGCGCTACATCTAGCTGTAACAAAAGTATTTTATGTTAAAAAGTTGAAACATGAAGCATCAGTGACTTGTAGCAGTGATAGTAAATTCAATACAGATTCTGAATACGATAAAGATGATAACAATGATTCTGAGTTAGATGGTGTGGCCTGAGTTGATCAGTATGATTTGCGAGATGATCTATCTTTGACAATTAGCATTGTACGAAGAATTATGAAAATGTTTAAATATTTCCAGTAAAATATTCTCTTTTGCAGCAAGAAATAACCAAAAGTGAAAAGAGGGAACTAGAAGTCATTTTGGAGTGTAAAACATGCTGTAACACACTGGAGAGAATGATGGAGAGATTTTTAAGGATCGTAAATCCGATTAAGACTGTTTTACGAGAGCCAAAACTCGATCACTTATGGAAAAAAGAGTATTATGAAATATTGAGAGGTATGTTGAATTGCTTACAACCTGTAAGATTAGCAGTTGAAGCCTTAAGCAATAGAGAAGCTAATATTCTCAGAAGTGAAGGAATTTTTAAGTTCCGGTTCAGTAATTTAGAAAAACAGAATTCTTCAATGAGCCAAATGCTTTTAAAGGAAATAAAATTTGAATTGGTTAAACATAGAAATAGAGATCTTGTATCTCTCACAAAGTACTTGAGCAATGTTAGTTGTTTATGTGAGATGGAAGAGGATGAATTTTTTGCCTTGTCAAGTAAGAATGAAATTGCACGATTGGCAAAGTCATTAATGGAAAGACTTTTTAAAGGAACATTTACAGCAGAAGTTCCAATAAAAGAAATAAAGGATGTCCTTACAGAGAGTTCTAACATTAAATCAGAATCTGATCCGAAGAGTGAATTGACTAAAGCAATATGAATTTCGACATCAAAACCTAGCCCTATGCATGCAGACAAAATATTTGCTTCTCTAAGGAAGGAAATGAGCTTATATGAAGCAACGTATTCTCTCACTCCCAACTTGAAGATGCTTTTAGATGCACTCTTAACAATTCGATCATCGTCTACAGAAAATGAAAGAAATTTTTCCACATCAAGTATATTTGTTACAAAGCGAAGATCACGATTGTCTGATCGGGCAATTAATGCTCTATGTTTCTTGAAGTTTCATTTTAAAAATGACAAAAACTATTTGAAGTATTTTTTAATTTTCAAACAAATAATATTTGCATTTGTTTTCTATTAATGTTTAATTTAATAAATAAAATATTTAAATGAGATTGGGAATGTTAATACATTGTGTGATATATGTAAAAACTCACTGTATACTATAAGGTTTGGTTAAATAAAGTTTGCATTAGTTACATTGTTTATATTTTGAGAAAACCTGAAATATAACAGAAACCTAACCAAAATGATACCTTAGTGACCCCTGTTTAGCGCCCGCCCAGGACAAGAGATGCACTAGTCATGAAATTCCGGTCGACCCCCATTTAGGAAATTTCATTTACTAATTTTTTTGCTTCGACCTTTTACATATAGGAGTGTCTTGAAACCTCTGAAAGACTGCGTTGGGGCCACAAACCCTGGTTGCCCCACTTTCTCTATGGCTTTTCTATTTATTAACATTTACTGTTTTAGCCATTATTACAGATGATCAACGAAAATTAAATAAAAAAGATTATTTTGGGAATTCTCGGGAAATACGATTTCCTGATCTCGATTCCCAAAGGTTCCAAAATGTCAGGAATTTGGAAACACTAGTGTGTTCTATATTTACCTTTTGTTTTCCAGATTTTATCCCATACAATTTTTGCACTGATCATTTGATTAACTGATGAGGTAAATTGGATCCAAGTTTGTTTTTAACTCTGACGTCTCACATAATGTGCTTTGGGCTGAGCTCACTTAAAAGCTATTAAGCTTGATATGACATTCTGAGTTCCACCAAGGCTTTGGATAGAGAGGAAATTGAGATGATGTTCTTAGAATGGAAGCTGTTGCTGCCTGAATAATGTAGTCTTTCACATACTTTACTGCTCCATTGATGGATGTTTAACTGACAGTATCAGCATTAAATTTTGCAAGATGGAAAAAGTGTTCCAGTCAGCCTGGTCAATTTTTCCATATGGGCATCTGTGTAGGGGAACATGGTTCCTGTGAAGATATTATGCAGAGAACAGGAAAGTGATAGCTTCTGTATATGTTCTCATGAATGTCACGTGAGCAGTAGAAGAATGGAAGAGTAGATTGTAAGATCGATTGCAGAATATGAGCGGGTAGACATATGGAAGAAATTGAATGTATTATTCAAAAGGGAGAGGTCATTATTATCAAGGGTTCTTTCAATGATTTGACTTCATCTGTTTGTGTTGGCACTACCCCACAGAATATTGTGACTATTAGTCATCCGTAAAAAGTATGGGTTCAGGGAGTTGCAAGATAAGGTTATCAAGATAAATTTCATTTATCTCAGCACTCAGTGATAAATAAATTGAACATACTGGAATAAGAAATTCTATGGATAAGCAAATCTCTACTTCCAGTGCAGTATTAAGTTGATCATAATGGAAAGGAGTATGACTGTCCACTTGGATAGCTACTCCTCCATGAGCAGAACCACCTCCACTTGTGTTCAACAGTGAAGTTGCTTAAGGTAGATTCCTCATTGGATCTTAAGTACCGTATCTTTCAGACCATAAAACGCACATTTTTACGTAGAGAAATCGACTTGGAATTGGGGTGCATCTTATGGTCCAAAGGTAGGTGATACCAGGTAAGTCTTGGATTCCCACATTTTCGATGCAAACCAAACGCATCTCTCGCTGCATATGTAGGAATCCCCAATTTACTTACGAAAACTTTACCGCCGTGAATATTAGTTAGTGGATGAGCGTGTGCGGTTTTGAATGGTTCGTTTGGATTATTTTTATAATTTGTTGAATTTTTTTTATTGTCATAAAACTATAAACATGAGTAAAACAAAAAAGATTCGTATAACGTGAGTTATAAATTGATTCTGATAAATTATGCAAAACAACATGGGAACAGAGCAGCAGAAAGACATTTTGGTCCACCGCCAATAGAAAAAATGATTCGCAAGTGGATTGAAACTGCAAAGTAAACATTCCTTGTGCATTCCGTGCAACATTCCATTGAAAAATGGCCAGAATTAGAAGTACAAATGAAAAATTGGATAACAAATCACCAAAGTATCGGAATATTCGTTTCTATGAATGATAATTTTTGAAGCGAAATGATGAGTGGTTACTGATGGCATTACAGATTTTACTGCTTCACCTTCTTGGTGCTTTAGATTTATGAAAAGACACATGCGTACGAAAACCACTCTTGCCCAAAAAATGCCACTTGACTATAAAGCTAAAATTATAGAATTCCACAGATTTGTCTTATCAGCCAGAAGGAACTTTGAGTTTAGTCATATTGCGAATATAGATGAAGTGCAATACGAAAAAACTCATGTAGTTTTAGCTTGTGCAGATGGAATAAAACCACCCCCCCAATGTTAATCTTTAAAAGAAAAATGTTACCAAAAGATGAAATTCCCTGTAGCGTTTTTATCCACGTTCAAGATTAAAGGTTGAATGGATGAAAAAGGAATGAAATTATGGCTACAAAAGATATGGACAAAATATCCAGGTGCACTGTTTTTAAAAAGCATGTGATGTTTATGTGGGATCAATTTAGAGTACATAAAATAGAATCAACCAATAAGATTCTAAAAGGAATGAACACAGAACTAGCTGTCATTCCTGAAGGCCTTACAAGTCAATTGCAACCATTAGATGTGTCGATAAATAAACCATTTAAAAATTTTACACAGAAGGAGTGGAACAAATGGATGGTATAGCCAAATCACGATTTTACAGCAACAGGATGTATGAAATGGTCGACGATTTCAGAAGTGTGTACCTGGGTGAAAAATTCGTGGGAAGCTGTAAAAGAAGAGACTATTATTAAGTCTTTTAAAAAATGTGGTATAAGTAATGCAACAGATGGTACTGCAGATGACTTACCGCATATTTTGGACGATAAGATGCACCCCAAATTTATGAGACGATTTTTAGGAAAAAATATTATATAAAGATATTTACAAATTCTTACTTAATTTTTATTTATTGTTACAATCATTTGTATTAGCAAGATTCAGTTCATCTTCACTCTCGGTACTATCACTGGTCTTGTTAATGTCACCATTCGTATTACTTTCATCTGAACTATTGTTGTCACCTCCTTCAAAAACTGCATCATCTTCGGTACCATCCATCGCATTACTTATCCCACATTTCTTAAATGGCTTTATAATCGTCTCTTCTTTCACAGCTTCCCATGAATTTTTCACCCAGGTACACACTTCTGAAATTGTTGGCCGTTTCATACGTCCTGTTGCTGTAACATCGTGATTTGGCTTTGCCATCCATTTGTTCCACTCTTCCCGCATAAAATTTTTGAATGGTTTATTAATAGATCCATCAAAGGGTCGTAATTGACTTGTAAGGCCTCCAGGAATGACAGCTAATTCTGTATTCATTTTTTCTTTTAGAAGCTTCTTTGTTGATTCTGTTTTATGCGCTCTGAATTGATCCCAACATCGCAGGCTTTTTTAAACAATGCACCTGGACGTTTTGCCCATATCTTTTTGTATCCATAATTTCATTCCTGTTTCGTCCATCCAGCCTTTATCTCGAACGTGGATAATAATGCCACGAGGAATTTCATCTCTTGGTAATGTTTTTCTCTTGAAGATTAATATGGGGGGTAGTTTTGTTCTGTCCGCACAACAAGCTAAAACTATGTAGTGAGTTTTTTCGTGACCTGTTGTTTTGATCACTATGGATTTGGTGCCTTTTGAATCTACTGTCTGATTTGAAGGAACAACAAAAGTTAGAGGCACTTCATCCATGTTCGCAATTTGATTAAGCTCAAAGTTAATTTCCTTCTCGCTGATATGACAAATCTATGGAATTCTATAATTTTAGCTTCATAGTCAGCCGCCATTTTTTGGGCTGCAGTGGTTTTTGTACGCATGCATAACCCATGTCTTTTCATAAATCTAAAGCACCAAGACGGTGATCTGGTAAAATCTAAAATTCCATTACCAGTTGCCCATCGTTTAGCTTCAAAAATTATCATTTTTGTAGAAACAGATATTCCCATGTTTCGATGATTTGTTACCCCAATTTTTCATTTGTACTTCTAATACTGACCATTTTTCTAGGTGCGAATGGAATGTTTTCTTGTGTTTACTTAGCAGTTTTAATTGTTCCTCTTGTTTTCTCTGCTCATGAACCTTTTTTTCTGTTGGTGGTGGACCAAAATGTCTTTCTGCTGCTCTGTTTCCATATTGTTTTGCATAATTTATCACATTTAATTTATAACTCACGTTATATGGAAGTCTTTTTTTTTTGTTTTACACTCATTTTTTCTGATTTTAAGATAAAAATTTTAACAACTTATAAAAAATAATTCAAATGAACCGTACAAAAGCGCATATGTTTACACACAAATGACTATTGACGTTCTAAATTGGTGATTCACCACATGCAGCAAGATAACTTAGGTCCTACCTTCAGTGGCATACTTACTAATTTTATTAACATATTGCACCAGTAATTGAACTTCGCTAACAGCTTCGGTACAGTGTAATTACTAAATCACTTAAGGAAATGACAACGTAGATAAGAATATAAATTAAATTGCACTTTAATAAATATTTCCGATATTTCGGCAACGTCATGTTGCCATCTTCAAAAGGAACTTACAAAACAGGCACGTGCATGTAGGCACTACAACACAGTAACTGAGAATGAAGTGGTGAAGCTATTGTTCTCCTAATAGTCCTGATGGACTTTCACCATCAGGACTTTTCCGAAATTTTCGGAAAGATTTTTCCGGACTTTAATAAATATTTCCGAAATATCAGAAATATTTCTTATGGTCCGAAAAAATACGGTGGTTTTTGAAGAGAGTAATAACAATAGTTCAGACATAATACAAAAAGTGACATGAACAAGATGAGTGAAGATGAATTGAATGCTGCTGGTACAAGTTATGGTAATAATAAATTAAGTTTAAGGTTTGTGAATATTTTTATATAATATTTTTTCTAAAAATTCTCTCATAAATTTGGGGGGCGAAAAATACGGTATGTTTCTGCAACAAAATCTTGATATAATCAGCATTCTGGCAAAACCCATGACAGTTCAATTGTAAAAATTTTGGTTATTGTTTTGGCTTTATAGACTTGTCTGGTTTTCGGGAAGTTGACAGCTTACCTTTGTCAGGTTTGTATTTATCAATTGTTTTTGGGAAGTATGGATGGCCAGTGTCCATCTCTTCCTCTGGTAAAATATTCAATACATCTGCTGTGTTAGAATCAGTTGATAAGTTTAATTTACTTTTCGGTGGATACCGAAGTATCCATTTTTTCTGTGGGGATGGGTGGTGGTTTATCATTAAGTGATATCTTTGCCATAATTTTTTTTGCCAAGTGGGTTCTCATCGAATGGAACCATTTTTGGAGTTGTCTCTGGAGTAAGACCATAAGTCATGAAATTGATGTGCTCAACAGAAGAAACACTTGCAATCATAAAGTTCAGTTATGGTGAAATAGACATATTGCTGTTGACATTTTTATTAATTGTTACCTTCTCAGCATACAAGGATCTCGCAGTTGGTGGTGGTAGTGACTGACTTTCTTTTTTGCATTCTGATATTGATATGCTTTGTTCTGTTTTAATTTTTTTGTATTTCTTTATCATCTTTCCACTTCTGCCGTTCCTGTACCATGAACAGGTACCCAAGGCTTTTGCTAACTGAACATGAAATAGCTATAAGAATGACATGAACAGAAGAGTAAACTGTTACCTGGAATTTTCTCTATTAGGCAATTCCAAGTAAATATTTTGGTTGTTTTCAAGAGATATTTGCTTTGGAAGATGTTACTGAAAATATCGTGGAAATTCTTTTCATGCTAATTTCCAAAGCTTGTATTAAACAATTATTTTAAAATATTCTTGGGGTGGGGGGAGAGAATATGCTATCAAGTAGCATTTATTGAAATAAATACGAATGTTACTTTTTTTTTTCTTGCACCATTCTGGTTTAAGGAAATGTCGTATCATTATGGTTACATATTTAGATACACCGTTGTATGTGTGCAACCCTTTCTACTTTTATGAACAAGAAATTAGGTTAAATTGCATTACATTCTTATTTTGAGGCTCATTTTAAAGGATCACAGTTGAAAAACATAGCATTATTATTATTTGTAGAGTGCTCATATCACTAATGATAATTCTCTTTCTTAACCATTGAAAAATTATTTATAGTGAAATTATCTGAGATATGTCCTGTGAATTGATTTAAATTTTATGTTCATTTTGAAGTTTTCTAATCACAACCCCCCTCCCCCCCACACACACACTGCTATGGCCACTCACAGTAACTAAATTATAAACATCTACTTTCTTCTAATTTTGTATTTCATACTTTTCACAGTGTGTATTTTGCATTTCAGTATCTGAAAACTATAACTTCATTTTACCCATTGAGAAATGAAATAATTATTCTCTTATCTATATCCATACTGTTTTTTTGCAATTTGATTATTCCAATTACTACTTTATTTTCTTTCTGGGTCACAGTATTCAGTTCTTTAGAACAGCGCTTCCCAAACTGTGGGCCACGGCCCCCTTGGGGGCCATAAGTTTTATTGAGGGGGGGGGGGGGTCATGAAATAATGAAAACAAATTTAAAATGTTTTAAGATCAAGTAGATTTTATTTTAATCTTTAAAGAAATGTATTTAATTTTTATTATTTATTATTTCTTTTTTGTTCTTTTTTATATTTTAATGGAAAAAAATCACACATTGGTGTTGGTTCATAAATTTTGCTTCTTGCGTATTTTGACGATTAATGAATATTAGTAAATATATGCTTATTCATGTTTCATTTCGAAGGTACTGATAAGAAACACAAAAAATATTTATACAAACGCAAAATCTTGAATATAAATACAATAAATATTATTATAATAATATATGTCTATATTATGATTTTTTTTCGATGGGGGGGGGCATGAAATATTTTAATTTTTCCAAAGGGGGCCTTGCATCCATAAGTTTGGGAAGCACTGCTTTAGAAGATAGCAATCAGCTAAATTTTAACAAATAGATTACCTGTTATTGTCTTTACTTAAAATCATCTTTATGTAATGAAAATTTGACATGAAATTTGATGTTCTTTTCTGCCATTAAAAAAAAGAAGGAAGAAAGCTGAACAGCTTAAAATAATTTTTCTTCCCTTCTGTTTATACAGAATCAAATCTTAATTTTTTTTTCTTTGAATATGCCATTAACAACATTGGATTTTTACTGTGTAATTTGTACTTTGTTTTTTATTTTGTAAACTAGTTAAGCACTTCATTTTTCCATCCTTGTGTGATAGATTTGTAATGCACGGATGGATGTTCATGAGACATTGTCAAGAAGTGGAAGTATCTTAATCTGGAAATCTAAAAATTTTAACACTTTCTGATGCTTCCTGACTTGCTTGTGGTATAAGTCCTTTGTATAAACTTGTATAAATTGAACCAGGCATTTTGCAAGATATAGTAGACCGCAGGTAAACAGTGTTATATTATATATAATATAATATTATATTATATTGTTAAGCAACTGAAACATAACAAAATGAAAAAACCCCTCTGTTCATAACTATATAATTAAAAGTTTGCCAGCCTGGTTGGCTGAATGGATAACGTATTTGCTCTATAACTGTGGGTTCAAATCCCGCCATGGGCATGGATGTTTGTGATTGTCTGTGGATATACCAGTGGTCGGCGGTAGATGGTGTTGGTGTAGTTGCGGTCAGTTGGTGATTGAATGTTGGAGACGGAGTTGTAGAGTAGGTGCTCTCCCTCCCTCGATGAGTCCTTGAACTCCCTAGAGGTGTCAAATAATAATAATATAACAAATTCTTTTCATACTCTTGATTTCTTAGCCTTGCTCACAAAAACCCTACAAAATAGCCAGAATTAAAAAAATAATAATAAAAAATACAGCCTATGAACTACCTGCAAGCTTTACTTGGAAGATTAGCCATGATCCATATGGAAGGCCTTAACAAATGTATGTGTAATCAGGTTTAGCAGTCCATGCTTTGGTATACAGAATCAAATGGGGGGGGGGGGATAATAACGTGCTCCATTGCATCAAGTGGTTATTTCTTATGGGGTTTCCCCCTTTCCTCCCTTGTCTCTTAGGACGGGTTGAGCCCTCCTAGTGAGGGATTAAATAAGTATTTTCTGTAGATCCATGTGTGTTCACAGACTGGTTTGCCTGTTCTGAGGGACGAAAAACCCTCTATCTCTGTATGAGACTGGCTAACTCACCTTTAGTCAAAAGAGATCAGATAAAGGTTCCTCATGTTATGGATGGGAAATCGAACCCAGGTCTTTCCGACCGAAGGGTCGGAAAGACCTGGGTTCGATTATATCTATACCAATTGAGTAATCTATACCAATTGAGCTACAAGAGACTCAGCAAGTGGTTAGAAGTTCGAAGATGGCTGCTAATTTTTTTTTAATGAACTTAAGATAAATAAATATACATGTGTTAAATTCTAA